>NC_143190.1:43690000-44890000 GCF_051530095.1 Phoenix dactylifera
ATTGGAATTGATTGGTTTACATTACAAGGGCAATGATTTTTTTTTTTTTTTTTTGCAATATAGGTGAACCTTATTTGAGTCAAATTGTAAATAGTGATAAGACAGGACTTATATGTGATATTGGTAATATATTAGGTGTGATTATGCCAAAAGACGAAAAAATAAATGATAACTGATAGCATGTTGTATCTCTTTCTGCACAGCTCTCTTGTTGTCGCATCTCTCTCTAGCGCTCAAGCTAGGGAGAGGTTCCGAGTATCCCATCATTTATAAAGATTAAGCAAAACCTTTCTATTCGACTCAATGTACTAAAATTTAATAACTAAAAGAACCAAAATGAAGCATCACCATACTCTTCAAAAAACATAAACAAAGAATGCAAGTCAGTTTGTGAAGACCAAGGATACAATATGATTATTGGAGGTACCATATGAACATGAAACAATGTTGTTTTATTTATTATTTAGCATCCTAGTTATTTATTCTTGCAATTTAATTAATGCAAGGAACCTCCAATTATATTAGTTGGAAATCAATAATCTATGCAAGAATAAATGTAATATATAAACAATCCAAAAGAAAATGATGCAATTTATAAAAATATAAGGATGAAATGACCAGAGTATCCTGAACATAATTTATGCTCCAAGGGTATAATGATGTTAAATATGATAGAATGCCTTTAGTAATGATTATGATTTATCATGGTGTTTGATTTATACAATTTTTAACTTAATTAGTTAAATAATTAAGAAATACAACTTCATATTTAGGGTAAAGGTTGATTTGATAAATCATATTAAAAGTCATAGAGAATTTTCCCCATGCAGGATTTTCCAAAATTATTCATATTAAGTTTAATTAGTTGGCTAGCTTAACATTTAACTCTAATCACATTTCATGTTGACTTGAGGTTCAACATGTGTCAATTTGAATATCGATTGAAATTTCTCCTATAAAGTTTTATGGCATCGACCATTTCCATTACTTGGTTAATTATGCTTAATTATATGAAAGCACAGGCCGGCAACCGGCGCTGATTCTGGAGCCGGAGCCTGTCATTGGCCATCAGAGGGTCTCTTTGGGCGGACAGCCATGCAGGCGACGGTGGAGGAGGCGGCGTTGGCAGATAAAGGGCCTTGACAAACCCCGATACATGGTGAGGAGCACCGACATGCGACGGGGCAACCATGCCGGGGCTACCGCCATGGGTGGCCACCGCCTAAGGAGGGGCACCAGACGAGGAGGAGATGACCAGGCACCAGCTGTTCCCGGACGAAGCTGGATCTAACCCGAGCCGGGCACGGGAGACCTGGGCATGAGGGCACGGTTCTGTGCCAAGGTCGGGAGGAGTAGGGGGTGATGTGGGTGAGATGGGCAATGTGGGCCTCAGTGGAGTGGGCCTCAATGCTGCAGGGCTATCTTGTGGGTCGGCACATGAAGCAGTGGTCCAAGAACTAAAGAAGATGTTAGAGAGGGCTGGACATGAGGAGATGGGGGCTACTAGTGAGGCGAGAGGGCAGCTGGACCAAGGGAGTGCAGCTTGGCCTGTCCAAACCCAATCCCACTAATAAAGATCTTGTTGTGGAACTGCCGGGGAGCCGGAAAACCATCATTCGCCGGCCTTCCGCAAACTTGTGAGCCTGCATGAGCCTGAGATTTGTGTTTTGCTCAAGATCCGATTATCAGGAGTCATTTTGCAGCGAGCTAGGCATGCCATCCCGAGGACATGGGGTATGTATGCAGTGGAGTCACAAGGCCTTTCGGGGGGATCATTATCTTGTGGAGATTAAGAGGGTGTAGCATCGATGTCTTCCATAAATGCACTCAGCAGGTGACTATGATGATCTCAGTGGAGAGTGGGCCTCCTTGGGTCTTACTAGCGGTATATACGAGCACGGAGTACCGGTAGAGGAAGTCTGTATGGGCGAAGGCCACTAGTATCATCCAGTTGGGGCACCCAGTGATGATGGCGGGGGACTTCAACTGCATCAACAGCCCAGAAGAGAAGAGGGGGGTAAGGTCTTCACCAACAAGATCGAGGTCAAGGAGTTCCATAACTTCATTATGTCCAATGGGCTAGCTGACCTCGACTTCGCTGGCCCGAGGTTCACATGGTGCAACAACAGGCTGGGACGAGCGCGTGTTTGGAAGAGGATCGATCGTGCCTTCGCTTCGAGTAGTTGGATCCAGAGGTTTCCGGACTACGAGGTGCACCATTTGCCTAGGATAGCATCAAACCACTACCTTGTCCTAGTGAGTACCTCACATGCTCTTCCATTTCATAGTCCTTTTTGATTTGAGAAGGTTTGGTTATCTTATCCACAGTCTTAGGACATGGTGAGGGATGCATGGGGACTGCCAATCCGGGGGGATGCGATGCACAGGGTTACCCAAAAGTTGGAGTTAACCAGACGACGGCTAATCAGGTGGAATAAAAAGGAGGTAGAAAACATTTTTAGGAGGGTGGAGAACACTGAGGCATCCATAACCAGGTTGCAGGCATTAGAGGACAATGGGGGCCGTCTGTCAAAAGCAGAGCAGGGACAGCTCAGGGGGTTGCTAGCTATTTATCATTCCTTACTCAGTCCGCAGGAGGTGTTATAGAGGCAGAAATCCAGGGTCCGGCAGATTAGGGAGGGTGACCGGAACACAAGATTTTTTTATCAATCGACTATTATCTGGAGCAGAGGAACCGGGTGTGCAGGAACAGAGATAGCAGTGAATAGGTCTCAAAGAAACAGGAGGTAGTCGGGCGAACCTTAGAGCTATTCTTCCGAGCTAGGTGGAACAAGGCAGGGGGTGTAGATGGTGGGGTCAGTGCACCAGATTTGGAGAGGCAGGTATCAAAGGAAGAGAATGTAGCTCTAGTTAGCCTGGTGTTAGGTGTTGAGATTCAGGAGGCTCTATAGTTCTTAGGTGAGGATAAAGCCCCAGGTCTAGATGGCTTTCCCCGGTCTTCTTCTGACGGTATTGGCACATTGTTCGGCAGGAGGTGATAGAGGCGGTCCAGCGGTTTTTTGGATCGGCATCGATGCTAGAGGAGTGGAGATGGACTTTCATCACTCTGATTCCGAAGAAACAGAATCCAGTAGAGCCGAGCCACTATAGGACGATCAGTTTATGCACTTCATTATATAAAGTTGTGGCGAAGATCTTAGTCCAGAGGATGAGGGGTATTATACTCAGATCGATCTGTCCCGAGTAGGGGGCCTTCATAGGAGGATGTTTCATCCCTGACAACATCCTCATCACCCATGAGTTTATAACTGATCTTCAGAGGGTACCTAGGCGCAGGTGCTTGATGGGTGTCAAACTTGATATAGAGCGAGCTTATGACAGGATGAGGTGGGACTTCGTGGTGCATTGCCTGGAGGGATTTGGCTTTCATCCACAGTGGATCAGATGGATACAGGGTTGCATTCTGATACCATCCTTTGCACTACTAATCAATGGCTCGTCGACTCTCTTCTTCGAGTCATTGGTGGGACTCCGACAGGGTTGTCACCTATCACCCCTTCTGTTCATCATATGTGTAGACACTCTGTCCCGATTTCTGCAACAGGCGATGTTGACGCAGGAGATGGAGGCCTATAGCCCGGCACAAGGGACGACCTCGATCTCACACTTATTATTTGCAAATGATTGTATGCTATTGGCTCGTGCGACAAGGAGGTCGGCACTAGCCATCAGAAGGATCCTGGAGGCATATAATCGGATATATGGTCAGCAGGTCAACCTGCCCAAGTCAGCCATCTGCTTTAGACCGAAAATTGAGCTTAGAGTGAAGGCATCTATCATGAGCATCTTGGGGATTAGTGAGCAGGAGGGAACCCTCTGGTACCTCAGGGTTCTAATCACAGGACGCCGACTGCGCAGGGGGGAGTGTACGAGCATGGAGCAGAGCATCAGACGTAGACTGGAGAGCTGGCAGATGGGTGCGCTTTCGATGATGGATAGAGTTACCTTAGTACGGTCAGTCCTGAGCTCCATTCCCATCTACTTGCTTTCTAATACTTTGGTCCTACTCGCAACTCTACGAGGTTTGGAGAGATTGTTCAAAAATTTCATCTGGCGGCGGCAGGGAGACAGAGGGGGTGTCCACCTTATGGCTTGGGAAACCATTTGTCAGCCGATGAGCCGGGGTGGATTGGGTGTTCACTCACTGATCGAGCACAGGGAGATACTTTCGACGAGGCTGGCAGCTAGGTTTCTTCTGGAGCCAACGAGTTTATGGGGCACTCCGATGAGGGCAAAGTATGGTGACCCAGCAGCCTAGGACGCCATGTGCACTGAACGAGGAGCATCTTTCATATGGCGAAAGATTTGTGCGCATGTCCCAAGAGTGTTATCGGAGATCAAATGAGAGATCGAGGATAGCCAGACAGTCAGGATTCTGGAGGATGGATGGTTAGCTGAGGGCACACTGCAGGGTTGGCTGACCATAGATGGCTGGAGGGCCAGAGGGAGTGCGAGCTCTTCATCAAAGGAGAGTGGAGGTGGGACATGGATCTCGTTGGATGCATGTTCGAGGAGCAGTTGGCCGAGCGGGTTCTAGTTGTGCCCATCCCGGAGAGGGCGACAGCTGATAGGAGGGTGTGGAGCATGACTGGGTCACCAATGGTGAGGGCCTGAGACCTCTCGAGGCTGGTCCCGAGACCCTCGACTCGACAGATGGAAAGCAGATGGATCTAGAGGCTGTACATTCATCCTCAAATTGCCCTATTCATCTGAAAGATGGCCTGGGGGTGCTTGCCCACTAGAGCTGTATTGGGGAGGTGGGGTGTGAGGGTCCCTGCAGCCTGTGTGACTTGCCTGGAGGTGGAGGAGACCATTTTTCACGCCCTCATAGACTGCCCGCGGGCCAAACAGATATGGTGCTATGCTTCGAGCCAGCTAGATTAGTGGCAGAAGTGTTCATCTATGGAGGAGTTTTTACGATTCCTGGAGGCCTTGGCACGAGGATCTGTGTTTGAGAAGAGGGGGACACGTGCTGCCTATCTAGCCTACCAGTGTTGGCTGCATAGGAATGCCCGAGTCTTCGAAGGAGTCGGCTCTCATCCGAAGGTGATAGCGGCTAGAACCCTTATGCAGGTGGCTGAGATCACTGGCATTACAGAGGCATCACCTGAGTTATCTAGGAATATCTAGGGTTCCTATTCTGCTCACACAGCGTCCAGGACAGTACTTGTCTCCTAGGTGCCCCCACCTCCTGATTTTCTCAAGGTAAACTTCGATGTTAGTGTAGATGATGAAGGGAGATGCAGCGGCGTGGGGTTCACCATCCGAGATCACAACTCCAAATTAGTTGCGGCGGAAGGTCGGCGGACTTTTGACTCGTCAGTGGTATGTGCTGAGCATAGAGCAACTTGGGAGGGCAGACACTGGGTGCAGACCGTATTATTCTTGAGGACGATTCGGCCACAGTGGTTGAGTCGATCCGGAGGTGGGGACGCACTGCTGAGGACCAGCCATTGATCCATGAGATTCGCATGTTGATGGAGGAGTGCTACTCCCACCAGGCTTTACACGTATTCAGGGAGGCCAATGTGACGGCCGACTGGGTGGCCTCCTATGCAACCCATCACTCCGGTGGTTTTGTTTGGGTTGGGAGTAAATATGTTCCAGGGCCATTACGTAGTGTTCTATTTTTTGATTTTGTTGGCCGCATTCACACCCGTAGAAAACAAAAAGAGATATACCACAAGTAAATTACTTAAACGCAACCAATTTGCTCGAGGTACTTGCGATGCGACGCACATGCACCATCGAGGTCGAGTAAAACACCATTTTATCATATATGGTCGAAGGAATCTGAGGGCAATTCGCATGCGATTGGTCCGGACACTAGTACCGGACTGATTGTTTTGCAGAATCATGGTCCTCGCAGGAGGACGGTCCAGCCACTTTCATTGTGGCTGGATTGATTTATGTTATTTTATTTTATGTTGGTTGGATTTATTTGCATATTGTCATTTGAGGATTCTTTTCGGATTATTTTCTTTGTAGGGACCTATTTATTATTTTGTGACCCTATATATATATGGGGCATGCATTTGTTTAGAATTAATAAACGATGAATGAAAATTAGCCTTCTTTTTTCTTCCTCCTCTCTTCTCTTTTTCTTCCCCCTCTTCTTCTCCTCTTTCTCTCTATCTCTCCTTCCCTACCTCCGTTTTGCATCAGCTTGGGTATCAGAGCAGGCCCGACTTTGCCTCTGTTGCTAAAGTCAAGGGATCCAATTTATGGACGGGCCATCGCCGATTCATTTTCGGCCTTTTCCTCATCTGCATTTTGCTAGAATAATTGCACCACGGACGCCGGATCGTACGGAAGATTGCTGCACAACATGCACTTCGAAGAAGAAGGGGCCTTTTCTTTCTTCTTTGTTTTCTTCCCTTTCCCTCAACCCATCTCCCATGAAGAGAAAAGGGGCAAAGCCCTTTCGTCAGTTGCTTCCCACCCAGCGCCACTCCACCGGTCCTCCTCACCAATCATCGTCGTCGCCTCCGTACCCCACCACCGCCGCCTCCGTCTCCCTTTTCTATCCCCTCTCGCTCGGTTCTCGCACAGAAAGGGAAGCGGAAGGAAACCCCGTCGCCGGGTACCCCCACAGCAGCCCGGGAGGCAAATAAACTGGGCCCCTTCATCCTCTAGCTCTCGCTACGCATGCACCATCCACCGCCTCCACTTCGCAGCGCCGCCGATTCGCCATTGGAAACCACCACATCTCCCCGGAAGCTTCGACCGCATCCTGCTGCCACCGTCCGTGGCCGGATCCAGGAGAAGGATGTCGCTGCCCCACTCGACGCCGCCCCAGCATTCTCCTCCATCGGCGCAACGCCTCCCCGCAACCATTACCGCAAAATCAGGCGTAATCCATCAGGATCGTCGAAAGTGGAAAATGATCTACAGTGCGAGTAAGGCCTAGACCCGTTAGCTCATCACTGTTAACCCGAACCGATTCAAAATAAAAATTCAAAATTCAATATTGCGGATCGGACTGTCTTAACGGATGGGTCTGTTAACTTGTTAACCAGAGTCCATTTAGGTTATTTAAAAAAAATCAAAATTCAAATCGCCGCATGCGATGCGTAAGTCACGCACGTGCAGGAGTTTTTTTTCTTCCTCTCTCCTTCTTTTCCCGACTGCCTCTTCCTCAGTTCCTCCAATCATCGCCTTCCGCCACCCCACGCCGTCTCCTCTCAGCCGTCACCACCTCCGCCCACTGTCACCGTTGTCGCCACCATTTTTTTTTCTTTTTTTTCTTCGCACCATCGCGCCGCCCCGTCTTTCCCCTCTACCGCAGCTGCTGCTACTCCACCGGACGCTCGCCGACACTTCCATACCTGCCACCAATTCCCACACCCACCACCACTGCCACCCACTCTGCCTCCACTGCTCTCAGCGCCCCGCTCTTCCCCCCCCCCCAACCCACTGTTGCTGCCACCTCTGCTACTTGCACCACCGCGCCGCGCACCGCCCCCGCTCTTTCTTGCGCCGCTCGCCGCCGCGCCGCCACGTTGTCATCGCCGCCGTCGGTTTCTGCGCCACCACTGTCATCCCTGACAGCCACCACCACGAAAGCTGTCACAGTGACGACCCTGCGATGCCGTTGACCACCTTTCCGGTCCCGTTTCCGCCTAACCATCTTCCGCGAGCAGAGGCCTCTCTCCAGATCGGGTCATCTCTATTTTCTCCCTTCCCTGCAGGTTAAATTTGTTTATTTAATTTGGCACTAATTATCATATTTTTGTGCTTGGTGATACGTTCCACAAATTCAAAACACATGCAACCATACACATCCACAAAACAAATAGAAACCTTGGTAGTAGCATTTCTTTAATATTAACTGTAGAGCTAGATCATATCTGGGAGACCTACGTGGCTCCGTGACACCTTGCATAGTTCGAAAACTTGGTACTACTTGACTGCAGCTACTTGTTGGCCTGCATCTCATATTAATTTTCAGTTTGCAATAATTATTTGCTAGGGAGTAGTTTTAGCTTATATCGAGCATATACTTTGCAATTTTGAATTACTTTCATGCATTAGGTCTACTTAGGAACCTCTATAGTTGGTAGGATCATACATATCTTCATTCATTTTATGCATCTACGTAGTGGTCGTGTCGCATCTCATTTTGAGTCCCAATTAGACATGGATTCCAAAATCGAAGCTCTATTAAAAGTTATCCAAGACACTAATGCTTAAGTCCAAAACACTAATGCTCAAGTCCAAAACACCAATGCCCAAGTCCAAGCCAACAATGCCCAAATTCATGACCTAATCATAATGTCCACCCAGGTTAATGCCCGACTTGATTCAATTGAGGCTTCACTTCAGAGGGTTATTGAATCCAAGAAAGCTAGTGCCTCCCATTTACCGGGTCTTGAAGGGGACGACACCCTAGAACAAATCCTAGAACAACAAGGCTCTATTCGGTGGGACAATTTTGATAATAGGTTTGTTCCAGGTCACCATCATGCCTACTCTCGTCCTAGAGGACCTGGTCCCTTTCTTAATATTGATAGAGGTTACCGACATAACATAGAACCCAGAGAACCTCGTGACCCTGATGAAGATGTAATGAGAGGCATTAGGGTTGAAGCCCCCACTTTTGACGGTCGTCTTGATCCAAAAGTCTTCTCAGATTGGTTACACAAAATAAACCACTTCTTTGAGTGGTACAATCTGTCTGAGGAAAAAAAAATTCAATTCGCTAGAATGAAACTTCTTAGTCGAGCTAAGCTATTCTGGTAAAATACTGAACAACTATTAGCTAGGAGACATCAATCTGCTATTACTGATTGGGTAGAAATGAAAGAAAAACTAAAAAAAAATACCTTCCATTAAGCTATCAAGCTGACCTCCTAGATCGATGGAACAATTTAAGACAAGGTAGCCACACAACTACCAATTACGTCGCTCAATTTGATAAATTTATGATGCGAAGTAATGTAGCTGAACATGAACGTATGATCCTGAGCCGGTTTCGACGAGGCCTAAATGATGAGCTTAAGAAAGAACTTATCCTTCATGAAGTGTCCACCTTAGATCAAGCCTATACATTTGTACAAAACTATGAGCAATTCTCCAAATCCATGTTTGTTAGGCGCCCTGACACCGGACGGGCTTCCACTAGTGCCCAACCATCTGGACCCAGACCCCCAATCGGGTCTGTTCCACCTAAGCCTTTTTCTTCTACACCTATCTAAAACCGAGATATTAAAGGCAAACGAGTTTTAGGTGAACCTCCAAAGGCAAACTCAAGAATTCAATGTTTTAAATGCCAAGGGTTTGGTCATGTTGCCTTCCAATGTGCAAATCAAATCCTTGTTATTGATACACAAGAATAAGAGGATGACATAGATAATTTGGAGGAACAAATTTATAAGCCCAGTTTAGAGAATATTCAGGATGTCGAAGACAAACCTGAAGAAGAATCACATACTATAGGTTGTATCTGAACTACACCCCAGATAATTGCCTACGAATCCGACCAACCCTCTATGAATGTAGTAAGGTGTGCAATTACCCAGCCTAAGGAGACTGATGACTGGAGACGAACCTCAATCTTCCACACTTACATTAAGTGTGGAGAAAAAGATTGTAAAGTTATCATTGATAGCGGGAGCAGCATTAATATGATATCTTCCAGCATTGTCTCCCACTTGGGTCTGACTCCAATTCCCCAACCTCAACCTTATAAGTCTTCTGGATTGACGCGTCATCCATTCAAATTAAGGAAAGGTGTCTTGTACCTATTCAAATCCTTTCTTACAAAGACACTGTCTAGTGTGACGTACTCCTAATGGACATAGGTCATCTGATATTAAGAAGACCTTGGTTGTTCGACCTCGATGTCACTATCTACGGTCGAACTAACTCTTGCTCTTTTGTATTCCAGGGCAAAAAGATTAAGCTTAATCCTTTACGACCCAAAACACTATATAAGAGTACGAACAAGAGTACATCAAAGGGCAAGGAACTCCATATTCTTAGCCCCACAGAATTTGAGAGGAACGTATTTAATGACTCTCCGGTATTTGCACTACTAGTTAAAGAACTTCACCCACATTTTCAAAGCACATCACCAGCTGAAGCCCTCTCTATCCTTGAGGAGTTCGAAGTAGTTTTTCCTAAAGATCTCCCAGATTATTTGCCCCCTTTGCATGATATTCAGCACGCCATTGAACTAGTCCTGGGAGCTACTCTTCCTAACTTGCTCCATTATTGGATGAACCCTTCTGAGCATATAGAGCTTCTAAGGCAAATTAAAGAGCTCCTACAAAAGGGATTTATTTAGGAGAGTCAAAGTCTTTGTGTCGTACCTGCCCTTCTTACTCCAAAGAAAGACGGAATTTGGAGAATGTGTGTAGACAGTCGGGCCATTAACAGAATCACAGGCAAGTACCATTTTCCTATTCCCCGGCTCGACGACATGTTGGATATGATGGCAGGTGCCACGATTTTCTCCAAGATTGATTTAAAAAGTGGCTACCATCAAATCCGGATTCGCTTAGGAGATGAATGGAAGACAACCTTTAAGACAAAAGATGGCGTATATGAATGGCTGGTAATGCCCTTTTGGCCTCTCAAACACTCCTAGTACCTTTATGCGAGTGATGACTCAAGTATTACGACCTTTCATGGGCAAATTTTTAGTCATATACTTTGACGATATCCTTATTTATAGCCAATCTAAGGAGCAACATTTAATCCATTTAAGGCAAGTTTGTACGACTTTATGCAACAAGAGCCTCTATGCTAACCTTAAGAAGTGTTCATTTTTCACTTCTCATGTAAACTTCTTTAGGTGCATAGTCTCTTCTGGGGGCTTATTTGCTGACCCTGCGAAAATCACTGTAATTGTCGAATGGCCTGAACCTAAGAATATTACTGACATCCGTAGTTTTCACGGCCTTGCCCCATTTTACTGTTGCTTCATAAAGAGGTTTAGTACACTTATGTCACCAATCACAGATTGCCTTAAATGGGGTGACTTTCAGTGGACACGCGCTGCTGCCAAAGCATTTAGTGAAATTAAGAAAAAAATGACGAAAGCGCCAGTTATGTGACTCCATGATTTTAGTAAAGTTTTTGAGGTGGAATGTGATGCATCTGGCTTAGGTATAGGTGGGGTGCTTAGTCAAAAATGTCATCCTGTAGCCTATTTTAGTGAAAAGCTGAATGAGGCTAGACAGAGATATTCCACCTATGATAAGAAATTTTATACAATAGTTCAGGCCCTACGGTATTGGCGACATTATCTCCTTCCAAATGAATTTGTTCTCTATTCTGACCATGAAGCATTTTGTTTTCTTAATTCTCAGAAAAAGCTTAATCATCGCCATGCTAAGTGGGTTCAATTCCTCCATGACTACACTTTTGTTCTCAAGCATATGTCAGGTGCAGCGAACAAAGATGCTGATGCGCTAAGTCGACAAGTAACTCTGTTGTCCGCCATGTCTGTTTCCATCACCGATTTTGACAGACTTCAGCAATATTACTCGTCTTGCCCCAATTTTGGCCAACTCTATAATGCCCTTGCAGATGGACAAGGACCTTTGATTGATGGTATTTATCTTCAAGATGGTTACTTGTTCTAAGCTTCCAAGCTTTGTATTTCGCAAACTTCCGTACGAGATTTTTTTGTATGGGAAGTGCATGCTGGTGGTCTCTCTGGACATTTTGGGCGTGATAAGACCATAGAAGAGGTTGAACATCAATTTTTTTGGCCTAGCTTGAAATAGAACGTTGTTAAAATTGTGGGCCAGTGTCGCACGTGTCAACTAGCTAAGCACAAAAAATAAAATACTGGCCTCTACACTCCATTACCTGTCCCAGATCGTTCTTGGCTTGACCTTAGTATAGACTTTATGCTCAGCCTTCCTCGTACCTTTTGGAAACATGATTCCATTTTTGTGGTTGTGGATCATTTTTCTAAAATGGCCCACTTCCTTCCTTGTTCCAAAACTTTCGATGCCTCTCGAGTAGCCAAGATTTTCTTTGATGAGATTGTTAAATTATATGGTTTACCAAAAACTATTGTGCCTGGTAGGGATGTTCGCTTCATGAGCTATTTTTGGAAAACCTTGTGTCCTATGGTTGGCACCAAATTTAAATTTTCTACTGTTTATCATCCTCAAACCGATGGCTAAACCGAAGTAGTCAACCGAAGTCTAGGTAACCTTTTGCGAAGTCTAGTAGGTGAACATAATCGTAACTGGGATTCTATTTTGCTTGTTGCCCAATTTGCATATAATTCGTCGGTCAATAAATCTATCGAAATGAATCCATTTGAGGTAGTTCATGATTATAAAGCTAGAAAATCTGTAGACCTCCTACCTATATCCCCACATATTCGAATTTCTGAGTCTGCACATGCATTTGCACAACACATTCATACTCTGCATCAGGAAATTAGCAAGTGCATTCTAATGAGTAATGCTCAATATAAGCTACAAGCTGATTGTCATAAGTGGGATAAACAATTTCAAACTGGGGATTATATTATGATACGTATTCGGCCTCAGTGGTTTCCATCTGGAACCGTTAAGAAACTGCAGGCTCGTAGTGCTGCGCCCTTTCGAGTATTGCAACGAGTGGGCACTAATGCCTATGTCATTGATCTTCCCTCTGATTTTAGTATTAGCTCCACTTTTAATATTGAGGATTTGGTTGCTTACAAGGGTCCACCTTCCATTCCTACTGACCCTTTCACTAAGCCATCCCTTGAGTTTGATGATCCTCCTATTCTTGATTCCATACCATCTCCGACCTATTTACCCTTACCACCAGCACAAAAAGAACATATTGATGCCATTTTAGATGAGCGGACTGTTTCTACCAGTGATGGGGGTATTCAGCCTTTCTTGGTTCGCTGGCGAGGACGCCCGGAGTTCGATTCTACATGGATTACATGTGAGGAGTTCAGCTCATTGACCCAGATCTCTTGGAGTACTACCAGAGCCATTCGTCGAGGTCGACTTTTTCTTATCCGGGGGGAGTTTGTGCGGACACTAGTACCAGACTGATTGTTTTGCGGGATCACAGTCGTCGCAGGAGGGCAGTCCAGCCACTTTCGTTGTAGCTGGATTGATTTATGTTATTTTATTTTATGTTGGTTAGATTTATTTGTATATTGTCATTTGAGGACCCTTTTCGGATTGTTTTCTTTGTAGGGACCTATTTGTTATTTTGTGACCCTATATATATGGGGCATACATTTGTTTAGAATCAATGAATGATGAATGAAAATTAGCTTTCTTTCTTCTTCCTTCTCCTCTCTTCTCTTCTTCTTTTCTTCTTCCCCCTCTTCTTCTCCTCTTTCTCTCTATCTCTCCTTCCCTACCTCCGTCCTCCATCAGCAATCCCCTTGGTTCCCCTCAAACCAAGGCCATGTCAACTAAATTTCTTGGCAGCGACTTACTATTTTAGTACTATTACTTATGTATATGCCGCACGTAAGACCCAAAACATGGATAATTAAATTACTAATTTGCCCTTGGATTTTAGCTAACTTAATTTGTATTTTAACCTACAAGTCAACGTTTGTTCGCCTTTTTTTTAGGGAAAGAAAAAGAAAAAGAAGAACTCGAGTGCGGTTTTAGTGGAGAAGTAGTTATAATAACCATTCCACTAATTTGAGAGAAAAATAAATATTCTTCTTAAAAAAATTAATATGAATATCCTTCTAAATATCGAATTTTGCATGAATATTCTTTCAAAATTGATATTTGCATATATACCCTCGTAAAATACTTGTTTTTACTATTCTATCTTTTTTATTCTTATTTTTGCATATATACCCACACTATCTAACATCGGTAAAAAAAAACTAACGGTTTCAAATTAAAATAACTAAATTATTCTTAATTAGTAGATGTGCAAAAAGAAATATTTATAAAGCGATCACGATGAAGGATAAAAAAGTATTTTCAAGATTATATTTTATTTAAATTAAAATAAATATGGTTTTTATTAATGGTGTTAGAAGAATCGTTATATTAGGAGCATTTGTGTAAAATAGTATTTTATGAGGGTACAAAAATAAATATAAATTTAAAAAAATATATTTATACAAATTTGAATTTTTAGAAGGATATTTATAAAAAAATCTAAAAAAATTTAGTTCAGGAGAAGAGAAATACATTCCACCGAACTACCTGAATCAAAATTCAATCTTCCACCATAGATCTATAAATGAACGAGCTCGATCCACTGATCCTTGCTCCCGGGCGAAAGGCTGTGGAATCAAGCGGTGACACCTACCTCCCCTGTATGAGAATAGGAAGTTGATCGTTGGAAATTTATTCGCGAAATTATAATCGGCGATGCGAAGCTGCCCGCGATGGACCGGAGACCACCGATGACTCTGATCTCCGTACTCTAGAACATATGGATGGCTCGGATGAAGACAGCCAACAGTTACTGCATGCGCGCGGTTTGACAGTTGGGTACGGAGGAACCGACGGGTTTGCAACCACCAAAACGTCCAATGTTCCCCCACCTCACCTGCAACTCCCAACCACCATGACCGTGTGTTCAATTGCATGACCAGGACCTACTGGTCATGAGATCCGGCCGAGCTGGTTCATGGTCATGGACGAGCTCTTACTACCAGCGGAAACCTCCTCCTCTCTGCGTCCCCAGAGCTCCAAGGCTTTCGGTTGTATGAGTGCTGCATCCCCTACCCCAACTCGCCATCCCCTCCTCAGTTGCCCGATCTCCGACTCAGCAGCCACCGCTGAATCCCATGAGTGCACTGCTTCGCTCGCTCGTCGATCGCACTCTGCGCCCTCCATCTTCAGCGAAATCAGAGAAACCGCCTCCCCCGGGCTCGACGGCAAGTGCCCAAGCATCTCCTCCACCCCTTCGATGGTGAAGCAAGCCATCGTTGGGGTGAGCCTGTACGTCTCCATCGGCGTCATCGTTTACATGGTGAAGAGCGGCAGCTTCAAAGGGCACACCACGTTTCGCTTGGTGGATGCCCTTTACTTCACCATCGTCACCTTGTGCACCATTGGGTACGGCGACATAGCGCCCGATACAGAGTTCACCAAGCTCTTTACCTGCGCCTTCATCTTAGTCGGCTTTGGCTTTGTGGATATCTTGCTTAATGGAATGGTGACGTATGTGCTCGACAAGCAAGAGGCCGTGCTGCTGAGCTCGATCGATGAGGGTCGGCGTAATATGATCTTCAAGAGATATGTAATGGATGTGAAGAAGGGAAGGATGAGGGTGAGGATGAAAGTGGCGTTAGCGTTAGGAGTCGTTATCGGTTGCATCGCCGTGGGGACGATGGTGGTGCATGTCCTGGAAGGATTGAACTGGCTCGATAGCTTCTACCTTTCAGTGACCTCCGTGACGACGGTGGGCTACGGGGACTATGCTTTCCTGACGGCGGAGGGGAGGTTGTTCGCGGCGGTATGGTTGCTGGTGAGCACTTTGGCGGTAGCCAGAGCCTTCTTGTACCTGACTGAGTTGAGGATTGAGAAGAGGAATCGAAGAATTGCTAGATGGGTCCTCAGCAAGAAGATGACCGTCGGCGATCTGGTGGCTGCCGACCTCGACAACGATGGATCCGTAAGGTACGTTGTCAAACTCTAGGCACTAAAAGCTTCTTTTTAAGAAAAACAGCGTATCTTTCGAAAATATGGCAGTGCACTGCGCCAATGAAGAGAGCGAAGTTTCTTTCAGCAAAAAGAGAGCAAAGTTTTTAGTTGTTTTTCTTTTTAGTTTTGAATGAAAGAGCATAAATTTTAGTTATCGAGAGAAAAAGGCGTTCAGATATTAGTCACCATTAGAGCTCCTCTCGCACCCTTTAATCGATGCTTATGTATCGTAGTAATACAAGCCAGGAACCATGATTTTTTTTTCCAGAGGAAATAGGCTGGAGCTCAAAAAAATTTGCCGGGCAATGATAGTAGATGCAAGACAGAAAAATAATTTTACAAAGCTTGCCGGAAATAAAGCAATTTCCAGCCAAGCCTAAGCAATATCCACCGATCGATGATGCCTGGAGTGCTGGATCAATAGAATTCATCACAAAATTATGAATTTTCTTGGTGCAATCTACATGGAGAAACAGAAACAAAAAGTACAGATCCTCAGATTTTTTACTATCTTATATAGGATGGTTATTCCTCCCTTTTCCTCAACCAAAAAAAAAAGGAAGGAAAGCAGGCTTGTCTTATGGAAGAGTAAAATGTTATCCTTGGACAAAAAATTACATTGTGAACATGATCTAAATTCTATTTCCTATTTATGACATCTTTTTTAAGTCTTCCAATTGGGTGTTTGATATAGTTGATAAGATAAGGGGATCTAATGAAAATTTGTGTATAAGAAGAAGTGGGGATATAATTTGATTTCTTAGAATGATGTGTGAAAATAAAATGAGTTTGGCAGTTTTGGAATTTTGACTTCGAGGAAAGTGAAGACCATAGTATTAGGCATTTACTTAATAAGAATGGAGGCGTGTTGGGTGAGTTAGCAAGGAAACGATACTGCATCGATAGCTTTGATCAAAAATGTACTTTAAGGTTTCTTCTAGGGTGCCTTTACTCCGGAGAAGCTAAATTTGGAAAAAGATTCCAAATCGATTCTTCTTGATGGAAATAGAATATAGAACTAGACTTCTGAATGATGTTTCTATTGGGTTATTGGTCATCTGCAGCTGTCTTTTCTAATTTCTTTGAGATACCTTGGGTTAAATTATAGTGTTAGTTCTGGCCGCTGGGAGGTTACAGGCAGGATATTCCGAATCACGAAAGCACGCTGGTTTATATCTTCAAAATATAATTTGATGCATAAAACTTTGGAGTTGACTTTTGCATGATTAGAAGTGTTGGATGGTTAATATTGAATAAATTTAGAATCTGTAGATACATGTGATAGGAAGCAAGCAGAAGCCGTAGAAGGTTGCAATCCCCTGATCTCTCTATATAATATATGTTGACCAGGTTGATATTTTTTTAGCCAATTTATTTATTTCTTAGACTAAAAAAATAAGAAACATTATCAAGTTATATATCTACATATTTCTGATAGCGATTCAGTTACGGTAATTAGTTGGATTCAGAATAGCACCAGTAGCTGCAGGCTAAGAGAATATCATGCCTTGCTTCGAAATATTTGGAATATGATTAGTAGCAGTGGGGTCTAAGTGTCTTTATATACGCCGCTGTGAGTTGGAAAAAGAAAAAAGAAAAAAAAAAAAAAGAGAAGAAGAAGTAGAGGGATTGTCTAGGACATTTCAAAATTTATTATTTTCTAATTTTATTAAATAATCCGTACTAGAGCTTTATAAATCATCCGTTTTTGGGGAAATGGAAAAGAAAAAAAACCATGTCCTCGGTTCGGTCGAACCCATGGACGGAAGTCCTCTTTGGTTTGCATTTTGATTCGACGGTGCGGGGGGTAGCAGGAGTAGAATGGAACAGTCTCTGTCTTCCTGCTTTTTGTGGATGGGAGATTCATTCCTCCGATACTTCATCCCGACTTTCCAACTGCATTGCGGTTGATGATGATTCTGGAAAGAAACATTCGAATTAGCGAAAATCAGAGACCCACCTCTGGCCAATCACAATCACACGCTTCCTCGATCCTTCTCGCTCCGTCGATCTCGCTCCTTCCCGTCTCCTCTTCCTCGCTGACGCGTTTTGTTCCCCGCCACCACCTCCTCCCTTCCTTAACAGATGATGGTCCCCAAGCCATTACTCCAAAGTCTATCTGTTGCTGCGGAAAATTAAAAGAAAAGGAGAAATAGAAAATTCTTTCCAATGGATGAAACGGAGCCACTCCTTCCCACGAGCACCCCAAGAAAAAAGCTTCTCCCTTCCACTCCCCCCTCCTCCATCCTGTGCCCTCTCCCCGAAGACGGCGAGATCTCCATCCCCTTCTCCCCTTCCCCTTCCCCTTCCTCCTCCTCCCCCTCCCTCAAAGAACGCCTCATCTTCGGCTCCTCCTCCGACCTTCAATCCTCCATCTCTCCCGAAGCCCTTTCCCTCATCGCCTCCCCCTCCATCACCCCAACCCCATCAGCCCCAATTGCACCATCCGACCACCGAATTCCCATCATCCCCAAATCTCCGGTCGCTGCCGCAGCGGCGGAAGGGCCGTCATCGTCGTCGTCATGGCTGACAGACCCGTCGGCGGCGGACACGGGGCGGAGCAACCTCCACAGGTCGCGCACCGCCCCGGCCATGTCGGCCATCAACGCCCACGACGCCCACGGCCAGCAGGCGCCGTCGGCGTCCCCCCGCCGCCCTTCCATCGTGGGGCAGGCCATCGCCCTCCTCGCCATCTACCTCTCCCTCGGCGTCCTCGTCTACACCCTCAACCGCTCCCATTTCTCGGCCGCCGACACCCACCCCGTCGTCGACGCCCTCTACTTCTGCATCGTCACCATGTGCACCATCGGCTATGGCGACATCACCCCCTCCAGCCCCTCTGCCAAGATCTTCTCCATAACTTTCGTCCTCGTCGGCTTCGGCTTCGTCGACATCCTCCTCTCCGGCATGGTCTCCTACGTCCTCGACCTCCAGGAGTCCCTCCTCCTCGGCGCCGTCGCCAACCCCAAGTACAACCGGGCCAAGCACCCGCACCGCCACGACGTCGCCAGCCACTACATCGTCGACGTCAAGAAGGGCCGCATGCGCATCCGCATGAAGGTCGCCCTCGCCCTCGGAGTCGTCTTGCTCTGCATCGGCGTCGGCACCTTCGTGCTCCGCTTCGTCGAGCGCCTCGGCTGGCTCGACTCCTTCTACCTCTCCGTCATGTCCGTCACCACCGTCGGCTACGGGGACCGCGCCTTCAAGACCATGCCCGGCCGGCTCTTTGCATCGCTGTGGCTCCTCGTGTCCACGCTCGCCGTGGCCCGTGCCTTCCTCTACCTGGCCGAGGCCAGGATCGATAAGAGGCACCGCATGATTGCAAAGTGGGTGCTCTGCAGGGACATGACCGTCTCAGAGTTCCTCGCCGCCGACATCGACAACAACGGTTTTGTCACGTGAGTACTCGCCAGCCTCTTCTTCTCTTCTTTTCTTTCAGAACCCATTCAATCATGTCTGCCCTTGCCATCTTCTTCCTGATCACTAGTGCGATGATAATGATAGGAGATGTTATCAAGAGCATATAAGATTAAGGTTTGAAGGATTATTTGCGAGCTACCCATAAAGAACATTGAACTTGGTTGGGGGTACTCTTTTTGAGATCTTGTTCCCACATCTGCTCTCTTTTGTGAGTGCTTTCTATCTTTCTGACGCTTTTTCCTTACAATGCTCACCTATTATAATCTGCTTTCTCCTTAGAATGCTCGCCGATCATAATCTTCCAGAGCAGAAAGGTCACTAAAGTATCCAAGCTCGAGAGTTGAGTGGAAAGGGGGAAGTCCACAAACTGTTATCGGCAGTTCTTGATAAATATCTTTGGTACCTTTCTTGAGGTTGATTTCTCTTGCCAATCGGAGTACTAATGTTAATCCTTAGCATGATGAGAAGTGTAGCAGAAAAAGATATAGGTGATTAGATATAGGCCTCTAGGGTTGCAGGGAGAGACTGATGCAGACCAGAGAAGAGGGCAGGCTGCTTTATTGTTGTGTTTGCTGAAATAAAATCAGCTCTTTTCGAATCTGGTTTTCTCCATTATATTCAACCGAGAGCATTGACAAAATAGCAGCAGCGAATGAAATAGTAAGAGAAGAGGTAGAAAAGGATGAAAAATGAGCTATTGTGGGAGGCAAGAAGTTGAGTGAGAAAAGGGAAGAGAGAAAGTATGGACGGAACCTTAATATAATTTATTCCCATACCAAGTCTTTTTTTTCATGATTGCTGGCATCTCCTCTTTATAGGATAGAGTGATAGACCATTTATTAGGAAAGGCTCCTAAAAAGTAAAGAAGATAAAATATTAAAAAAGAAAGAGATCATTTTATCTCTTACGATCGGTTGAATCTATAGTTTCTAAACTCAAAAAAAAAAAAAAGTGAGCCAATCTTAAGATATTCCCTTAGGATCTTCTAAAATTCTAATTTATGAAGATATGGATATGGGATGTGGATACAACACGATATGAATATACCCATACAACAAATCTCAAAATGTAGGATATAATACAGCTATGATACAGCATTAAATAAATATATGTTATATATATATATATATATATATATATATATATAGATAGATATATATATATATGTGTGTGTGATATTATAGATATAAGAAAGGCATTTATAAAGCATAGTGGTTATTAAAAAAACATAGTCCATACTTCATGCAATAGCATCCACATCTAAAAACTTCATTATTTAGTCATTATTCAAATCGATAGACTATAATCTATACTTTATATAATGATATAAATATCACAAACTCCAAGATTAACGATTCAATGGATTCATCATCGGAAGGTCAACGTCCATCCATAAAGAAAAGAAATAAAGTCTTTCCCCACATCCCTATACGTATTAGAAAAGTATCTGAGGTTTATTTGGAAAGTATCTAAAATCTTTTTACATTTTGGAAAAAAAATATAATACCTAAAATAAGTATCAGACATGTATCCTAAAACTATCCAATAAGTATCGGTATATAATACAAACATGGCATGCAATTGGGAATATCCGTGTTTCCTAGATTCTAACTTTGATTTGACTGATGCTAGTGTGAAGCCTCAAAGATCTTCTTGTAGCTAATTGGTGACTACTTCTCTTGTGGCAAACTCATTCATGAATTTAGGGCCTTTTCAAACTACTTATTCAGCCCTTGTGGGTTCAAGTGCCCCTTTTGCCAAATATGGGATGTGCATAAGAAATTTCTGACCCAAATCAGAAGCTCTAGGTCCATGAATTCAAATATTCATCCTGTTTGGAACATATCTTCTATTGTGCCTTGACATCTGATATTGTAAGTTTTGTCTTGAGCATAGTGTTTCATGCTTTGACCATACATCTGTAGTCTTCCTAAAAATATTAATAGTGGCTGACATCGAAATCAAATTATAAAAACTTTGTTGTTTATCCCACTAATCTTCAGAATGGCATTACAAAACACTTCATCAAAATTGTGTGTGGCTATCATCCATGTTTAAGTTAGGTTCTTGACTCTGGAAGTTGTTGGATACTTGGATATTTGACTCTTGAAGTTGGATGCCAAGGTTCTATACAAACTAATGCAGCCCAGAGGAGGAAGGAAAGTTGCTTTGTGTTTTTGTTTCAAAAATAAATTAGATCTGATGCAAGCCTGGTTTACCCTTTATATCAGCTCTATGCTGGTGACAGAATAACAGAATAGAATAGCATAAAATAAGGAATCGAAGAGGCAGAAAAAGCAGGAAGAAAGAGTAAGCAGAGGAAAATGTTAAGGGAGAAAATAGCAGAAGATAAGGTATGAAGTATGAACTAAAACTTTTAAAAACTTTTTACTACTTCAGATCTGTTTCCATGATTGCCAGACCACTTATTAAAAAGGACTCCTAGAGTGTAAAGAAAATTGAATGTAAAAGATCACACCGCATCTCTCAAATCTCTCTAAGGAAAAATGAAAGAAAAGATCATGAGTGCATCTTGGCAAATCACCTAATTCTAAAGAATCTAGAACTCAAAAAGATCAAATTAATGATCATCTGAAGCCCCAAAGATCTTCTTGAAGTGGCCAGGTTTTTGAAAATGTTAATGCTTATAGTCTGCCGTGCCGGTATCGGGCCCTAGACCGGTTGTCCGGCGGCACGGGTCGGTATGGCTCTGCGCCGTGTCGTGCCAGCTCTGTACCATGACATGCCAGCTCTGTACCGACACAGTAGAGATGGAGGAGAGAGAGAATAGGAGAGAGGAAAAGAGAGAGAGCGGGGGAGGGAGACAGAGGAAAGAAGAGAGAGGCCGATCGTTGCCGGCCGGTAGAGGCGGGGAAGCCTCCGTGCGGAGAAGGCGGAGCCTCCGCATGGAGGAGGCGGAGGCCGGGGAGCTGTGGAGCCGCGGAGGCAGGGCTCCGCCTCTGAGCCCCTTTTTCGTTTGAAACAGGGCCGGTGCGGGGGCCTTTTATTTTTCAGAATTTTAAGTGAAAGTCGGCAAACCTATTACCGACTTCACTTAATTTTTTTTATTCGCGGCTCTCGGCCTCCGCCTCCTCCGCGCGGTGGTCCTTCGGCCTCCGCCGGTCGGCCCCGGCCGGCCTCTCTCTCCCTCTCCTGCTCTCTCTCTCTCTCTCTCTCTCTCTCTCTCTTTTCTTCTCTTTCTCCCCCTTCGTCGCCGATTTCGGTTTCGTTGCCGGAACTGTCCCGGTCTGCTGCCAGTATGGCTCGAGACACCTCGAACTGGACGGTTCAGGACAATTCTGCCAACCATGGTAATGCTATTGTGGCAGAATTATGCACTTAACATGAGAGAGGAACTACTTTTCTAGGAACCTATGATTCAAAAAGCTATTGAGGATAAGGAATCGTAGGAACTTTTAAACGAAATTAGTTCGATTAAGAAAAACTGATGATAAATTTGAGGTCTGTGAGTTTTGGACATGTGGTGATTTTTAAGTTGATCCTGTTGTTCCTACTTCTAAGTGTGATTGTAGAAATCGTCTAATAATTTGACATTTCCAGATGGAAGGATTTCCTCAAGAAAGCATAGGGCTTTGTTTGGAGAAGGGAAAGATATTCATTGTGGACATGGAATGTATTTTGTGTAGCATACTGATGAGATTTAATTGATCCGTTTAACTGTTCCTTCTCCGATATAGTCTGGGGATATGATGCCTTCTTTTAATCTTAAGATGCCTATTTTTGGTTATTCTCTGGTTCTCCTCAGTCATCTCAGTAAAGTAATTGAAATCTTGTTGCTAAGACAGATGCGGCTCAGATTTCTCTTGACAGTTAATTGCTAGAGCTTTCTGGCCATGAACTCTAGAATCTTTGACAATGAACTTGGAATCTAATGTGTGAAATATATTATTGAGTTTTTGGATTATGAAACCTAGTAGCTAGTAGAGCTATAGAAGATTTTTTGTTGATAGGCTGAAGTTAGATGGGTGCAGATTGTTGGTTATGTTGCGTAGAAATGTTGCTCTATTTCGTAGTATTGATGATCACCTAGATATTTTTTCCTTGATATAGTTAGTTCTTGTGGTTGATTTTAGACGGTGCTAGGTTTTGCTTTTTTCAGGTCATGTGGTCTTCTTTTAGGAGACTAGGTTTTATCATGCCCCTTTGCAAAATCTTCATGATTGTTATTAATATAACTCAGGTAGTATTACCTAAATATTTGGCACATTTTCCTTATGCCCTAGCATCCTAAAGTGTCCAATACATCAACTTCAAAAAAACAAGCCACAAGGACATCATAAAACATAAATATCCGATGTAAAAATGTAAAAATGTATCAGAATATTTTCTGCAAGACACATATCAAATTAAGGAAAAAGTTTTAAGGTGAGACAATGGTGCAGGACCATCTATAATGACTAGTGCCTTTTGCGTAGGACCTAGGGAAGGGATTTAATTAGGTTGTCTCCAATTAAATTATTTATTATCCTGAACCTGTGTATGTCACGCCCTCGACATGAGATCGCGAGTTAGGGGTTGCGACAACCGCCGCCTACTTATAGAGTACCCTCTCCACAAGCATGCAAAGCATCTCAACATGGTATTATAAACAAGCAGTGGAATAAATTTAATTAATCGATGCTCAAACTTTAATTTAAATAACTAGAATCAAATTTAATATCTCACAAAATCCATAATATTTAAAAGATCTTATATCAAACTCTAGTCAAATTCTGATCTAAATTAAAGATGTCAAATTCGGCTTCTAGTTACTTTTTCGATCATAACTCTGTACCATCTTAGTTCTCAAAAGCTAAGAAAATAGAAAGGATAATGAGCTCGACAACCCAGTAAGTAATGAATATCGTAACTAGATAATTCATGTAATAACATAAGATGCAATAGTAAAACACAAATTACCATGAATCGGTATAAAGAATTAACCAATTCTATTTCAAAACAAAAATCTAATAGAATCTATATTTTTCAAATATTCATATATCTATCCATAAATCCGATACGAAAAAATCACATTTATACCTTGTAGAGTGGGCCAGAATAACGCACTTATACCCTGCGAAATGGGCCAGAGTACCACATTTATACCCTATAGCAGGGCTAGAAACAGAATCAATGAGCTCAATAATAATCAAAGTGCCAATGCATAACCCCCAATTGAAAGGGTTCAGAACATAGTCAGGTTGAGAGTTCAAATCTGATACATGTCAAAGTTCTTTTTATAAAATAATATATATATATATATCATAATTTAATCAAAATATACATATACGATGTAAAATCAGTAAACAATATAACAATAGTCCGGAAAGTATTACTCCGAATTATATATCTATTTTTCATTCAAAACACCATCTCATAAAATTTATAAATCACATATAAATTGATTAACAATTTATTTGATGTAAAAATAATATTATATAAATAAAAAATTTAGGAAAGGCAGATCATTACTTCGTGAGCAAAATCAAACTGTAGGTCCAAATAATTTTGACAATCCTTCTTTGAACCTAAGACTCCAGCAAGCGCTCAACTAAAATCTTCGGTGAACACCATGAGCCAAGACTTTTGGAAGTCAAGAGGAAAAGGAGAAGGAACCAACGATGGTCTAGCAGTGGTGATTGGTAAGACCTATCAACGGTGAGGCGAAAGAGGATATGGGAGTGTTTAAATAGCCGATAGAGGCTAGATTTCCTAGCTCCCGTAGGAAATTGAAATGGAGGAGTTCGTCACCTACTCTAAGTCAAACAAGGCTCTATTACATCTAGGTCGGTCAAGTGGATTAGACTCAGTTCCTTATTAGTTTGGTTGGGTATTACAGTGTATGGGATAGCAGTGACCAACTTTTCAGATCAAGGGCAAATAGGAGGTAATCTAAACTCTAAGTTCCTTTGCAAGCAAAATAGGATTTCCTAGAAGAAAAGAAATTGTGCACATGCAAGAGGTGAGCCCTTACCCACACTCCAGGCAGGTGGATATTGACAGGCACAACAACTTAACCAAGTGGATCCACCAAAGCAATTTCCTCTCTAGATGGGACTCAGGGTATCCTGTTTGTGCCCCTAATTTCCACTAATTAAATGCTTCAGATGTGGAAATCAAATCCTCTTTCTATTGGCTTGCTCAAAAAATTCAGCTCATTTCTAAAGCCAATCCACTCAAATTCTTGATGACTCGGGCACTTCTGTCAGGGAGACTCTTGCTAATGAAATTCTATCTGGAATACATAAACGAAAAGTTGTCAAAAGACAGGCACTCAGGCTTTCTTGCTGCCCCTTCAGCGCCTGATGACTCACCTTTGGCTCCTGATCTTCCAGATGAAATTAAAATCGAGATTCTAGTAGGTAGTGGTAGACAGCCTTTTCTTCTTGGCTGCATGGGGTGGCTCTCATATTCATTTTTGCACAAACATTTCATCGAAAAAGAAAGGACTTCTAGTTAGAAATAGAGGATGAGCTCATGCTCTACCAATAGGAAGGAAAAAATCCTTTGATCATTCATTTGATTTTATGCTATTACCTATGCCAGAGCAAGAAAAGCATAAAATGAGAGAGAACCATCCTAGAGAGGAAGAGCGAACCAAACCAAGCAAAGAAGAGGGACCAGTAAGAGTGTCAAAGAAAGACGACATGAGATAGAGGGAAAAAAATGCTTGTCATAAAGTTACATCCCTCCTGACTAATGAGGAAGTGAATGAAAACTTGTTCGGTCGAGCACTCTTGGTCCAACACAACTATTCTACCTGGCTTTTGGTCAACCAACCATGCCCAATATTTGTACCCCTCTCAATCCACCAATAGTGAGCATGGAGGATTGGAAAGAAGATCACCCTGGTTTGGTGTCCTACCATCCATGATTGGGAAGGATATAAAGGGTTTCTGACAAGAGAAGAGGATCTGTTCTTGATACCTAAGTAATATTCGGTAAAGATTGAATGCAAAAAAAATGAATGATTAGAAGAGAGTTGAGGAAGAGAATAAAGGGAAGAGTTGATATTAGATTAGAGAGGGAGGGGGAAGAGATCATAGGATGAGAGGATGGGATAAACAGCAAAGAGAACAAGGGGATAACAGACACTAAAATCTGGACCAAGAGAACAATGCTTCCCTTAGTTGCTGCCCATAAACCTTTCGTGTCCTTTTCATGGTTTATTTTACAAATAATCTAGGTCTCTTAACAACCAAGTAAGAAATCTCCAAATCGGCACCCAAAATCTTTCCTAAAATGCAATATTTACAAAAGCCCATGTAGGAAGACATGTGAATTTGCTTAAAAGAAATAAAGACACACAATCTGTTTAAAATCAAATCCTGATGACTTCAGAACTTTGACAGCCCAATATTAACCAAAGTAGAACTTTTGCATGCTAATCATACACAAAATGGGACTCTAGAATTTTACAGGCATTGTACACTATTATATTAAGAAATCGAAATGATTGAGTATTGAGTTGTCACAACTTCACCTAAAGTCTCTTTTGCCAATAAACTAACAAAAAGAAAGACGTCCAAGTGCCAACTCTTTAGTTAATGCAATTTGATCCATTTTCGGAGTGCCACAAAGTCTTGTGTTGTGTTGAAGTGTTCAAAATTATCAGCAAGTTGGAACTCCTAAAAGCCAAAATTTATAGGCAACACTTAATTCAAGTGGCATTGCCTGCTTATTTTTAACGGAAGAAGCTTGAGTTTTGAAGTTACATGAAGATGGAAATTTTATATAAATATATATCATACTTTTTTTGTCTTTCTTTTGGTTGGTGGTTAGGAGGTCAATAGTTGACTATTGGAAAGGAAGGTGACAAATGTATTGGATCTTGTTAAGAGGATTTTTTGGGGTGGATGGGAGGAGAGAATTAATTTATACATTCTTATAGGAAGAATTGCTTTGTTCTTATGGTATACCAAGTTTGTGATTTCTCTTTTATGCTTCAACTACTATTTTTCTTACCTCTCCTCCATTAATTCTTTTCTTCTTTTATTTTTTTTGCTAACATGGTCTATTTTTATTATAAATTGATTTTCTATAAAATACAAACTTTTTTTTTGTTTATTAGCGGTTAGATTGCAAAATAACATGTAGTTCAGAATTCCCTTCTATTACCATGATTCTTGTGTCATCAATGCATATGGATTGTAGTTCAGGTTAGCTATGGTTAGGCTTTGCTTTAGAAACATCTTTTTACCCAATATTATAACTTAACAGTTTATTTTGGATTAATTTCTTGTCTTATTAAATAAGTTAATTATTAATCAGATGAAATCTCATACTTTTCCATGTGTAAGTTTCCTAGAACTTCCATACCGTGAATAAATCTGTTAAGATATTGGCTGACAAAGAAGTAGGCAGATGCATGACCAGCACTTGTTGATTTTTTTTAAAAAAAATTCAATTCTCTCATGCATGTGGCTGATGATAGTTTTGCATAATTCTTGAAATGATCATAATGATTTACAATGGCCATCACATACTCCCTAATGGTTGGTATATCACATGTGATAGAGTCATAGCCATCGATAATGAGTCATGTATTATACATGGCAAATGCTAGTCTTATTCTTGGTATTCAATAATCTGCTGCTCCACAGCAATATTCATTGTTCTATGGTTGGGATCTTTCCCTATCTTTAGTTTGGATTATTCTTTTTTGGCATTTTCTTGATTCAAAATCATGTCTATCTGCCTTTGCTGAATCATCTTTTTGTTTTAAAAATGACATGCAGTAAATCAGAGTTCGTCATTTACAAACTGAAGGAGATGGGGAAGGTATCCGAAAAGGACATCATGCAGATCTGCGATCAGTTTGATAAACTAGACACTGGAAAATGTGGAAAAATTACACTTTCCGATCTTATCGAGAGTCATCACTAACTCTCACGTCTATGTTGATGGATGATCCTGAATGCATCTTGGTGTGTAGAAAGGGGCATGCAAGCAACTGCTAGAGATGAAGCTACTGGCATATCCCTGATGTGAAACATAGCCTGAGGGCTGATAGTGGGATGAGCTCGAGCAATTTGTGGCCGTGTTGGTCCTACAACACTCCAAACCAAGCTTGTAGAAATGTCCACGCACCCCAAACCCAGAGATCACTTTATGATTAAACCATTTTTACATTCCATTGTTGTTTTATATGTTTTTTTTGTAAATATAGGTTCTCTCTTTTACCTCGGCACTGTATGGGTGTTTTGAACATTTAATGGAATGATTTGGATGCTCATGTTGTATGTCATGGATGTTCTGGTTTGGTGGAAAGAGTGGTATCGAATAGGCTGAACATGATGTAAAAATGCAATTGGTAGATGGGGTGGCCGTTTTGATGCCAAGGGGACAACTTGAATCACTGATTCTGCTGCTTCAAACAAATTCTGAGAAAAAATTTCAGGATGGTCAAAGAGTGAAAATTCTCCTCATGTTGCCTGCTGCCAATTTCTCGGGTTTATGTGTAAAACTGATATATCCCCAAAGGTGGAGTCTTCATATTACATATGTACACTTTTAGCCTTGGTTCCGTTTGTGTAATCCTCCATATTGTTGACACACTCAGGCAATCAATGGTATATATATTGGGCTGTAAATGTGTTGCATTCATGCTGTATCTACATTTGACAAGAAAAATCAAGTTTAGATTCCAGTTCGGACGCAGCAAAATGAGTATGCTCCAAACAGGCGTCTAAACTCAATTTATAGAATCCAAATTTGGATTCAATTTTTTTTTAAATTTATTTAGTACATAATTTTAAGTAGCCAAGGGTTAATGGTTTTCAAAATTGAAGGGACCCTTATCATAATAATCCTTTATATGTGACAGATTGCTGTAGGAAAGGAGCACAATATGGTCCTGGCCCTACTGGCTCCTTCCAGGGAGAGGTCGGATCGGATGGTCTCGGTGCCGACAGGGCGCTCCCAAGTGCATGCCAGGGATCTCCAGGTACTGATGAGCAGGGAGCCAACACGGTGGATGGAGGGAGGCTGGATCTGGAGGATGAGGATTCACCCACGTGTAGCGCTCTTTATCTGGAAGGTGGTATGGGGTTGCTTACCGACTAGGTGGTGGTTAGCCCGACGAGCGGTGCGGATCACTCAATGCTACAAGGTGTGTATGGAGACCAAGGAGACTATTGATCAAGTCGTCTTGCGCTGTCCCAAGGCTAGGAACATATGGAGCAGGTCACCTATTCCATTGCCCCTCGCGGTGAAGTTGGCACAGGATTTGTTTCACCGATTGAGAGATTCTATGCAGAGGCCCAGCACTGTGGAGGCGGGGATTTTATGGGCATACCTGGCCTATCACATATGGTTGTCCAGAAATGCCAGTCTGTTTGAGGGCAGGAGGTTACCCCCGAGGATGGTGGTGGATAGAGCGGCACTTCAGGCGGGGGAGGTCACCACTGTTATTGTTAGATTCACTTATCGAAGGGCTATGGATATCTGGGGTACTCATTCTACTGTTATAACGCTCAGATTTGCCCTTATTTCTTGGGTGCCCCCACCTCTTGGTCATCTCAGAGTGAACTTCAATGGCAGTGTATCAATGGCCGGTCATCGGGAGGGGTCAGATTTGTGATCAAAGACCACCTCGGTAGGTTGAGAGTAGCAGGCGGTCGGCGTACGCCTGATCATACTGCAGTTGGTGCTGAGCTACGGGCGGCTTGGGAGGGTATCTTTTTTGTGAGACGGGTACTGGGTGTTAAGTGTATATGCCTCGAGGGAGACTCTTCAGTGGTGATTGATTGGATGCGGGAAGTAGATAGATATGGTGATGGTCATCCTCTTATCCACGACACAAGCAGACTGACTCAGGAGCTGCGTTCTTTTCAGGCGCTACATGTATTCAGGAAAGCGAACAGTGCTGCAGACTGGGTCGCCTCCTTTGTTGCCCAGCACTCCGGAGAGATCATCTGGACTTCTTTGGGGGACATTCCCCCTTTCTTGTACTCTTTACTTTCTTTTGATCCAGCAGAATGTACTCATAAGAGTTATATGAATTGGCGCTTTCACAAAAAAAAAGAAAAAAAAAAGGAGCACGATATCAGAAATAAAGGTTGGATTTGTATAAAAACCAATCACTTTTGAACATATTTAATTTTTTTATTTTTATTTAATTTAATTAAAATAATAATCAAAATTGAAATGTTGGCTGGGATTTTGGAACAGGAAGAGCTCTAGAAAAGCATGCATGATAAGGAGGCACAAATTTAAACATAAAAAAAAGAATTAACACAAATCATAGAGAATTCTTTTTATATTCCTATATTTGCATATAAAGTTTGTGTGCATGTATTTAGGCCCCGGTTGGCAGCTTTTGGAGAGCCAGAAAGTGCTTTCTGGCCTTCAAAAATATTTTTAGATGGAATAGGATTGTTTGGTAAACAATCGGAAAGCTATTTTAGCTTTGCCAGAAAGCTAAAATAGCTTTTTGAATTTTAGAGCTTCTCCTGAAAAGCACTTTTAGGCTCCGTCGGAAAGTTGTTTAACTTTTATTATATTTTAAAACACTTTTGGAAAGTTGTTTTGAGTTATAAATTTTTTCTTTTTTGGACCAAAATACCCATGATAAAATATAATAATTACAAAAATGATAATATTAATATATAATGATAATAATTATAATATTTTATATCTTTATTATTGTATTATACTATAAATATAATATAATATTATATTATATCATAATACATTGATATATTATGTTATATAATATTTGATGCGTTTGGATCCACTAGACCACCTCGGACTGAATCATTTGGTTATTTTTGCTTTTGAGTCCTTGATGTTAATTGGTAGCTACCTATAAATAGATGTGGTGAGCACCTATTTCAGCATGGAAGAATTAATTAAAAGGCTTTTGCCCTAGCTCTCCTTCCTTCTCTCCTCTCTTCTTGCGATGCCTTCCTCCTCTCCCTAGGCCGCCGCCCCCTCCTCCGTCCGGCTGCACCACCTCTATCCCGAGAGGCCAGCCACCTTCTCCCTCTCCTTCTTGATCCCTACCAGCCTCTACCAACAACTACATTCCGTCGAATTATCAGCCCGTCCTCCCTTGCGCAGTCATCAGTCGGAGGCTGATATCTTGAGATCCCGATATCCCCTCTAGACCCACGACATACCATTGGAAAGCTAACGCGTAGACCTACAATATATCCAAAATTGAGATCGATCTGACGGGCGGATCTTCAGAAATCGTGCCTGCAAGTAGATCGGAACCACCCTCCCAGAAATCAAGAAAAGTCAAGAATCTTAAGATACGGATCGAATTCTATCGGATTGCATCAATATCACATTATGTTATATTATTATGCTATAGAATACAATATTATATTACTATATTATAATAATATTATATTATATTATAGCGTATTATATATTTATGTATTAATATATATTATATTTTATTATGCTCTGTTGTATAATACTATACAATGTCATTTATGGTCATTTTGTCATACCTAAAGTACTTTCTTAGTTTGTTACCAAACATATATCAAAGTCTCACGGCATTTTAGAAATGTAGTTACCAAACAGCAAATAGCTTTTTATAAAAGCTCTACTTTAAAAAGCTCTACTTCAAAAAGTTTTACTTCCAAATGTAAGGACTAGTTCAGATATATGTTTAGTCCTACATCGGCTATGCACTAAATAAATCTTGGATGCTTATACAGGCCAAAAAAACTCATATAATACCTTCTTGGCTAGCACTTTTGAATGAGATTTTTGATCTTTATAAATGGTATTAGAGCAGATCCAATTCATGGCCCATGTGGACAAAGGAACACTATAGTATGGGCTCTTTTAGGGTGACCGAGGGCTAATTATAGTGCTTATGATTGGATTTGATGGGATTTGATATCTTAGCCTAGCAAGATTCTTGGTTATTACAAATGGTATCGGAACAAACCTGACCTATAGCTTGTGTGGACTAAAAATACTGCAACACAAGCCCATTTGGACTACCCACAAGCTGTTTGTGATGTTTGTGACTGGATTTATGATAGTTGTGATAGAATTTAAATGGATTTGATCTCTTAGTTTGGCAAGAACGTCATGGCTTAAAATGAGGAGAGTATGTGAAGACTTGTATAGGCATGCGTTTAGTCCCACATCAACTATGCACTAGATAGATTTTGGATAGTTATATGGGGCCAAATAATTCAAATAACATATTTCGACTAGCTTTCTTGAGTTGTTATAGGTTATCGAGTTTTGGGTATCATTTACACCTCTAGGCATATATCACTCAACCAAAGGCACCCGATAAAACAACAATGTTTCAAAACTGCTGACATCACTTGTTTTTTCTTGCAACTTGCCCGTTGCGAGGGAACTAAATGAACTGACCAAATAATTTGTACCATGAAGCCAACAAATTATATGTTTTAGATTAAGTATATATTACACACTTGAATGTGATAATAAAGTTATAAAACTTTAAATAAGAATTTGAGTTCCATGAATCCCTTTTTGATTTGCAGCAGTATCAAGCTTGAGCTTGAATTTTATGAACTATAATAGGCATTTTCGCAAAAATGATCCGTTTTACTTTTGTTTTTTCAGACTCAAGAATATTTATTTGTTACTTTCAAGAATATTCAAGCTTCTCTCGGTCTCATAGATGCATTGCAGGCCTGTGCATTACAGACTCAGCAATTATGTATTCAGCATTAAAAGTATGTGAATTTACCATAAGAATTAACAGTCACCACCATGAGAGAAGAGGCTCCATGGTGCAAGAAAATTTTGAGAGATCTGTTATATATATTGTATAAATCAACTAGTCCATGAGGCCATATAAAATTAAGGGCATGCTCCAGGTAGCTTGTTACTGTAGTCAAGAGTAGCAGTATAACCACCTTAAAATTTCTAGTGGTGTTTCCTTTTTTTTGCCTGGTAGGAGTTTCATGCCAAAAATGGACAGCTAGTAGACTAGGATAAGGGGGGAAAATTATTGATCTTCCCCTATATAATATAAAGAACCAAAATCATATTGTACTGTGCATATTTCCATGGTTTATCTTTTAGCAAAGTCTTCAATTAATCATCGCATGAGCAAAAATCACAAATAAGGAAACAAGAAGAATCCAAAAAAAGGCCAAAAGAAACATATCATAAAAATTTCATGAATTGTCACTTGATAGTCTTGGGCACTACAGTGAGTTGCTTATAAGCATAACCAAGATTAGTTAGTAACACCCAAACAAAAGGAGGAACCTCTCAGCCATGTCCCCACCACTTAGTCTTAACATACATATATAAACATCTGAAAAACCTTCAAAACTTGGCCTCCATTAGCTTGGCTCAAAATAAAACTAGGGCATCAGGAGAACACCAAAACCAGGATTTGCCAATAAGCATCAGCAAAAAAAAAAAAAAAAAATACTCCCCATCGAAAACCAAAATCCTTCAGGGCATCCAGTCAAGGCATTGAAAATCATTTTGAAAATTTTCTCCTGAATGCAATGCCTCACCGCTGCCTTTGTTTACTCCTTGAGATCCTTCTCTAGCACCCCTGCACACAACCTTCCCTAGCGCCCCTGGACACAATTCCTTCTTGGGCATCATCTGCTCCAACATCTAGTCCATGTAACTTGCATTTATTCTTCTTACCACCCTGCATAATATTATATAAGGATAAGGCAGTCTGCTGTGGTCTGACATATTCTCCATGTAACTGAATCATTCTTTAACACAGATGACAGCTTAAACAATGCGTTCAATGTGCACTGTCTTCCAGGTGACATGAAAAGTTAAATTGCCAAGTCAAAAAATATAGTTATGAAGAAATAAAATACATACCAAGCCGTGAAGTTCTGTTTGTTCCATTTTCCAAATTTGAAACTTAGCTAGCATTTGTTTTAGACTGTATAATGCTTGCAATCCTGATATAGGTAAAATTTTAGTCTGAGAACATGCAGATAATCAAATGGCAAGGTATCTACTGCAATAGAAAAGATGTTTCGATATTGCCAATGACTGCTTTAATATAGCGGGCACCAAATATCCAAAAGTACTGATTCAAACTCATGTATTTTGTCTCCACCAGTAATTTATGCAGTAATAATAATTAAACTGGCTTTTGAACTCACCTCCCTCTGATGCTGAGTACCTCTGTCAAAAGTTCTGATATTTGCTGCATCTTGTCATTCAACTGTTCCTGTCTATTCTCTGTTTTCAAGGATTGGAGCCTTATGAACTCCACAAGATCTATTTCCACTACTCTAAGTTGCCTATCAACATGTTCCAAAAAGTCCTTACATGAGGACATATCTTTTAAACTGCTGATAATGTTATCGTCATTTGAAGTGACGATGCCAGTAGACACTTCAAAATTGGGCTGACAATCCACAGGGAGGTTTGCTTCACAGTCCTGAGTCACGGTCACTTTACTCTGACCTGATTTAGTTAAATCTGTGCAAATGCTATTAGTTTTATCTGAAACTTCATCATCACCATACTTCGGGGAGATGAACCGAACCTGTTGACAAGAATCTTTTCCACTAACTCCAGAGTCCATGGCAACATGTCCTATTAGCTGTGTTTCCTTCAATGAAATCACCTGAAACCAGGTAGACTTTCAATATGGCCATAACATGATATATTCTGTTATGTTACTATTACAGCAAACATATGAAGTATCACCTGTGCAAAAATACCTTCAACAATGATCATACAAAATGAATAAGACAACAAAAGGATAAAAGATTACCAGGTGGTGTCTTTGGAGGAGACATAATTAAGTCTAGAACCTCAAAAACATAATATCTGTGATCACTACAAGGGTTTCTAAGAAGCTTCACCAATCTATTCAGCACAAGCGTAAGACATGGAATACGTAGGGGCATGCATTAAGACAAAGAACAATGGCACCATATCATGAAAGGAGAAACTGAAAAAATAAAAATGGAGATTAACTTGAGAGAGAGAGAAGGTACTTTGTCTATCAACAATTAACAGAAACAGTTAAAAGATTAATAAGGAGGTGGTTTTGGGTATTGGAAATCTTGGTTCATTGTAATAAAGCACTGAAGAGTTATTACAGTCATACATCTCCCTAAAGTCCTTTAGATGGGCTAACTGGAGTTGCGAGAGATCTTTGACAGGTAAAAAATTCCAGGATATGATGAAAATAATTCTAAATCATCAACCTGGAATCACATATGCACTCCTGACTCTTGGTATCTTCGCAAAATTGATCGTATATAGAGGGTCTGTCAGTTTTATGCTTGACTCCTAGCTAAATGGGGGAACATATCATTGATATAATTGGTCCATCAACTCTCATTTGTCAGTAGTTGTACACATAATGTTACTCATAATATTAGAGATAATGGCTGCATTTTTCCTACAGGACAAAGATATTCTATTGATTTAGTATAGAGAAAGATTTACAATTAGGGGTGACCTGATGAGCAAGCTGAAGATTGTTTGATTTGGCCTCTAAACTCTGATGAAGCATTATCTGCAGGAGCACTTGAAAGTAATCTATACTTCCTTGGATTGGATTGGTTTTCCATGATGTGGTTCCCTAGTCAAATTTGAAATTCAATCGTTGCTTTTACAAGGTCATTTTGTAAAAAAAGGCAACCCAGTGCACGAGGCTCCAAGCACTATGGGGTCTGGTTACCACCACATGTAGAAAGGTTGTATCTAGGTTTCGAACCCATGACACAGGTCATAACAGAGCAACTTTACCGTTAATGCCAAACTCACCCTCTTACAAGGTCATTTGGTAGAGAATACTATTCAGAACCCGGAGATAAATTTCTCATGTTCTGGTTGATTCTTTTGTTCTTTGTAGTATTCCAGAGATTCCTATTAAAATCAAGCTCACAAACTGAACAGGATTATTTTTTTACTGAGTTCCGATGTTTTGGTAGGAACAGAGCACAAGAATCTTTGAAAGCATAGGCACACAAAAACTTCTATTCTTTGAGAAAATTTATCACATTCTCAAGCTTTATGCCTTGTTGTAATTTGAAGACCATAGCAGCTAACCAAAACATTTAATCACGTATAATTGGGATTCCCTTGCTCTGCGAGTTAACATGAGTCAAGCAAGGAATCTTTAACCTCAGTGGAAAATGTTTTGAGAATCTTCAAAAATGAACATTATCTAGAGCAAGTAAACCACATAATGGTACAACTTTAGTGGCAGCAAGAAGGCATCTTTGGAGACTCCGAGTGTTTATAGATGCCTATGTTGTCCCCATCAAGATGCGGGAGTGAACCTTAGATTTGGTGATGCGGATGGATATAAAAAAGGGCATCCCAGCGCATGAGGCTCCTGCCACTACAGAATTTGAAGAGGGTCAGACTCGCACAGCCTTACCCCTACGATGTGGAGAGGCTATTTCCATGATTTGAATTCATGACACCCAGGTCATATTGGAGCAACTTTACCAGACATGGAGAAGATCAGAAGACATTTTATGAAATACTAGAAAAGAGATAATAGAGGAGATTAGTATCATGAGCGTCCAGTGTCTTCAAGTCCAAGTAGCAAAACATTTCTATGATAACATTAGTAAGAGCATAAACAGCAAAACAGTATTCCTTCAAAAGAATAACAAAACAGCATAACTTCAAAGCAAAGAAGGCACATACCAGAGTGCATATAGATCCTTACTTCAACCTTCTTGGGAAGAGGAAATGACTCTTGGCAAGGTGACATGGAGGGAAAGGAAAGATTGAACTTGAAAAGAGACAACAGAGAAAATACTGAAACCGTCTAATCTTCGAGTCCAAGTTAGAAATAAATGTACTATTATTTATATTATATTATAGCTTATTTCAAAATAAATAAATTTGCTTATTTCTCACTATTATTTTCGCATTCATCTTAACTTTATATCATCCTCGTGTTTGATATTTCTTTGAATATCTTGAAAATGATATAGTTTAGGTTCCCGAGGAGAGTCATGAATCAATGAGATGCAGTGCCAGTCCCACCTATCCAAACTCATGTCTTTGTTCTTCGACATACTAGAGCCTCTACAATAACTAATCTCTAACTGCTACTTAACTTTCTAAATATTTTTTTTATCCCATGGAGGATAAGCAAAAAAAAAAAAGCTGCTAAAAAGATCTTAGAATAATGCGCGTACCACATAGATGTATGTCTGTTAGCTCCTTAATCATATTGACAAGGACTTTTTCATCTCACGTTTCACTTCTTGTGTTTTTATATCCATTGTAAGTTTTCCCTTTTTTAATTTGATGATTTTTTTAGAATTTCTACAGTGTCTGAATCTAAAAGACAATAAACAGACCCAACATTTCGATATCCAGTGTATGGAGAACTAGTATTAATTGGCCATAACTAAATTTTAAAAAATGCTATTATTTTTTGTAAAATGAATTCTATAATCATGAACAAGTAAAAGGAAAATATGAGAGGTGAAATATGGAGAATACATCAAAACTTCCTGGGTGATTTACATATTTATCCATCTAATGCATAAGAAAACATAGGAAGAAAAAAAATATAAAAATATGACATAATTTGACTATATTACAATTAGATGCTACCAAAACAAATTGCAGAATCAGTTCAAGTAGCACATTAAATGTATAATTAAGAGCTGTACCTCACTGATCTTTGATGAAAGTTTATCGAGCACCTCGATGCGGCTTTTTGATTTCTCCAAGGCTTGCATCAACTTCTTCTTCTGTATAAGTAGCTCCCTTGACTCGCTTTCCTTGCCAACAAAAACATCAGCAACTGCCCTTTTTTGAAGATTCTCAGCTGCCTCTGTCAAACGCATAAGCCTCAATCGTGCACTATTTGCTGGAAACAAAAGGTTAGTAGGAAAACAAGAATAATCTCCAGAATGAGCTATTCATTTTATATACTTAAAGTTGAAGCCATGATTGAGAAATAGACATAAGAAATATGCCGTCAAAGATAGAGTAAAGATTTTACAACTGAAAAAGGCAACAAATGCCAGAAAGAGAACTTAATATTGAGATCAAAAAACAGCAGAAGCATTGACAGAACTGCAAAGTTCCTTACCATCATGTTAATGGTCTGCAAATTTTGTATGAATATAACAGGACATAATTTATGCATAATGTCTCAGTAGCTGAAAAAAACCAGAAAAAAATTCTGCATTGGTAACACATGGTTCATACAAACTGATGCAACCATTTCATACTAAGATGCAGTTTCACTCCATGAACCGATTTATAGGTTTGGTCCACTGGGGAAAGTGATTGTTCAATTGTATTGGTCAGAAGTCAACTAGTTCCATGCCACTTACTTTTGGGTAGCATAGTCCCCATGCCTAGATCTATTAATTATTACAAACTTCAAGAAATAGATAGAAGAAACAAGCAAAAAGAGAAGCAAGGAGAAAAAAGGAAACAGCATAGTTTCTCTACACTTATTCTAAAGTGGCACAATCTGCATTTTCTGTTATGTCAAAAGGAATGCTAATGTAACTTTATTATAAATGTGATCATGAGGACCATTTCTTGAATCACACACACACACACATATGAGTCATAGTCAGTGCTGGATCAAAGACATATGCTATCATTATTACTTTCATGACATTTTTTGTTTGTCCCCCAAAATGCAATTTTCAATGCAATAAGTCACAATTTTCTGATTAAAACATGCATACACTTGACTAGCATCCAGTCACTGTATGTATTATCTCATTTTACCTTTTTTATGCTGCATGCTAAGAAGTAATGGATGTCTAACCTAAAGATTTTTAATTATAGCGACGAGAAAATGAGATTGCAATTCAAGGAATATTGATTAGTGACATATCAACACAAAAAGGTTGGTAATTACTCTCTATTTTTGTTGATTTGCCTGCAAATAATTATTCTCATGGGAAGTCCACAATTAAATATGCCGGTGAATTTGTCCAAGAGAATATAAAATTTGCATTCTCTTTGTTGCATATTCAGAAGGCAAATCCAGTATGGGAATCTCTGTGGAAAATCAAAGACATAGCCTTACATGTAAGTGCCATCATTTGGAGGAAACTCTACAAGACATATCCGTACCTGACCTGAAAACCATGAAAGCCTTAAGCATATGACCTTACTCCTATGTGTTCCAAACATTACGAGACCTATGAAGATTTCTTTTTTTTTCCTATTTTTTAGAATCTAAAATTTCTTCAATAGCCTTGTGCACCCAAGGATCCACCAAAACATTAATTCCAGGGCAGGAATTACTGCTCCATTGTTAATCTCCGCAACCACTACTTTCAATGCTTGGAAAGCTAGAAATATGAAGGCAAATGAAATCATTTTTCTCTTTTCTCAGTTAAGTCACAATTAGACCTCTATATGATCTAGAGCCAGATGCATGCATCCAAGTTACAGGTCAAGCGTCACGTCCCAAAGCTCTTGTTCACAATTCGTGCTTGATTCCAAACCATGATCAAAATAATCTTTGGTTGGTTCCTACCCCATGAAGGTTAAATGCAATATTTGCTCAGTATCTGCAACTAATGTGTACCCTGCAAACCTAATAATCCTATTTAATTCCAACTCCAATGCACACAATACAATCCCTAAAAGATCCCTGCTTAACTACCCCGGTCCCTAAAAATAAAATATTAAAAAAAAAACTACTTATGTCCCTCCTCCTAAGTATTCTCTCGTTGATCGGGTTCTTTGTCTCTAGTTGTCGGCGTAATTGGTATTGCATAACAACTTCTCAAGGAAACAGAATGAGTAACAGTTAATATAGATTTCCATATTTTCCGAGAAACACTCGAGAAAGACTTGTGTACAAGGACAAAAATTAAAGCCAACACAAGACATCTTGAACCGCTCCGAGTTTTTTTTTTTTTTGTCATCACGTCCACTGCTACTATGAAGGTAAGTAAATGGAAGAAACTGTCCACGATCGTTCTACCAACACAGAAAAATTAGTAAATAAGGTAGAAAACCAAAAGGCCTGAGGCAGGCAGAGGAGTTGGATGGAGATGGACAAGGGAGAGGGGAAGGGAAGTACCCTTGGACCTGGTTTTCTCGGCTTCGGCGTGGAGTTGATCGAGTTGAGTCCTCAGCTGCTCAGTGTCAATGCGATGAGGGTGGTTGCTGGAAGAAGCCGCCACCGTCGCCGCCGCCGCCGCCGCGAAGGGTACGGCCCTCCTGCTGCTGCTCGCCAGCGGTAGACGACTCTTCAGTGGAGTAATTAAGGCTGGGCTCGAAATCATCCTCTCGGATCCTCGCTCGTTCGCTTTCTCTATATTCCTGCCCAGCCACTCTTCTGAACTTATCATCTTCTCGGGCGCTCCCGGTGCCAGTACTGTGCGCGTGAGATGCACGCGTTGCCGGGAATAAGGCTATCCAAGGAATAAGCTGTTCATGGCAACCTGGATTAGGTTCAAAATTTAGGCCTCTCTGGGGAAGCTTTTAAAGGACCAAAAAGTACTTTCTGACCCTCTAAAAATACTTTTAAATAAGAAACAGTATTTGATAAAATTTTTAAAAAGCTGTTGCTTTTGCGGGATGCTAAAAATAACTTTTGGGAAGAAGCTCCAATGTGAAGCTTTCCAAAAACGCTGTTTTCAGTTTTGTCAGGAAGCTATTTTTTGGACCAAAATACCCCCATTTAAATCACACTTTTTTCCCCAAAATCCTCATCCCGGCTCTTTCTCTCCCACCCATCCTCTCCCTCCCCCTCTCTATTATCTTCTTTCTCTCAACGCCGCCGCCTCTGTTCCTTCTTCTTCTTCTTCTTTTCTTTTTTTTTTGTTTTGGGAGCTCGTGGCAGCCACCATGCCGGCCACCACCCATGGCCGGCGACCCTTCATATTTCAATGAAATAAAATAAAATAAAATAATAAATAAATAAATAAAATAAAAAGAAAAAAAAATGAGTGAGTGGCAAATAATCTTATCTAAATAAATAAATAAATAAATAAAAATATTAGTAATTAGTTAACCAATTTTATCACCTAGCTAGAAAATTTGTTAGAGAGATAAATAATCTTAAAAGGATGAAAATTTAATTTACACTAATAATTATAATATTTTATATATTTATTATTGTATTATACTATAAATATAATATTATATTACATTATATCATAATATATTGATATGTTATATTAAATAATTTAATATTATATTAAACTATTATTCTATAATACATAATGTTATAGTTACTATATTATAATAATATTATATTACATTACATTAATATTATACTATATCATATATTTATATATTAATATATTTTATATTTTATTATGTTCTGTTGTATAATACTGGTAATGTCCTTTATGGTCATTTTGTCACATAAAAGTACTTTCTCAGTTTGTTTACCAAACACATATTAAAGTGCCACAGCACTTTAGAAATATAGTTATCAAACAACAAACAGCTTTTTGTAAACGTTCTGCTTCAGACAGCTCTACTTCCAACAGCTCTACATCCAACAGCTCTACTGCCAACAGCTCCCCCAAACAGGGCCTGCTGTTATAGAAAGCTGTTTGCTGTTTGGTAACTACATTCGTAAAGTGCTGTAGTACTTTGTTTGCTGAGAAAATACTTTTGTATGACAAAATTACCATAAAGGACATTGTATAGTATTATACAACAGAACATAATAAAACATAACATATATTAATACATAAATATACGATATAGTATAATATTTTTGTAATATAAAATAATATTATTATAATATAACATAATAGTAATATAATTATTAGAGTAAATTAATATTTGGTAATATAACATAATATTAAATTATTTAACATAACATATTAATGTATTATGATATAATGCAATATATATTATATTTATAGTATAATACAATAATAAAGGTATAAAATATTATAATTATTAGTATAAATTAATTTCTCATAATATAACATAATATTAAATTATTTAACATAACATATTAATGTATTATGATATAATGTAATATATATTATATTTATAGTATAATACAATAATAAAGGGATAAAATATTATAATTATTAGTATAAATTAATTTCTCATAATATAACATAATATTAAATTATTTAAAATAACATATTAATGTATTATAATGTAATGTAAAAATATAATATTTTATAGTATAATACAATAATAAAGGTATAAAATATTATAATTATTAGTGTAAATAATTAATAATGTTGAAATATATTTATTTATTATCTTATTTATTCATTCATTCATTTATATAAATATTTATTTATTTATTTTTTTCTCTTTTTTTATTTTTAAAATTTTCTTTTTTTCTCTTTTTTTCTTTTCTTTTCTTCTTTTTTTCCTTTTCTTTTTCTTTTCTTTTTTTCTTCTCTTCTTCTCCTTCCTCTCCCCCGTTCTCTTTTCTTCTCCTCCCGCGCGGCCGGCGGCGCCGGAAGGGGACCGAGCCACCGCGGCTGCGGGAGGGGGCTGGGCCGGGGCCGGCGGCGGCTGCGGGAGGGGGCCGGGTCGTGGCCGGCGGCTGGCCCCCTGGAAAGTGCTCTCCTGCGAGGCCGACAGCGTCGGGCCGGGCCATGGCGGACACGAGAGGGGGCGGGTCGTGATCGCCGGCGGCCGCAGGAAGGGGGAGGGCGCCCCCTTCTTATTCCTGTTCTTCGGCCCCTCCCCACCGTGGGACCTCCTTCTTCAGCACGGCTCCTTTCCGTGACGGGGACATCGTCGCTGGCGGCGGCCGCCGGAAGGGGAAGACCATCCGTCTTCCTCTTCTTCAGCACCTCCCCACCATGGGGGCGGGGGAGAGGGAGGGGTTTCGACGGCGGGGCAAAGGGAGAGGGTGTGGCGGTGGGGAGAGGGAGTGGGGTTGGGTGGGAGAGGAAGACACCGTGAGAGAGAGGTTTTTGGGAGGATTTTTTTTTAAATGAGGGTATTTTGGTCAAAAATACAGCTTTCCGAAAAAGCTGAAAACAGCATTTTCGGAAAGCTCCAAATTGGAGCTTCCCCCCAAAAGCTGTTTTCAGCTTCCCGCAAAAGCTGAAACAGCTTTTCAGAAAATTTACCAAACACCATTTTTTAGCTAAAAGTACTTTTGGAGGGCCAGAAAGTGCTTTTTGGCACTCCAAAAGCTTCCCCAAATAGGGCCTTAGTCCGAAATGAGCTTGCTCGACTAATAAACGGACTGAACTAAAAGTTGATGTCTGGAATATCTTATCCGAGTTACAAAATTATGATGAGAGATTGAGAGTAGAGTGTGCAGAGACGTGGGAGGGAGGGGCTGGCTTCATTATCAGAAGTGGGAGGGAGGGGTTGGCTTCATTATCATAAGTCTGTACTATAGGATGATAGCTGATAGGAGCTGCCGTCAGATCTTCGACATCTCGATTTCCGGAGTAGAACTGTGAGCAGCCTAAACTGGCGTGTGCTATGCGTGGCACGAGCTGCGAACCCATGTTATCGTATTCGAGGGCGATTTAGCTACAGTTATTGGTTGGATTCAGCAGGATGGGGGTGGGCGTGTACCCCCTGTTGCTTAGGGACATCCAGGTTATAATCAATGGTGGGATGGTTTTGCAGGCAAAGCACGTATATCGTGAGGCCAACAGAACAGCATATTAGGTATTCTCTTATATGGCTAACTACTCTGGAGAGACCCTGTGGCTAGGAGAGAGAGGATTACCCGGTGCATTCCAAAACTTGTTATTTTTTTGACTTTTTTGGATGTATTTATATCCGATACGTATGATACATCCGCTTCAGCAATAAAAGAAGAAGAAGAAGAAGAAGACGACACGGAGGCAATGATTAATATAGCAAATGCCTGGGTTTCAGGAATGAGCTAAATGATTATTTATTCCTGAAAATAAGGATAAGCTGGAAGACTTCCCCTGTTTTTAATGTTCCCCTCCAGAAAAACCTTTATCTGACTGAACAAACTCTTCCGGTGGCCACGCCGACCAAAGTTATGATGTTGAACTCAAATTATAAATGAGTTCAAGATAAGCCTTGCCTTGCTACATCAGCTTGATTAAACTTGATATAACAATAAACAATAATTTATATAATACAATGCCATATAATCAATTATATTTTATAAAGTTGTGTTTATATGTCCTTAATTATACCCTGTAGCATGAAAAGTAAAAATAAGTCTAGATGCGACCCATTGCTTGATCAATCTAGAATGGGTTTGGAGTCTTCTCTAATTGAATTTTGTGTGGTCCAAATAACAAAACTCCGACATGGATTTAAGCCTTCAGACCAGCTAGTGTGTTTAAATTCTGTAAAATCTGGGTCTGTTTTGACAATATCTATGATTGATGGCTTAGGAGTTTATCCCTTTATTTCACGCTATTTCATGATAGCCGATGAATCTGAACTTCGAAGAGTGGGATGATAACAAATTAATCCATGTCTGGTGTAAGCCTGTCGAATCTAATGCACCAACTAGTTAAGGTTATTTTGCAATAGCTTTATTAGGACCAAGATCAAATTGACTATGCCGGGCAATAGGTTGAACTAATTACCGAGCCAATGCAATTAAATTTGGCCCCTTCCAAGCCTGACCTAGATTGAAGATCAAGGCTAGATCAACGATATGACTTGTGGAATGGATCAAATTAGCTAAGACTTCAAATTAAATCCAAATGGTGGATAGATTGAGAAAGTGGTGTGATGGAGTGCATGAAAAGTTGATATTAGTTTTAGACCTTCCTTAGATTTACAAGTACCAGACTTTGTGTGCTAATCATGTCTCTATCAAATATATTGCAAGTCCAGCCCTTGACAATCCCACATTCACTCCTCCATGCATACTCAAGGATCAAGCCCCACCATGATACTGGCTAGAATTGCACTGGTAGTTTGTAGGCCTAAAACCAAATGCAGACCATCTCTCACTACATACATATATATGGTGAATAGTATATCCATGACGTATAAAGATGCAGATATAGAATTTATTTGTTTTTTAGCTTCGTTATAAGCAAACTTTCCGAATCTTTCTTTAAATCCATGGGTTGTCTTGCATATTTCTAAAGAAAAGGACAAGATTTTGCTATAGTAATTTGACATTAACTCAATGTTGATGGGTCCTTCCATGGTGTTTCTTGGTATGCATGAGATGATTTGGCCTGTCAAAAGCCGAAGGGAAAGCCAAAAAAATGAAAGTCAGTGCAAGATGAATAACCCTATAGGAGTCGGAGTCATGGAATGAAAGAAGCCTTTATTGTATCTTTAACTTATCATGCAATATAATGGCTTGCATGTTAGCGACGGGAGCCCAATTAATACCATCACTACTCTTAAAAACTATAATTGATCGACAGAAGAGACTCAAAAGTTAAAGGCTATTATATTTTGAGAAAGGCAAAATAGTAGGTTGGGCAGCAAATTTAGGAATGAGGCAGAGTTTTCATTGTGAATGGGAAAAAATGTACTTGATTGAGTTCTTCTTAGTTCTAGATTTTTAATAACAGACCAAGCTCTTCAATAACAGATTATTGTTGGCTATTTGATTATCAAAAAGAAAAGGAGTAAAAAAAAGAAGAAAAGAGAAAAATGATTAATTTGATTTCATCCCCATCACATCTTAGGCTAAACTCTGGCAAATAAATGAGAATGCTAGGCAATAAAAATATGACAATGGAGTAGAAAATTCTTACAAAATGGAATTGCAAAGAAACAATTTAATAATATAAACTATAAAAGTTGATCATTTGAGTTTTAAGAATTCATTTTTCCATGCAAGAATTTGGGCCCTAGTTTTATGAATTACTAGAGAATAAAATATTATCGAACCAGAGTCTACCTAGTAGCCAAAGCATGCTTAACATGTAAAATCTAGATCTAAAGAGCAGCCAAGTATAACATATCATGTTTCTCATATCCTCCTTTTTCATATTTTTGTGGGGGTGAAAACAATGATGGTGGAAGACTAAGAAAGAGTTACATAATTTTTTTGTTCTTTTCCAATGACCCATAATAACAATAATGATATCAACAATGATCAAAGACAAGAAAGTAAAGAATTGTGGATCTACCTGTAGCAATTTCTGACAGTAATTGTATTCGTGTAGTGGTGATGATGGTGGCGATGAGAAAGAGTGAGGTATAACTATGAAAAACAATAATAACTATAAAAAACCTATCTAACAAAATCTTGGGCCAGCAAAAAATATTTTGGTCTATTTTGAAAAGAGTAAATATGACTTTTTTTTAAAGAATCTTAATAATTAACTGTTCTTTCCCCAAAATTTTATTTAATAAATACATTCTCCGATGTTTCTCCTGGAAAACTTCATAGGAAGTTGCCAACCTTGATACATCCCCACGAGGGACGAGTACATGATTCGAGAATCCTACCGTGCATCGCATGAACTCCGTGTCCCGCCGCTCCCCTTGTGCCACATGGTACTCATTAAATAGCAAGTATTCCAACTAACGATAACGATTATGATGGATGAGATCACAGCCGCTCATTTAAATGGCGGTCTATAAAGTCTAATTGAACCAGGGAGCGAAGGGGAGCCCATCCCTCTTTCGACTCCTCCGAAGAAAAGCCCTTCCTCTCTCTCTTCATCTACCCCAATTGTTCCCTCCCTTCTTTCCCTCGCCTCATCCGCACCAGCCGTGCTGTTTCCTTTCGTTGTCCGTAAACCCTAGACCGCCATAGATACGGCCAAGCGCTCCCTCTCTCGGTCTTGGTCTCGGCGGACAAACCCTAGGCGGCGCCGGAACCGCACGCCGAACGCTCTAGGGCTAGGCCGTCTTCTCCTCGCCGTCGACTCCATGGAGCTCGAAGAAGGCGGCAGGAGACCGGCGGCGGGCGACGGCTTCGCAGCCTCGGCCGAGGCGGCGCAGGCGGTTGCTCAGCCCGAGCGCCCAGATGGGGTTTCTCGGGATCCTTCCCGTGCTCTCGAGTAAGATGACTGTCTTCTTCTCCCTATTTTATTTTCACCTGCACGTATTTCGTATTCTTTGTTGGTATCTGTTATTTCGAATTGGTTATTAGGTTTAGCGAGTCAATTGGGGATGAGGATCTTGTTGGTTTTCTCCGGAAGGAAAAAGGGATATTTAATCACAATAGGAAATCTTCATTTCGCATGAGTCTGAATTAAAAAAGAACATCTTTTCCTGGGATTTTACAATCGAGTGCTTCCCTAATCGTCGGATATTCTATGGTGTTTATTCCACGGAGAAATTATTAGAGCTTTCAAACAACCCCGTGAAATGTTTGACTCGGATGGATATAGGATACCTTGGTAGATATTAGGGATTTTTATCAACAAAATGAAGTTCGATTGACGTTGATTTGTGTTAAAACTGGGCTTTTGGTTTTTGCTGCATTGCGCTAAAAGAGTGTAGAAACAATCTCAAACAAAGTTAAATATGAAGCCTTTTGCCAAGTAAAGTGGATTGGCTTCTTGGGTTATTTTATGATTTGTTGAAATTCAAGAGTGTTTGCGAACAGTTTGTAACTTGATGTCAGCCCTCTGAATTGGTGACCAAGGTAACTATGGGCCAAGAAACGGCTGTGTTACCTGGAAGGTCAGTTGGTGGATGAGGCTGACTTACCTCCTCAGTTGTGTGGTTTGATCCTGTGCTACTGGAGAGCAACGTGTTAAGGTTTCCGTAGCTGGGGTTATTCTGATGACATATCAATTGGAGCTGCTATTCTTTGCTTTTTTTCTCTTTTGTTTGTGAATTCTTATAGCATTTCTTGTTGTTGGCAGTTTACTGAAGGAGCTTGGCTCGAAGTTGACAGAAGAATCGGTTCTGTTGATGCCAAACTTGCTATCGTGCTTAAAACATGACAATCCCATTGTTGTTAAACAATCAATTGCTAGTGGCACGAGTTTATTTGGCGCTGTCTTAGAAGAGATGGCACTCCAGGTGCTTTTTGTATAACAGATATACTATTACTGTATAAATAACTTGACCATTCATGTAAATGAAAACCTTTTTTGATGTTACCATGGTGCCATTGAAGAGTTATTTATTATTTTTATGATTCTTTTCTGATTTCCATGCATCTGATAGAAAATGTTGGTTCTAAGATGCTTACAAGAAGAATTACAGGGCAATGAGATATATGGGGCTAACAGTGAGAAGATGTAATGCTTGACTAGGTTGCTTCCCTTGACATATTTATTATACGATATCTAGTTTATGTGCTGTTTACTTGACTCCATCATTCACGAGTGATTAATATTTTAAAATTTATCATCTTAATCACAACATAATAAAACCCTCAGCTTCACTACGTTATTAGTGGTGTTAGGCACCAATTATAAATAAGAAAAAAGAATCCGATAAAAAAGAAAGGAAATGGTTTTATTGCAGATCCTGCGAGGCAAAAATGCCTTTTGAATTGTTTAGCATCATATACAATTACTACTTGATCTTGAAGACGAACTTGTATGGCATCTTGGACCTGTACAGGAAAATTATGTTGATCGAGGCAGGGAGTGACATCGAATGCGGCACTTATCTTCTCCTATATATTGACGTGAATATCTCTATCCATAATGGTCGGAGCTTGCATTTAGGTTGTAGCACTTTGCATGACTCTTATGTCTCATATTTTGTAGGAAAATTGATTACACTTTAAATAACAAAATGTTATCGTTTCTTTAGCCCCGTAAAGAAATTTGTATGCATCATGCTCATCAGCTATAAATTTTTAAAGCTAACTGCAATGTCCAATACTGCCATTGGTTGCTTCACATGACCATGGTATGATGGGTGTATCTAGGGTTTCATAGGTTGGGTCAGTTTGGAGCCTAAAACCAAACCGATTTAAACAAGTTCCCTAAAACCAAAATCAGACCAAGCTGACCATCTATGAAAATCGGTTGAAATTGATCCGGGAAATTCGGTTCGATTTGGTTTGGTATATCGAGTTGATGTTCAATGGGTTGGGCTAAGTCTAAACAAAAAAAATATTTTATACATAAGAGAAAATATAAAAAAATTAAAAGTGAATATGATATATATATATATATATTTGTGTGTGTAGGGTTGGTTCAGCTTGAATTTTTTTTTTTTTTAACTCAAAGTGAAACCGAACTGATTATTTTTTTCTTCAGTTGAAGCCTTTCTCAAACCAACACCGAACTAGATTTAGAAAAAAAAACAATATAAACCCAACTGAAAAGGCCGGTTCGGTTCGGTTTCGCAGTTCGGCCGGTTTTAGTGCACACCCTTAAGTGTATGGTTTTTATACAAGGGTGAGGAAGCTAGAGTGGGCTGCCATAATGACGGTCTATCACTCCCATCATCTAAAAGTGGTGAATAGTCATAATTTTGTGAACCCATGGCTATCTCTATTTCCAATCTCTTTGAACTTGCAATAGTTTTTTAGGCATTGAGACATGGGTTAGCCAAAAAGATACTGTCTCAAAGTGTGTATTTGCCTGTTCAAAATACACAAACAATGAGGAGGTTGTGTCCTCAGGAACCTGATAGTGCCAATGACACATCATTGTGACGTTTTAATGCTATACACTTGTATTCTGTTGGCATATGCCTTGCACGAATAGATTACTGTTTATAAAAAAATTAGGATCATAAGTAATCCAGGATAATTGTGCTGATATTATTGAACATAGGTGCTGCATTGTTATTTCAAGTAATTTGTCACTTAAATAATATTAAATAAGCATGCTCCAACATTGAGAATATAAGTATGTTCAAGATTAATAATACAAATGATTGGGTGCAGAAAAAATTTCTTTTATATTAATTACATATTGTTGGATTTGCAAGGTGTACTAAATACTATGAAGGCGTATGTTGTGTGTTACTCTGATTTGTAATATTTGGCACTATGTGTAATGTGAAATGCTGTCAGCTTGTCCTGTTTGTAGATTGGGCCTTTCGCTTTCTTAAAATAATAAGAAAGAAATGAAACGGAAGAGTCTAGATCATAACGTAACAAGATAGGAATTTGTAAGCACGAATTAAAAACACAAAGGCATATTGCAAGCCCATAGTAATTTTTATTAGTCTTAATGAGCATCTTCCATGTCAGTATGCATTGGCATAGACTGATTTATAGCAGTATAGAATAATATTTGATACAGAGGTACATACCCTGTGTCATGCTAATAGCCTACCGGCATGGTATGTAATATATATGTGGGATAGCATAGATGGCATAACCCTTGGTTCTATCCCGCTACAATATGGATAGACATCATGGCAATCATATTTATATATATTTATTTATATATTTACCTAATAAATGTTTATATATTCATATGTTTACTTATATATACTTATTTATTTTAAGGTTTCATTGTCAACTTTAGAATTAGCATTCTTTCATTTTTTTTAAAATAAAACCTTATCTTTGCTTCCTTCCTTGTTTACATTGTATTTTCGATCTTTATGTTTAATTTGTTATCGTTTCACCTCTACTAATGCTTTTCTTGTCACTGTCTGATCATCACTTCTTTTTTTTTTTTGGTGCATCAATATCACTTATATATAGTTTTTTTTTTCTTTTTGGTTTTTGGGATGCCATGTGACAATGTTTTTGTGTTCTTTTAAAATATAGCTTCATGATTTTGGGAAGGTCGAGGCTTGGCTTGAGGAAATATGGTCCTGGATGGTTCGTTTCAAGGATGCAGTTCATGGCATCGCTTTAGGGGTAGGCTTTGAATTATCCAACCCTCTGAATATATTTGATTTTTTTTTTCAACTTTGGAGCATGACATTTATTTTATTGTTAGAGTTTCATAACTTGAAATCTTTCTTATTTGTATAAATTCTAACTTTTACAGTTTTTTTAATAATATCTATGTCTATATAGTCCTCTTATGCTGTAAATACCCCACCTTTTTTTGTCTGGTTTCATATTTATGCAACAGCTCATGACCTGACTAGAGAATTTGGATTTTTTAAAAAGTTTTTTGATGAACAGGTAAAAGTGAGAGTATACTGTCATACTTGTGCCATTTGATTTTGCTTATTACGCTAGCTCCTTCCACTGTGGACTGTTGCAGTAGTGTGACACTAAAAGGCTTTAAGTCATAACAGTTTCTTTGCAAATGAAGTGGTGCATCTCTTGAATTTGATTTCAAAATATTGGCTAATTGTCCTTTCTCTGGAACTTGTGTTGTAGCCTGGATCTATTGCAAAGAAGGTGCTCGCTGTAAAATTTCTTGAAATTTGTGTTTTATATTTCACACCTGATGCAAATGATAATGGAGTACATTGTGCTGAAGGTACACTCTCTGGCTCTACAGTTAAAGTGATGATCATTGAAGCTTGTGCAAAATCCTCTTTCAGCAGACAACATGTGCAAATTATGATATAATCTTGACAAAGTAGAATATTCAGTCAATCTGCTTGCTTATTTTTTTCATAGGAAAAGAATGGAGCTTCAACGTTTCACAGTTAGCTCAAGGCCATTCAACTGTCAATCCGGCCTCTCTGGAATCTGAGGCAAACAGAATTGTTTCCCTTCTGCTGGATATCTTGCAGTCAGCTAATACTCTTCGTGGTTCCTTTGTAATTGCTGTTATTAACTGGTGAGTCTTTCACCTTTTTTTACATTATTTTCAATTCTCACATTGACATCCCCGGCCCATATGCAAGGGATGTGGAGTTCTGATGCTAATGGTGAGACACATCATGTTTCCAATCAAATTGTGAAATACATATCACAGAACATTCAGGACAACGGCGGGCTCCTAGGTTTCTAGGCACCCACCTAGGCATCAACCTAGGTGCCTGGGTGGCTGCCTTGCTCAAAGACCTGCCTGCACCAACCTTGTTCTGCATCAGTTAGACTGGTATACAATATTATTAGCTCGAAGTCCTTAGGGTCATTTATCGTCTGGTCATGCTGTTAACAAAGGTTTTATGTCTTTTAGTTTCTCTAATTAAGACCAGATTTTCATCATGATTCTGTTTGTTGCAGCCATAATTGATATGCACTTGTGGGAGCTTGAATTCTGGCGAATACTCTATTAAATGTTAGTTGTTTGATTTGTAGTTTTGTTCTAGATCATAGCCCCTTGTTTGCAAAACCTAACTCATCAGAAACTTGTCTAATTTCATTTCCACGTCGCATGTTATGCATACATCCTGAACTGGTTCTTTATTGTCTTTGATCCAAGTCTGTGTTCTGTCTGGTACAATATGCTTTCTGATTATCTTTAGCTTATGGAGATTTTCATAATTGTAACCTGCATTTTAAGTTTGCCTTTCTTGCATCCACTTAATTATTGATTTTGCTTTTTTTTTTGTTGGTGGAATGATACACATTTAAGGATCCCCGGATGATGTTGCCTCCAAGACTAAGCACGAGTTGGGGAATAGACATTTAGCAGACACTATATACACATTTATTAAACATCCAATACACATGGTCCGAATATCTGATGCACATTGTTGAGACTACCTCCTGCTGCTTACATCTAGGGGAAAAATCATTGGGGACCCCTAAATGGGTATTGATTTGCAAAAGAAAATTAATGTTAACCTTTCTTGCAGAATCGGTAAGTAAGTGGACTTTGCAAAATCCGCTAAAGGTGATGGTAGATCCGTATAGTGGTTTGGTTTATCTTTATTTTGGTGTACACATTAGCTTTTCATTGCACCATTGTTTCATTAGTTTTATGAGACTATGAATATGTATAAGATCTGTTTAGTGTTTGGTTTATCTTTACCTTGGTGTGCACATTAGCTTTTCATTGAAACTATTGTTTCTTGTAGTTTTATGGGACTGTGAATATGTATAACAGCAATGTGTCTCCACCTGAATATCTCTTTTTTCATTAACATTGCTCCTGTGATTTTCAGTCTTGCAGCTACTGCAAAGAGCAGACCAGTCCACTACAACTTGATTTTGTCGGCATTGCTTGGTTTTGACCCTGATTTTGAAACACTAAAGGAAGGTCATGCTGCAAGCATCCGGTATTCTTTGAGGACTGCCTTTTTAGGATTTCTACGGTCTAACCATCCATCTATTATTGAGGTAAACTTCTTTGCTCCTCCCTAAGATGTTCCTATAATCTGTTATTCCTTTACTAACCAGAAGCATCAGTCTACATTGTCGTATACATAGCCATCCATGCAATCATTAGAAGAAATTGGAGAATGTGCTTGTATTTTTTGTTATTTCAAGAGTTCTTATCTGATATATTGGATTTTAGGAGTCTATTGTTATGTTTTTTACATGCGCAATACAGTCTTTGTTGTTATTAGTGTAGAATGTCATTGCTCATCTGATCATAAAATGTACCCTATCTCTGGCCAAGTTACAGTTTATAACCCTATATTTTGGAGTTCACACTCCCATATTTATGCAATGTGTTATTTCTTTTCCCCCCAGAAGTAATGATTGCAAGCGTGCCATATTAGATGAGTGGGTCAATTATTTGCTCTGTTTGACTATACATTACGCTGTAGATTTAAAGTATCCAAGTCCCTTCTTTGGTGGTATTTTTAAAATCATGTAATGAATTTTCTACAAGTGTGACTGATGGTGGTGGTTGAGGGGCACTAGGTTTGTGATTTGGGAGGCCCTGACTCTCAACTCAATGCTGTTGAAGGTAGTCAGATTTACAATACCTCAATGATTGCAAGCGTGCCATATTAGATGAGTGGGTCAATTATTTACTCTGTTTGACTATACATTACGCTGTAGATTTAAAGTATCCAAGTCCCTTCTTTGGTGGTACTTTTAAAATCATGTAATGAATTTTCTACAAGTGTGACTGATGGTGGTGGTTGAGGGGCGCTAGGTTTGTGATTAGGGAGGCCCTGACTCTCAACTCAATGCTGTTGAAGGTAGTCAGATTTACAATACCTCCATCCCTGGAGTTGAGCTGAGGGAAGCATGGGCGGGCTTGAGTTATGCGAGACTCATTTTGAGGGCGGAATCTATCCATTCGGAGGGTGATTCAGCTATAGTGATTGATTGGATTGAGAGGCAGTTTGGGGTAGCAAATAGACACCCTCTACTCCAGGACATTTGGCAACTTGGGAGGAATTGTGTCACATTCCGGGCTAGTCATGTCTACCCTGAGGCTAACAGGGTTGCGGACTGGGTTGCCTCTTTTGTGGCGGAGCATTCTGGCGATGTGTTGTGGGCTAATTATGTGATTGTGCTGTCCCCCTTCTGTGATATTTATTTTCTGATTTTATTGGACGTAGTATTCATACTAGATTAGTGTGACTCGTCCAGCCTATAAAAGAAAAAAGAATAGTGCTTTATTTTATGGCATTATTCTTTCAGATGTCTTCTCAATGGAGGACAAATTCCTCTCATCTATCCTACCTATTCTATGAAGAGTTCATCCATGATCATAGAGTAATTTTAACTTCGGGTCTGTGTTTGAGCTCATACCTGTTTAGTTAATTAAGATGGCATTTTATTTGTTCTTCAGTCTGTATTTGTTTTCTTCTGTAGCCCATGCAAGAATTGTTCTATTGACTGATTTATTCAAACAAATATTGACAACAATAGGCATACTTCTTTAGATAACACAAATATTTTCTACATTAATAACAGATACAACCATGCAGTTCAGAATATTTGGAAAATGAAAAGGAAGAATAAAGAATTTTTAAGACGATAATCAATGGCTAATTTTTAAAACTTGAATCCTATGGGCAAGATTAGTATTTGCTTGTACTTGGTCTGTGCTTCAGCATTTTGGAAGTTGATGAACAAATTTTGATCTCTATAACAATATAAGAGAGTGATCATGCTTTATTTGGACCTTAGTTAATTTTTTGTTTGAATTTAGAGCTTAAAATGGATTTGCACATCTGATTCCTGACATGCTTGGTAGAATTTAATCAGTATTGCAGAAGTAAATCAGTATAGGTTCTATTGTTGACATAATTTAAAATCTTATCAAGTTCTGTTCAATATAGTAGATCTGGTAGTTGGCATGCCATCTATTCTTTTTACTTGGTTGAGATACAAAGCATAGTTTAGTGTCATAGTAGACAAGATTGTGGTGGTGTGAACAACCACCACATTATTAGTCAAAAAGCAGAAGGCCATACCAATCTTTTGCATTGTTGTGCTATCATTATTGGTGATTTAGAGATAAGTATTAGCATATAGTACAAGATGCATGCCTCAGAACATGATCCTATGTAATCTAACCAAAATTGTATAAACACTTAGTCTGAACTGGCAGCGATGGAAATCTATGGGTTCAATCTACAGCCGTCTTTGCATCATCCTTTTCCTTTGACATCTTGTATCTCCCCTTAAACTTTAACGAGTTACTTGAGAACAAGAAGCAGCAAGGACTCAAGTACCGTCTGTACCGAACCAGACTGGTCATGGATTGGCACTTGGGATGCTCCAAGGTGCTTGGTTTTGAGTGAACTAGGCTGAACCGAGAGGCACTGCTTGGTGGTATGTGGTACTTACCAGCATGCATATCTGAACTCCCGATCGCATTTAATCTGAACTCTGTTTTTTAATATAAAAACCTGAGATCTGTTTTAGACTTTTTATTTAGAGACATTTATCTATTTATATTTTGATATCTCTGATATTTTTTACAAAATAAATTCTTTGATATCTATATTCTTTTATCAATTTTGCCCGGCAAAATTTTGATGATTGATTGGGGTGTATTGGTGGCTGCCTTTTCCGCTAGAACAAAAAACTTGATATATTTTTTTTGAATTTTGGTAGCTTCAAGAGGCAAGGAGAAGATTGGAGGCTATATATTAGTCATTTATTATTTATAATTTGATATCCTGCTGTCATGCATTATCATAATAGTGCTGATAATAGGAAAAAAACTCTAAGGAAAGTGTTAGATACTTTAGTGTTATTTCTTTGATATATATTTGCATGTTTTATACAAATTTTAATTTGATTATTTAAGATTAATATATTTATGACATCATGCTGATATCATGGTTCAATCTCAGTTGACCTGAGTCTGAATCAGTGACTTGTAATCTGGATTGATCAAAACCATCCTGGTTCTAAAGCATTGCTGACAAGGGAATTTGTTAAGCTTGAAGTGGAAATGGATGCACATGCTGACAGGTTCCAGTGGCAAAGAAGAATGCCTAAGCCAACATAAAGAAGTTGGAATAAAACATATTTTTCAGTTTTTTGATATTCTGCTTAGTTCTTGTTGAAATATCACCTTTTCTACATCTATATATCTTATGGAATATGGTGTCCTCTGCTTTACCCATATGAAGGTTTTCAACATATCAAATTCCCTCTTGGCTAGAATGCATATCTTTTTAGTTAGAACTACAATTTAACTAATTTCTTTTTTAGTAATTCAAATTTAGTTGTTTTCAGTGTGGTATGTATATCATAATTCCTTGGAACTACTTTGTTATGTTATCCAGGACTTTTGTTTATATTTTTTTTCTGTGCTTGATTATAATAATTGTGGCACTCCAAATGGGGAATTGGCTTAAGAAATAAATTCTTAGAATCTTGCATTTCGTCACATGCATGGACCATCATTTTATTTTATGTTAAATCCTAGTAATCATATTCTGAATTCAGCTACTAACAGCTGTTTTCCTTTTTTAATTCAGTCAAGAGACAAGTTAGTAAGGGCCTTGCGAGCAATAAACCCTGGGGAAGCAACTGATCAAATTATACGTCAAGTAGAGAAAATGTCCAGAAGTACCGAACGCATATCTCGTGATAGTCGTGCTAGCAAAGTGAGTTTTTATATATTTTTCTCAATTAAGTTTCTTACCACAAAGGCCAGTTATTTCATCGTCTCTAAACTTGCATGGTCTCAATCAGTCCTTGTCTCATGTCACCAGGATGATCCTCCATCCGGCCAGATATCTGTGTGTGACGATCTGATGAGGAAGAGGCCTGCATCACAACCTAGTGCAAATCCTGCTATTTCTGATGAAATGGCTGCCAAGAGAACAAGACTGAACACAGCTACCATCCCAACTCCGCCAGCTCAAACTGCTTGTGATTTACAGATTGATGATGATGGTGCTGTGAATGATCTTTCTTCTAATGCATCTCTGATGGATAATGATTTGACTCCAGTTGAAAAGATGATTGCCATGATTGGTGCTCTACTGGCAGAAGGAGAAAGGGGTGTTGAGTCACTTGAGCTCCTCATCTCGACTATGCAGGCGGACCTTTTGGCTGATATAGTAATAGAAACTATGAAACATCTACCGACGAACCCATTAGACTTATCTGATAGGCATAGTAACCTGCAAACAAATCCGCAGAGACCTTCCTCCAGTTTCTCATCACAAATTGTGTCAACTACCTCGGCCACAATTTTTGTCCCATCTTCTGCAGCATCTTCCCAACTTGCATCAACTGCAGTTGCTTCTAGTGGAATCAGCACGCCGACATCTGATGCGTCTTCCCTCCCTAATCTTCTTCCCGACTTTAAGCGTGATCCACGAAGGGTATAGTTTTTAAAATTACTTGTGGAGCATAGATATCTCTATCTGATTTTACATTTTTTTAATATATATATATATTATTTTAGCATCAGGTATTATATTGTATGATACTCTAATTGACACTAACATACTCTAGCTTCAGGATCCTCGTCGACTTGATCCACGCCGTGCAGTGGCATCTGTTAGTTCACACTCCGAACCTTTGAACTTGGATAATATCGACATGCAGCCTGGGCTGCATCATTCATTAAGTAAACATCTTCATGCTTCGGACGTCATCAAAGTTGAAACTCCTCCTGTATCATTGATTTCCAAGAGTGAAACTGAGCTCTATGAAAGTTCAACTGATCCTGTGATTGACCACTTAGCTTCAAAAGAAAAGTTAGATGTTCTAGATGATCCAATGGAACCAGAGCCATCTTTAAATGTTTCTGCCCCATCCAACTCAGAACTTTCTCCTGTACATGCTTTTGACCCAGAGCTGGCAGCATCCACATCGTCTGACATTACTGCAAATGAAGATGTTGATGGTAACATGCCAGAATGTGATCAATATTCATCACCTCTCTCGGCAATGTCGGTCATTGAAGATAACTCTCATGATTTGCCTGCACTTCCACTTCACATTGAATTGATGGATGAGCAGAAGAGGACACAGCAAAAGTTAGCAGTTACACGGATTATTGAAGATTACAAGCAAATACGAGCTACAGGCTCTGGTCAGGCATGCCTTCCATTACTTGCTCGTTTGGTGCTGCAGGTAGTCATTATTTCTTTATCTTATACATGTGCATACAACATGTAGGAATGTTCGCTCCCTGATGCTTCTCTTTTTGGCTGTCTCACAAGTGACAATTGAATTTGCCATCATAAGTAGAATTTACAGCCAGATAGTATATTGCAAATACTGCTTATAATACTAGCCAAACGTTTCAGGACTAATTTAGACATTTTCTTGGGGTGTTAAACTGGATTTCTAAATTTCCTTTTTCAGTATTGAGCAACGGAGCCTCGTGAAAAAACCATATATCTGTGTTATATTCTCGTACTTACTTTGTCAAAAATTCAAAAGCATGGAAAACTGGTTGGTTAAATCATCATCTTGGCAAGCTTTTCTTATCTATTCATGAAAGGGATATATGTTCAACTCGTTAGTCCTTTCATTGGTTTCTACTTTACATCTGTTTAGCTATATTATAGCCATTTATTTTATTTTATTTTATTTTTATGCCATCGTCTGCTTATAATGATTCACTAGTGTTTTTCTTGAGATTGGTTATATGAGGTGGAAATGGCAATATAAAGTTCTTCTAGTTGATGTCACTTGAAATACTTGATTTGGTGTATTCCTTCTTGTTTCTCCATTTTAACTTAATCTTTCCCCATTGACAGGCTAATGCTGATGATGACATCATCAAATTGTTACAAAAGCATATTATTTCAGACTATCATCTTCAGAAGGTACTCTCATTAGGATGGCAGAGTGTCATTAATGTTACCTTTTTTTATTTTTCATTACATGTCCATATATTATTTTTGTGGTTGCTAATTATTCGATAATTGGGTATTCATAAAAGATCATGTTGCCCAATGTGGTAAAGTGATGATTGGTTCCCCCCTGAAATTCTCTTTTCCTTCCTCTCCTGGGTTTTTTGAGTTTAGTTCACATTTTAGATTCTTGTTTAATGTTTTAATTCAATGCTTGTTCTAATGTTTTTAAATTCTTCTTTTGCCTCCAATTTACGTAGCTTGCTGATAAAGGAAGAATAATCTTGATGTTTGACCTTGAATCAAAATCTGTGTTGGTGACCTATAACACTGATCTTATGCTTTGCCCCTGCTCTTCTCCTACAAATTTACTGTCTCCTGTTCTCCACTGCACCTTTATTTTTTATTTACTGTCTTTTTTTTTATGCATAGGTTCCATTGCATACCTTTAACTATTTCAGTTTATGCTGATTTTAATAGTTGACTAAAATAATATGCTTTCCTATACTATGTGTTACTGATACTTTTTATAGCTTTATAATTGACATGCTTTGTTCTAGCATTCAGTAATAAATTGAAGCTCACTTCTTGAAATAAATCTGAACTTTTTTTTGATGGATATATGAATGTCTAATTATGCAATTGTTGATGCGGAACAAGGACTTTATTATGCCAGGTATGTTTAAAGATTGCTGTGCTTTTCATATGTATTGCAATCGGGAGTAAAATCTGCAGTCTTACATAATGTATGGTATTACAACATTCACAATCATAACTCAACTGCTTTGTTTTTCCCAGGGCCATGAGCTTGCTATGCATGTCCTTTATCACCTACACACAGTCATAATCTCTGATCTAGATGAGAGTTCTTCCTCTGCTACTAGTAGTTATGAGAAGTTTCTTTTAGCAGTTGTAAGTATTGTTTATTTTCACATGTTTGTTGAATTTGTGTCTGTAAAATGTCATGGAGGTTCTTTTTTTTTGGGATGTGGAGCAGGCAAAGGCATTGCTTGATTCCCTGCCAGCTTCAGACAAATCATTTAGTAAACTTCTGGCTGAAGCTCCATTTTTGCCCAACTCTACGTTGAAGTTGTTAGAAGATCTTTGTCATTCACATGGTTACAGTCACCTTGGAAAAGATACTTGTGATGCTGATCGTGTTACTCAAGGCCTTGGTGCTGTGTGGAGCCTCATTCTGGGTCGTCCTCCAAGCCGACAAGCTTGCTTGGATATTGCTTTAAAGGTTTATTGTTCTGTCCATGAGAATTAGTCTAGTCTCGTCTCCAACATACACAAATTGTTAAAGATATTGACTATTTCAGTTAAACAATGTATGGACTTCTTGTCTATAGATATACAAAGTGCCATCATTTAAATTTTGGGAAGAATTTAAGTACAATGTGCTTGTGCTGTTTAGGACTGGTACCATGCTAGTGTGTGATGCCAAGTATTGCATGACTTGCATTGAGACAAAAGGAAGATAACACTTGCTAGCAGATACACTAAAAGCATGCCACATATGCTAGGAAAATCCTATTGTTATTTTAGGATGCTTTTGATCACCCTATATAATAAGTAGATACATGTTGATTTATACCTCTCGTAATTTACAAGAAGATATGACCTTTCTAAAGGCGAATCTAGCAACTTAAGTCATGTTAAAGACAGATTTTTTTATTGTATGGTACATTTGGCTACTTTACGTTGGCAAGAAGATTTGTTTTAAACATTCATAATTTAAGAATTTGATTTTTCAGAACAAATTTGGCATCTGCATCTTCATATTAATGATACAATAGTACTACTAACAATCCTAAGTATATGCCAATTATGTAAAGAGTTTTAACTCAAACTACTATATACTTGCATTATATCGGACTCAAAGCATAAATTTTTTGGTAAAGTTGAGAGTTTATGAAAACCAAATGGATCCAAATAAGATATTTTACTCTGGTTAGGTTCTCTGTGTGGTTTGGCCACATGTCGACCTATATCAATGTAGCGTATTATGATGATTGTATAACATGCTAGTCAATAAAGAATGATGCATACCAAACTTTGTCAGGTATTGTTGCCACACTAAACCATTGGATACAGACTGGTATTGTAGTTCTTGCTATATGGTTGTGATGTGTGCTGGTCTATAACCTATTGTAAGACTATATTATGCTATAGCCTCATCAGGTGAATACATTGTCTTGTTCTTTAATTCTAATAGTTTTTATAACTAAATGGTATCAAAGCACATGATTGTCATTTTAATCCTTTGTAATGGGTTAGAAGGTTGACGTTGAGAGGTTGGATCATCTCATTGTCATTTTCTACTCTCATTTTTGTTGTTGTTACCTAGGTGCCTAGGCATTTCCTTATCAAAGCCACCTCGCCTATGCTATGTGAATAGAATGATTTTGTAGATTAAAGGATATAAGGAAGTTCTCTAGATCTACCTTAAGCTTTAGAGCATAGTTCACTATACCGATCCGAATTGGGCGGTTTGGAGCGTACCGAGCCAAATTGACGGGGAATCAGGATGGTTCCCCCTGTTGGTTTGGTATAGAGGTCGAACCCTCCACCGATCTTTTGGTTCAATTAAAAACAACTCAATTAACTTGGCTCAATTAATCCCCCCTACCTCCCTCCTCCTCAGAGCTCGGTTCCCTTGTCTCAAGATTTTGAGAGACCCCCATCCTGCTGCTCGCGATCGTAGCACCCCCTCCTGATGATCGTTTGGAGCACTCAAGAGTCGCAATGCTGCCCGCCGGTGTCACCGATGAAAACCCCCTCTCCCTCCCTCCCTCCCTCCCTCTTCCTCTCTCCTTTTCTTCCTCTCCCCCTCCCTTTCCCTCTTCCCCTCCCTCTTCGACTATCCATATATTGGTGTGCCTTATAACACCCTGGTACGGACTTGTACCGTATCAGACTTGTTGCCGACCAGTACGTCCCTCGATACTGGTTCGGCGAACCTTGCGTTAGAGGATAGGTTTGTTATTAAGCAAATGATTTTTTGGGTTATTATATTATAGAAAAGTTCGATCAAATTTTAGCCAACAGTACAGATTTTTTTGTAGGCTAAAAGGAATAGCAAATAAGGTTTTAAATACGGGTGCCGAATCCCGTATCATTTTTCCAATCAGAATAGTGAAGTACGAGTATGGTACCGGTACTAATAGTACCTACTGAAACTAACATATTCCAAAAAAAGAGAAAATTCATCAATACCGACCAGTATAGCTGGTATGGCACTGCAGGTATGTAACGATATGGACTGGTATAGACTGGGAGGGCTATTATATACTGGTACACTTGTTTTGTCATCCCGCACCTGTACTAGTGCTAGTTCTGTTCCAGAATATAAATTGTGCCACATGATGATGCTTGAATTTTTCAGGTGTACACCCTTTTGTTAGTGGACTTAATTTTTATGTCAAGAGGAATGCCTTAGAGGCTGTATGCTTAAGTCTGCAAACCAATGTACAAATGCCCCTTGAGAGGAGGAATTAATATAACAAGTTGTGAAAGGAAAAGGAGAAAGGTGATGGAGAAAAGAAGAGAGTGCATTTTCGGTTTTGCCTTCTCTGTAAACACTCTTTATATTCTTATTCATTTATGGCATCCAAGGCAGTCAAAGGATCAAATGTGCTCCTAGTATAGCCATTCACTTATAATATTTTAACTTGCTAGGCCCAACCAATTGGTTGAAAGCATGTCTCATTATGCCTGAACACTGCCCAAGTACATGACCAATTGTCTAGAACTAATCTGAATATCCTGAACTTAAAAATGATATTTATAAATTAGATGACTCGAGGTTTATCTGTTTTTTGTTTTCTTATTTTGAGTAATTCTGGTGATTGATTTTTGGCTAAAATTGGGTTTTAATTTGGAGTGCAGTGTGCTGTTCATTCTCAAGATGAAGTTCGGGCGAAAGCAATTAGACTGGTATGCACTCTTAGAGTTAGAATCAATTTTTTTCCCTTATAATTTTTCTGCTTCTGCTCTGGTCTTGTAGCAGCTTTGCCTTCGAAGTGCTCTATTTGGTGTTGCATCCATAATAACTATAGCCAACAAGCTCTATTCCCAATTCAGTTCTTTTGGTCATGATGTTCATAGCTTAATACGCTCGTTGCAATTTGTCCTTCCTGTGTTTTTTCCTGCTTTAACTCATAGACTATTTTTTTCAGGTGTCAAACAAACTCTATCCCCTCCGCTATGCATCAGACATTATCGAGCAGTTTGCAACAAGGATGCTGTTTTCTGTTGTTAATCAGCAAGTTTCAGAAGGAGAGTTCAAACCGGCATGCTCTAGTGAACAAAGATCAGAAGTAATATGAAACTTTCCTTTGCTAGAAGTATCATCTCATGTTTAGTGGTTTTAATTTTGGTTTTAGATCAATACATTAGACTGTGAATTTTGTTTCTTGTGTTCTTACCTTACCAACTTCAGTGATAGCATATCCTATATTGACACTATATACTAATGGGCACTTATTTTTGTTTGTAGGAATTATGTACTATGGTACTACTTGGCAACTTTCTAGTAGATTATTTTTGTATATGACCTATGTCCAAAAAAGTCAATTATTTTCTAATCTAGTTTCTTTAAATGCCATAAAACCATATGATTTCTTTCTACCATTAGGGGTTTAGTCTAATATAAGTAAATTCAATGGTACACTAGATACAATGAGGGCGGGCCTTGGCACATCAGTAAGGTTACTCCACCCTGATCTGAATGTTAGGGTTCGAAACACGTAAATAGCCTCTCTACATGTGAGGATAAGGTTGTGTACATTTGACCCTTCTCGGACCCTGCAATGGCGGGAGCTGCTTTCACTGTGATGCCCTTCTTATATATTACAAGTTCTGAAGACCTTGAGCTTGCCTCAGATTTTGATGTATAATACGACATAAACCACATACATCTTTTGTTATTCCAGTATTAAATTAGATCAAACATTTACTGCTCCTAAACTCTATTTTTTAGGGTCCTCTTTTCTGAGTTGATACTTGATACTGTTTCCTTTGTCAAAATTGTCATACTCTGTTCAGATGCACTGCCCTTGTTTTGGTCATTTGTATTTAACAAATGTAACCATATATTTATCTCGCCCAAGTAATGCTTTCAGAGAATAACAATGGCTATTGCTGATGAATATTAAACAAGCAATCATTTGTTACTCTAGAGAAGCTTGTTTTTAAGCTATTGCTGTTGGCAACTTTGATAGTTTGTTTGCTGCTGTAAATTTGCTGCATGCTCAGTGTGTGCTTAGTTAGGCTTATAACAAATTCTGGATAAAACTTGTTGAGGTACATTTTGTGATGAAGTTATTCAAACTATATGAAGTAACTAGATTGACCCAAATGTTAATCATCAAGTTTTGAATAACACATTTTATGTGAGAATAGTCATACTCATATCCATGTTTTTTTTCTTCTGAATTGTTTAATTGATCTTTTTCACCTTGCTTAAAATTTTGCTTTTGTCATTTGAAAAGAGAAGCTATCACTGCTTGGTTTTCGGTTATAGCATGCACACTAATGTGCTTGTTAACAAAAAAAAAAAAATGGAGAAAATGTATCTAAATATTTCTCTTATGACCTGAAGTTTCATCATTTTACCATTTATCTTCTTTTAATTAATTGGTGCATCTCTTATTTCATAAGAATTGTTTCCTAAAGTGTTGGAATTCTTTGTAGATTATCAGATATGCACAATTCAGGTTTTATGGAAACATGAAATTGCTTATTTTCTTTCATGTGTACTATTTAATCAGTCTTTGTTGCTCGGCTGCTGCTTCTCTTAGATAGTTAGTCTATCAAAATTCTGGCACAAACTTATATGCTGGAATTCGTTTAATTGAAATGAGAGGGGGCTGATTAATGTTGGATATTGCTCTTATAGGCAATTGGATTTATTCAATTGTGTTATCCATCATCAGTTCATTTCCCTTTGGGTCCATCGCTTGCAGGTGTTTTCTCTTCATCTTTGCCTGTAGCTTAGTCATTCATGGTTTCTCAGCCGCTGCTTCTCTAGGAATCTTTAAATTGTTCTTGATTTCACACTGAATTAACATTGATATTATCCATTTTGAGAAGGGGAATGACTTTTGATGTTGCTAATGTGTCCACTTAACCAGTGAATGTCTGTAGTCACTTAATATTCCTTAATGTCCTATAGTTTTACAAGTTCTGTTTGTGCTATAGTTTGACAATAAGATTGCTTATCTAGTCAAATTTACCTTTTAGTATATAGTAAGGCATCCTTTTTTTGTTCTTCCTAATTTAATTTTGTTCACTATCTTCTTTCAGACATGTAGTCAGGAAACCTCAATCAGTGGTTCCCAGAATTCTGAGGTCGGAGGTTCTGAGAGTGAATTTATAAAGGGTATCCAAACTTCTTTGTCAAGAGAACCAGCCATGTCTTTTTCTCAAGCCCAACAACAAACATCTTTGTTCTTTGCTCTTTGCACAAAGGTTATCTCTTTCGATTTGTAATATTGCTTGTGATATTGACAATTGGAGGTCTTGCTGAGAACTTGGTTTCTTTTTTGAGGATATTTGATATTGACTTTTATTTTGTACAGAAACCATGTCTTCTTAAGCTCGTATTTGACATTTATGGAGGGGTTCCTAAGGCTGTCAAACAGGTGCTTTTTTCATTATTTCTCATGCTTACATACATACTCATGCATGTACATGTGTGTACACACACACACACACACACACACACACACACACACACACACGTACAAACACATTCACATGCATGCAGACATGTACGGACATACATGCATACATGCATACACTCACATGCATGTGCACATATAGATGCATGTGCGTGTCCATGTATTTTTTCACAGACACATACAAATATGGATAAATATTTGGTAAGTATCCATATTGTTTATCAGTATCTATAATTTGGAGTACCTTGAAAATACAGATATATATTTCAAGAAACTCTTCCCTATGCATCAAGTGTACACAAAAATGGGTTATAGCAGTAGTGTTGTTTTGTTAAAATGGATGGTACAGCGTACCACACCTTTTCTAATGATCAAGATACCTCAAAATATGTATGGACCTAAATGCAGGGGTTTTTGATGGTCCATACTGTGAATCATATCAAAAGAGTTTCATGTCATTAAAATTGTCTCTTCCTGGTGTTCCATGTGCACTTGCGTCCAACTTAAACAGTCTTAGGTTTGGGCACTTGGATTCTTCCATCCATAAGTCCAGCCCACCATGATTTAGAACTGAGGCTTTGTCATTTCTCATGTTTGGTCAAGTATGTGAGTGCTTAACGACTCTGCAAAATGTCCTTTTTGTATCCTTGACCTAATTTCATGTCCTGATGGAAAAAAATATTGTATTTAAATAACAGCGGCATTGGTAGGACATAATAATGACCAATTAATTTTTGGCAGTAGTTAGAAAATTAAATGCTGCTGGCCTTGCTAGTGCCTTTCTTTAACATTTTTACTCGAATATCCTAATTCGATAACATAAAGCAAATGAATAGTTGTACCTATATGTTTACATATAATTGTGATTATACCTGGGATCCTTTACATCTATTGAAGAAGCATCATCAATTTACGAGTCTTATGCTTTTCCAGCATACGCATAAAACAGCAATCTTTAATGCTTAAAATCGAGGTTGACTTCAGTAAGATCTTTCACTAATAAGTTTGTACTTGACACCAAACAGACAGTGAACTTTACATGGAAGATGGAACTTCTTAATAAATATTATGATCTGTCATAGTATTTTACGTTCTAGATTACATTCTAGATTACTAAAAGAAATGCATAACTATTTTATTTTGAGTATTTTTTTCTTTAGTTATTCAACTGTTGCATCTGTGCACGTGCAAAACTGTACTGTGAAAGCATGAAATGAATTTGCTGGATGAACACAACATGACATGCATGTGGCAATATAGAAAATAGAAAAAAAGATACAATACAGCTGGTATAAAGCAATAATAAATATATATTTTCTACCTGTATGTAAAGACTAAAGAGGCATCTGTAAGGCATGATGGTTTATCACAATGATATAGTCATGCATAATATAGTTCATTGTCCAAAAACTCCACTATTAGTTATTATTTAGATCAAGAGATCACAGGCCATACTCCAGATTATAAAGTCAGCATCACAAACTTTAAAATTAACTATCATGATTAAGAGGTCAGCATTCATTTGAAGTAAAAAATAAAGAGAGAGAGAATGCATTCTCATCTCTTAAGGTATCCTGCAAGTATCTATGGAGTATGCTAAAGTATCTGAAGTGCTTAAATTAATTTGGAAAAAAAAGGATACTTAAAGAGTAAGCATGCAGCACATCCAAGAAGTATTGGTATCACTTGCCTATTAGATATAGATAGGCACAAGGTTCAAGTTTTGATTCTTCCTGAACTGTTGAACCACTTGATGTATAAATAGGATTTTTTCATAACATTTTTTTCTAGTTATTTTTGATGCTGTAGGTCATGCTTGAATGGGTGGATTTTCATTTTAAACATTCTGTCATATATTTTGGTTTGGGGGGATTGAAACCTTAATCCTATCAGAAGGATGGTAGCTCAACTTTCTTTTTCTTCCCACCCCCGACTCCCCCCCCACCCCCCTCCCTCCCCCCCCCCCCCCCCCGGCGCGGAAAAGAAAAAACACATAATATTTGTGCATATAGATATGATGATCATTTCTCTTATATAACTAGTTGATTTTGCAGTCTATTCATCGGCATGTTGCAGTCCTTGTGAGAACACTAGGCTCATCATATCCTGAACTGTTGCACATGATTTCTGATCCACCTGAAGGAAGTGAAAATCTAATAATGCTGGTATATTTTATTGCTTGTTTATCTTGTTTTTTTCTCTTGACTTGCTGTGTGTGACTTTTGCCAGTAATAATAGTTCTGGTTTTTCATTTGTTTTCCAAAAGGTATTACAAACTATGACTGAAGAAGCAACCCCTTCAGCTGAGCTAATTGCCGCTGTTAAACATTTATATGAGACTAAACTGAAGGTTCTAATTTTCTTGACCTAATGTTTCTCAGAGTAAATTTTTTCTGGGCATTTACTGGTTTTAGAAACAAGTGTGACCAAAGCTTGTCACTTCGAAGTATTATTGCTCTGTTCTATCTTTTATCTTCTAATTGTCATATGTCTCCTTCCAGGATGTTGCGATTCTCATCCCAATGCTATCTTCGCTTTCGAAAGATGAGGTATTGCTTTTGTATATATTTTTTCCCACGGTTTTATTTTTCAATTTGTTAGAAATTAAGAATGCCTTTTGATGATAAAAGCTATTAGTGGGGATAAAGCATGTGGTTTGTGGTTCATTCTGCATTGTTATCTGAATTTGTCAAAATATACTATGATGCTTATCAACTAGAGGTCATTTTCATACCCAGATGATTCTGACACTTAAATTTGTAAATTCCGATTAGGATTTGTTGTCAATTGCAGCAATTATCTGTTGAATATCCTAGTTGGTATCCACCCTATCACTCTTTTTTTGGTTAAGAAATGGCTCCATATATTGAACCACTGATAGTTAGAAATTTTATTATGGTTTTTTAGATGCAATCTAAATGAAGTGGAAATGCATTCCTTTTTCTTGCGCACGCGCGCGTGCGTTTTTGATTACCCTAGATGGCTTAATTGGTATTTAAATATGAGCTTGAACTTTTGGCTTGTTTACTGTATTAAGGTGTTCCTTGTGCCCATTATTTGCTTGAACATGTGGATCATGCAAATTACTTGCCATCAGGTTTTGCCCATATTTCCAAGGCTTGTTGATCTTCCATTGGAGAAGTTCCAAACAGCACTTGCTCGCATTTTGCAGGTAAAGAATCACACTTTCTCCACTAAATAATTTTAAACACTAGATTGTCAAGAGTGCACTATATGCTCTTTAGCTGTAAATGACTACCTTTTACACATGCTGTATTCATGTGTTGATCTCTTTGAAGTAAAATGATTCGACATCGACTAAAACCACATCTTATCATTCTTTGATTTTGTTCAAATATTCTACTTTGTGCTGTATCAGGCTGATGCGAGTACTAGCTTAACTGGCCACCTATTTGTCCTATAATGTTAGGTTAATTAATTTGCATGTCTTCTTTGTTTATTTACATTAAAATAATCCTTGGGGTATTCTGATAAAGCAGTTTGCAGCCTATACTATGATACTTGTATCACAACTGTGTTAATTTGCCGTCCTTTTCTCTATTCTGGAGTTCTGTCTGAGCATCATGGACTTTAATTCTGTGCATACGTTTACTTAAATGTGACACCAAATTTTTTGCTCGCTAAGTTCTCATGATACTAAAGCCTGGATTGTGGCCTGGGGATGATTTCATTAACTATTGTTGAAAAACCATGATTGCATGGTATCCTTTCTGTTGTCATAAATCACTGTAATTTTTGGATTATTGATGATTTATTGTTTGCACTTATGGTAGGCTGTCACTTATCTGTTTCATGTTATTGATCGGATGATCCTACCTTCTTTGCTTTGTGCTGGTCTTTTTTTGTGCGTCTTCGGATCATCTTAACTTTGTCCTTCTGTTTGATTTAAACTTTGCATAGTCAGCTCTAATTTCTACTCAGACATCTATATGAGAGAAGACAAATAATCAAAGTAAACTCCAAGGAGTTGTGTCCTACTGTGGTATATGCTTGTAAATGGACTTTATAGGAACCAACTTCTATAACTTCTTGCCATTACACAGGAACCGTGTTATTTGACTTCATCTGTTGATTAGTCAGTCTTTTTACCAAAAATGTGCCCTACACCTTTGGTTTATTATTATGTAGTTCTGAGCCTTCTCCATTGGTTGTTGAGCATCTTGAATCATTACCTGATGGCTACTCCTGTCATGTTGGCATGCTGTACGCTGTGTATTTATGTACCACTTTCTTTATTTTTGTGCCACCTTTCTACATTTTCCCTAGTTGATGAACTTATTCTCAGTTCTTAGACTTGTAAAACATGATCCCCTATTGTCATTATTTATAGTCAAAAAATGCAATTTTATAAGACGAGTCACTTTATCTTTAAAGATTAGTAGGATTGGAAACATAAAATTTGAGACCAATAGAAATCATGAATGTGGGTGCGATCATACCAGCACTAATGCACCGGATCCCATCAGAACTCTGCAGTTAAGCGTGCTTAGGCTAGAGTAGTAGTAGGATGGGTGACCCCCTGGGAAGTCCTCGTGTTGCACCCTTGCCGCATCCACACCCGTAGAGTGCGAGCTGCCGTTGTACCAAAAAAAAAAAAGAAATCATGAATGTAGAAAACTTTATTTAAAATGAAATTTCTGGTTTTGTGAATGGGGAGGGGTTGTGTATATTTTTGAATAATGCCCAAAAACCTACTTGTAGAGATTCATGTTTTGCATTTCTAAAAGCAAGAAATAAGGCAACATGTCATCATAATTAGTCCTGCTGAAGGCTGACTTCAGCCAGGCCTGTAAATTCTCTTGCCTTAGTTATTAATCATGATATATAATTATTTTTGACTCTCTATATCTGCTGGTGAAAAATAGGTCTAGCTTGAGTGGACATGGATCTGGCCTCTCAACTTGACCTTGTGGGAATGAGACCGGACCTGGCCCAGCTTCAATTTCAGCCTGCTGACCAATATATCCTATTCGTATCTGTTGAGATGGCGGAGTGGGTTAGATGGTACAATAACATGGTCCATTGCATACAAATCACAACCCTTCCTAAACCATTTTTATATCCTTTTTATTCTTTTATCCTTTGATGATTCTGGACATGGACTGTATCACAGATCTGTATATATGCATACTGCTAGTATCAAGGTTCGCCGTACCGGTACCGAACCCCGTACCGGTGCCGCATTAGTATAGGCGTACCGAGTGTCGGTACGGTACCGTACGTTCGGTACCGACCGTACCGACATTGGTGTACCGATACCGGTACCCATCGGTACGGGTACGGTACGCTCGGTACCGACTGGTACCGACCGGTACAGCGAACCTTGGCTAGTATATTGTCTTATCCTTTGGGTGTTAATGATTTTAAGGGTATATTTTCACCTATGGTAACTACATTTTAATAGCCGGAATCTTCTAACTAATGTAATGCACTCGTTTCGGAATCTTTCTAGAATCTCGAACTTGCACCTTCTTCCTAGGCACATCATGTAGTTCTGAAATGTCAACTTCTCCCACCCACTGCCGTGCCTGCCAAATCTAGCAACCAAGAACTAGAATGCTGAATTGGCTTTGGTAGTTCAATAATAGTAAACAATCTTCTGTATAGAAGCTTCTGCCTAGTAGCTGGTGCTGGTTATTAATTATCATGTTTCCCATAGAGGTGCAAAAGTGCTGAGCTGAACCAAGTATCAGGTTGCTCAGGCTCGGGTTACTATATTAAATAGCTGCTCAAGCTCAGCTGAAGTTCAAGCCGAGCTTCACATAATTTTCTCACATTCAGCTCAACTAAGCTTTGGCTGAGCTTTAGTTGGCCGAGTTCTCTTCTGTTTTCGCACAGTATGTTTGTGCTGCTCTTTCCTAGCTGAGCTGATTTCAAATGAGCTATGAGCGAGCTGAGCCCAAGCTGCTCATGAGCAGCTCAGTTCATTTGCTTCACTAGTTACCTCGATGCTCCAACTTTTGGGTTTGACATGTCAAACAGTTGGATGCCTTGGAAACACTTAGTAACACTTTCATGCCATAAAATCGTAATATCATGACCATTATATGCCACTTGAAACTCCATATTTATTCTCAAAGATCATCACCACAGGTTGTAAGCATTGATGTTCTCTCTTAATAAAGTTCTCTTTTAGAAGAAAATATTTAATTATAATGTTCAACATGAACGCGTGTGTTTGATTTTAAAAGGTGTTGTGTTGGATTCTTTTAGAGATTTGGATCCTTCTGTGTTCAAGCAGACAAATGAGAAAGGTTGATAGTTGTGTTCATGTGTCTGCGGGTGGTAGATTTTCATTTGAAAAAGATGATGCTATAGCCTATTTTTCTCTGTTGTATGTGTGTGAGTAGACAAATTCGATATGGTGTGCATGTGTATGTGTGTTTGGAGGCTGGGGGTTTTGTTTTTAAAAAGATGGTCTGATTGCTATGAAGCATGAATAAGTATACAGGATATAGATATGCATGATATGGATAGATGATTCAGATAGCTTGATACGGCAAATCTATAAAATAGGGGTAGGATAAGTCATATGTATGTATGTATGTGATAGCATGCATGCATGTGCATTGGTTTTGAAAGGTGATATAATAACCTATTTACTGGATGTACATGCCATCTTATCAGTAGCATGCTGTCCTCCTTTTTTTCTTCTATTTTTCCTTTTATTCTTTCTTATATGGATGTTTTATCTTGGTTGTGTGCTTGATGCTCCTTTTTAGGATCTTATTCATAGGGCGTCAGCATTCTGGACTCATTCGTATATATCTTTCATGGCAGGGTTCAGCTCACACAGGTCCAGCATTAACACCTGCTGAAGTATTGATTGCAATTCATGATATTGATCCTGAGAAAGATGGAGTTGCACTTAAGAAGGTATTTTAAGTTTGCTTTTTAATAGCTACATTTTCTGTTTTAGAAAAAATTTAAGCCTTGGCTAATGAAAATGGGAATATCTTCAGATAACAGATGCTTGCACTGCTTGTTTTGAGCAAAGAACGGTATTTACTCAGCATGTTTTAGCAAAATCCTTGAGCCACCTGGTATGCAAATCATCAAATGTGAATCTTCAGCTCTCAGCTTAAGATAATATTTTACATAATACTAGTGCTGGCTTTTCAGGTTGAGCAAGTTCCCATTCCTCTACTTTTTATGAGAACAGTTATCCAAGCAATTGATGCTTTCCCGACTCTGGTAACTTCCCTTCATATCTTTTTTCTTCCCCTTTTGGTTGGAGTGAAATGTTTTTATTAGAATGGTTATGATCAGCTTAAAGGGCAGTAACTTGATCATGGCCTCATAGTATTAATATCAACGAGACCATTGTTTATTAACAATAACTATAGTTTGAGTATCCATTCTAATGTTTTAGATGGTTTACAAAATCCAGTACCTTGTTTCCCCTGTTTTCCCATGAGTTTCAGATTAAAAGTGAACCATATAGCAGATTTATTACATATATTATTCTCCTTTTGGCATTAAATTCTCTAGGTTCCACTTTCAATGGGTCTAGACCGGGCTTGGGCATAGGTTTTCATTTATTCCACTCTCTGCTTGATATCTGATTGTGGTGTAATTGATGTCATTTGTTTTGCATTAATGGGTTTCAGTCATCCCTACCTGACTGATCTGATTATTATTACTGTAATATTTTTAAATTGTTTAATGTCTCTATCTATACAACATCTCTTGTCTGAATCTTCTACATATGCTTATAGCTACTTACCTACATGCATGCACACACCCTCACATTATGCATGTGTACATACGAGCGTGAATTCACCCATGAACATAACCACGAGACATTTTCCCAGCTATTTGGAGTCGCCCTTTACAGATTTCTTTCACCAAGCGTTGTATTTAGGGAATATGAGGATGCCAATGCCATAGCATACAGTAGCATCGAATTTGGATTGATTTCATAGTCGTGCTTTTCATGACTTACTGTTAAGCTAACATTATGTACACATGAATTTTTTCCCTTAATTTACCCCTTTGAAAAGACAAGTGCTGTATGCATGTGTATATGTACACCATGTATATAATTGAGATTGTTTTTAATATGGGAATGAGTCTTATCTTCACATGGCATAATCAACTCGATTATGCCCTGTAGTTAAATTATGTGGTGAGACACTAAATTGACAATTCACACCATTCATCATCATCTAGAACATCCAAAGTGCTTGTAAACACACTTTCAGATATTTTTGAGATGCACTACCAGTGTATCAAGTGATCATTAAATTAACCTTTTGCTTATGATAGGACTTGGAAGATTCATTTTGATCTATGATTGGTCCGAACCATTTATTTTCATCTACATCTTAAGCTACATAAAAGTATGAATTACGTTTTTGTTGAGAAAGATTATGGTCTATTAGATATGCTTCAGTTCATATAAGGTATCGGATTTTAAAAATGTCTGAATCTTGATGTCTCGCTCCTCTTGAGTGCCACATGCCACTTTCGTTCTCCTGAATACTGGCCCATGTCTTGCAGTCCTCAGCTCTCTACTTCTAAAGGCAAAAACTATCATGAGTGCAGGAACCTTCTCTGTTTCCTCCAACTTCTGACTTTGGCCTTTGACCTCCCCCACCCTGCTCAGTCTTCTCATGCCAAGTAATCTCTCTTCAACTAATGAATCCAGCCTTCAGCATCATATCAGCTGCTTGAGCTGTACTCAGACTAGCTTTGGGTAAGCTTATGAGGCCCTTGCCCAGCCACCATGAGCTAGGGTGCCAGAATTTTGAGCAAGGTGGTATGGGCTTGGCAGTTGGCACTATGATTCTGTGCGAAAGGTTTGAGACTTGGTGGGACAAGAAGTCTTGGCTTGGCTGCTGCAGGAGGTTTGCGAGTGGTGTGGTGGTGTGAACAGAGAGACAAGAAGTGGGAGGTATTTGGAGGATGGAATGGATGTCTTAGATGCACATCCAAAATGTTGATGATTTATTTGAGTCAAAATCTACCACCATGTAGACCTCATCAATGGGACAATTATGTGGGTTTTTTTATTCTTTGATTCAGGGCTTTTATCCTTTAATTCAGCAGTCGTCTTGCATAGATCAGTTAATCTAATAGAGCAGTCTTTTTTGTTGGGAACGTTATTCATACTTTAAGTAAACTATAATTCACTAAGTTTGTGCATTCGACTTAAAACAGCTGCGACCAGATCAAGGTAGGATTGTAAGAATAACCTTTGCCAAACCTACCTGGAGCCTCACATAGTGCAAGGGAAGATATTCTGGTTTGAAGTGTTCTTGGAATTAGGCCATGTTTGGTGTTGCTTCTCCTTTTTCACAAAGTTGTTCTCAGAAAGGAGAAGCCAAAAGCTAGGTTTTCTAGTTTTTCCTAAAAGCACTTAGGACTTGTTTGGTTCACAGGAGGGATTTTTTCTCACTGAAATGTTTTTCTTAGGAAGCTGATGCTTGGGTATATGATGCCTAAAAAAATAGTTTTTATATGTTTGGTTAACCATGAAAAAGTAGCATATTCCAGAGTGGCTTATGTTTGGTTAAGTATCTATTTTTCTAGAAAAGTTATGTAAAATATCTGTTATGTCCTTACTAAAGGGAAAGACCTTATCCCACTCTATCTAAAAGCTTAAGAGCATTTTTGAGAAAAACAATTATGCCAATTCTCAGCCGGTGGGAATTGGACTTTTCCATATCCCACGTGGGTTTTTCTTTCACATAAAGTATGAAAATTTTATTCCCATAGGAAAGCTACTGTCTCATTTCTCTCCTTTGAAAACTTCAACCAAACATGAGACTTTTCTCCATTTTTTTCCGTTAACCACACTTTCCCCCCTCTTCCCACGAAACCGAGTCCTCATTTAGCTTATTCTTCTAGAAGCACTTTTCGGATATTGTTATAAAACACTTAGTTTTTTTCAAGAAGCACTTTTGTGCTCTAAAATTTATATAAGTTTTTTTTAGACAAAACCGAACACACCCTTGGAGAGTACACAAGTGCTTTATAACTTATCGGAGGAGCGTATGAAACCCAAATGATCCTAGCAAAAGGCCACCAGACCCTCATTTGAGCAGTCCTGGCTCTAGAGTTATATCAGCTTTTAGTGAATTGTTGGGTTTGTTTTTGTCTTTCATTTTATATGAATGAAATTTTCATGATAATTGTGTCCATATTTTTAATTGTTGAAATCTACTGCAGAAAAGAAAGATTATCTATGCATTATGAGGATCATTTTTATTATATTTGTGCTGATTGGGATAGCTTTTTATTTGTTTGTTGTCTTCACACTGTGCAGGTTGATTTTGTTATGGGAATACTCTCAAAACTTGTAAGCAAGCAGGTATTAAGTTCATTGTCTTCTGGCATACATTGTCATCCTTTTTATAATTTCTTTTTATCTGGTCTTTTGATCTGTTTATTTCTTCTAAATGGTTTTGCTATATTTGTTCCAATTTATTACAGATTTGTTTATTAGAGTTAAATAGTAATTCATGGCTCCCTTATGTCCAGTGTCGTCGTGGATAGATTTCGTTCTCTGCATTTTCTTCAAGCTAGATTTGTTGGATACATGCACTTTTCATCATACAAGCTTGAATGGCAGAATATGATGAATTAGCATTTTTCTCGGTGTTTGAGATTTTCACAAGATGCCAATATTGTTTTCAAATTCAAGTAATATGATTTTGAATTCATGATTTGGAAATTTAAAACTTGATTTGCTTTTGAGTGCATTGCCAATGCATATTAATAAAGTAGAAAATATTAATCCAAATGTTGTTTTCTAAGTCATATTTAACTTTGTCCTTGTTTTAATCACTTGTCCACCTGTCGTAATTGCATTATGCGCCTATTGTGAGCCCTCCCATTTTGTTTGCCATACATCTAAAGCTATATTCTTATTATTGTTTAGGTTTCTTTGACACGTGGTAGTCACATAATTCTTAACAATTGCTCTTCTCCACTTTATCCACCCATCTTACATTTTTTAGGGGTATCATGATATGCCTTGCTAACTCGCTCATACATAAAATTTTATTTTAGTTGTCTCAAGGTATCTCTCGGTCAACAACTAGGTCTGATATGATCATTTCTGCAAATGTTGAATCCAGTACCCTGCCTTCATTTCAAGGAATGACAATGTATTCTTCTTTGACCAACTTTTTATGGTTTACTTAAAACACAGTTCTTGACTGTAGCCATAGCCTGACATATGACGAGTTAATAAATATCATTTTGGTTTGATGGCATATATTGATTGCTGATGCTGGCATGAGTATAAATGATACCAGCTATCATTTATATTGCTTGTAGCTTCAAGCAGAGGAGTTGGTCATACCTTAAACTACTAACAGTAGATTCAAAGATCTACCTTCCTGTGCTTCAATACTATACAGAATGTTGAAGTTAATATTTCAATTTTCACAGCTTAAAGGTCCCCATGTGAACTCACATTTGAGAGTACTGTGAACAAAGATCTATGTGATCTTAAATGGTGATATCATGAACTCATGACTTTTGAAGTCTATGGATCTTTTTTTGTTGTTTCTTGTCCATTGTGTCAAAAAAAAGACGAAAGCTTAGTAGTTTTGCGCAGGCTTGATAAGATATATTTTAATTTTCCATTATATCTTATTATACCTTTACCATTATATCTTATAACACCATTTATAGTACTCAGTTTTTGATTTTATTTGATTATCCTTTATGCAGATCTGGAAGATGCCGAAGTTGTGGGTGGGTTTTCTGAAATGTGCCTCTCAGACACAGCCCCACTCCTTCCATGTCCTACTGCAGGTGTTTGTTGTTTGTTTATCATGTCTTGGATTTTAATATTTTCTAGTTTACTGATATATACAAATGCCAATATGGTGCTTGCAGTTACCTCCGCCACAGCTTGAAAGTGCTTTGAATAAATATGCGAACTTACGAGGTCCTCTTACTGCTTATGCTAATCAGCCAAACATAAGGAATTCGTTATCGAGGTAATTTAAAAATATATTTTTTCCTGAGATATTGTCCATGTGCCAGTAACTTGTATGGTGATGAGTTTTTGACAAATTACTAATGAGATTCGCTGATCTGAATGCTTTGAGTGCTTAAACTGCTGTATTAGTCTCTCGAACATCCTGCAGATCAGTTGTCTAAAAAGATAAAATAAAATGAAAACTGCTTACCTGGCCAACCCCCATCATGATTCCCTAGGCCCTCTTTATTGCTCAAACCCCTTAGCTTTTACTTTTGACCACCGGGAGGTGCTGCTGCTAGGAAGTGGCACCAGTAGGAACAGATTCATGCCACAAAAAGTTTGCAAGGGAGGGGTTGCTGGAAAATAGGGTTTTCTTAGTTTTCTTAATTTTCTTTTCTTCTTCTGGCCTAATCGGCTAGGGTGTTGACAAGGTCTCTGGACACCAACCACTGGCTCCTGGCAACGAAGGGTATGGAGAAATGAATAAATAGATGGCAGCATCTCTTCATTTTTTTTGTCTTCATTCCTTTTCTATTTGTGAATTTTCCATTGTTTCCATTCCCTTCCTTTCTTGGTCTGTATTCCAGGTTAGATTTTTTTGTGGTTTTAGGGTCTCCTTTCTGAATAAGTTGTGCAATAAGCAGGAGATATATTTTTTTATTTCTTTTTTGGTTTTGTGTGTATATGTGTGTGTTTATCTTCTATGGAGAAGACCACAAAAATGCAGAGCTATCATATCTTGCGATGTACTTCTCTATTCTAAATTTATTTGGAAGAATATCATCCTTCGTGAGTTTTGAGTAGATTATCCAGTGTAAATAATTAAATTATTACTGTTTAATACTTTTTCAATATTTTTACTATTTTATGTATTTATTTATTTTTTTATTTATATCATAAGACAATGGGTCGATCCTAAATTGACCCGTGATTAAACAATTCACCTGTTACTAGGGATGGCAAATGATCTGAACAGCTCAATCTCAGCTCAGGCTTGGCTTGGAAAAAGCTTGGTTGGAAGCTGAATAAACCAATATCGAACTGGCAGTCTAAGCTCAATTAATTTTAATTTTGAGCCCAAAATTGCTTGATTAAGCTTGGCTCCATTACGCTTGGAAATATATCATCTGTGTGCATACATATATATGGATGTGTGTAGGATACAGTTGTAATGCGCACAAGGTATAAAGATCTCTCTTTACGCTCATTATAAAAATTTATGATTCAAGTAGCAAATTGAAAATCAACCATTGAATGTAATTTTTGAGTTCTAAGACGTCTATGCACAAAAAAAAAAATAAATCTGAAGACTTCTTCTTAATGCATCCAGTTTTTCAAAACTTCTAATTTTGAAACAATACTGATGCATAGACTAGGGATCTCTAAATCACGTAATTTTTTACACATGTTTTAAGTTATTTAGATTACATCCAATGGTTTAGAATTTTTGCAACTTGGATCTTGGAATTTTATAATGGGTGTAAAGTGAGGCATTTACACGTCTGTATTATATGTATGTATGATGTTGGATGGATGGATGTTCCAGGATCTAGAATCCAACATGAGACACTTGAGTTTATCCTACCTCTGAGACAAACGCTAAATCGCATTATGTTTTTTTCTATTCAGTTTTACCTAGATCATTAACCGATGCTTGTGTAACATTCTCATTGATTGCTTTGAGTGCAGGCAGACTCTCAAACTTTTAGGTCTTGTCAATGAACAACAGCAGGCCCCAAGATCGTTTACGCCCACAGCATTGCGCACATCGGACACAAGCTCATCTGTTCATGGTGCAACCCTTATATGATATGTATGGTTCTCCGTTCCTAACACATTCACAGACGAACTTGTAAATGGCCTTGCCCTGCTGCAATGACATCCTTCGGATGAGATATCCCAAGGCCGGTGGCCTGCAAGTATGGCCGTGCTGTTGCAGGAGGTAACAAACAACTGGGCGTCAGAAGAGGTGAGAAGTGGACTCGATCGACGCCTCTAATCTTGGGCTTGCATTCAACTCCTAGGGAGAGCAACAGGTTAGTTGGTTGGTGGCTAGGGCACTCGCTGGAGAAAGAATCATGGTGTGCTATAGCAGAAACATTTTCTAGTGAAATCTAATGGTCATCCTCTTGTATTAAATAATTTTTTCATGGAGTTATGGTCGCTAATGAGAGGAAAGGATAGCCTGCCCGTGGATTTTTGGAATCTAGTATGACCTTGCCCGCATTGACCCTCCCTTCACTGTTGTACTAGGTGCTTTGTTTCCAATGTCGTCCATTGTACCTTGATTCATTTTTGTATTCTTTTTATTTAGTCATAATTAGGTGGTTGCAATTGTAAATGAAAAGCTTTGCGTTTGCTAACTTTAAGATCATTTGGCTGGGGTTTGGGCTTTCTTTGACGCCTTTTATACTCTTTCTTCCAACGAAAGAAGTGCTTGAATTTTTCTTATCTTTTGTGTGATTTGTAGGCTCCTTATGGTAAGAAGATGGAAAGCTGTCGGAGTAGAATCTTCTTGCAATAAAAAGCAAATTTAAAACAAATAATATGAAAATTAAGGATATTTTTTCTGGAGAAGGCCAATACTTTTTTTTTTATTAGGTAATGTAAAGCTACTGGAGCAGGAAAACTCAACTTCAGTGAATGCTTTTGAGAACTATTGGCAATTTTTCTGGTTCTTCCTATTGCTAAGCCGGACCGTTTAGATCGGCGCAACACGATAGAACGGTTGGCCAGAAAGAGCCAGCTCGGGACGATTTCGGCCAGCTGAAGTCACTGAAGTGGAACATTCCGCACCAAAAGAAGAAAAGGATGGTTGTCGGCGTAAGGATTTCGGAGGCTATTGCTTCATGGATCCTTGTCGGTTCAGGTTGACTCTTGTTCCAAATAATGAGTAAGCGCGTGGTGGTTGTGCGTACATGATGCCCTACCAAGTGGCATACACCTCGTTCATAGGCTTGTTGACAAGCTTTGATGCCCTGCATTATTGATTTTTCTAGCGTGGCTGCAGATGATGAACTTCGACTTCTGCTTGCTGCTCTTAATTGAGTCGAAGTTTTTTTTTTGTTTTTTGTTTGCCTCGCATCTCCACAAAGCTTACATCGTCGATCACTTGAGCAAGCTTCAAATATTGATGATCGAGCCCTTCAAAACAAACACTCGATGTCTCTACCAATGTGTCATGAGTTTGAGGAGAGGTATGACAGGGAGAAATCCACCACCATGTCGGCAATTCTAGCCGGGGCAAGGGAGGCTGGTGGATGTTCTGACCGGCGCGGCAACGCATCGGTGCCCACGATGGAAAATGACGGAAAGTTTGACCGCGATAACCGGAAGCAGCGAGTAGCATTTAGACTGTTCGAAACTAGTACTTGCAGCGGACGAGGATGGCACCGGGGTTGAAGCTGGTGGTGTTCATGTAAAGGGAGCGAGCCGTCGTTGTTGAAGCTGCAGTCGACGACGACGATGAGCTTTTGGTCAAATAGGGAGGCTGAGAACCTTCGTCCAATTCTGAGGTCTAAAATTCAAGAGGTCTTACTCAAGCGTTAATTTTTCTATCACGTCGGCTGTATGTGATTTGGCACCAATAACCATATTCCTAGATGTCGATGTCTAGTGATTTGGGAGCAACAATTTCGAATTTTGAAATGTCAATCACCGATATGAGGATGAACGGACTTTATTTATTTATTAGAACATTATTTAAGTTAGTTTAAGAAGTGAGAAATTTTGTACCATTTGTTGATATCAATTTTGCAATATCTATTGTAAATTTGTAACATTTCTGTATTTAATGTCCATGCTTTAGAAAATCAAATCCTAACAATAAGTGGGACATCCTCTCACAATAACAACGCATATGTGTCCAGGGAGTAAGTGCGGCACAACAGCAAAGCAATAATTGAGATGTAAAGATTCTAGAAAATTTTGTAAGAAAAAATTTGAAAAAAAATTATAGTTGATGACTGGTTTAAAAAAAAATGAAATTTATGGAATTAAGCAATCACCCCGAAAGCACCTGCTAATATTTTAGATAGAAAAGAGAAGTAAGCAAAAGTTGAAGATTTACAGCCACATTGTAGTTCTGAGAATTATGGACTAGAATATTGAGTTGCCTGCTAATTAGCTGGTCCCTACAGCTTGCAAAAAGATTTGTTGTCTCTCGTTGCGGCTCCCAGAAGGCATGGGGTGGACAAAGAAGATTTGCGTCTTGAAAGATTTGGTGCATCGCCAAATCTTTCATTGCATAATAAAAAAATGCTTTAGCTCAAACCTTTCTTTTCATTTTTTAATGAGAATGCAAAGAATTTCATTTCCTTACAATATCTTAACTCAATCCAACATAATGATCGATGAATTTTTTTGACTTTATATCTACATGCGCTGAATGCTAGCAATAATATATCCCCAGTATATTTATTAGGTTGGGATAGATGAATACCAATATTAATATTTATTAGTTTCCAATGAAAATTTGAAATGAGTTTCAATGGTCTCCACACCACAACAAGCCAGGAAACGGGACAAGATAGGGTGAAACAGTGGTTAAGAGGGACAAAGGTCTGCTTCTTCCTGATTTTTCAGTTGGAAGCAAGAATAAATTGGTGCCAGGATTAGTCCAAGTGTCCAACCATAGTAACATACAGACAGAGGCTGTACCTTTCGTACGAACGAATGATTTATTTTTCTTTGCACAAATCCACTCTTGGATGCCTAAAAAAAGTTTGTAGTGCTTTGAGATGTGCACATGGCACGATACGATGGTCAACTTCCTAAAAAAAAGAAAAACCAAATCATTCGTTCGTGCATGCGAAAGATATAACCCATACCATACCTCACCTACGCCCAATATACATGATGAACTTCTTGTAAGTCAGAGGTATCCCATAGCATTTTACTGCATCCATTCTGTAATTAAATTATGTTTATCTAAAGATTTAGCTGCTGCGCTGGTTGTGACACGGGGCAAGAAAATTGGAACAGACAGCATGACAGATAAGGTACAACGGAATTAGTACATTATATATCAATACATTTCCGAATTAGCAAGGCACATACTTATAAAAAAAAAGAAGACAAGGGCGACGCTGATAACGAAGATGAGGCTGATTGCGAGCGAGGGATGGACGGTTTGACGGTAGCGAATCCGGGAGTAGAAAGAATGGGCCGGCGGCAGCGGGACGCCACCTCACCATGCTAGGTAAATGTCATGTAGACGTGTTACATATTTAGCGTGCACAAGGCAGCCATTTACGCGTAAAGCTCAGAACTGCATGAAAGGATGTCTTACGAGTTCTTCGCCTCCTTTAATGCTTATTATTTCGAAGAGATTCTTTGGACATGTTGTATATCTATCCTTCCACCGCTGTATAGTATTTTATCTTTTGACTCTGAGATTAGTGTGAGGAGTCAGTTTATGCAAAAGTCACTGCTGCCTACCATATGGTACTAGGATGATGGTGGGGCACGCGCGAATTGGTGATCGAGATGCCAGGGGGGCCTAGTAGCAAACTAAGCTTCGACCATTGCTGTATCTTACCATCATATGGCATAAATTTCGGGCTACCAGCGGGAATTCTAAGTTGGAACAATGATTAACATGCATGGTCTCAAAGACCAGAACGTTACCTACTAAATATCTCTTATTATGTTTATATAGAGGAATCTTTTATCTGTGATGTATAACTAGCTACATTACAAGCTCATAAAGTCAAGAAGTCGAGAAAAGCAAAGCTGATAAAGAAAACAGGGATGGACAAAAATCAGCTCTCCAGTTGAGCCGGCAAGGAAGAACACAGACTAAACACATCCCACCAACAACAAAAAAAAAGAAAAGAAAAAGAAACATTTCGTGCATGATTAAATAAGTATCAGAGACCATAAATGATGAATAATTAGAGAATAGAAGTCTGAAGGCAATGTGATTGGGTGAGAGATCACACAAAACTCCCTCGGACGGCTCCCAAAGCTCAAGGAAAACCCAAAGAAAACCTCTCCCTACCCAATTCTCATGCAGCCAATACACAAAACATCGTACAATTCTTTTTTATTATTAAGAAAAAACTACAGAACCCAAACTCAGCAACCGGTTCGAGAAGAAATACTATCAAACTACGGAGGCATGAAAATTTTATGATGGACGAATAAGAACGGAACTCTTTCCTAAACTGCAAAACTTTTACCCAGAAAAACTATGGATCCAAGAAGGAGAAATCTCCTCCTTCCAACGGCTGCGCCCACAATGGAAGGTCTTCGAGTCCCAGCAAGTCCTCGCCGAGTTCGCCCAGAAGGAAATCATCAGAACCAAGCGAGTCGAGCCCGAAGCCCAGGTCCGGAATCTCAAGCTGCTGGTCAACGAGCTCGCAAATCGGCTTCTCCTCCACCACCTCCTCTTTTGCCACCGAACAATTAATGGTATCCGCCACTGCCTCTTCGACCAATTTATTCTTGGAGACAGAGACATCGAGAACAGAGGAAGGGGAGGGGGCGGAAAGGGGGGCCTCGGAATTCTCGGAGACGGAGGGGCGAAGGAGCCGCTGCTTCTCCTCCTGGAGACGCCTGGAGGCGGCCTGGTAGGCGTCGGACGCCGCCTCGGCGGTGTCGTAGGTGCCGAGCCACAACCTGACACCTCTGATGGGATCTCTAATCTCCGCAGCCCATTTCCCCCACCGTCGCTGTCTCACTCCCTTGTACCTGCGAGTAGGAGTGCAAGAAGAGTTGATGGATTTGAGGGTTTTAGTCTTAAGGGTTTTGAGGGTTCTGGGGATCTTAGAAACAGGGGTGAAAGAAGTGGCTGAGGGGAAGGAAGTGATGACGATATCATGGATTACACGTTTCCTATTCTTCTTTGGTACCAATCCCATCGTCATCGTCCCCATCTCTCCATCTTCTTCGCTGGAAGAAGAGGAGTCTGTGGCATCGGGATCGCTGAACAGCACCCGGATTTTTCTTCTGAACGGGACCAAAACTCTCGGATTCTTCTTCCCACTAGCTCGCATCATCATTTTATCTTCCATAAGGATTTGCCTTTGAGGACCCGGCATCTCTTATCTTCTCTTTCTCTCCAGCCCAACAAATCAAAACTTGAATAAATAAAAAAAACAAATAGGAAAAAAATGCTTTTGTATGCTGCCCTGTCAAGTGAGGCCTCTTCTCAAGAACAGAAAGAAGAAATACAGAAATCCAAAGTATTTCACTCCGAATCCAGCCCTGCAAATCCCAAATCCCAAATCAGGAATTGTCTATTAACTTAAATACCAATTAAAATCCTTTTTTAATCTGATAATTTTTATTATTGGAAAACAAAATATTCTCTTTCCATACCGAGAAGATTTCAAACGCATCGAATCCGTTTTCGAGCCCTCCAGTTGGATACGAGGACAAGAGGGAGCCGAGAAGGACGGGAAGAGCAAGCCACCGGCAAAAACAGAGCGAGGGAGCGTCTTCAGAACTCGGCCGGTAAAAAGGAACACGATATACCAGACACCAGCCGCCGACATAAATCCACTCTCCTCTCCCTCTCTCCGCTATACGAGACACGAGCAGCTTCCCCTCTGCTCTGAGTCTCGTTTCCTGAGGCCCCAAAAAGAGGAGGAGAGAGGTTAGAAAATAAAGTCTTATACCAAACCATGGATGCAACAGCGGAAAAGATGAGGTAGCGGCATGGACGGATTACAAGTTGTATGGCTCTGATTTCTCTCCTTCGGTATATGACAAAGATCTATCCCTTCGTTCCCTCCCAGAAATGGACCTCCGCCGCTACTCTCTACACTACGGCCCCAACGAATACAAATAGTTTTAAATATCTTAGAATAAGATAATCTAAAGGCAAATACTATTTAGAAAGAAATAGCAAGGCGCAGAAAGACTGCATACGGACCTCTTCGGCTTCTGTAATCCTTCTGCCTTCTCTTCCGGCGATTTTTTTTTTTTTTTCTAGTCTCCGTCAAATGGAGTAGAAGAAGATGCATGGAATAATATAAAGAGGAGCGGGTCTAGAGCTTGCATGGGTGCATGGAACACATGACATGATGCTCATGCCGCATGCATCAATGGCGGTTACCAAAACGGTGCGGGCTGCTTTAATTCCTGCCCATCTTACTCCTACCTTAATTCATGTGTCCGCAGAAGAAATTCCTGTGCGTGTAAAAATCCGCCGTACATGCTGGTAACGTGGAAAAATAAGAGCCGTTCGTGTAGAATGCGGTGGTTCGGAGCCGACCCGCACGGAAATTTCTATGCGATGTACGGAAGTTTGAGTGGTTCTATCTTAATTAACTTTTAACAACGGTAAATATAAGCAACTTTATTATGATTTATAATGATTAATTACTGCTGAGCCCGGGCCTCGTGCAGATAACTTTGGATGAAATGGACAATAAAACCTTTTATGATTCCGTTTAAAATTCCGGTTTAGCGTTCATTTCGGGTACCTCGAAGCAGTACTCTTGCCTAATTTATGAGTATATATCCATGTTAAATATTTTTTTAACAAAGTGGACGTCCTTGGGACCGAGAAATGGGACCTTCGCGCTCGTGCATGTAAGAAGGCTGGGTGCGCCTTGGAATGCAGATAGGGGTCTTCCCGCATCCAAGTTTCTATACGGGCTTCCGCACGTGAGCTTTGTTCGATCGTGCTCGATGTTTGCTTGGCTGCCAAGACATTAAAGGCGGCGCCTTTTATAATTTTTATTTGTAATTATGCGCTCTTGTAAAAGAAACATGCGCTTACCTAATACGCTTCGGCGTAGAAAAGGCCATGGCGTTCGTCTATGGCAGCAATTGTTGATACGTAAATTTTTTTTTTTTTTTGTTCACTCAGAAAGTTTTATTCAAATAAGCCACATATATGTTTCGGAGCTTTTTTTTGTAGCTATTTGTTTTTCGATTTTGCTGATTTATATTCAACGGGTGTGAACCGCTGTTGTATTAAAAAAAAAAATTTAGTCTGTCTGATATGGAGACGGGCAGTGTGTACAATAGAAAGGTATGTATAGCTGGTACGAGGAAGCATGCCTCATTCATGAGTTTTCTTGTTATTCACATCCAACATGGATATTTTTTTGGTGAGTCTCGATTTAATAAGACGAGAGGGATATCAAGACTAATCAGTCCGGTGGAAAGTTAACTATTTGTTTGCACGATTCAAATATTCCAACTATAATTGTCAAAAAAAAACTAATTTTTTCTTTCTCTTCCAACAAAATCAAGGATCAAATAATAAATATTATTGTGGCAGCAATTTCCAAAGTATCAGAACTCCACCCATGTTCGTGTTCGATGGTATTTTTAAAATTCATTTAATATCTAATGTTATAGAAAAATAACAGTTATTTGATGTTTTGATGTTTATCAAATCAAAGTAGCATTTTTTTGATTTGCATATCTATATAAACCTCGAGTACATCATGTTTGGCACCAACCTCGAGTGCCGCGTGGTGAACCGAGAGGGGATTATTAGCATAAGATTGGCAGCAGTACCCGTTGTTGTGGTTGCAATTTGGCCTGAGGGTGACCACGCCGGATGAAGCCGAGAAGACGCCGGCTGGAACGGAAAAAGAGGATCACCTCCTGGGCTTCGGAGTACCTGTACAAAGTCTTAGCCAGTGATTACGGCGAAGGCCCTCCAATGGCTAAGTTAGCCAGACTTTTTGGAGAAGTATCAGCTGGCCATCAATTGGAGGCGACGTATAGCACGGAGATCAATTTCGTGGGCGGAGAGTTCGAGAGATATCTTTCCGAATTAGTTTTGAGGGCCCGCCACATCATTCCAAGCGGAGGTGGTCGAGGGAGCTCTTTAATGCGTTATGTGCGTACTCACTTCAAGGCATTACTCAGTGGTATGCGAGGGATCAATTATCAATGTCCTATCCCCGAGGCGGCTGTCATAATGACCGGCCTTTAACACCGCGATCCAGAAAGATCTGCTGAAGAAGCTTCTAGATCTGCCACGTGGCATGATTTGGCCGCTTGGCCGCCTGGGCATGGGATCAGTGAGATCTTCGACAGGATCTAGGTTGACAGGACCGAGGTTAGCTCGGCCTCGGACCGAGGTCGGCTCGGCCTTCAACGGGGTCCGAGGCCGGCCTGAACTCTGGCTGAAGGGCCTTTGGGGGGTTTGAGGTCAGGTCGGCCATCGGCAGGGTCCGAGGTCAGCACGGCTCTTGACAGGATCGAGGTTTGGCCTGCTCGGCTCTCTAATGTCTGCTCAGTCGGAACTGGGTGACTCCACGCCGGAGTAGGATGATCCATTTTGCCTCCCATCATCCTTTACAAAATATGGTTAAATTCAGAACCTTTTTGCTTTAGGGTTGGCTGAACGAGAGAAATTCAGTCTCCACATTGCAAACTCTTATATCATTTAGGGATAGCAATTCATATTTCAACGACTCGCTTTAAGCATATTTAGATTTGACATAAATGAATATAGATCACAATAGGGCCACCCTGTCTAGGCTTATTTATTAAATAGATTAGGTTCATGTTTAGATCTTTGAACTGTTTAATCCATTTTGACTTTTTCAATAATTGGATGGGATCATAATTTGACTTATTTAACCTGTTTAAACCTATTTAACCTATTTAAAATCTACTTAATCTACTTTTAACTTATTTAAACCGATTCGCTTAACATGTTTAAGTCCATCTAAATCGTTAAAAATCTGTTTAATCTGACTTAATCTATTTCATAAATGGATTAGGTAGGTCGGATTGGACTACCTATTTAATAAAAAAAGTTAGTTTTAAATTGACAAATTTGCCCTGCTTAACAAATAGGTTGGATTTGGATTGAGAAAACTTTTATCCAACCTGTATCTAACTAGATATGATTGCCACCCCTACTGACATTGATGATCGAGAGGACCTTATGTAATATATGGAATAATATGTTTGCATATATAAAACTCTTTTAACTCCAACCGCCATGCAATTCATGTTCATTCACGTGGAGAGTTGTAATTGGAAGATTGGATCTCCGAAGACTGAGGATCTTTTATATATATATATATATATATATATATATATATATATATATATATATATATATATATATATATATATTGTTGCTGGAAATTGGACCCGGGGGCCGCCGCGAAGCCGGGGAAGGAGGAGCTCCGCTGCTACAGGGGGCGGACGGCGGTGCGCCGGCCGGCTGTGTCCTCCGCTGCGGGGGGTGTGCAAGTCCTGCAAGAAAAACCGGTGGCCGGGCTCCCCGGCGCCGGCCCTCCGATGCCTAAGTCAGAGGGGGCAAGTATGTGGAGAGAGCAGGGAAGAGAGTATATGGAGAAGACAGCAAGAATATTTGGATAGGATAAAGAAGACGAAGAGGATGATGTCCTCAATTGTATCTATGCTTCCCGGCGGGTTCAGTCCCGGGGATCTGTTTCCGTTTTTTGTTTGTTTTTTTTTCCCCCCCTTGGTTCTCCCAGCTTCCCTTTTATAGGTGGGGATTACGTTACCTGGGAGGTAACCGGGGGATTTGTCCCTGTCTGTGATAATTGGGCACGATTTGGCCCATTTATGGCATAGTGGAGAACAGGGCCGAATCAGACCGGAATCAGGGAGTTGTCACGGTCGATCGGACCTGTTGGAGTGGTTGAACCGCCGGCCGTAGCGGGCCTGGGGTCTGTGGATGGTAAGTTCATTTATTACCGAATGAACCGGCGGTCAGGTAGAGCCATGCGCTCTGATGGTTCAGTGATCCGGAGATCGTCTTGGGCCGTGTTCATTAAATGACTGAGTGCATCGGAGACTTGAGAGAGTCTCGTGCATTAATGGCAGGTCGTGCCGAATACCTGCGAAGATCTTATGCCTTGATGGCTTGGAGATAGTAGCAGGTCGCAAGCCGTAGGAGTTGTCAGTCCCTTGGACTTTAGGCGGAGGTTGAACATTTGGTTAAGGCATCGGCTCGGCAAGAGTGCCGAGCCGAGCTGGTCGCCCAATGGGGCGCCCTGTGGCGGGGTTGCTTCAAGTACTCCTGGTCGGCGCCCTTTAGGCGAGCACCTTCTAGCAGAGCGCCTTGGCGCTGTCTTCGGTCGGCACTTTCTAACCGAGCAGCTTTGGGTGGGGCACCTCTTGGCGCGCGCTCTGGTCGACGCCCTCTAGTCGAGCGCCTTCCTGGTCGGCATCCTTTGGCCGAGCAGCTTTCCGGTCGGCGCTCTTTGGCCGAGTGGCTTTCCGGTTGGCACTTCTTGGCCGAGCAGCTTTCCGGTCGGTGCTCTTCGGCCGAGCGCCTCTGTGGATATATGACTTAGGGTTTTTTCCCTAACACTGCCCCCCGACTTCCGAGCTCCAGTTGGCTATCAGCTGGAGCGCGGGAAGTAGCTTTAATTGGGTCATCACGACTTCCGAAAATTTTGATTTACTGTGCGTTTTGAATTATCGAACGCTTCGTGGTGCCTTTAATAGGCGGCGTCTCTTCTTTCCCGAAGAGCCTCATTATTGGGACACCTTTTGCGAAGCGTCCTCGCGTCGTGGGCTCATGATGGGGCCGCACGATCTTCGATTGCGGATGCCTTTCCGCACGATCCGATGGGGCGCTTCGACATTCGAAGCGCTAGCCCTAATTAAATGCGTCGTTCTGTCTTTTAGGCCGACACGTGTTATCATCTAACCAGGACGCAGCGCTTTCTTCGCTGATCCGGGCCGTTGGGGAGGTCTATATAAACTCTCCCCCGGCCCCCTGTCCTCTTTCTATTGCCTTCTGCTTCCAGCTTCCTATTCTCCCAGCCTTCCTCAGACCGAAGTCCCTTTTCTCCGGCATCTTTCCCAGGTCCCCCTTCTTTTTGACTTCCCTCTCTTGTAATGGGTTCTTTGCCTAGCGAAGTAGTATCCACCATGAGTGTCCTGGAGGTCGAGATGACCGAAGAGTGGTTTTTCCCTCTTCACGGGTTCCATTTGGAACCCGCCAGGCGAAGGGATCGGGTAACCGATCCTCCGGTAGGCCGGATCGGAGTGCACTCGGAGTCACTCTGGGCCGGCCTCCGATTTCCTCTTCACAGCTTTGTGAATGAGTTGCTGGCGGTATGCCAGTTGGTCCCGACGCAACTCACTCCAAACGCTTGGAGGGCAGTGATGGGTTTCCTATCACTGTGTTTACTACAGGGGATTCCTACCTCTGTCAACGTCTTCCGGCGACTTTTTATTTTTAAGTCGAACCCGGGAGACGGGGAGTGGCTCTACATCGCCCTCCGGGTGGGTCGTCCACTTTTTCATGGTGCCCCCTCATCCATTCATGGTTGGAAGGAGAAATTCTTCTTCCTGGGTTCCGAACGGTCCTAGGGGTTTGACCCCAGGTGGAGGCCGGCCCAACTTAAATCCATCAACAGGCTCCCCCAGCTTTCTCCGCGTGAGCAGGAGATCTTCGATACCATCCGCAGCCTTGGGGACGGAATTTTGCTGAACGGCCTCATTAGCGACGACGCCCTGGTGAACGTGGGCTTGAGCTCGGCACGTCCTCAGGGTAAGGATAGTTACAGCAACTTCTTATTTCCTTATTGTTCTAATGTTCTAATTTTGCTCATCTTTGCAGACATCGCAAAAATGGTGACCAAGAGCGAAGTCCTTTACGCCCGCTTCCAAAAGAGGGCGGCCGAACTCTCAGGAGAACCGACCGAGCCGAGGAAGAAAGCAAAGACCTCGGCGAAGACCTCGACGACCACAACCGTTGAGGCGCGCGCTTTTCGCCCCGTGCGCCCTGAGGCTGGTCGGGGAGAGGGCGTGGGCTCTGGCGGAGCCACGATGGCACCTCCGTGTCCGGTGCCGATTTCGCAAGTCCCTGGTAGGGGTGGCAATCGGGTCGGGTCAGGCATAAACAGGTCGGGTCAAATACAGGTCGGGTCAGAAAACTATAAATCTGAACCCGACCTGTTTATTAAACGGGTCAGGAATTGCAAACCTGAACCTGACCTGTTTATTAAACAGGTAACCCGACCCGACCCGTTTAACCTGTTTAATAAACAGGTAACCTGTTTACCCAACCCGACCCGACCTGTTTAACCTGTTTGCCCAACCTGACCCGTTTAACCTGTTTAGACCTGTTTAATCTGTCCAACCCAACCTGTTTAACCTGCCCAACCCGACCTGTTTAGACCTGTTTAGACCCGTTTAACCTGTTTAGACCTGTTTAACCTGTTTAACCCGTTTAATCTGTTTAACCCGTTTAACCTGTTTAGACCTGTTTAACCTGCCCAACAGTTAAATGGGTTAAACGATTTAAACGGGTCAGACATCTAAAACCCGTATCCGACCCAATTAATAAACAGGTTAAACGGGTCGACCTGTTTACGACCCGAACCTGTTTAGGCCAAACCCAAACCTGTTTATGGCGGGTCGAACACGGGTCGGGTTGGCGGGTCGGGTCATATTTTGCCACCCCTAGTCCCTGGTCGGTGGGAAGCTCCAAATTCCGACCAGGGAGGGAGGACCTCAACAGATCTGGCGCTCGCACGCCCCACCTCTACCACGCAGCGGTCCGGTCAGCCGTCTACTCGACCCCAATTCCCCAGCTCTGAGCCGGGGAATAGCCAAGAAGCAACGGGGTCGGCCGCACCCAGGCCAGCTGAGGCCGGTCTGGCGGGTTCTTCGGGTCCTCAGGAGCGGGTGCCTTACGCTCCTGGATGGGCTGTTTTTGAGGGCGACTCGGCCCTCGATAATGTACAAGTGGCGCGCGAAGTTCTTCGGGTCGCGCTGCTCCCGGCCGACCAGGCCAAAATTCGGTCCATGAACTACGGCGAGTTCATGGACTCCGCTATTTGCTCTTCCATCCGAGTAAGTCAGCTTTTATCTCTGTGCAAATTTGTGTTTCGGCTTAAGACTGTTTCTTACATGTCCCTCTTGCAGCGCCTCCACGAGACCGAGACGATGATTCACATCATCCAGGATTATCGGGACCGGGCCCGAAGGCATCAAAGGGGGCGCGAGGAGGCCGAAACAAAGTTCCTCGCGTCTGAGGCCGAGCAGAAAGTGCTTCAAGCGAAGCTAGGGGCGGCCGAAGACGAGGTTCGGACTCTGGTCGCCGAACTTGAAGAGGAGAAGGGCGCGCACTCTTTGACTAGGTCCGAAGTGCGCGCCGCGGAGGCCCGCCGGACGGAGGCCGAATCGTCGCTCGCTATACGCGAGCAGGAGGTGGGGGAGGCTCGAATAAAGGTCCGAGATCTCGAGATCCGTCTACTTGACGTGCAATCTCTGCTCGCGGATCGCGAAAGAGAAATAAAGATTTTGGAGCGGAAGGCCGCCTACCATGAGGCTCGGGAGAAGGAGGCCCGGGAGCAGGCCCAGGACGCCGTCAAGCTCTTCCGTGAATCGGAAGAGTTTCGCAACTTGATGGAAGAGGAAGGCGTCAATGGTCTCATCCAGGGCTTCAAGGACTTCCGCAATCAGTTGCGGCGACTTCTCCCAGATTTCGACCTTAGCCTGCTTCAACCAGGCGCTGGGGTCGAAAACCCAGAAGCGGAGGCGGAGGTAGAGGTTCCAACCTCTGGCGGGACCGACCAGGAGGGTCAAGCTGAAGAAGGCGAGATCGTTCTCGAGGTCACCGAGGCAGCTCCTAAAGCCACCGTGGGGGCCTCGGCCGCAGAAGAGCCAGCTGTTCCTGAAGTCGCCGGGCCTGAGCCCTTTGTGTAGTTTCCCCTTTTTCCTATCTTCTTTTTCCTTTTTGTAAGCCGGAGCGGCCTCTATACTTTGTTAAGGCCGGGTCCGAGCTCTTGTACTAGGCCTCCGGGCTTTTTGAAATGAATATTCATGTGTGGAAACTTGTCTATTGTAGCTTAGGTTTCTCTGCTCGGATCTATTTTAGGTTCCGAGGATATGGGCTCTAGGGCCTGAGCTTAAGTTTTGGCTTGCCGAGCTCCATTGCTCGGTTCTCCGACCAATGGTATAGCAACGCATAGATAATGTAAAAAAATATTAAATAAATGGGTACCTTGTACCGTATGCGTCCATGCGCCGAGGCGACTGAGGACGCTTCTCTGCTCGGACTCCGTTCTTCGAGGACGTCGGCAGAGAAATCCAGAAGCAGAATAGATAATGTAAAAAATATTAAATAAATGGGTACCTTGTACCGTATGCGTCCATGCGCCGAGGCGACTGAGGACGCTTCTCTGCTCGAACTCCGTTCTTCGAGGACGTCGGCAGAGAAATCTAGAAGCAGAATAGATAATGTAAAAAACATTAAATAAATGGGTACCTTGTACCGTATGCGTCCATGCGCCGAGGCGACTGAGGACGCTTCTCTGCTCGGACTCCGTTCTTCGAGGACGTCGGCAGAGAAATCCAGAAGCAGAATAGATAATGTAAAAAACATTAAATAAATGGGTACCTTGTACCGTATGCGTCCATGCGCCGAGGCGACTGAGGACGCTTCTCTGCTCGGACTCCGTTCTTCGAGGACGTCGGCAGAGAAATCCAGAAGCAGAATAGATAATGTAAAAAACATTAAATAAATGGGTACCTTGTACCGTATGCGTCCATGCGCCGAGGCGACTGAGGACGCTTCTCTGCTCGGACTCCGTTCTTCGAGGACGTCGGCAGAGAAATCCAGAAGCAGAATAGATAATGTAAAAAACATTAAATAAATGGGTACCTTGTACCGTATGCGTCCATGCGCCGAGGCGACTGAGGACGCTTCTCTGCTCGGACTCCGTTCTTCGAGGACGTCGGCAGAGAAATCCAGAAGCAGAATAGATAATGTAAAAAACATTAAATAAATGGGTACCTTGTACCGTATGCGTCCATGCGCCGAGGCGACTGAGGACGCTTCTCTGCTCGGACTCCGTTCTTCGAGGACGTCGGCAGAGAAATCCAGAAGCAGAATAGATAATGTAAAAAACATTAAATAAATGGGTACCTTGTACCGTATGCGTCCATGCGCCGAGGCGACTGAGGACGCTTCTCTGCTCGGACTCCGTTCTTCGAGGACATCGGCAGAGAAATCCAGAAGCAGAATAGATAATGTAAAAAACATTAAATAAATGGGTACCTTGTACCGTATGCGTCCATGCACCGAGGCGACTGAGGACGCTTCTCTGCTCGGACTCCGTTCTTCGAGGACGTCCGCAGAAAAATCCAGAAGCAGAATAGATAATGTAAAAAACATTAAATAAATGGGTACCTTGTACCGTATGCGTCAATGCGCCGAGGCGACTGAGGACGCTTCTCTGCTCGGACTCCGTTCTTCGAGGACGTCGGCAGAGAAATCCAGAAGCAGAATAGATAATGTAAAAAACATTAAATAAATGGGTACCTTGTACCGTATGCGTCCATGCGCCGAGGCGACTGAGGACGCTTCTCTGCTCGGACTCCGTTCTTCGAGGACGTCGGCAGAGAAATCCAGAAATGGAATAGATAATGTAAAAAACATTAAATAAATGGGTACCTTGTACCGTATGCGTCCATGCGCCGAGGCGACTGAGGACGCTTCTCTGCTCGGACTCCGTTCTTCGAGGACGTCGGCAGAGAAATCCAGAAGCAGAATAGATAATGTAAAAAACATTAAATAAATGGGTACCTTGTACCGTATGCGTCCATGCGCCGAGGCGACTGAGGACGCTTCTCTGCTCGGACTCCGTTCTTCGAGGACGTCGGCAGAGAAATCCAGAAGCAGAATAGATAATGTAAAAAACATTAAATAAATGGGTACCTTGTACCGTATGCGTCCATGCGCCGAGGCGACTGAGGACGCTTCTCTGCTCGGACTCCGTTCTTCGAGGACGTCGGCAGAGAAATCCAGAAGCAGAATAGATAATGTAAAAAACATTAAATAAATGGGTACCTTGTACCGTATGCGTCCATGCGCCGAGGCGACTGAGGACGCTTCTCTGCTCGGACTCCGTTCTTCGAGGACGTCGGCAGAGAAATCCAGAAATGGAATAGCGGGCCGAGCTCGTTGGCTGAAGCCGGTAAAGAATGAGCCGAGCTCGCTTGGCCAATAAGGACAACATCCCAACGTATCGGGGCATCCCGGCCGAGGTCGGGGTAGGAGCACGAGCCGAGCTCGTCCGGTCAGAGGACCGCTACTCAATAGTCGATGGAGCACGAGCCGAGCTCGTCCGGTCAGAGAGGACCGCTACTCAATAATCGATGGAGCACGAGCCGAGCTCGTCCGGTCAGAGGACCGCTACTCAATAATCGATGGAGCACGAGCCGAGCTCGTCCGGTCAGAGGACCGCTACTCAATAATCGATGGAGCACGAGCCGAGATCGTCCGGTCAGAGGACCGCTACTCAATAGTCGATGGAGCACGAGCCGAGCTCGTCCGGTCAGAGAGGACCGCTACTCAATAATCGATGGAGCACGAGCCGAGCTCGTCCGGTTAGAGGACCGCTACTCAATAATCGATGGAGCACGAGCCGAGATCGTCCGGTCAGAGGACCGCTACTCAATAGTCGATGGAGCACGAGCCGAGCTCGTCCGGTCAGAGAGGACCGCTACTCAATAATCGATGGAGCACGAGCCGAGCTCGTCCGGTCAGAGAGGACCGCTACTCAATAATCGATGGAGCACGAGCCGAGCTCGTCCATGGAGAGCGCACCATAAACTCATGGACATCTTCAGGGAGTCCACGCAGGTACTCCATCATCCCGAGGTATCAGGGCATCCCAACCGTGGTTAGGGAAGAATAAACCTGATGCCATGAGATAATCAAGAAAATTGGTGAGCTCGGAATAAGTTCGCAATCCATCAGTTTACCGTGAAATGAAATTTATAGAGTGAAATTCATAAGATGAAATTTAATAGTTGAATGATGAGAGACCCCTTAGGGTTCTACTGGTGGTACACGCGGAGATTTTCAGAGCTCCAGCTCCGCGGAATGGGAGTCCCATCTAGAGACTCCAATTGATAAGCTCCGGGCCGGCGAATGCGCGTGACTCAGTATGGTCCTTCCCAATTCGGGGCCAGCTTCCCTCGCTCAGTTGGTCGGGAGGTTTCAGCTCTTCTTAGGACAAGGTCCCCTGGTCTGAAAGATTTGACTTTGACCCTGGCGTTGTAGTACTAAGCTGTCTTTTGTTGGTACCTCGCCATACGCACTCGGGCGACCTCCCTTGTTTCCTCGATCAAGTCGAGGTTGCCTCTGAGCTGCGAAGAGTTGGAGCTAGCATCGTGGTGCTCGACCCTTGGAGAGGGGAGCCCAATCTCTAGTGGAATGACGGCCTCCGTCCCATATGTCAGGTTGAAGGGAGTCTCGCCGGTGGGGACGCGGAACGTAGTCCGGTAAGCCCACAGGACATTGTATAGGTCTTCGACCCATTGTCTTTTGGATTTGTCGAGCCTGGTTTTGAGACCCTGCAAAATAGTACGATTTGTTACCTCGGTTTCTCCGTTTGTCTGAGGATGCGCGACCGAGGTGAAGCGGTGGTCAATGCCAAGCTCGGAGCAGAACTCTCTGAAATGGATGTTGTCGAACTGGCGACCGTTGTCAGAGATAAGGATGCGGGGAAGCCCGAATCTGCAAATGATGGACTTCCAAACGAAATCCCGCATCTTCTGCTCGGTGATCCGGGCGAGGGGCTCAGCTTCCACCCACTTAGTGAAGTAGTCGATGGAGACGACCAGGAACTTCCTTTGCCCGGTGGCCAGAGAAAATGGCCCGAGGATGTCAATTCCCCACTGGGCAAAAGGCCAAGGGGAGCTGATAGAAGTCAAAAGAGCCGAGGGCCGGCGCTGAACGTTGGCGTTCCTTTGGCACCGGTCGCATCTCTTGACGAAATCCATAGCATCCTTCTGGAGTGTCGGCCAATAATACCCTTGGCGCAGAATTTTATGGGCCAAGGCTCGTCCTCCCAGATGGTTTCCACAAATTCCTTCGTGGACTTCGCGCAGGGCATAATTAGCTTCCGTTGGGCGAAGGCATCTGAGAAGGGGAGAGGTGAAGGATTTCCGATAGAGCTTTCCCTCGTATAGTATGTATCGGGTGGCGAGGCGCTTGATTCGGCGAGTCTCTCGTACATCAGCAGGGAGAGTTTCGTCTTGCAGATAGCTGATGAGTCCATCCATCCAGCTTGGCTCGAGCTCGGTGCAGAGGGTCTGCTCGGTCTCGTCCGTGCTGGGCTTTTGGAGATATTCCAGGACTGCCCCTTTGGGAAGCTCGCTCATGCGAGAGGACGCCAGCTTTGATAGCTGGTCGGCCCTGAGATTCTCCGACCTGGCAATATGTTGAATGTGGAAAGAGTCCAAGGTCGAGGCGAGATCCCGTACCTTCTGGAGATACTTCTGCATAGTCGGGTCTCTAGCTTCGAAGTCGCCCACAATTTGGTTGACGACGAGCTGGGAATCACTGAAGGCCTTCAAGTCCTTCACTCCTAGCTCTTTGGCTAGCTTAAGCCCGGCGACGAGCGCTTCATACTCCGCCATATTATTGGAAGCAGGAAACTCGAGGCGCAGGGCCTGCTCGGCGACCACCCCCTCCGGGCTGGTGAGAATAAATCCTGCTCCACTACCCCCCGAGTTGGAAGAGCCATCGACATGTAGAGCCCATGTAAAACTCGGGGTCTGCTCCAGCGGTGGCTCAGGTTCAGGCTTGACCTCATCTGGTATAGTGCACTCGGCCATAAAGTCTGCGAGTGCTTGTGCTTTGATCGCCTGTCTGGGCCGGTACTCAATGTCGAATTCCCCGAGCTCAATGGCCCATTTAGTGATCCGACCCGCACGATCCGATCAGGATCTGTTTGATCGGCTGGTCAGTCAGCACGGCCACTGTGTGAGCTTGGAAGTAGGGTCGGAGCCTCCGAGCTGAGATGACCAAAGCATAGGCGGTCTTCTCAAGCTTGGAGTATCGGGTCTCAGCATCCCTTAAGACCCGGCTGGTGTAATACACCGGTTTCTGAAGTTTCCCCTCCTCTCGGACCAGGACCGAGCTTACTGCTACAGGGGAGACAGCTAAATACAAGTAGAGGAGCTCACCCTGTTGAGGCTTCGTGAGTAGGGGAGGGGAAGCCAGCAGGTGCTTGAGCTCTTCAAAAGATTGCTGGCACTCGTCCGACCACAAAAAGTTCTTCGGCTTCTTGAGGGCTGCAAAGAATGGAAGGCAGCGCTCGGCCGAGCGGGAGATAAACCTCCCGAGGGCTGCCACTCGGCCCGTGAGCCGCTGTACCTCCTTGACCGTCCTGGGAGGCGTCATCCTTTGGAGGGCTCGGATCTTCTCTGGATTGGCCTCGATTCCTCGTTGTGTAATGATGAAGCCGAGGAATTTGCCGGAGGTGACCCCGAATGCACATTTAGCTGGGTTGAGCTTCATCTGGTACTTTCGGAGTGTGGAGAATGCTTCATTGAGGTCGGCTATGTGGTCTTGCGCCGCCTTGCTTTTCACCAGCATGTCATCCACGTAGACCTCCATGTTTTGGCCTATTTGGTCTTTGAAGATCCGGCTGACCAGCCTTTGATAAGTCGCCCCGGCATTTTTTAGACCGAATGGCATCACTTTGTAGCAGTAGGTTCCCCCGTCGGTGATGAAGGCTGTCTTTTCCTCGTCTTCTGGCGCCATGCGGATCTGGTTATATCCGGAAAAGGCGTCCATGAATGCCAGCAGCTCGTGACCCGAGGTGGAGTCCACGAGCTGGTCTATGCTAGGAAGTGGAAAGCTGTCCTTCGGGCAGGCTTTATTCAGGTCGGTGTAGTCCACGCACATACGCCACTTTCCGCTAGCTTTTTTGACGAGGACCACATTGGCGAGCCATTCCGAGTAGGATATCTCCCGGATGAAGCCGGCTTCAAGGAGCTTACCGACCTCCTCGGCTGCTGCTCGTTGTCGTTCAAGGGCGGCGCCTCGCTTCTTTTGTCGCACGGGCTTGCAGGTCGGCTTTACCTGAAGCCGGTGGACCATGACCTCCGGGTTTATTCCCGGCATGTCTATAGGCGACCAGGCGAAGACATCCATATTGTCCCGTAGGAAGTTGACGAGGTGACTCCTCCCGTTTTCGCCAAGGCCAGAGCCGATCTGCACGGTTAGCCCGGGAGAGTTCTCTCGCAAGGGAACTTGAATTAACAACTCACCAGGCTCTACCCGCTCTTTCTGGGGGTTGACCCGTGCCTCCATAGCTTCAGTTGAGGGCTGGTCAGTCGTTGGGGCGGGCACCTCGGCTGGTCGTCTTGCCTCGTGGGTCGCTAGGTAGCATCGCCTTGCCACCATTTGGTCCCCTCGGACTTCACCGACTCCCTGGCTGGTGGGGAATCGCATCAGCAGGTGGTGAGTTGAGACCGCTGCTCGGAGGGTGTTGAGTCCTGGCCTTCCAAGGATGGCGTTGTAAACCGAGGGCAGGCGTATCACAAGGAAGCTCATACCCACGGTACTTTCACGAGGGGCGAGCCCGGCTGTGACCAGAAGGTCGATCTCGCCCTCTACTGGGACTGAATCCCCAGTGAATCCAACTAGCGGAGCATTCATCCTCCGTAGCTGTTCTTTTGTCATCCCCATTTTACAATAAGCATCAAAATACAAAATATTCGCCGAGCTTCCATTATCAACCAGGATGCGTTTTACATCAAATTTATTTATGATCATGGAGATGACCATGGCATCATCATGGGGAGTTTCGACTCCTTCTAGATCGTCGTCTGAGAAGGAGATAGCTTCAGATGTGCGCGGGCGCTTCGAGGAGGCTCCTTCCCCTGAGGCTTCTCCAGCCGAGGTCCCTCCTCGGATAGTGTTGATGACGCCGGCGATGGGCCTGTTGGCATTGGAACCTTCAGGCTGTGCTGCTCCTTCGGCTGGCTTCTTCCCTTCGCGCCGGCCTTGCACAAACCGATCGAGCACCCCTCGGCGAATGAGTGCTTCGATCTCATTTCGGAGCTGATAACAATCCTCGGTATCATGGCCGTGATCCCGGTGAAAACGGCAATACTTCCGGAGATCACGCCGGATTCTGGCGTCTGGCTTTGGAGGGGGGAGCCGGATGCAATCCCGATTCTCAATCTCCATGAGGATTTCAGCCCGAGGAGCATTGAGGGGAGTATACTTTTCATACCTCCCTTCAGGTGCACGGGCCTGCAGTGGGAACCTCGGGCGGAGTGACCTCTGCTGCGGCGGTCCTCTCAACCGGGGTGGACTCTTCGGGCGGGGCGGATTCTTAGCTCGTCGTGGAGACGAGCTTCTGGGTCGGCCGCGTTCCTCGCGGCGCCTCTTCTTGGGATTCTGCTCGGTTCCACCCCGCCTAACTGCCACGGCCTCTTCTGCCTTGGCATACTTCCGCGCCCGAGCGAACATTTCGGTGAGGTCCGCTGGGAAATTCTTCTCAATCGAGAAGAGGAATCTGTAGGACCGGGCTCCAGTCTTCAGCGCCGACATGGCGATTGACTGGTCAAGCTCCCGGACTTCCCATGTTGTGGCGGTGAACCGGTCCAGATATTCCTTGAAGGACTCTCCCTCCTTTTGTTTGATGTCGAGGAGGGAGTCGGATGTCCGCCGCTGGGGCTGGCTAGCGGCGAAGTTGCCGGCAAACTGTCTGCCGAGCTGCTCAAAGGAGGAGACAGTACTTGGCTTCAGCCCGGTGAACCAAAGCCGGGCTGGTCCTCGGAGTGTCGCCGGGAAAGCCTTGCACATCATGGCTTCCGAGGCTCCTTGTAGGGCCATCAAGACCCGGTAACTCTCCAGGTGGTCAAAGGGATCAGCCTTGCCGTTGTAAGGCTCCACCTGGGGCATTTTGAACCGGAGGGGAACCGGTTCATCTTCAATCTCCTGGGAGAAGGGCGACTTCGTATTGAACTCGAAGTCGCCGTTACGTCCCGATTTTCTCCCGTGGAGTGCCTGGATTTGGCGCTCCAACTTTTCGACCTTCTTGTCGAGTTCATCATTCTGGAGGATCACTATAGCGGTTCCTCTAGGTGCAGGTTGCCCTGGAACCGACTCGGCTTCTGAAGGCTGTGGCCAGCCTCCGTGATCTCTGACTGGGTGCTCTCTCCAGAGGGAGGTCTGGACTTGAGAGTCCCGACCTCGAAGAGGAAGCCCGCTAGTAGGGGGGCCCAGTTGAACTGGAGCCGGGGGAGGCGGTGCTGCTGGGATGCCCCTGGGTTGCAAGCTTTGAACGGCGGTAGCCAACGCCTGCACTTGCTGCACCAGGGCATCAAATTGTTCCGGTCGAACTTGAGGTGCTGGCTCAACCGGGGGTGATGAGTTCCGAACGGAACATTCTGGGCTTGGTGGAGGACGTCGAGAGGCGTTGGAAGCCCCTTTGCTTCTTAGCTTCATGGTAGCGAACTCGGGCCCTTCCTCTAGCGCCAACTGTTGCTGGAAATTGGACCCGGGGGCCGCCGCGAAGCCGGGGAAGGAGGAGCTCCGCTGCTACAGGGGGCGGACGGCGGTGCGCCGGCCGGCTGCGTCCTCCGCTGCGGGGGGGTGTGCAAGTCCTGCAAGGAAAACCGGTGGCCGGGCTCCCCGGCGCCGGCCCTCCGATGCCTAAGTCAGAGGGGGCAAGTATGTGGAGAGAGCAGGGAAGAGAGTATATGGAGAAGACAGCAAGAATATTTGGATAGGATAAAGAAGACGAAGAGGATGATGTCCTCAATTGTATCTATGCTTCCCGGCGGGTTCAGTCCCGGGGATCTGTTTCCGTTTTTTGTTTGTTTTTCCCCCCCTGGTTCTCCCAGCTTCCCTTTTATAGGTGGGGATTACGTTACCTGGGAGGTAACCGGGGGATTTGTCCCTGTCTGTGATAATTGGGCACGATTTGGCCCATTTATGGCATAGTGGAGAACAGGGCCGCATCAGACCGGAATCAGGGAGTTGTCACGGTCGATCGGACCTGTTGGAGTGGTTGAACCGCCGGCCGTAGCGGGCCTGGGGTATGTGGATGGTAAGTGCATTTATTACCGAATGAACCGGCGGTCAGGTAGAGCCATGCGCTCTGATGGTTCAGTGATCCGGAGATCGTCTTGGGCCGTGTTCATTAAATGACTGAGTGCATCGGAGACTTGAGAGAGTCTCGTGCATTAATGGCAGGTCGTGCCGAATACCTGCGAAGATCTTATGCCTTGATGGCTTGGAGATAGTAGCAGGTCGCAAGCCGTAGGAGTTGTCAGTCCCTTGGACTTTAGGCGGAGGTTGAACATTTGGTTAAGGCATCGGCTCGGCAAGAGTGCCGAGCCGAGCTGGTCGCCCAATGGGGCGCCCTGTGGTGGGGTTGCTTCAAGTACTCCTGGTCGGCGCCCTTTAGGCGAGCACCTTCTAGCAGAGCGCCTTGGCGCTGTCTTCGGTCGGCACTTTCTAACCGAGCAGCTTTGGGTGGGGCACCTCTTGGCGCGCGCTCTGGTCGACGCCCTCTAGTCGAGCGCCTTCCTGGTCGGCATCCTTTGGCCGAGCAGCTTTCCGGTCGGCGCTCTTTGGCCGAGTGGCTTTCCGGTTGGCACTTCTTGGCCGAGCAGCTTTCCGGTCGGCGCTCTTCGGCCGAGCGCCTCTGTGGATATATGACTTAGGGTTTTTTCCCTAACATATATATATATATATATATATATATATATATATATATATATATATATATAGAACATCTTACTTTCTATTGTCTAATATTTTCATCAGAATAATATTTTTCATGTTATTTTGTTCCCCAAAAAGTCTATTGGAAGGTGGAGCAATGGCTGCCATGCAAATAACAACAGTTGTCTATAGTTTGACGGTACATAGCATCTAAAAAGAACCTTGAACGGCAAAGGATTTTCTTACTTTTATGACAATTCTTACTAATTTTAGGAATTGTCTTTCCATATCCTATAAACTACGTAACCGTGGTCACACATGCCTCCTTTACAAGTCCAGATTTTTCCGGGCAACGCCGCGCGCGGCTGAAGGCATGGAAGGGCGATGGATGGTGGGCAGACGCGAGGCGGTAATGATTACCGTTGTCGTGGGGTTAAGGTAGTTGGGTGCGGCCACGAATGGCTGTCCCCCCAACGCCGGCCCAGACGCCATGTGAGCAGTAGGATGGATTGCGACCAGAGATTCCTGCAGTGCTTGCGTGCGCCACCCACCGCTGACACATTGCTGGGGCAGCCTCTAACATCGTTTCAGCTATTGCCGGAACCCATGCTTTTCATGTGCAAGCTTGTGAGAAAGCAATTCAGGAGAGGGGAGTTTTTTTTTTTCTTTCACCAGATTACCTTCGTAGAAACTTTGGACTACAACCTTGGAAACGAGGCTTGTCTAGTGCTGTCACATCATTCGACTTAATCAATAGAGATTTTGTGTATGATTATTAGATTCCCCCACCCTCCTTTTGTTTTTCTTAAAATGTAGAAGAAATTTTGGACTGCGTAATTAGATGGCCACTAAACGTTAAAGCATTGAGGACAAAGAAACTTTGGGCTACAACCTTTGTTTTTCATTGCAATATAGCCTATACGGCTATATCTGTTAGGGACCGTTAGTCATCACATGATAATAAAATATTTCTATAATTTTATGAATATCCTTTCTTGTTGATTGACCACCCATAGGTTGTTTTGAGATCTATGTAAGTAGATTAGATCAACCATCATTTTGCTTTGAGATTTGTGTAGGCGAATGAATCATGAAGGATCGTCCACTCCTTACTTTAAGATTTGTGTAGGCGAATGAATCATGAAGGATGGATTGCTCTAAGACCTGTGAATGGGCGGCTGGTCCTTGTCAGCAGGCCTAGACAATCAATAGAGGAGGTGGGAATTGAGAGAGGCTGGAGTTAGGCCGATGGGAGGTGGGCCCTCGTTGGCAGTCAAAGCTCATCGACAAAGGAGCATTTGCTAGCAAGGAGGTGGGGATCGAGTGTTGGGGAGGGGGAGGAGGGCTTGGGTGTAGGGGAGAAGGGGTCTGGTGAGGCTGTAGGGTTCGATGAGGTGGAGGAGGGAGATAGATTTGGCCACATCGAGGGAAAACACAAGAACCAGCCCGGTGAGGAGAAAAGTCAGTCAGATAGGCGGCCACGGTTGGTGAAGGTGTGAAAAAGATGCCTGCAAAGCGGGATTGTGCTTGAGGCAACAAGTCGAGGAATTAAAAGAAGGAAAGATGGCTGAAAGTCTTGATGACCAATTGAGCTCCGGCTCGCACGCCTGATGACTAGATGGATTGGGCTTCAGTAATCGAATGCACAGGAACGACAATAGGACAAGCTAGCACCTCAGAGAGGGATCGGGCAATGTGGTAAAGCAAAAGAGGTAGAGAAAAAGAAGAAAAAATAGGAGAAGATGGAAACATAGATACCTTTTTTTTTGCGATGGTGATTAATGGAGGACGGTGGCGGCTAGTTGAGGGAAGGGAGCTCCATCTATTGCCCGACGATGAGGAATCTGGGAGGTATCAAGACTAGGGTCTCGAAACAAAGGGGTAGATGGTAAAGTGAGGGAGGTGGCGGTAGTTTTATGTACGCTCCCAATTCAAGCTAGTGTTTTCGGTCGGAGGACCGCGATTTTCTCCATCTCTGACTCCAAGCAATACTCTCTCTCTCTCATACTTAGCTCCACTTTATATGATCCTTATGTTGCACTGATATATGGCGGAGATTTGGGTGTTTTCTAGTGCAAATATTAATTAATAGATATTGCTTTCTGTTACGGGGGAATTAAGCCGCCATGCTCCACGTGACCGGCACGCGCGCCCATGAAGACTACGGCTGTCCTTTGATCCAGCAATCCGACCCCGAGTCGGACATCTTCGGCTCCACAGCCCGACCTCGAGTCGGCTGCCCTTCGATCCAGCAGTCCGGCCCCGAGTTGGACATCTTCGGCTTCGCAGCCCGACCCCGAGTCGGCTGCCCCTTAATCTAGCAATCCGACCCCAAGTCGGATGTCCTCAGCAACGCAGCCCGACCCCGAGTCGGCTGCCCCCTGATCCAGCACTCCGACCCCGAGTCGGAGATCTCTTGATAACGACAGGCTGCTTCCCAGAGGCACGCCGAGGCCTCCTGCTCCACTACTCCCTGCAACGGCTGTATCCGATGCTGTTCCACGATCTCCTGTATCAACCGTACAAAGCGGAACTCCACTACGCCCTGTCATGGCCGTACCCAGCGCTGCTCCACGACGCCCTGTAACGGCCATGTCAGTGGCCACTCCATCGCGCCCCACGATGACAAACCCCCCTGAGAGACCCCCCAGCCAGGTATATATGCGGCTGGGGGGAGAAGGGGGAGTGAGCAATATCTTCTAGAGCACTCTCTTGCTTGCTATTATCATCTCTCCTCCTCCTCCAATCTCCTCTGACTTGATCGTCGGAGGGCCCCCACTACCCCAGTGGTGGTGCGAGGCTTGCTTGCAGGTTTCCCGGTGGAAGGTGGAGCGTAACCAACACCAACCAAGACAACTCAGACGGAACCCCGTTCACACCGCTGTGTCAATCGTTCTCGGTTTGGACCACCAGCAACACTTTCAATCGCTAGCAAAAGTGAAGGCAATTTAGTCATTTCTTAGTTTTAATTAATGGTATTAAGGGCTCGTTTGGTTCGCAGGAAAATGAGGGGGGAAAGTGTGGTCAACGGGAAAGTAATGAAATGCCTCTTGTTTGGTTGGAGTTTTCAAAGGAGAGAGATGGGAAAGTTGTATTCCCATGGGAATATGATTCCCACATTTCATGGGAAAGTCTTTCCCATGAGAAACATGGGAAAGTTACTTTCCCATGAGGTGGGAATCACTCCTTTTTTATTTTTTCCCAAAAAGACCCTTCAGCATTAAAGAAGCATTAAAGAGGCATTAAAGACCTAATTTTTATTAAGGGCATAATAGGAATTATATATAACTTTCCTAGGAAAGTGGATGGTCAACCAAACATAAGCACTTTGGAAATTAGTCACTTTTCCATGGTTAACCAAACATGTCAAAAGTACTTTCCTAGGTATCTTCTTCCTAGGAATCTGATTCCCAGGAATCATATTCCTAGGAGGGAAAATACTTCCCGCGAACCAAACGAGCCCTAAGATACTGATAGATGACTAAGCTACCTAACTACAAAAATTAAGTTTTGGTAGCTAATTAAATTTTTTTAAATATTTAGACTCAAAATATATTTGCTCCCAATTAGTGCGGTGTCTCCATGATTTTTTTCAAAAAGAAAAAACAGAAAAAGTGCTTCCCCCGCTTTCGAGGAAAGGCAGCGGCCTGGTTGGGTCATTCCGTGGTGCTCGGGGGCTTTCCTGAATCGACACGTCAGCCGAGAGAATGAAAGGTGGCAGTGATCATTTGGACGAGTATACGGTATGCCCGCCCCACTCGGTGTGCTTGCGGCCGATTGCACGACACGTACTCCACCGAAACGCGGGATCCAGCCGATAGAAGGCTGCAAGACCTGCCGATATCCAAGTACATAATGTGTGACTTCCTACCGGACGAGTATGCAATATGCGCCGTTCGTTTTTGAATGGAGTTCCAAGATCGATGATCCGATGACTAGAAAAACACCGAGTTCGAACGTTGATTTCCATATAATGAATGCAGAGATCCTGTCGTATTAAAAAAACTTCTTTCCCTTCTTCTCCCTCCTGGACCACGTTCGCCCGCATGGGTGACCTCTCTTCCAACTGTCGCCGCGGCCGCAGCCGCCACAACCACCACTCTTCCTTGTTTGCCTCCCGACCCATAAGCTTTTTTTTAATATCCAAATCCAAAAAATTTCGGACCGGACTGGGCGGGCTAGAAGGCCCGTGATCAGTTCTACCTCGACCCCTCCAAACTTAGGCGGCTTCAAAATAGAGGAGAAATGCCCACGGGTGGAGGAGAAAATGGAAAAAAGAAAGAGGGTAGGAACGATCGCCGATTTTGTCGTTGTCGGACTTGCCGAAGGATCTCGTCATCGACATCGATCTCCTAATTAGCGGACTATCCAGTGGCACAGACATTATGGTCGTTAGAAGCCTCAGTCTGATCGGAGGGGGAGGAGATGGTGTAAGTAAGGAGGAGACGACCTGTTTTGCATAAACTTGCTTTGAGCGATGTGCAGATCAAGCGCATAAACTTATTTTGAGACGTGCGTCGGTGGAAGAGCGATGGAGTGTAGAGTGCTTTGATATTTGTATGTTAGGTTAGCCAAAAATGGTCTTTTTTTACATGGAAATCATGATCCAACCTTTATATTTTTATCTCACGCTGCTAGTAGTGCTAAGAACCATATAGATGGTTAGCCTATTTGCAACAAAAAGTAAGCTTTGGTGGCTAATATAAATTTCTTAAAAAATTATATTTGAAGCGTAAATGGTGCAAAGTTATTGCATGTCTCGAAAATTTTGTTTAAAAAAGTAACGCTATGGACCCAAAGAATAGCACAATAGTCAAACGAAGAAGGGAGAAACGTACCACTGGCCGGCTTGGCTGCCGGCTGATAAACTTCTCACTCTGCGTTGCTGTTCTGCCGTACCTCTCGACCGTCTTGACCGGATCGTAGAGAAAGTATCGCATCTGGACAATTGTGACCCAGCGATTGGGACTTCTGGGGACTGATCTGACTTGACGGAGGGCTACGACGGTTACAGTCGCATTGATCCGTCCGTCCCATCGGAGAAATATCTGCATCCTTGCCTTGTAACGGACGGATAACGGCCGTTACATGGTTGCTGAGTCTTTGCTCATCCTTCACGCATGGTTCGATTTAATCAATCTTAATTATCATAACTTATATTATAATTAACCAGATTGATTGAGTGCCATTATGAATTAGTCGAATGCATGTTCTAGAAAAATTGATGGTTATAAGATCATAAGTTTCAATCTGCTCATTTCATTTATAGGTTTTCCTTTTGGGTGGTAAAGAAATAACGTTAGGGCACGTTCAGTTATTTAGAAAAAAATTAAAAAAAGAAAGTCAAAGGAAAAAAAAAGCACTTCAAAGAGAAAAAAAGAGCTAAGTAAATTAAAAATTTTATTTTCCTATAGTTTTAATTCTTCTACTACTTTTTGTTGTTTTTTTTTTTTTTGTGGAAAAGCTTCCTCAATGGGGAGAAAGCTAAAAATTTTTAAAGTCTATTCAGATGATTAGACTGAAAATTCTATCGGATTCATGGATTGGATTAGTACAATCAGTTAAAATATATACTGAGGTAGGCCTATATTCATAAGTACTACGAAAAACTTTGGAGTGGACTGGTTCGAATCCTATAGAACTCATAAATTAGGCCCGAATCAATAGAATTTTCAGTACGATTATCCAAATAGACCCTTAGGGTATATATTTGGATATTCTTACAGGATTAGGCTGCACATCCGTAAGATTCGTAGATTAGTGCATCTATTTAAGCACGTCCTTGTATCAACCAAACATCGCCTGACCCAAATCTTGCGGAAAGAAAAAAAATTGCTTTATAGATTTATTTATTTTTTCTTTCTGATAGTCTAAAGGCTAGGATCTGGGTTGGGTTTAGACAAGCTCCTAGAAAATACAAGAAAGATTGGCCAAAAGATTCGATTCTTTGGTCGAAAGATTCGATTCATATAAGATTTTTAGCCCAATTCTATAAAAATACCCAAATCAGTCCTATACAATTGAATATATTTTTTGATGACGAGAAATCATTCTCTATATGCCGCACTTGTTTTTATTACATCAGCAAATAGTGGATCAGAGATAGCTTAGGGGCAACCAGCGGGTCTAGAACTCAATTGCCAAGATTGTTATATTCTTGGGCCCAATAGAAAGCAGGCCTTGTTGCATGTGGGCTAACTATATATCAGTATGAAATGCTGCTGGATTGTTCATGGCGCTGGTTTTTTTACATGATTGGCTGAACATAGGTAACGCTGGATTTGTTATTCATTGGACACTAGGAATGCAAGCCAATACGATCGGGTTGGGGATGGATAGAATCCAAATGCAATCCACATTTGAATCAGGACAAAAAATCAAATCCAAACCTATTCTAACATCACTTCGCTATAAGAAAAAGAAGCTTTGCCGATGCTTTCTATGATTTTTACCAACGCTTATAAGAATCGTTAATTTTCTTTTTGATACTTTTAAAATCGCCGCCTATGTTAGAATGAAGAACTAAATTGCCGACACTTTTCAAAAGCATCGGCAAAAACGAGATCTTTGCCGACGTTTTAAAGCGTCTATACTCGAGATCCTCGAATACAACCCTTCGCTTCTGCTTCTTGCTAAGGTGGTCCTCCAAGAAGCGTCCACACTCGAGATCAAAGGTCTAAGGGTCGCAGGAGGGTGGGAAAGCCTGGAGGTGGTGGATGTTCTAGGTCTTGGTGGGGAAGGAGAAGGCGTCACAATCGAGGATGAAGGGGGCAGTTCCAGGACTTGGGGGGCATGATGCGGTAGATGCCGAAGGGCTCGGCCTGGGGACGGATCTTGGCGATGAACACCAAGGGGTTCTTGAACTCCTCCTCGATGGGGTAGAACATGGGGGCCTGGGGGAGGGCAACGGTGGAGGGGGAGGGGGAGGTGCCATAGCTGTGCCCTAGAATGCCCTTCTTGACGGCACAGGATCGTCCTTTCCCCATGGAGGGAGGGAGGGCATGAAGGGGGAGAGGGTTAGGGTATGGTTCTTGATCCGAAGCTCGGTGTGGGGTTTCGGGGGAGAGAGCTAGCCGAGTTGGATCAGGGAGGAGTGGGGTCGGGATGATCGCGGTTGGGTGAAGGGGTTAGGGATTGTTCTCTGCGAGAGAGAAAGAGAGAGAGAGAAGGGGTTGGGATCGGGGAGGAAGGGAGGGGGGGATTACTGCCGTTCTCCGCGATTGTTCTCGGATGATGCTTTAGAAAGCGTCGTTTTAGTTCGCTATTAGGCCTTCAACGACTTTTTTTAAAGTATCGTATCTGGAGGGAGATTAGCCCGAAGATGATTAGGCCTCCGACGATGCTTTGTAAAGCATCGTCGTGGGGAGAGATTAGGCCGGGGATAATTAGGCCTCCGACGACACTTTCAAAAGCTTTACGTTAGCTCATTAAGGCTTCCGACGACACTTTCTAAAGCATCGTCTTAGCTAAGGAATGCTGGGACGTTTCCGATGATGCCTTTAAGCGTCATAGGATTCCGATGACGCTCATAAGCATCGTCTAATCTAGATTTCTTCCGACGCTACTAAAATACGTTAGCAAATTTTAGCGCGGTGCCCAAATTGCCGACACTTCTTTCTTGCATCGGTAGATAAGAGTCGGAGAAACCCATTTTTGTTGTAGTGCTTGGTTTGGATTGAATCGTGTGCCATATTAATTTTATCATTCCTTCTGATTTGGATCAAATCGTGGAAACTACAATCCTAACATAAATCATAACAAATGTATATAAATTGATTGTCTTGTTATATTAGTAAACATATTATACAATAAAATTACATTATCCAGCATGTTAACGTTACCAAATAGGTGAACTATATAAGATTTTATTAGCAAGCACATTGTTGACTAACTTCATGACAAAAAGAAAACTGTTTCTTATATTCGATGAGGAATCTTACATGTTATGTTCATGAACGGCAAACTGTTGGCCCAATGACATGCATATTTGAGTTTGGTTCAGCTAGAAAATCACAAAGCTTTTAAATTCGGACGCATATCATAAATGACACAAATTTGAACAACTTCTATTAAAGTGCTTGAATTCTCCTGCCATGGAGTGGTGATTTGAGCATCGGCTCATTTACTTCCTACGTTTGTCTGCCATTCAGATTATCTTTAGCTCGGTGTTTACTTGATGAGCAGGATGGCATCAAAACGCAAACTGATTCCAACACCTCCATTTAAGTTGAAGACTTGATTGATTTAGATCTAAAAAGTGCAACTTGGATTTTTACTCCTGCGATAATTTTTGGAGCCGTGGGCTGTTCGCCGATGTTTCTTGCTGGAGGGAATCCGAGATCCAACATCATGTTTTGGGAGATGGAAGCTCAAAAAAATTACAGTAATTTTTTTGAATTTTTTATTCAAATATTTACATCCCAGAACTTATAATTTTTTCCACTAGATCCTGAAACTTTCCACTAAGAAGCTTTAGACGGCAGGCAGTACGCGTTTCTCACCGAACGGTATTTCGTCAATCCACAAAGCTTTTTTTTTTATATATAAAAAAAGGAAAATTGTAAAGCCAACTACGTTTACTTTTGCACAAGTTCTTTGTTTCCTTCTGACCTTTTCCTTTCAGAAATTTACAGGGCGTTGTACAGAGGTAAAAAAAAAACAGAGAGGTCCATCAGATGGCCGGCACAGATTCCGCTTTCCAAGAGGAATCGGACGGCCCAGAGAACAACACGTCGGCATAATCGAACAACCCGTCGTCGAAAACCACGCCGTCCTCATCCGCCGGCCGGATTCCGAATCCAAGCACATCGTAACACCCCGAAATCTCGTCATCGAAACTCCAGATCTGCCCGAACCCGGCGCCCTCCGCTGCCTCCTCCTCATCGGCTGCCCCAGTGGCCACCGGCTCCGGCGACGACGACACCGACGCGGCCACAGGCGGAAGGCCGAGCTCGTCGTCCGACGCCTCCAGAAGATACCCAAGTTCGGCCAGGCGCGGCGTTTCGCCAACATCCGACGCCGATTCCGCCGTCCCCGGAGGAGGAGGAGGAGGGAGGGAAATTTCCTCCTCGAGGCTCTTCATTACGGAGGCCAGGTCCTGGGTGGCCTGGTCCCGGTCGCCGGAGTTGGCATCATCCTCATCGTCGTCGAGGATATCGCGAAGGAAGTCAGCGTGTAAGCGCTTCGCCTCCGGCGACTCCGCCAACTCCTCCTCTCGGCACCTCTTGTTGTTGCCGGAAACAGAAACTTCCGCCATGACGGAAACAAGAAAGAAAGAGAGAAATTACAAGCGTATTTACGGAAGCAAAGCAGGACAGTGTGAGAGAGTCTCTCTAGAGAGAGAAGATAAAGGAAGTAGGGATGTTTTTGGATGACGAGGCTTTGGTTTGGGATTTATATAGGAACAGGAAGTTTTGGTCTGGTTTTGGGTTGAATTTTTTTTATATTAACAAATAGTATAATAAAATAAAACGAAGGATGAGAAAAAGATGGGAGGAAGACGTCAGGGGCGTGGAGATCGGGATGCTGCAACGACGAACATCTGGCTTCAATTAGATTTCTTGTTGGGTGGTGCGTCACGGGCTGATAACTGACCGGCTTTGAATTGAATTCTCGGGAGTTGGAGTTTGGGGGGACACCGACCGGGTCAAAGCGGCTGGCTCGGCTACTTCGTACGGTTCGGCCGGCTTCGATTGGTGGGAAACGTTTTTGGCGGTTTACGGCGGATAAGTTTCCTCCCATGGGAGGTTGGTTTGTTTGACGGAGTAATCTATCCAGAGCCTAAAAGATTTTTTTTTTTCCGACCGGAATTTTGACCGTTCGTTCGGCGGGGGGGACGGAAGGCTGCGTTGGACACGCTCCGGATTGCGTTTCGTCAAAAGTGGGTGGTGAATTTAATTTTCTAAAAGTGGGAAAATTTCATCGGTTCTAGAAGTTCACGAGGCTGAATCAAAGAAGGTGAAAGGGACTTTTGGCGCCTCCTTGGAGATATTCTCGGTGGAAATGATGCAATTCCACTAATAGCATCAATTGTGTGATGCACATGGCTTGATATGTATATCACTGAGATGAAATATCAAATATGGTGCCTGAAGGCTTCCACCATGAGCTTCAAGTTGATGGATTGCGTCTCATGCCATCTTTTTTTTGATTGAATATTTGGACTTGGCAAAGGACAAACTTTTGGCTTATTAGAGACTACTACGTTGATGGACAAATGCTCATGTTGTGGAGTTGTAGTCCTCTATACATGGATTATTATGTTCATACTGGTTTTTCTATCTTACCGACATTTTTGTCGCTTGTCCTATATGGGTTAGCTCTTTGTTGACAGCATTTTGATACATGTGTGATCACCAAAACTTGTATGTTTCATACCAATAAGGACCTATTATTCTGTAAACCTATGTTTTCTTCCAGAAAATGAGACATAAATTATTTTTATCTTATGTAAATCTGTAAGGTTAAATGTTTCCCCTTTTTATCTCCTTGAAACCAATCCCCAATTTCAAACTATATATTTTTTGTTATAGAACTTGTTGTGGTTCAAATTTGGCCCGAGGGTGACCATGCCGGTGGAGTCGAAGGAGCCGCCAGTGGTTGGAAGAAGAAGACGGGAGCTACCTTCTGCGCGACGGCCGCGGACCTGCACAAAGCTTCATCGGTGTTTCCGGTGAGAGCCCTCCGACGATCAAGTTAGAGTGGGGTAAATTTGGTCCAGCCAAAAAAAAGGTTCCTTAGAAGTTACCTGTCCAAACTATTTATAGTCTCGGTGGAGTGGTTCAGATGGCAGAGGCACCGTCAGCCCTCATCATAAGGGAGGATGGCTCTGAGCCGGATGGCGTGCAGCTTAAGCTGGCTGGTGGCGTGCAATACCGCCCGTTCCTGAAAACGGTAGGGTGTTGTTGACAGTCACGGCAAGGTATGGCCGAAGGAGTCAAGGTGTCATCTGACTGCTGAAGACCGGTTATGGAGACATGACGCGGTAATGTTGTGAAGTATGGCCACGTGGTGGGCGTAGGCCCGCACATGGGTGTGGTCATTGGCGAAGCCGGGCTCGCTAAGTAGTCTCGTCATGTGTTTGACGAGGTCAGCTTGGCGGGTGTTGCGAGTAGCTCGGCTTTCCGAGTTCCGAGACGTGCTCGGAAAAGTGCCCCGAGCTCGAGGGTTAGGGCGTATTATTGAGGTAAGTGCCTCGAGCTTAGTCGGGGCAGGTCAGCGAATGTCTGGAGGCACCTCGAGCTTGATCGGAAGAGTCAGCGAATATCTGAAGTTGGCGGAGCTTTTGGTGGAGTCCCGAAGACGAGCTGATCCTGGGCCGAAGTGAAGATTCAGCTGATTGTCATTGATGTTTACTGGGCCGAAACTAGGCGCCCTTTTAATTGTAGACTAAACGATCCATTTTTTCCCCTGTCAAAACTCGTATATTTTTTTTTATTGTAAATTACTGCAGATGATCATTTAAAATCTAGAATCAAATTATCTGCATCAAGTTTTGCTTGGCCCTTCATTTAAGAATTTGAATACATGGCCTGAATTCAGCTCCAAAGTGTTGAAATAATTTTTCTAGTTGAATTATTCGTATAATAGAATTCAGACAATAAAACCCCAACTTAACCTATTAGTCTCAAAATAATTATTGAAACTGTTTGTATCTTTCTTAGAAACCACCAGTTTAACTTGCATAAAAGATCCTTCACTAACCCAGTTTCATATGCACTGACAATATATGGGATCACATGTAGATAACAAATATTAATATTATATACATAACTGAGAACCAATAATGCAAAGCGGCACAATCCTCTAGAGTCCAGAAACTTCATCGTTTCGAAACCATTCATCTAATCATGCAACTATTTTATGATTATGTAATAATTAAAATATTTCAATAATCTAAGAGCCAGCCTAACTGCGTCCCAGGAAAACGGCTGTCCGGTGTTCCAATGGGAACAGCCGACCCAGCCCCGATTTGCTGCAACCCCTGCCACAATCAAAACAAGGGCGGCTTAAAGCTGAGCTAGCTAGCCGATGATCGACCGAGCCGAGCCAAGCCAAGCCGATCCGAGAGCCGAGCCGAGCCGAGCACCAGCCCTATCGCGCCTCCTCGTGTTTCCCACTTCCCACCACGTCAGCGAAGGTGGCGACGCGTGTGAAAGCCGCAAGGCCCGTTCCTTGCCCAGAGGTTTATCCGGTGAGAGGTGCCCGTTGCGGCGGGCGTGACGACACGTGACGGTCGGCGCAGGCACGTGGGAACTGGGGAGGCGGTCGTGGGGAGGATGCCGCCATCGTGGTTGGCGCGGGGCGCGACTACCGGCCCAATATTGATTAATATTTAGATTCAGACGCGAGAACACGCATGAAACGCCACTTCCCATGCTGTTCTCCCCCGTTATGTATTTTATTTGACAGTGTTTGCTTTCTTTAGTATTTTTCTCGTGCGATATCTTTTCTTCCTTCCCTTCCGGCGGGTCGTGCGACAAGATTTCAGTAACTTGCGGTCCGCCTGTTTTAATTTTACGCCGGAACCAAAGAAATAAAGAAATAAAAAGTAATTTTACGGGCCCAAGTGGTGCACCCTGGTTCACTTTCCGGCATCAAAGAATCGGTGCAGACTGATGGCGGAAATTTGATGGCGGAAATAAAGAATCGTTTCTCAATGCCTCCACCTCCTGACTTTCTCAACATGAAATTTGATGTCAGTATGAGCAAGGACGGAAGTTGCGGAGGTGTGAGATTTATCATCAGAGACCACACTGCTAGACTGATGGCGGCAGGGGATCGGAGGAATTTTGATATATTCGTTATGTGCGCCGATCTCAGAACGGCCTGGAAGGAGTTGTCTTATGCCAGGCAGGCGTTGGGGGCGGATCGCATACTACTTGAGGGGGACTCGGCTTCGATGATCACGTGGGTTCGGAGACGGGGACATACCACTGAGGAAGCCAATGCTCATGAACATTTATAGACTTCTGGGGGAGTGCAGATCCTACCCGACTATGCATGCATACAGGGAGGCAAACCAAGCCGCCGACTGGGTTGCCTTTTTTGCGGCTCACCATGTGAGAGGATTTATTTGGGTGGACGATGCGACATTACCAGAGGCTTTAGACAGTTTTTTGTTTTCTGATTTTATTGGCCGCATTTATACCCGTCAGGTGTAAGCTGCCGTTGTAGTAAATAATAATAATAATAATAATAATATGTGGATTGGATCCGGAAGCAGTCTTCCTGGCGCCACCACATAAGCTCGCTGGTGGCCGTTTGTGTGAGGATACGTATCAGCTTCCACCCGGGTCCAAGGAGACATTGTTGGGATAACATCCGATAGCTGAACTGCGGATCAGTCATCTAAAAATATTTTGTATTGATTATTGGTTGGACTAATCCATTAGTTCGATATCTGGATTTGGTCCAACTAAAAATTTTGTGGATGAAAATTTTTTTGGACCAGCCGGCCATTATTCTTGACAGTACTAAAAGTAGCATGATTTGACGACTTGTTATTCTTTTTGACCACCATTTTTGACGATTCAAAGAATAAAATTATTTGAGGGCTAATTTTGTAGCAGGGTGAAAAGTTTGTTAACTTTGATCTCAAGCCAGTATGAAATATAGAATTTAGATATGAAAAAAATCCAACGAGATATTGGTTTGGATCTCTATTCCAAAGTTAGACTCAAAATTTTATTAGATTTCTGTTGCTGGAAACTGGACCCGGGGGCCGCCGCGAAACCAGGGGGGAGGAGCTCCACTGCCGGAACGGCGGACGGCGGTGCGCCGGCTTGGCCGCGTCCTCCTGTGGAGTGGGCGTCTGTCCTGCAAAAAAGCCGGTGGCCGGACTTTCCGGCGCCGGCCCTCCGATGCCTAAGTCAGAGGGGGCTAATATGTGGAGAGAGCAAAAAAGAGAAATGTGTTCTGTTTTTGTGTCTGTGCTATTTTCTTGTTTTTCATCTCCCCCTCTCTTTTTCCCTCCAGGCTCCCTTTTATAGAAGGATATGTTACCTGCGAGGTGACAGGAGAATTTGTCCTCTTTTGTGATAATTGGGCACGATTTGGCTCATTAATGGTGTAGTGGAGAATAAGGCCGGATCAGACTGGAGTCAGGGAGTTGTCGCGGTTGATCGGACCCGTTGAAGTGGTTGAACCGTCGGCCGTAGTGGGCCTGGGGTTCGTAGATGGTAAGTGCATTTATTACCGAGCGGACCGGCGATCAGGGAGAGCCATACACTTTGATGGTTCAGTGATCCGGAGATCGCCTTGAGCCGTGTTCATTAAATGACTGAGTGCATTGGAGACTTGAGGGGGTCTCATGCATTAATGATAGGTCATGCCAAATACCTGCGAAGATCTTGTGCCTTGACGGCTCAGAGATGGTGGCAGGTTATAGTGAAGTTGTGTATTTAGCCGTCAGATCCCTTAAAAGGTTAGGCGGAGATTGGATATTTGGTTTAAGGCATCGGCTCGGCAGGGGTGCCGAGCCGAGCTGGTCGCCCAGCGGGGCGCCCTATGGCGGGGTCATTTCTTAGTATTCTGGTCGGCGCCCTCTGGGCGAGCGCCTTCTAACCGAGCGCCTCTATTTGGCGGTCTCTCTGGTCGGCGCTCTCTAGTCGAGCGCTTTTCTGGTCGGCTCTTTCTAGCCGAGCGTCTCTGCTTGGCGCTTTTGTTGGATCTCTTCTGATCGGTGTTCTCTGGTCGGAGCGCCTTTCTGGTTGAGCGCCCCTACTCGGCACTCTTCTGGTCGGCGCTCTTTAGTCGAGCGCCTTTTGACGAGGCGCCTCCGAGGCGGCATAACGGGGGTTTTTCCCCCAAAACTACCCCCCGACTTCCGAGTTCCAGCTGGCTACCAGCTCGAGCGCGGGAAGTATTTTTAGCTGGGTTGTTACGGATTTCGAAAATTTTAATTTATTGCGCGTTTCGAATTATCGGACGCTTCGAGGTGCTTTTAATAGGCGGCGTTTCCTTCTTTCCGAAAATATCTCATTATTGGGACGCTTTCTCCAAAGCGTCCTTGCGTCGTGGGCTCATGATGGGGCCACACGATCCGATAGGGCGCTTCGATGTCCGAAGCGTCAACCTAAATTTAATGCGGCGCTCTGTCTTTCGGGCTGACACGTGTTGTCATCTAAACGGGATGCAGTGTTTTTCTCGCTGATCCGGGCCGTTGGGGAGGTCTATATAAACTCTCCCCTGGCCTTCCGTCCTCTTTCTTATTGTCGTCTTCCTCTTAGTTTTTCAGCCCGAAGTTCTCTTTCTCCGGCATCTTCCACAGGTTCCATTTTTTCTTCCTAATCCCTTTCTTCCCTATAATGGGTTCTGTTCCAAGCGAAGTCGAGTCCACCATGAGCGTCCTGGAGGTCGAGATGACCGAAGAGTGGTTTTTCCCTCTTCAAGGGTTTCGTTTGGAACCCGCCAGGCGGGGGGATCGGGTAACCGATCCTCCGGTAGGCCGGATTGGAGTGTATCTAGAATCACTCTGGGCCGGCCTACGATTTCCTCTTCACGGCTTCGTGAATGAGTTGTTGACGGTATACCAACTGGTTCCGGCACAGCTTGCTCCGAATGCCTGGAGGACAGTGATCGGTTTCCTGTCGCTGTGCTTACTGCACGGGATTCCGGCCTCTGTCAACGTTTTCCGGCGGCTTTTTATTTTAAAGTCGAATCCGGGAGACGGAGAGTGGCTTTATATCGCCCTTCGGGCGGGTCGGCCACTTTTTTATGGTGCCCCTTCGTCTATTCATGACTGGAAGAAGAAATTCTTCTTCTTAGGTTCTGAACGGTCGTGGGGGTACGACCCTAGGTGAAGACCGACCCAGCTTAGGTCTATCAACAAGCCCCCCCGGCTCTCTCCACGTGAGCAGGGGATCGTCGACACCATCCGCGGCCTCGGGGATGGCATTTTACTGAACGGCCTCATAAGTGAGGACGCTCTAGTGAACGTGGGCTTGAGCTCGGCGCATCCCCATGGTAAGAATAGTAGCAAGGTGTTTTTTTCGTTTTATTATTGTTCTAATGTTCTAATCCTGCTCGCTTTTGCAGATATCGCAAAGATGGTGACCAAGAGCGAGGTCCTCTACGCCCGCTTCCAAAAGAGGGCAGCCGAGCTCTCGGGCGAGCCTACCGAGCCGAGGAAGAAAGCAAAAATCTCGGCGACCTCGGCTCCCCCGGCGACAGCAGTGGCTGAGGCGGGCCCTTCTCGCCCCGCGCACTCCGACGCTGGTCGGAGGAAGGGCGCAGATTCCAGGGGCATGGGCCCCCGGGGAGCTTCGGTGGTGCTCCCATGCCCGGTGTCCTTGGCGCAAATTCCTGGTCGGCAGGATGCTCCAGTTGCCGACTAGGGGAGGAGTCCCGCAGGTCTCACGCTTGCGCGCCCCGCTTCAGTCATGCGGCAGTCAGATCGGCCGCTTGTCCGACCCTATCCCTCTAGCTCCGAGCCGGGGAGCAGTCAGGGGGCCTCGGGGTCGGCTCTGCCCAGGCCAGCCAATGCTGACCTTCCGGGCCCATCAGGCTCGGGGGAGCGGGTGCCCATTGCACCCGTCTGGTCGGTATTCGAGGGCGATTCAGCCCTCGACAATCCTCGAGTGGCGCGCGAAGTATTTCGGGTCGCGCTGCTCCCGGTCGACCAGGCCAGGATACGGTCCATGAGCTATAATGCTTTCATGGACGCTACTCTCTGCAACGCCGTCCGGGTAAGTTTGTTTTTCCGTCTGTGTAATTTACGAGAGTTTACTCGTAGTGCCTTCATGTTTTTTCACGTCTCTTTTACAGCACTTGCACGAGACAGAAACGCTGATGCATATCGTCCAAGATTACCGGGAGCGGGCCCGGAAGTATCAGCGTGGGTATGAGGAGGCCGAGGCGAGGTGCCAGGCCTCCGAGGCTGAGCGTCAGGCGCTCCAAGCGAGAGTAGGAGCAGCCGAGGACGAAATTCGAGTTCTAACCGCCGAGCTCGATGAGGAGAAGGGCGCGCATACACTGGCAAGGTCCGAGGTGCGAGCCGTAGAGGCCCGTTTGGCCGAGGCCGAGCTGACACTGGCCTCCCGCGAGCAGGAGGTGGGGAATGCCCGCCTCCGACACTTAGAGCTCGAGCGGAAAATAAGAAATCTCGAGCGGAAGGCCGCGTACCACGAAGCTCGGGAGCTCGAGGCTCGGGAGCAAGCCCAAAACGCGGTGAAGCTCTTTCGCAAGTCGGAGGAGTTTCGCGACCTCCTAGAAGAGGAGGGCGTGAACGGGCTGATTCAGGGCTTCCGGGATTTCCACAACCAGCTGCGGCGGCTCCTTCCGGACTTCGACGTGAACCTGCTCAAACCGGGAGCAGGGGTCGAGAGACCAGAGGTGGAGGCAGAAATTCCGGAGGCCGACCAGAGAGGTCTGGCCGAGGCGGCCGAAGCCGTCCCCGAAGTCACCGAGGTCGCCTCCGAGGCTGCTCCTGTTGCTGCCGAGGCCGTTGAAGAGGTCCCGACTACTGAGCCAGCCGCTCCCGACGCTGTCGAAGCCGGAGTAGTCGAGCTCGAGCCTCAAGTGTAATTTTTGTTGTTTTTCGTCAAGTCGGGATGGTCCCCACATTTGTAGGGACCGAGCCCGAATACTTGTACTTAGCCTACGGGCTTTTTGGAATGAATATATATATTTTTCTCAGCTCGCAAGTGTTTGTGGTAGACTTAGGTTTCTCTGCTTGGATCCTCTTTAGGCTCCAAGGGTATGGGCTCTATGGCCCGAACATTATCCGCCACAGGGTTTGCGTTTAGGCTCGGCTGGCCGAGCTCTATTGCTCGGTCTTTCGACTAGCAGTACAGCAATACTTGCGCTTAGGGTGTTTGGGCTTGGGGAGTCTTCCCGAGCCTAACCCAGAATCCGGCCAAGCTCTAGGACGGTCACTAGGACTTAAACTTTTTATCAAAGTTAGTGCACATTGGGTCTGAGCCTCGAGTTGCCGGGGCGGACCAGATTCGTTTCCAACGAATGGGTTGAATGCTCCTTAGCTCGTGATGGGGATTCACCGGGCTTAGTATAAACTAAGAGAGAAATCCAAGGATTAACGAGATAATGTAAAAACATTAAATAAAGGGGGTACCTGGTACCGTGAGCGTTCTTACGCCGAGGCGACTGAAGATGCTCCTCTGCTCGGGGTCCATTCTTTGAGGACATCGGCAGAGAGAAATCCAAGGATTAACGAGATAATGTAAAAATATTAAATAAAGGGGGTACCTGGTACCGTGAGCGTTCTTACGCCGAGGCGACTGAAGATGCTCCTCTGCTCGGAGTCCGTTCTTTGAGGACATCGGCAGAGAGAAGAATTCAGCTTATTGCCAACTACGGACTTCCCGCTGATCATGAACAGGAGAATGAGCCGAGCTCGCATGGTTGATGAAGACCGCGTCCCAACGTATCGGGGCATCCCGACCGTGGTCGAGGTAGGAGATCGAGCCGAGCTTGTTGGCTGAAGTCGATGGAGAGCGAGCCGAGCTCGTAGGTGGAAGTCGATGGAGAACGAGCCGAGCTCGTTGGTCGGTGAAGACCGCATCCCAATGTATTGGGGCATCTCGACGTCTCGAGGCATCCCGACGTATTGGGGTAGGAGAACGAGCCGAGCTCGTTGGCCGATGGAGAACGAGCCGAGCTCGTCGGTGGAAGTCGATGGAGAACGAGCCGAGCTCGTTGGTCGGTGAAGACCGCATCTCGACGTCTCGAGGCATCCGAACGTATCGGGGCATCCCGACGTATCGGGGTAGGAGAACAAGCCGAGCTCGTTGGCCGATGGAAAACGAGCCGAGCTCGTCGGTGGAAGTCGATGGAGAACGAGCCGAGCTCGTTGGTCGGTGAAGACCGCATCCCGACGTCTCGAGGCATCCGAACGTATCGGGGCATCCCGACGTCTCGGGGCATCCCGAAGTATCGGGGCATCCCGACGTCTCGGGGCATCCTGACCGTGGTCAGGGTAGGAGAACGAGCCGAGCTCGTTGGCTGATGGAGAACGAGCCGAGCTCGTTGGCTGATGGAGAACGAGCCGAGCTCGTTGGTCGGTGAAGACCGCATCTCGACGTCTCGAGGCATCCGAACGTATCGGGGCATCCCGACGTCTCGGGGCATCCCGAAGTATCGGGGCATCCCGACGTCTCGGGGCATCCTGAAGTATCGGGGCATCCCGACGTCTCGGGGCATCCTGACCGTGGTCAGGGTAGGAGAACGAGCCGAGCTCGTTGGCTGATGGAGAATGAGCCGAGCTCGTTGGCTGATGGAGAACGAGCCGAGCTCGTCGGTGGAAGTCGATGGAGAACGAGCCGAGCTCGTTTGGTCGGTGTAGAGCGCATCCCGACGTCTCGGGGCATCCCGACGTATCGGGGCATCCCAATATATTGGGGCATCCTGACGTCTCAGGGTAGGAGAACGAGCCGAGCTCGTTGGCTGATGGAGAACGAGCCGAGCTCGCGAACATCTTCAGGGAGTCCACGTAGGTACTCCATCATCCCGAGGCATCGGGGCATCCCAACCGTGGTCAGGGGAGGAGAGTAAACCTGGCACCATGAGATAATCAGGAGAATAGGTAAGCTTGAAATAAGTACGCAGACCATCATAAAATGAAATTCATAGTTGAATAATGGGGGACCCCTTGGGGTTCTACTGGTGGTACACGCGGAGATTTTCAGAGCTCCAGCTTCGTGGAATGGGAGTCCCGTCCAGGAACTCTAGCTTATAAGTTTCGGGTCGGTGGATGCGCGTGACCCGGTAAGGTCCTTCCCAGTTCGGGGCCAGCTTTCCTTGCTCAGTTGGTCGGGAGGCTTCAGTTCTTCTGAGGACAAGGTCCCCTGGTCTGAAAGATTTGACTTTGACCCTGGCGTTGTAGTACTGAGCTGTCTTTTGCTGGTACCTTGCCATGCGAACTCGGGCGGCCTCCCTTGTTTCCTCGATTAGGTCAAGGTTGCTTCTGAGCTGCGAGGAGTTGGAGCTGGCATCGTGATGTTCGACTCTCGGAGAAGGAAGCCCAATCTCCAGTGGGATGACAGCCTCCGTCCCGTATGTTAGGTTGAAGGGAGTCTCGCCGGTGGGGACGCGGAACGTAGTCCGGTAAGCCCACAGGACATTGTATAGGTCTTCGACCCATTGTCCTTTGGATTTGTCGAGCCTGGCTTTGAGCCCCTGCAAAATAGTACGGTTTGTTACCTCGGTTTCTCCGTTCGTCTGAGGGTGCGTGACCAAGGTGAAGCGGTGGTCAATGCCAAGCTCGGAGCAGAATTCTCTGAAATGAATGTTGTCAAACTGGCGACCGTTGTCAGATATGAGGATGCGGGGAAGCCCAAATCTGCAAATTATGGACTTCCAGACAAAATCCCGCATCTTCTGCTCGGTGATCCGGGCAAGAGGCTCGGCTTCCACCCACTTTGTGAAATAGTCGATGGAAATGACCAGGAACTTCCTTTGCCCGGTAGCCAATGGAAACGGCCCTAGGATATCAATTCCCCACTGGGCAAAAGGCCAAGGGGAGCTGATTGAAGTTAAGGGAGCCGAGGGTCGGCGTTAAACATTGGCGTTTCTCTGGCACCGGTCACATCTTCGGACGAGGTCCACAGCGTCCTTCTGGAGTGTCGGCCAATAGTATCCTTGGCGCAGAATTTTATGGGCTAATGCCCGCCCTCCCAGATGGTTTCCACAAATCCCTTCGTGGACTTCGCGCATGGCGTAATCAGCCTCCGTTGGGCGGAGACATCTGAGAAGGGGAGACGTAAAAGATCTCCGATAGAGCTTTCCCTCGTGCAGTATGTACCGGGTGGCGGAGCGCTTTATTCGGCGAGCCTCTTGTTCATTACTGGGGAGGACTTCATCTTGCAAGTAGCTGATGAGTTCGTCCATCCAGCTTGGCTCGTACTCAATGCAAAGGGCCTGCTCGGGCTCGTCTGTACTGAGCTTTTGGAGATATTCCAGTGCTGCGGCCTTGGGAAGCTCGCTCATGCGGGAGGACGCCAGCTTTGACAGCTGGTCGGCCCTAAGATTCCCCGACCTGGCAACATGCTGAATGTGAAAAGAGTCCAAGGTCGAGGTGAGATCCCGTACCTTCTGAAGATACTTCTGCATGGTCGGGTCTTTGGTTTCGAAGTCGCCCATGATTTGATTGACGACGAGCTGAGAATCACTGAAGGCCTTCAAGTCCTTCACCCCTAGCTCTCTGGCTAGCTTGAGCCCGGCGATAAGTGCTTCGTACTCCGCCATATTATTGGAAGCAGGAAACTCGAGGCGCAAGGCTTGCTCAGCGACCACCCCCTCCGAGCTGGTGAGGATGAGTCCCGCTCCGCTACCCCCCGAGTTTGAAGAGGCATCGACATGCATAGTCCATGTCAAACTCGGGGTCTGTTCCGTTGGTGGCTCAGGCTCGGGGCCGACCTCATCCGGTATGGTGCACTCGACTATAAAGTCTGCGAGCGCTTGTGCTTTGATCGCCGGTCTGGGTCGATACTCGAGGTCGAATTTTCCGAGCTCGATGGCCCATTTAGTGATCCGACCTGCGCGGTCTGATCTCTGCAGGATCTGTTTGACCGGCTGGTCGGTCAGCACGGCCATTGTATGAGCTTAGAAGTAGGGTCGGAGCCTCCGAGCTGAGATGACCAGAGCATAGACAGTCTTCTCGAGCTTGGAGTATCGGGTCTCGGCATCCCTCAAGACCCGACTGGTGTAATATACTGGCTTTTGGAGTTTGCCCTCTTCTCGGACCAGGACCGAGCTTACTGCTACGGGAGAGACAGCTAGGTACAAAAAAAGGAGTTCGCCCTGTTGAGGCTTTGTGAGCAGGGGAGGGGAAGTCAGGAGGTGCTTGAGCTCTTTAAAAGACTGCTGGCACTCATCCGACCATAGAAAGTCCTTCGGCCTCTTGAGGGCTGTAAAGAATGGAAGGCAGCGCTCGGCTGAGCGGGAGATGAATCTTCCTAGGGCTGCAACTCGGCCTGTGAGCCGTTGTACCTCCTTGACCGTTCTGGGAGGTGTCATCTCTTGGAGGGCTCGGATTTTTTCAGGATTGGCCTCGATTCCTCGTTGTGTAATGATGAAGCCGAGGAATTTGCCAGAGGTGACTCCGAATGCGCACTTGGCTGGGTTGAGCTTCATATGGTACTTTCGGAGTGTGGAGAATGCTTCATTGAGGTCGGCTATATGGTCTCGGGCCACCTTGCTTTTTACCAGCATGTCATCAACATAGACCTCCATGTTTCGGCCTATTTGGTCTTTGAAGATCCGGCTGACCAGCCTTTGGTAAGTTGCCCCGGCATTTTTTAAGCCGAATGGCATCACTTTGTAGCAGTATATTCCTCCGTCGGTGATGAAGGCTGTTTTTTCCTCATCTTCTGGCGCCATGCGGATCTGGTTGTATCCGGAAAAGGCATCCATGAATGCCAGCAGCTCATGACCCGAGGTGGAGTCCACGAGCTGGTCGATGCTGGGGAGTGGGAAGCTGTCCTTTGGGCAGGCTTTATTCAGGTCGGTGTAGTCTACGCACATACGCCACTTCCCGCTGGTTTTCTTGACGAGGACCACATTGGCGAGCCACTCCGGGTAGGATATCTCCCGGATGAAGCCAGCTTCAAGGAGCTTGCTGACCTCCTCGGCTGCTGCTCGCTGTCGTTTAGGGGCGGCGTCTCGCTTCTTTTGTCGCACGGGCTTGCAGGTTGGCTTTACTTGGAGCCGGTGGACCATGATCTCTGGGTCTATCCCCGGCATATCCGCAGGCGTCCATGCGAAGATGTCCATGTTATCCCGCAGGAAATTGACGAGGCGACCCCTCTCATGCTCGTTGAGGCCAGAGCCGACCTGCACGGTTAGCTCAGAAAAGTTCTCACGTAAAGGAACTTGAATTAATAACTCACCAGGCTCCACCCGCTTTTTCTGAGGGTTGACCCGTGCCTCCATAGTCTTAGTTGAGGGCTGGTCGGCTGCCGGGGCAGGCGCCTTGGCGGGTTGTTTTGCCTTGTGGGTCGCCAAGTAGCACCGCCTTGCCACCATTTGGTCCCCTCGAACTTCGCCGACTCCCTGGCTGGTGGGGAATCGCATGAGCAGGTGGCGGGTCGAGACCACTGCTCGGAGAACGTTGAGACCTGGCCTTCCGAGGATGGCGTTGTAGACCGAGAGCAAGCGTATCACGAGGAAGCTCATCCCCACGGTACTTTCACGGGGGGAGAGCCCGGCTATGACCAGAAGGTCGACCTCGCCCTCTGTTGGGACTGAATCCCCAGTAAATCCAACCAACGGAGCGTTCATCCTCCGTAGCTGCTCTTTTGTCATCCCCATTTTACAATAGGCACCAAAATACAAAACATTCGCCGAGCTTCCATTATCAATCAAGATGCGTTTTACATCAAATTTATTCATGATCATGGAGATGACCACGGCATTATCATGGGGAGTTTCGACTCCCTCCAGGTCATAATCTGAGAAGGAGATGGCTTCTGAGGCGCGCAGGCACTTCGAGGAGGTTCCTTCTTCTGAAGCTTCTCCAGCCGAGGCCCCGCCTCGGATGGTGTTGATGATGCCGGCGATGGGCCTGTTGGCATTCGAACCTTCAGGCTGTGCGGCTCCTTTGGCTGGCTTCTTCTCTTCACGCCGGCCTTGCACGAACCGATCGAGCACCCCTCGGCGGATGAGTGCTTCGATCTCATTTCGGAGCTGGTAGCAGTCCTCGGTATCATGGCCGTGATCCCGATGATAACGGCAATACTTCCGGGGATCACGCCGAGTTCTGAAATCTTGTTTCGGAGGTGGGAGCCGGATGCAATCCCGACCCTCAATCTCCATAAGGATTTCGGCCCGAGGAGCATTGAGGGGAGTATAGTTTTCATACCTCCCTTCGGGTGCACGGGCCTGCAGTGGGAACCTCGAGCGGAGTGGTGGCCTTTGCTGAGGCGGCCCCTGCAACCGGGGTGGACTCTTCAGGCGGGGCGGATTCTTAGCTCGTCGCGGGGACAGGCTTCTGGGCTGGCCGCGTTCCTCGCGGCGCTTCTTCTGTTTCTTGGGGTTCTGCTCGGTCCTGCTCCGCCTAAGAGCCACGGTTTCCTCAGCCTTGGCGTACTTCCGAGCCCGGGCAAGCATTTCGGTGAGATCCGTAGGAAAATTCTTCTCAATAGAGAAGAGGAACCTGTAAGACCGGGCTCCAGTTTTTAGCGCTGACATGGCGATGGATTGATCAAGCTCCCGGACCTCCCATGTTGCAGCGGTAAACCGGTCCAGATACTCCTTAAAGGATTCTTCCTCCTTCTGTTTGATATCAAGGAGGGAGTCCGATGTCCGCCGCTGGGGTTGGCTGGCGGCAAAATTGCCAGCAAATTATCTGCCGAGCTGCTCAAAAGAGGAGAAAGTGCTCGGCTTCAGCCCGGTAAACCAAAGCCGGGCCGGTCCTCGGAGTGTCGCTGGGAAAGCCTTGCACATCATGGCCTCCGAGGCTCCTTGTAGGGCCATTAAGACCCGATAACTTTTCAGGTGGTCAAGGGGATCAGCCTTGCCGTTGTAAGGCTCCACCTGGGGCATCTTGAACCGTAGTGGGACCGGTTCATCTTCGATCTCCGGGAAGAAGAGCGACTTCGTGGTGAACTCGATGTCGCCATCGCGTCCCGATTTCCTCCCGTGGAGTGCCTGGATTTGGCGCTCCAGTTCCTCGACCTTCTTGTCGAGTTCATCATTCTGGAGGATCGCTGCAGCGGTTCGCTCGGGTGCAGGTTGCCCTGGAACCGACTCAGCTTCTGAGGGCTCGTTTGGTTCGCGGGAAAAGAAGGGGGGAAAGTGTGGTCAACGGGAAAGTAATGAGATACCTCTTGTTTGGTTGGAGTTTTCAAAGGAGAGAGAAGGAAAAGTTGTATTCCCATTGGAATGTGATTCCCACATTTCATGGGAAAGTCTTTCCCATAAGAAACATGGGAAAGTTACTTTCCCATGAGGCGGGAATCACTCCATTTTTACTTTTTCCCAAAAGGTCCCTTCAGCATTAAAGAAGCATTAAAGAGGCATTAAAAACCTAATTTTTATTAAGGGCATAATAGGAATTATATATAACTTTCCTAGGAAAGTGGATGGCCAACCAAACATAAGCACCTTGGAAATTTGTCACTTTCCCATGGTCAACCAAACATGCCAAAAGTACTTTCCTAGGCATCCTCTTCCTAGGAATTTGTTTCCCAGGAATCATATTCCTAGGAAGGAAAATGCTTCCCGCGAACCAAACGAGCCCTGAAGGTTGTGGCCATCTTCCATGGCCCCTGACTGGATGCTCTCTCCAGAGGAAGGCTTGGACTTGAGAGTCCTGACCTCGAAGGGGAAATCCGCTTGTAGGGGGCTCCGGTTGAACTGGAGCCGGAGGAGGCGGTGCCGTTGGGATGCCCCTGGGTTGCAAGCTTTGGACAGCGGTAGCCAAGGCTTGCACCTGTTGCACTAGGGCATCAAACTGCTCCGGCCGAACTTGAGGTGTTGACTCGGCCGGAGGCGGCGAGTTTCGGACAGAATGTTCGGGACTAGGTGGAGGACGTCGAGAGGCATTGGAAGCCCCTTTACTTCTTAGTTTCATGGCAGCAACTCGGGCCCTTCCTCTAGCGCCAACTGTTGCTGGAAATTGGACCCGGGGGCTGCCGCGAAACCAGGGGGAGGAGCTTCGCTGCCGGAACGGCGGACGGCGGTGCGCCGGCTTGGCCGCGTCCTCCTGTGGAGTGGGCGTCTGTCCTGCAAAAAAGCCGGTGGCCGGACTTTCTTGGCGCCGGCCCTCCGATGCCTAAGTCAGAAGGGGCTAATATGTGGAGAGAGCAAAAAAGAGAAATGTGTTCTGTTTTTGTGTCTGTGCTATTTTCTTGTTTTTCATCCCTCCCCTCTCTTTTTCCCTCCAGGCTCCCTTTTATAGAAGGATATGTTACCTGGGAGGTGATAGGGGAATTTGTCCTCTTTTGTGATAATTGGGCACGATTTGGCTCATTAATGGTGTAGTGGAGAATAAGGCCGGATCAGACCGGAGTCAGGGAGTTGTCGCGGTTGATCGGACCCGTTGAAGTGGTTGAACCGTCGGCCGTAGTGGGCCTGGGGTTCGTAGATGGTAAGTACATTTATTACCAAGCGGACCGGCGATCAGGGAGAGCCATACGCTTTGATGGTTCAGTGATCCGAGATCGTCTTGAGCCGTGTTCATTAAATGACTGAGTGCATTGGAGACTTGAGGGGGTCTCATGCATTAATGATAAGTCGTGCCAAATACCTGCGAAGATCTTGTGCCTTGACGGCTCAGAGATGGTGGCAGGTTATAGTGGAGTTGTGTATTTAGCCGTCAGATCCCTTAAAAGGTTAGGCGGAGATTGGATATTTGGTTTAAGGCATCGGCTCGGCAGGGGTGCCGAGCCGAGCTGGTCGGTCGCCCAGCGGGGCGCCCTATGGCGGGGTCATTTCTAATTAGTATTCTGGTCGGCGTCCTCTGGGCGAGCGCCTTCTAACCGAGCGCCTCTATTTGGCGGTCTCTTTGGTCGGCGCTCTCTAGTCGAGCGCTTTTCTGGTCGGCTCTTTCTAGCCGAGCGTCTCTGCTTGGCGCTTTTGTTGGATCTCTTCTGATCGGTGTTCTCTGGTCGGAGCGCCTTTCTGGTTGAGCGCCCCTACTCGGCACTCTTCTGGTCGGCGCTCTTTAGTCGAGCGCCTTTTGACGAGGCGCCTCCGAGGCGGCATAACGGGGGTTTTTCCCCCAACAATTCCCATATTGAACTCCATTTTCTAGATACCTACATAAATATATATACACATACATGTCTATATATTTATTATTTTTTGACCATAAAAGAAGAAGAAAATCGTATAGTGAGCAGTGAAATCATTATCCATGTTATTTATATTTATATTTTTCTAATGTATTTATTATGACTTAGTCGTTTATACCGAGCATGATTATGATAGAATCTTTTCCATTCTTGATAATTTTTGGTTAAATAGATGCTCAGATAACAAAATTATTAGATTAATACAAGTCTAGAATTCAAATTCCGGATATTACTGAAAAAACATTAGATATTTTTTAGATATAATTGTTTATATTTCTTTATATCACAATTTATAAGATAGCATTTTGGGTGCATTGAATAATTTAAAAGATTTACCTTCAAGTACAGTAAAATAATATGTTAAATATCTAATTTCATCCTGATGCTCCATTTCTTTGATTCAAATGTGGGTAAAGAATTTTAATTTCAACCCTATGCTCCACAATCGATCAATGGTTGAATTTTTCATCATTTGAACTGGGTTTCTACACATTGCAATTTCATGCTAGAATGGTCATGCAACTAAGGTGAATTATCAAAGTTTGTTGTAGATTACAATTTGCCTTAATGAATTTAAACTTAACCCATTATTATTTTTGGGTGATCATTTGAGATGTAAAATCTTGGGTCAAATACAATATATATATACACACCAAAGATTGTTGAACTTAATTATTTTCCCAGTTTAAACCGAAAACTTTAATCTCATTCGACTGTTCCATTTGTTCCAATGGTCATTCAATTGACTCTTGTGTATGGAACAGGGCATGACATGCATAAAATAAAATTTATTATGTAAAATATAATGTGCCAGAGTATAAATTACACGAGGATCTAAAGTTCAATGAGACATGGCTGGATGCTAATCACTAAACAATAGTCAAATAATTCAAATCTGAAAATAAATTTCTCGGTTCATTTTACAATTAACTATGTTAAGGCAGGAAACCAACGGCATAGACCTTGCACATAGCTTCTTTTTTTTTTTTTCTTCTGCGATGAAAAGAAAACTTAGCACCAACATTTTTTCCATCATCTTATTCTTCCACTATAGCATAAAAGGAAGACCAACGACGCCATCATAAGAAAATTCTTTTGTTTTGTGATCAAACCATTGAAAACTGGACGTTTCCAAGATAATTGGCTGACCAAGATGAAATTTTCCAGATTATTAGATGGTCAAGATGACATGCAACCATACGTCCCTAAGTTCAGAGGAAACTTGTTAGGAAAGACCCCTTCACTAGATGAAAACTTTCCTATCTTTGTGTGAGTAGAATGAGAATACCATAATAATTAATCAATGTAAGAACTATCAAAAAAATCAAACCACAAGAAAGCGAAAAGAATTTTTAGGTGGAAAACCCTTCAATATGAGAGGAAAAACCACCGGACCTAAGTCCACCACAAACCTCCACTATCAACAATAATGGGCTTACAAAGTATCTTCTCTAGGCTAAGCTAGAGGATCACATACATCAAGGATCTCTTCCTTAGATCACAAGCAAAGAGTTTATATGAAAAAGAGTTTAGGTTCCAATAATAAAATGAGAACAATCTCACCGAGTGTAAGTTTGCACAAGGTTCTTCTTCCTCTTGAGATGTCTTGAATAAGATCTTCACCTCCTCCTTGAGATGGATTCTACAAATAATTTACCAAGACGGCTACACTTTTTTTTCATCTCATCTATCTTTTAATAGAATAATAAACTCTAACCCCTTTTTTTCCTCTTTTTGTTTCCTTCTTTTTTTTTTCTTTTCTTTTTTTTTTATTTAAATTGCTGAATCCTACCTCATATAAGGTGGGACTCGGCCAACAAAACTGAGAGGCACCGTGTCATCCCAGCCATCCTAGCTAATGCCTCTTGGATTTGACGCTTGGAATGGAAAAACGTACCATCGGATCCGGAAAAAGATGGTGGTTGGCAAGTTGAATTGTCCGGTACAGTCAGCATACGATTAAGCCTATCCCGGCATTGGGATTGCCGGACCAAGACAAATGCAGCTGACCAAGCAAGTACGTGTACAGTGTTTAGATTCCCAATATTGTCTTTTTCTAAGGCTACCGACCCACAGCCTCCGAATATGCCTATGGAACTTCAAATCGCACGTTTAAAGCTTCGTATTCTGGAACCTAGACATACCCTCGTCTTAATTAGCTTCCTAAATAATGTCACGTTAGGTCACCAAGTTTTCTGTCATTTCTTAGTTCTAGTGTAATGTTTTAATGTTTTGTCATTTCTCTACCGTTCTAATGTTTTGGCATCATGCTTGGTGGGTAGGTTGTCATTGAATTAGACAAAAATTTTAATTATTCCCGTTTCATGCCCTCCATGTCTTATTTTTATATTGTTGACTAAATTTGTGTAGAAAAAAAGTGATAGCGAACGTGGTTTGATTAGGGATGGCAAACCTTATTTCATCGTCTCAAACGTCGCTAAGCTTTTGAAAATATGCTTATTTTAAATACTATATGTAATATGTTGTCTTTAGGCTACTCTTTTGTTTTATTTGGTTTGAGGCTAGGATGATGGCTTGTTAGACAATTTAAAAAAAAAAGATTTAGTTGCCCGAAAATGTATATATTTTCTATCCATGCCACCCTTGTTTTAACTTTGACCATGATGGCTTGCCTCACTATTTAAAAACTAGGTGATTCAACTCAAGAATCGCCTGATCTAGAACTAATCAATTAAATTCCTAATTAGATCGTTCGTATTAGAAGGAACAATTCTATCAAACACTCAACGATCTAACTCAGTTGCTCCATCGTGTTTTTAAGCAAATCGGTGATCCAACTTAATTAAATTTTCTAGAATTATCCTTACAAATGTGTTCAATTTATATTACATGCACCTAGATTTTATAAACACTAATTAATATTTTTATACTAATTAAATTATAAAAACTCCTTTGAGATTAGGAGTAAGTTGTACTTACACCAAATAATTTGAAAAATCTACGCTTATCCTTTTGAGATTTATTTTTATCCAACACTTCCTCTCCATCTAAGGCTAATTTCGACTTTTTACATGGGTAAATAGTTTTACAAATATTGTTAATTTGATTGGGCGTAAGTGTAGGTTTTATAAATTATTAAGTATAAGTGTAATAAAGACAAACTTCAGAATAGATTTTATAATTTACTCTTTTATATTTATATTATTATATTTAGATCATTATACTAATATATCTTTATTTTCCTATAATTTATATATTTCTATTTAATAATATATCAATTTATGTTTGTTATGTTTATTAAATATTCATATCATCATATATTTATATCTATTTATTATATCCTAATTCTTTTTAATATTGACTTACGAGTTAACTTGTGTAAGCTGCCAATTTACTAGAATTGTTGGAAATCCGGATGAACCAGGGTTTTATTGTTTTCAAACATTGGCTTACCCTTTCCATTTTATAAGGTATACATTGACTATCATTTCACCTTTAAAAAGGCAAGCCGGTCATCTTCATGCTTGGTGGAGGTGAAGGATCTAGATATGCTTATCCTTCTGATGTTGCCATCTAGGCTCTAACTATAACGTATCTTCAAAGGTTTCTCTGAAAAAAATGGTTTTAAAGCATGAACAGAAGGGAAAGCAAGCAAGTAATTTTTGTAATATATATCAATTTTTTTTTATATATATAAAAGCTGGGGAGCCACACCTAGCTTTTCCATGCTAGGTTACCACGCTTTAGACTTTAGAGTCTCATTTGATCCGATTCCTTGAGCAAACAGTATAGAGTTTCTTTTGATAAATTGGATTAATTAAACCAACCAAGTGTAAATACATCGGTAGGAGTTGGCAAACGAAATATTTAACAATGGACAGAAAGATTTGTTGTTGAATTGAATTAATGTTACGCTACAAGCCACTTCCATCTCGTTTCATACTCGGACGGTGCCTTCTTGAACCAGTTTAACTACTTTGTCCCGGCCCTCACCGTTTCACATCTATTCCTCTCTTTTCACGGGGCAAAAGGATTGCCAATTCCTCAAACCCTTGTACCATCCCCATCTCCATCGTTCATCCTGTCCACCATTCATCTTTGGCTCCTCTTCCGGTCTCAAATTCTTCTTCGGTCTCCAACCCAAACTCCATCTTTTATTACTATCTCCACCCCGAGTTCTATGCATTCTTATCTCAAACCTCTTCTAATCATGAGATGGCCTTCTTGCTCCGTGAGCAAGAGACGATGTTTATTGTTTAATGACCATGGGTAGGACCTTATAGCCAAAGAGTTTGAGCTGGAGACCCAAAAGAAAGAGAGAATGGGTTCTTGCAATGAAAGCAAGGAAGAATGTGAGAGCAGTAACAGCTAGCGAAGGAAGAAGGGGGAGAGAGGGGCATGGGAGAGGTTTGAAGCTTGCAAAAGGAAAATGGAAATGTATTTAGAGGCAAAATTAAAATATTATTGACATTTATTGGAGGAACGTGAGAGATTGGCTTTCTCTAGGTAGCTCTGTATGATCATGCTGACTTGGCCCATCAAAGGCATGGTAATTCGTGTGAAAAGGCTAAACGTGGCTTCCTAGCTTTCCTTCTTTTTTCTGTAACATCTAATTTTGTTCTTGGAGTAGTACATGTTATGCCTCAAAAGTTCAAATTGCCTAAATAAATCTTTTTCTCCTTTTTTTTTTGAACATTAATCTGTTTACGTGCTAGACCACACTGCTAAATGCTTTGAATATATTTTAATGCATGCTCGATGTTACGTAATCTCCATGATTATGACTCAATGGTACTCATGGCACACAGTTTTAAAAGATGATGTAAATTTATTAGTGTGGGCATTATAATTATTTTAGCTCATCTCAGGTATGTGGCCGAATATATAAACTAAATATCAATAGGGATTGTAAGAAACATCATGATTGTGGCAAACAAGTCACTCAATCAACATGATGGCAGCTTTCTGATATTATATGGTGATTTTTGAAATGTATGTGGCAATGAAAGTATGACACTCAATCAGTGAAATTTAAATCGATTTTAAATTTCATAGTATATTTTTATTATATATTTTATTTCATTATAATATCCAGCAACAGCTATTATAGAAAGCACTTCACAGGTGCAAAAGGTCAATCAATGTAAAAAAAAATTAATGTGTTTCAGTGCTAAATGTCCAGATTTTTTTTTTGTTAATTTGATGTGCTCCTTCATGGATTTTTTTTTTCTGAAAATGTTATCTTTTGAGCTTCCCAATTTCACCAACGTTTTGCATTATTCTAAAAAGTCTTAATTACATCCTTAAAATTGCATTCCAATGCAATCCATCCCTTCCATCCATATCTCCTATAAGGCCATTAACAGCTAGTCTCAACAAAAAAATAAATATTCCCAAATAACCATAATATGCCAATTTATTTTAAATATACTTTTCTCTGAAAAAAAAATGTTCCGAATCCATTTGAATTTTTCTATACAATTGGACCGAAAATCTTACGAGGTTCATCGATTGAGCCAATACAACTAGCAAAACCGCAAGCTGCAAAATGAACAAAGCATATATTTATAAAATATTCAGAAATAATTTTGGAGTTAGCATACTCTATAAAATTCAGGCTTCCTCACTCCAAAATTATTTTTGAATATTTTTTAAATATATGTCCAACCTATCTTGTAATCTATAATTTTACATGTTATATTAGTCTAATTATGAATTCTATATAATTTTTAGCTCAACTGTATAGAAAAATTCAAATGAGTTGTTGGTTCGCTATCTGAAAACTATTACTTTGATTGCTAGAGCTGGAGATCAATCGTTCCGAGCTATGTCACCTGCACTCGGGGGGTTCCAGGACTCGCACCTGTGGACGGTAGGGTTCGCGGGTTACGTGGGTTGCAAGACAAAGCAGAGGAATTCACCTTCGCCAAGCTTGCCACCGCCCCTTAAAAACATCTTTTTGCAGACCTAAATCAGCACCAGGAGTCGCAGCATTGTCCGTAAAGTCATGCACCTCGACGGTTGTGAGGCGATGATCCCAAGTAAATATAGTCCCAGAACCAAGAAGTTCAAGAGAAAGAGAGCGTCTTTTAGTCGGAGCTGGCATTCCTCTCGTGGCTCCACCACAAACACCTGGTGCGCATGCTGGGCTACGGGAGGAGGAGGACAGGCTTCTAGCGTACGAGCAAAATGAAGAATTGAGCTGTGTCTCCATTTCAAGGAGAGCACTTCCATTTCAAGAATTGAGCTCTGTTATTGAGGCCAGAGCCGGAGGGCAGGGAGCTCTTGATGAGGGTGATGGGGCTGGTGGGTACATGGATTTGGAGTGCTACGGGCTCCATCATTCGACGGTGAACATTGGCTGACGACCGACGTCTATGGGTTCGCTGTGATGTGTGTGACTGTTGGGGTATTAGTTGTTAGGAAAAAAATAGATGGTAAAAAAACTTATCGGTTGAAACGTGTTGTCACTGTCCTTAAAAATAGATCGCGTCCTTCCGAGAATGAATATCGGTGTAGCAGATAATGGCAGCCTATTCTCCAGGATACAACAACTGGGTCACTCTAAGCGTACACTCGTAGATGCAGTGACTAGCGAACAACTCAGAATCGCTCGAAAAAATAGAGAGGGAGTATGAAGAGAAAGAGGAAGATATGGATGTGGATTTTTTCTTAAAAGGACATAATGTGAGAGACAAAAACCAAAAGCCAGGCTCAAGCCCAACTCACCCTCCCGCACGCGATGATCGAGCGCGATGCGCCCAGTTAATCCATTTCTGGATTGGATCTGCTAATATTGTCTTGGGTCTCCCTTCCCGCTTCTTTTCTCATCTATTATTGTTCTTACATCCTCGCCATTCGATCGAGGAGTCATGGGCTACGTCCAAGCCAAGCCCTCCCCACCACGGCGGCCTTGAGAAGATAAAATATGGTTATAGATACGTTACGTAAGGCCGGCAATGCCAGCAGAGTAGAGGCTTTGCGTTTCTCCTCTCTTCTCCACCTGAGATATTAAGAATATTATAAAAGATTTTATAGATTTTAAGGATCAAATCGGATCAATTTAGTAAAGGATCAAATCGGCAATCTAGTAAAGGATCCAACAAAATAGAGAGGTCAATATACATTTTTTCCCCCCTGCATGACATCACATTTGTTTCTACCTCAATTTAGTCTTACTTGCAATAATCTTGATGACACACTTGCGATCTTAGCTGGTTGTCACCTTAATAGCATGAATGGCTCTTTGTTTATGTACGCTAGATGGATCTATTTCGTCAACCAGGAATGAGTTTTCCAACAAAAAAACTAAAGCCCCGACATTAATCATTAATTTAGTAAGCTTCCTTCTTACTGAATTCTTTAAGGTGCACCAGATTGGAAACCTAGCTTTACAAGCAAGGCACAGGGGTTGTTCTGGCTCCAGAGACCCCCTTGTTCGCAAACCTATCCAAGTTTGTTGGCAACCCCCACACCTTGGTGTAGCTAAGATAAAGTTTGATTTCCATGCAACTCGGATTTTTTAGATGGAAGGAGACTCAGTTACAGTTACAATTTGGATATTTGAGCAGTCTTGAGATGCCTATCAAAATGATCCTCTCCTTGAGGACATCTGCAACGTAAAATTAGTGCTATAAGCTTTTCAAGTCAGTCATGTTTTCAGAGAAGGGAACCAATCTGCTAATTGGTTCAGCTAACTTTGGAACGATTGCTAAGAATGATTTCACATCTACTTCCCTTCTCCCAGCTCAGTTTCCTTCCATTTTGATGGTTGGCAGTCATGGATGCTCCTTCATTAGAACGTAATTTCTACTGAGATCAATTGCCTCATTTATTGTAATCCCCCCAACAAAAAAATAAAAAGCACCTTCATATGGAATTAGCATATGTAAATAGAAAATTATATATTACACAAAATTTAAATACTTCCATTTCTCCAAAAGCCCTAAAATACTTCAATACTATGGAGTGGCTTGAAGGTGCATGCCCAGACGCTATTGTTCTCTTGCTGGTTTGTGAAGAGAATTGCCGACAAGCTAGTTTTCCCTCGAGATTTTTCTCTTTGTTTTGATGGGTGTTTTCTGAAAAATTACATGTCTTGGGAACTAGTTCAGCTTTATTTTATTGCGGGGATGCAAAATAGAATATAGAAGTAGAGGGGAGACACCCAGCACTAAGAGCAGTGTCTTCATGACAAAAATAAAGATTTCACCGAAAGTTTCACCCCCTCAAGCAAAATACTAAATAGAGGCACAATGTGGATACTTTTCTTCACTTAAAGAGGGGGTCGTGGCTTTAGCTCCAAATACATCTTTTTTAGGGTTTGCATTACCAAACAGTTCTTTCAATAAGTTTGAAATATCCTGATATAATTCCAAAGGATCTCTCCAAAATGATAAGCAACGAAGGAGGCGACCCAGTCTGCCGCCCTGTTCGTCGTCTGATACACATGAGCAGCCTAAAATGATCCACAATTTGTTGCAAACCTTTGGATTATTTTAATTAAGCATGGGATCTTTTTCAAGGTAATGGAATACACAAATGTTGGCTGTTTGTTTAAACTAAGCCCATTGCTGGGATGGACAATTGTCTCTAATTGGGCCTTGCTTGGCCCAGAACTTTTTCGGGTTTCAACTCGCCGAAACCTGGACGTCGTCGATCGGGCTCTTCAAGGTACATGCTTCGACGACAAAAGCTCAGGTCCTGAGCATTCCAGCCATTAGGTTTCATTTGCTGGACCGCGATGTAGATGACGTTCGATCGCTCTTTTTTCAAAGCGCGAGAGCAACGTAATAGAATAATTCTCGAATGGATAGAAAGCACGTCGCCGCCAGCGGAATAAACACCTTTTAAAAGTGGATGGCAACAGATGCCGGAGCTGCAAAACGAGAGAAACGCGAGGCCTCGCGATTACCTTTCCCTGCTCCATCTCCAGTGGAAAGTGTCCATGATGCGGAGCTTGACGAGTGGTTTGACCCCTCGTGAATCACAGCGATCCATAAAGAAAGGGGGCAAAGTGATACGGTAGAAACAGGGTAATGAAAAGGAGATGAATACTAATGCAGAGAAATACGAATGCTTATATTGGTTGAATCGATGAGCATATAACAGGGCGGAGCAACAAAGAGCAGGCACAGTACTTAATGCATGCTCCTGCTCACGCTAATCTGTTTCCCCACCAGAAGAATCCTGCATTTAGAGGCCTTGATATGTTCTTTAACCAAAGGCCACTCTCTTAGCAAGGCGACTGGTTGTATCAGTGAATTGTCTTGATGGTACGTGATCTGTCAGCTTGATTCTGGAACCGGGGGCACATCCTCTTGTCAAGCGCGTCTATGGCTGATAGAATCTAGGCAATTAAAGAAGATTGTAATGGAAAGGAGGAGGAGGAAGAGAGAAAAAGTAGAGAACAAGAGATAACGTGGTTCTGCTGTAGTAAGCCTACATCCACAGTAGAAATTCCTCACATCTTTTTATTATTAATTACATGGCTATAGCGCTCCTTTCTCTTATAGATAAAAGTAGGAGAAGAGGGAGAAGGAACGGCTCCCATAAATCAAGAAAAACAGTTTCTATTATGTTGCTAAAGTAAAGGAAAAAAGAATCCCATTGATTACAATCACCAAAATCACCAGACACCAAAATAGGTAAATCACCAAAAATAGATCCATGCATCTATGAGTTTGCAGGAGACGCATCCGTCCAATCAAGGATATCGTCCAATAATGGCATTAAGAGGAGCAGCAGTAGCTATAAGCTAACCAACGCATGAACTCTACAAAATAATGTCCAAGCTCGTAATGGAAACTGATCGCTTGCACGAACTAATAAGTCGCAGTCTTGGTGTGGCACTGGAAATATGATGGTGATGGCGGATTTCATGCTTCAATTCGAAGAGAAGACATCCTCTTGCCCTAGTAATGAGAGATTTGAGTCTGGAGTTGCTTTGTTCTGTAGGAACTGATCTAGGTCACAATAAATTGCTATCACAGTATATGGTAAATGGTGAGCTGAAAACAAGGATTAAAATTGTAATACTCTCTCTCTCTTTTAATCACAGTTCTCTCTTTTAAAATTCTCTTCTAGTTAAAAATGATAGATTCCGTCCAGCATTTTTTTTCATGGTGTATTATTTAACATGTATAAAGGATTATCTGGTGTAGTGACTGAATTCAAGTAGGTTTTAGCTACTTGTTGTGTTTGTTCAATAGGCCCAGTGTAGGCTGGAGCTAGAGCTCAAGTTGGGATTGGAATCAAGTTCGTCGAGGTAACATAAAAATGTGACAAAAGCTCAAGGTGCTACCTCTAAATTATGAAAAATAGGATCCAAATAGCTAAGTGTGATTTTGGAAAAACAAAAATTGATGACATATGAAGAAATAATGATCTCCAAAATTAAATTGTTTGATCAATGTTAGATAGAGCGAGCGTTAGTGCGGTTTCTGTGGATATGCCATGCTGTTATTTATCCAAATTAATTACACCAGTCCTAGAATATCTCCTGCCCACATACGTCATCTCCTCTGGAATAGATACAGAAACCATATTGCCATATATCCAAATTAACACCAGTCCAAGAATATCTCCTGCCCACATACGTCATCTCCTCTAGAATAAATACCGAAACCATATTGCTATTTATCCAAATTAACACCAGTCCAAGAATATCTCCTGCCCACATACGTCATCTCCTCTAGAATAAATACCGAAACCATATTGCTATTTATCCAAATTAACACCAGCCCAAGAATATCTCCTGCCCACATACGTCATCTCCTCTGGAATAAATACTGAAACCATACTGCTATTTATCCAAACACCAGTCCAAGAATATATCCTGCCCACATACGTCATCTCCTGTGGAATAAATACCCAAACCATGCTCCAAAACAGGCATGAGATTTGAGAAGATGATCCAAACAAAATTATACCCTGAATGCTAAAAAAGATCAACAAATGGCAATCCGTTTGACGTCGACACAAGTGCTTGATCATGTTTTTTGGACTGGATACAAGATAGAAACCTATTCTTTATGATTGTATTTTCAGCCTAACAAGCCGGTTATTTTAATTTTCTAATCCATTGAACAGCAATTGACTTGAAACTACATGGAAGGAAGCAGTCAGAACATTCATGGTTTCTTTCAGCAAGCTAATGTCCACCTCATATTATTTCCAAATAAAATAAATGGTTCTATACCTATCAGCCGAGCTCAACCAGCTGCAAAAATTCTTCATACGTAAAATAAAACCGGTACCTGATGTTCTTGTCTCGGAGAAAGATAATACAATAAGAAAAATTAAGATGTCAATGAAGCCTTGTTGTACAGAGCCAGAAAGTTTTCTCAAAAAGATATGAAGAGCCGACCGACACGCCTGTGGTTCGCAAGTTGTCACCTCTCTCCTAGAGCTTGCACAGGGAAGAGGATTTTGAAACATTCTGGCGTCTCTCACCATTATTCCTTAGAAGAAACAAATCATAGATAACGTGAGAGCTGTCAATCATAATATGAAACACAATAGCCAATTTAAAGCAATTGCTTAACGTATGTATAGTATAATTTAATTCATCCCTTAATGCACAGGTACTGATATCTTTAAACCAGAGGAGGAGAGAGTTTTAGCTTTAAGCAAAGGTGATCCCTGACTTCATACATCTAGTGATCCTGAAAACAGGAACACCTTGTTTTCTTTGAAAGAAGAGTATCCAATTTAACGATGAGCCGAAGAGAAACAAGAGAACTGTACTCAAACTGACCCTTCCCCGAGTCAGTCCAGTCAGAAAGGGGGAGAACCCGCAGTCTACTAGAGGGAAAGGCTGAGATCGAAACCAAGTAAAAGATTAACAAGTTAATGATCGTGGATTGGTTTACTAGAGGGAAAGGCTGAGATCCAAACTGCTCTCCTCTTCTCCTCCGTCTTCCTTCTCTTTCCCTTTCTTTCTCTCTCCATCCTTGGAAGAATGCAATTCACTTTCCGGGTTCCCAGAGGCTTCGTTGCGGTCATTGAAGTCCTCCGGCGCGAACCTTGGCTGCCAGGGCGGTTCCTCCCTCCTTGGTCTCTTGTTGGTTCTCCAGTGGGCTCTCAGGGCTTTGATGTTTTCCAGCAGGGCATAGAACTTCTCGATCTGTTCCTCCACATCTTCCTCGCTTAATGAAGGCGGCGGCGGCGGCGGCGGAGTTGGGGGCACAACAAAAGCTGGCCTCTTTGCTCCCCCATTCCCTTCCATTTTCTCACCTCGAGAGAAGCCAAAGAAGGAAGCTGGCCGGCCTCTGGTAGTGCTATCCCTTCGTTCTCGAGATGAAATGTGATGGCCTGATGGGGGAGAAACGGAGACGTGCGTCTTTCTATCGCATCCTCCTTAGGCTTTCTGAGGCCTGACGAATGGCAAGCTGGTTCACGTTTAAAAAGGAAAGAATCACACGAGTTCCAGACGCTGGTGAGGCTCTTCCCGAAGGAGCACGGAAGCAGGGAAAAGTTGCTGACTTGGACAATGTTATTTTAATCTTTTGAAGAAGACTACAATGACTTTAAGAGGAAATTGATTGTGCCCACGAGAAAAAAATTAAAAATACAATGATCTCACGGACCTTTTTTTTAAATTTTCGGTATGAGAAGGCCCAAGACTACCAACATAGCTGGATGGGTCTCTCTTCCCTGCCAATATATCAATTCGTATCATCAAATATTTATCGATATAACATGTTTAGATTTCTTAAATAACTTAAATTATTATACTTTGAAACATTGAGGCAGTTGAGATTTCAGTATCCTGAATTCTTAAAATATAGATCAAGATCTTACTATATATATATATATATATATATATATATATATATATATATATATTACCGAGATAAATTAAGATGGAGGTCCATCTTAACATACTCGCATTAAATTTAATGAATTCTCAAGATTTAGAAACTAAACAGCTGACGGACAGAGATAAATCTTTTTTTTTTCTTGAGACGCATCAGGGAGAGTGAAAAAGCACTTCCCCCAAAGTTTATGGAGACAAAATATTAGATTGAAAAATATCAAAATATCAATTGATGAGTAAAACTAGAGTCAATTATTAATTGTAATAATTTAACTATTTATTTAAGTGATAATAGAAACTAATTTTTGGAGATATACTAATATATATCAGCAGAGATGCGAACACTAATATTTCTAGTACGGTGGGTGAGCGGTACAAGTCCTGTTTCAGGTTAAAATATTGTGAGAGACGGTAGGTGGGGTTGGTAACGCTGGAACTGCGAAAGTTTATTAGTGGGTTGGCCGGAGTCCCAGAAGTCTATTTTTTTGGAGAAATATGAGGAATCTCCAACGTCAGCTCAATAACGTCACGTCGGTCCGGGGGCGACATTATCATGACGTTGACTGCTTACGGTTTCCAATTGCCCAAAGCAAAGCTGTGAGAGGAATTAATGGATCCTGACCGGCCGGGAGTGGGCAAGAGGATGGCTGGGCTCGCGAATTGTATTCTGGCCGGCTCCGGAGGACGGTTCCCGGCTCCCCCATGACATTTTGTTTCAGCTTCAAAAATCTTAAATTTCTGCTTCTACTGAATTTTTGTGATGCGTACGATAGATCCATAATGTTATTTTTTAATTCGATTGATCGATCTTAAGAACTTGATGCATATCCAAGATGAAATCTTAAATTTAATTCAATTTACTTATATGGATTTTTGATTTGGATTTAAATTATTTTGACCTGGTTCAAATATAGAATGAATTTGAGATGCGTCGACGTTGTACCAACCAGATTATCTAAAAATAGAATATCGTAAGGCATGTTTTTTTTTTTCAAATTGATGACAAAATTTACTTTTAGTCTTGTATATGGCAAGAAGGGATAGAGGTGTATCTTTGTTGCAAAAAAACGGTTTCTCTTTTCTGGTGCAAAATCACTATTGAATTATCAAATGCTTGCTTTGAGATCTATACCAACAAATGAATGACGAAATTTAATGTGTTTTGAGATTTTAATAGTTCTAATGGGAGATAATGATCAATTGGTATATCATTTCTACAAAAAAAAAAAAGGTTTAGCATGGGGTTTATATAGATTTTACTGTACAATTTTGAAAATTTTGACTTCTTATTAATGGGTTTAAGTTTTTCCTTTGATATAGTTTAAATTTTAGCACGATAGTAAAAAGCATGAAGTGACCTCTAGTCTTTTTAATGATTTTTCAAAAATTATGGAGAGAGATTTTTTTTTAGAATGATTTATCTAAATAGAGTTATTTTGGTATTCTTTTTAAACAAGAAAAGCTGCTATAGTATAGTAGTAAAAGTGTGATGTGGCTTCATCGTATAATTTTTTTATTTTTTTTGATAATTTTGATTTTTTGCAAACCTCTTCATAATTTAATAATATATATATATATATTGTTGATCATTATGGTATCATTTATATCTGCACGGAATGAAAACGAAGGTTATAAGATCCATATAAACATCTTGATAATGTTAAACATGGACTTTCGAATAATTGGTCCTTCAATTTTTCGAAAATTTCATAATCAACCTAATCAGATAGATCAGTTTGAACTTAAAATATGTATGTGGGCATTGGGCCAAAAAATAAACCTAGTCCTCTAATCAGATTGGAAAATTTATGCAAATTAGGTTGGGAATGCAATTGAAAAATTTTGAAGATAAAAGATATTTTAAATACAAGTTTTGTATAATGGGCTTTGAAGTCATATTCTCAAAATCAGATGTAATTTCTTTTACCACATAGTGCCAAGATAGGGCAGAGTCCATTTTACAAAACCAAACTTTACTTCAGAGTTCAAAGTTAAAGTCTGAATTTGCAAATTGAACTTTACATGCTGTACCATGCGAGCACTTATTTGTTGGATTTTTTTTTTTAATTTCACCTGCCTTAATAGAGACGATGTGTCAGAAAAGTTATCTAAACTTTAAGGAACAAGTTTTGTTAATAGAAATTTTAGGGGAGTCACCTTGTAAAAGAGCCCTAATTAAAACATGTTTTTGAGCTAATCATATAAAAACATATTTCCAGGTACCAGCCCTTCCACATGAACACCGAAACAATAAATAAATTCAGGTGATAGTAGGCATGTTGATAAATAGAAATCTGGACTTTGAAACGTTGATGCAACTTATTGAATCAAAACAATCTGGTTAACTTTTCCTCTCTAAACCTAATTTTATTTTGGAAACCATGTGCTTTGTGACACTAGCATGGTCAAAGATTGGACCATGTAAGAAGCATGTAAAAGATTTGAACAAATTGCATGAATAAACTCTAGTGATTAATAAACTGCCCATCTCCCACTCACACGATTAAAGTGATATTAATTTGAAAATAAGTACCTATTGAGAAAGAGAGATGTCCTTGACAAATAATGGAACTTAGATTGCAAAGAGTTATGATTGCAAAGAAACATTAATGCTTTTGCTAAGTTTGATTCAAATTCTTTCATATGAACTAATATTTGGCTCCTCCTGTCTCCTCTTCCTGTTTCCAGGACCCCTCCAACCAGTGCAAATATGCTTCTTTTCTTTTCTTTCTTTTTTATTTTTTTCCCCCTAAGACCAACGAATCACATATATCTAGCATTCCTAGGAGACCAGGACATAATCCGTTGGTTGCAACCCGCCTACGCCCCTTCTTAACATATTTGAAGGCATAGAATTATAGAGTATTTTAATATGTTTATTTTAGAGTTACAAATTTTCTGACCGTTTCCCTTTTTTTCCTAATTTGGACATTGTATACAAGATCTCCAATTTTAAAAAATTATTATTTCACAAGGTGATAAAATTGCATCAGAACCACACAATTTTAATGAGTTTTGGATGGGGCTTTGTCCCATTCAGTTATTAAAGAAATTCCTGCAATTTTTTTACTAAAACTTTATCATAATAACCACACTATATGAAGGTTGTCCCGAGCTTTGCAATTGTTCCTTGAAGAGCGAATGGTTTGAGGCTTTCAAACGTTTGTCGCCTTCACTTGTAGTCAGGACCAGATTTAGTTGCCCAAGGTCTGTCTCTACTGGGTTGCATAAGAAGTCTTTAGCTGTGTTGATAATGACCGGCTTCCATTTCATAAATATATAGAAAGTATTCACGATTTTTTGTATTGTAATACCGAGTCTTCTTTCTTCCAATCTCATCAGACAAAATCTGACCCAAGGGTGGATTCTGATCTTCTTCAGCTCTATTTAGAGCTCCTTCTCGTAGCCCTTTGCACCCCACCAGAGAGCCTATATCCTCGATCGAAGTTGTCGCCAGATTTCTCAAATTTTTCTCCTCACGACTGTTTGCCGCCATGGTCGGAGCTTCGGTTGCCGGAATATCTTGGTTCAGTGTTTTAAGGGATTGAAACCCCTATTTTTTCTGATAAATTTGGCACCGTCAGCCACCTGTTGGCCAGCCTTGGGTCTCCTGAACCCAAGCACTACTTGCAACTACCCTCTTCTCCATCCTTTCTCTCTCTACTAGACTTTCTCTCTCTCCTCACTCTCTAGAGATGATAAATTCAGTAAGGTACTTTTCTTAGTGATTTTGGATCAGCCTCGGCGAAGGGCCTGATACATAGTCATCAGGCGGCGTGTCAGCCCATCTTACCCCTTGCCAAATACTGTTAGATTTGATCACTCCCGATCTTTGTTAAATCATATGTGCCTTAGTCCAAGTATGATTTAATGAAATCATGTTGATCCGACCGACTGGGATGTCAGGCACTCCCGCTTGGTCTGCACTATAAGGGTGTTCTAATTTTAAAAAAAAATTATTTTTAAAATAATTATAATAAAATTTTAATAAAAAATATGATTTGAATTAGGCTTTGAGATGAATTTTTTGGATTAATTAAATCTATTAATTGAATTCCGTTAGCAAGGTAAGTAATATAATCCTTTTTTAGATTTATCGATAAATTATAAATATTTTTAGAATTGAATTATTCTCAATTTATGAACTTGATGCATAGTGCATTATTATTATATATGCCTTTTTCTAGAATAGTGTATGCTTGATCGGATGAACTAGTTTTGATATGGACTATACTCGATTGATTTCGACGACGTTTGATTTTATGTATCTTATGATTTGGAATACTGTATATACTTTTGAGAAAAAGAGTTTTGATTCGAAACAGATTTGGACTCATAGCGAGACAATATTTTGATACTCTGCCAATGGGGATTAAAAGTTGGCACTTCGATACCTTGTTAGTGAGGGTTGTACGTTGGCATTTTGATACCTTGTCAATAGAGATTATATGCTGGCATTTCGATACCCTACCAGTGGAGCTTATACGTTGACAGTTTGATACCGTGCCATTGGGGGTTATGCGGTGGTACTTTGATGTGATCATAGTTCTTAGCTGTCGAGTTAAATTTGATGATTTGAAAGAAATTGATTTACGAATGAAATTTAATTTTGAGAAAAACTGAGCTTGACGTGGGTAATATTTTGATAATGCTTCATACTAAGAATTATTGTATTTTATATGCTTATTTTTTGTAAATAATTATTTAACTTTTTGTCTAATTTATCTAGTTAAAGTATTCATTGTTTATTGGGCTCTCTAGCTCACATACAACTTCTTATGTTCTTTACAAATTCAGAGAACTAGTCTAATTGGAGTTTCGACATGGGAGCGACCAATGGAACTTTAGTATGAATTATCTTAAATTAGAGTTTTTTAAATTGATGCATTACCTTAGATTAATGTCAGAATTATGAGATATTTAAATTTTGAGTTAATTATTTAAATAAAGTTTGCATATTATTATCTAATTTGTTCCGCTGTATTTTATGATATTATGTTGAGATTTATTACATGTTTGTAGGGAGAGTGTCCTGTGAGTATGCGTCAGTTGACGCGACCTCCAGTTTGTGAATTCAAGTTACGGCATAACACATACCCATTCATATTTTTCATATTTTGACTTTTTAGTACTTTTTAATATTTATTAATTTTAGGTATTTACAATGACATGGATCAATGGATGGATTCATGATCGATCGTTGTTCGAAGTGTTGATATGTGACTTGAAAACCAAAAGTAGGTTAGTTTCTTGGCTAGGTTTTGGAACGTTGGGATATCACCCAGGTCTAGTTGGATTGATCAATTAAAACACCATCTCCATCCAACCCGATCCATTCATAGACATATAGATTACACAACTAAAATTATATATATTGTGTTGAACACTATACCATTCAACAGCTGCGAAACACTGTATCATTGGTTTCCACTATGAAAGGGGGTTATCAGAAGGCAGCTATTGGTAGACAGTCTTAGCCTTGGAGTCGTAGCGACCAAATTTAAATGCAACAAACAATTCGATCATGAGGGCATCAATCTGGTTCGCATGGGGGATTTATCGATAGACACTTAGTACATTGGAGATTGCTTCCATCACGAGAAACCTATCATCTAAAGACATGAAAATTGTAATAATTTAGGGTCACATCTAGAAAAACTAGCCAGAAGATATTATTTGGTTTCATGGTCCTATATAATTATCTAAGATCTATGTTGTACATAGCCGATGTGGGACTAAATACATGCTGGTACGTATCCTCACAAATACAATATTGTTAAAAGCTGGGAGCAGGAAGAAGGAGGAGATAATGGAACCTAAAGGCCTCGACGTTCCATGACTAGTGACAGAAGGTGTATGGCTTGCCGTAGAGAAGAACAAGGATGAAGGTGAGATAACTTGTCAACCTCCGCTCGAATGAAACACAACCAGACTCAAATAAATGTTCACCTTCTTACAAAATTCTCTATAGTGAACCAGCTATATATTGACAGCTGCTACAATAGGGTATCACGATTTGTATCAAGAATGTTGAAATATTTGTAGAAGAAGACGAGAACAAGAAAAAAAGAGAGAAAAAAGTAATTTTATTTCTCTATTCTGCCACATTCGGTACATCTCAGAGGTTATATATACTCATCTACAGACTCTATATAAGAAAAATAATATAGGCTAATATAGGATCACGCTAATAATAAAAAATGTTACTGATTGATACAAGTTGTTACGTAATTTCTAGAATCACTCTAACAAGATCATATTAATAAAAAAAAATAATATAGGTTGACACTGGATCACACTAATAAAGAAAAATATTATAGATAATGCAGGTTGTTACGTGATCCTTAAAATTATGCTAGCATCTCCTCTTAAACTTAAAATGATATTTTAGGTGCCAGCTTGAGTTTGAAAACTAGATCACAAATGTACCCAAAAATTGATGAACTAGATCAACAACCAAATTAGCAGCTCAAAATCTGATGTGATAAATTGAGAGCTAACATAGTAGCTCAAAGGCTGATATGGTGGTAGATCAAAAGCTAATATAACAGCACAGAGTCTGATGTGGTAGAACATGAACTGTTATAGCAACTTAAAAGCTGACGTAGTAGATTAGGAGTTGACATAGCAACTTATAAGCCCATATAGCAAAGTGATATGTTAAGCTGATGTGACAATATAGAATTTGATATGGTAGAGCAGAAGCTGACATAACAGCTTAAAAACTAATACGGCAAATCAAGAGGAAGCGCAACAAATTGATGTGTTTGGCAATGCTGATATAGCTAATTGATGCGGCTGACTAATGCGTCCACTTACATGGCTAACAACGTAGTAGACTGGCGTGTCTATCAATGTGTCTAATTGACGTGACAGACTAATGCATCTAGGATGCGGCTGATTGACTTGCCTGATGACGTGGCAGTGAGAAGACATATAGAAGATAGCAGTTGCAGCGAGTGTTGTGAATTGTATCCTAAATGTCAATCGTCAGCATGTTGATGATTGAATTTTGTAAATGAATTGACAAATAAATAAAGTCTTTTTTTGGCATTATTCATTATTTTACATCTTCAAATGAACTCTTATATGATGAAGTCCTTAGGACTTATTAATGATAAAGGAGGATTTATCTTCGAGTCCTTAAACTAGTTCGCGACCAAATGATATGTTGTTACGAGGACGACAGCATTATCGAGATTAGGTCGTTGTGTGACATATACGTTGGTTGTCCCCTTAACCAAGAAGTGTGGAGACACTGGTATGCCACACAGGTGAAGTGTAGGAGTACATTTCACTGAACGTGACCAATTTTGGAACACTCTACTGTCAAGAGATGTTCCGAGTGGATATGGGTATAAGTTTGGCCCTCTGACCTGAGACCACAATATGTGACTAGCAAGCAACTCATTGTACTTTGGTACCGGACTACCTGATTTTCTAATTCAGTGACGGAAGGTCACTGGGTGCAGTCAAGTACTTGCATAGTCAGTTGTGAGTCGAGATGGAATTGATCCCTCCTGAAAACAGGAGATAATGTCTTGTGATTAATTTAGCAAAACCTTGGCCAAGGTAATCCCAGTGAGGAGTCACAGGATATCTAAAGTTAAGCACATAATGGATGTACTAATTATAGGGTTGACAATGAGCTCTAAGTCATCCTGGCATTAGGAGTCAAAGGGATTGAATTATACAGTAACCATAGTTCAGGGTTCCAGAATATTTGCTTCGCATATATTCGGCCTATCCGGACATCGGGTACCATTGCTAGATGGTCACCTCGATTAGTATAGGAAGTCGTTCTTATACTACTGGCTTAGGTTCGAACCTATGATGTCACACGCATAGAAGATTCCTGATTGATCAAGAAGGCTGATGAATGATTAAGAATCATTCAGGGATAATTTGGTCAATTCGATTGGCAAATTATCTTATAAAATAATTAAAGTAATTATCGGAGGATTAATTAGTAATTAGATTGCTAATAAACTCAATTGGATTGAGTAATTAGACTAAGGATGAGCCAAATTGAATTAGATTCAATTATGGGCCCAATCAGGATTTTTGACCTGATTGGATTAGGTCTGAATCAAGAGGACTTAGGTTGACCAAATTAAATTAGATTAAATTTGTGCTTAATTAGGGATTGACCTAATTGGATTAGGTTCAACCCATGGTAATTGGATCATTCTAATTGTTAGAATTTAATTAAATTAAATGGGTTTGATCTGAAACTGTTCGGATCTTGAAATCCACTTGTCACATATCCATGCATGGCGCCATAAATTAATTTTTAATATAATTAAAAATTAATTTAATTTATTTAATGGTGCCATAGGACACTTCACAACATCAGAGACCTCTTTTATCATTAGATGGGTCAAAATGGAGAGATAAATTCATGAAAAGAATTGGATAAGATCAAATTCTCTCTCTTCATGGCATATGTCATCCTTATCTTTATCTCACTTCTAATTAAGGTTGAATTTCAAATTTAATCACCACAAAATCACCACGTGACCCTCTAATCTGATTGGGGGCATGGAAATTTTGAAATTGAAAGAGGGAAGTGGCAACATGATGAATGGTTTAGATTAGATCAAGCTTCATCATGTAATGGCACATGAACTTGAATTTTGAATTCAAAATTCAAAACCCCACAAAATTCTCCATAAATATGGGATGGTTGGCATGAAGTTAGAGGGGATAGCAACATTAAAAGGACCTCCATCAGCTGGTGGTCGAATTCAAGGAAAAACGAGAGAAAAAGAAGAAGAAAAAAGGAAAAGAAAAGAGAGGAACCCTAGTTCATGCATGGAAAAATTCTGCATTCAATCTAGCCGATTTCTTCCTCCTCTAAGTCCATCGCGTCATTAGTGTTAGGGGTCCCTGATAAGAGTCTTTAGATCAGATCTAAGTCCTCTTCAATCCCTCTAAACCTTTCCTCCAAATTCTTCCAAGAAGGCAGATCAAAGTTGATAGCGTTGGAAAGATCAAATTTCAGCCTCAAGAAATTCTGCGCAAGCTAGCACTTCCGCAGGATTGGATCTCTCCAGGAGCTTCGCGTGTACTTCTCGTAGAGGCCATTCGTGTGCGTGGCTGCGAAGTCGAGGATCAGATCCACAAGTTTCATCCATCATAAAAGGTATTAATCCTACATTAATCTTTTATTTGGTATCAAGGTCTAGGTCCGATTCTCCGAGGTTTTACCCTTCTTTGGGGCTCCTCACGGAGATATCTCCAGAATCCATTCGATGGATATTCGAAGATTAATCGGAATAGAATATTTAACTTTCAGATCTGATAGTTAATCAAGCATGAAAGTTTTAGCATAATTGTTTAAACGATTCCGGCATAATCCTATGTGTTCTTAAGGTGCTGATTTCTAGATTTGATCTTATAAGCATGCATGAATTAAATTGTTTGATTCGGTTTTTCCGCCGCGTTTTGAAACTTAAAAAGAACTACGTATGGTTTGATCCCCCTTATGAAAGGGTACGTAGGCAACCCGATCAGGTTCAGCCATGGTTTTCAAAAAAAAAAAATTCAGCATGCTAAACACCGAAGAACCTAGGATTCACTTTCAGCGAGGACATGGCTTAGAGAGAAAACAATCGAAGGTCAACGATCCTCGTGAACGGAGGTACCATGAAAGAGGAGCAAGTGATGTTGAACTAGATGATGAAGGAGCCGGAGGCAGCAAATGAAACCAGAGATAGAGAGAAAGTGGTCGAGAAACCGTGAGAAGAGACGACCAAAGATCGAAGCTAAGAAGAAAAACAGTAGAAAGAAGTTGCTGATCCATAAGAAAATAAAAGATCTTCAGGTATTAATCTACCAGAAATAAAGGACATGCAAATCTACAAAGAAATATGAGATCTTCGAATATTGATTCATTAGAAAATAAAGAATTATGGAAAAAATAGAGGATTTGCAAATCTACAAAAAAATAGAAAATCTTTGGTTGTTTGATTCACTCATGAATAGAGATCGATATATTAGAAATGGGAGTCTTCAAAGCTTCTAGATATGGCAATGACAGCCACAGCAATGACAGAAGAGATTGTAGCGGCAGATTAAGTGATCGGCGGCTCTAATACCATGTTGAGAGAGAAAAGTGATTTTATTTCTCTATTCTGTCACATTCAGTACATCTCAGAAATTATATATACTCTTGTACAGGCTTCTATAAGAAAAAGAATATAGGTTAATATAGCATCACGCTAATAATGAAAAATATTATTGACTGATACAAGTTGTTATGTGATCCCTAAAAATACTTTAATACCATCATACTAATAAAGAAAAATAATATAGGTTTTATAGGATCACACTAATAAATAAAAATATTATGAATGATGTAGGTCGTTATATAATTTCTAAAATTATGTTAATAAAAAATATTTTTTTCTAGACATAATCGGAGAATCGGGAATACTTTTTTGTGTAGAATTGCTACCTCGGATTCTCTGTGCGGGGCAAAAAACTATAGAACAAAAATATCAACAAGAGATATATGAGCAGTTCAGTGACAGTTATTCTGGTAATGATCTTAATTGGATACGGAGGATCCTAGTAAAATGGGGTCTAATGTTTTCTCGGAGCGGCAGCTTTAGAAGGTTCGTGATATGCAGCAAATTCCTTGGAGCGATACCAGTACGGTAATTTCATGCATTAATTCAGCTACCCCCTCCAGAGCTCATCCATATGTCAAAGAACGAACTTAGACAATTGGCCTCAACCATTACTGCCTTCGATGTAAATCATATTTTCTGTGAAGGAAATCAGCCTGCCGAAATGTTGGTGCAAGTTCCATACAACCTGCCTCTAATTACCACGTTTGTAATGGTGTTTGCCCACTAATTACCACAGAGAAATTAAAAAGTCGACCTATCTTGCATCTCCAAAAAAAGATAAATAAATAAATATGCAGCAGTAGCTCATATGAAATATATATTTTTTTCTAGTTTACGAATACAGATCACTAATTTAAGATATGCATAACAGTAGCTCCCACAAGTGGATATATTATTTCAGGTCATCTCCATTATTAAAAATTTGAGCAAATTATATTTTTTTTAAATTACAAGTAAATTATACTTACATCTAATAATTTAAAAAATATATATATTTATCCTTCTGAGATTTATTTTTATTTAATATTTTAATCAATAACTTAAAAGAACGTTAGTCAAATTATTAATTTTAAATAGAATCCAAATACCATATTAGAAAAAAAATAAAAAATTAAAATAATCTTTATTTTTTTTCTTCTTAATTAAAATTAGTTTTGATTTATCATATGAAATAAACTGTTTTCCTAAAAAAAAAATTATTTCAACTACCCGGTCTGCTCACGCGCCACATGTGGACCTTCTGCCCTGGTCAAAATAGTGCAAAGCTCCACGCACGTACCGCGCAGGGAGAGCGACTTGGGAGGCAGCCGAGTCAGCGTCATGGGGGATGGATTTTCGCAGCTCCGATGATCTCACCATTTTGACGTCACCCGATCCCGCTCCAACGTGACACAACGCCTCACAAGTCCTCGCTATTTAATGGCAGAAGAAGAGACGACGCCAAGCAGAGCGAAGAACCCAATCCAATCAGAGGACAGAGAGAGAGAGAGAGAGAGAGGGAGGGAGGGAGGGAGGGAGACCGTCCCTCATTAGCAAAAGCGTGTGTTGGTTGGAATGGAAACGGAGAGGAATAAAAAACGGTCATATAGCGGCTCTGACGATGAAGAACGGACGACGAGGCCTAGGGTGGACGAAGGCGATGATCGTACAGTGACGGAGGAGGAGGTGGAGGAGTTCTACGCCATCCTCCGTCGGATGCACGAGGCTTCCAAAGCCATCGCCGTTAGAAAAGGTAGCGGAGGGGGAGTCGGAAGAGGAGGACGACGGGATGGTGCTGCTAGTTGGGTACCGGCGTTTAAGTTGGAGGACTTCGAGGAGGTTGGCACCGCTAACGTTAACGGGACGGAGACACCGGCTAACGAGGCGGAGATCAGCGATGGAGAGGCGAGGAGGCGGTCGGCGGTGGCGGGGGAGGAGAGGGTGGCGGAGGACGGGGTCCCGGTGTGCCTCGACTTGAACACCGAGCCGGAGCACAAAGGCTTTGACCACGTTAAACCCGAACTAGGGGGTGCTTCTACCGCGCTGCGTCCGAACTTCTAGCTCGTAGAATTTTGTTTATCGCCATTCTGGTCACCTTACGGACTTCAAATCTCTCCCTTTCTCCCATCTGTATTACTGTGTGAATGAATCTCTTTGTCCATTTACAGTTACGAAGGGAACATGTACAAAGAATAAGAGTTTCCTGAATTATGATATTATAAACTTAATATATGAATAAAGTTCTCAGAGCTTGTTCCTAATATTTCTGCTTCTGTTTTGTTGAAATTATAGTTTGGTCGATGAAGCTTTCCGATGACCTCTCTACTTTGGAATCATGTTTCATGGAAAATTTCTTGCGGGGCCGAGTCAAAGTGTTTGCCGTGTTTAACCACGTCTGCGGGGCAATTGATTTTTTTTTTTATTATTTTTTGGACCTAATGAGTACGGACGGAGGTCTATTTCTGACCGCAAGAACATCGTACAGCTAATATGCATTCATACTCAACATTTTAATGCAAACTTAATCATACAATAATATTAATTAAATTGGCAAAGTTAGCAAATCCTAAGCATCAAGTTTTTATAAAAATATTTTAGTATATAATATGACTACGGTCAAATTCTATAATTAATCAGATTTTTCCGCTTTTATAATATAATTTTTTCCAAATATTAATATTAAAACAATTTGAACAACTTTGTTGATTAGCAATATCACGTCTTATCCAATAACACCTTAGTTTCTCTATCTAACCATGTCTCTGACAACTAATTAAATGGATGCTTAGTCGCGAGTCCAGTTTACTTGCAGCAAAAAGCAGGTATTATTGATATGTAATATTCAAAAGTTAAGAAAAAGTATAAGTCATGTACGAGAATATAATTTAAGGGATGGACACAAGAGACAAAGTAAAAGTTGATTCGGACATCCATCTAACATATTTATATTATACAAAGAAACCATGCACGACGTTTATATAATATAGAGTTGTTAGAAACCAAACCTAGGGAGTTTGATGCTTAGTGAATGGAAAACGTACATCAAAAGTTCAATTATATGCTTGATGCAAGAAGAGAAACTTTTGGAACTTATATTCTTGCCCCATTTCTAAGAAACCCATCAAGATTTGGGAGGAAAAATTTTCAGATTTATGGTCTTTTTGGTATTTTTTTGACTTTTTGACTTTTTGACTTTTTTACAATCCCAATGTGCTATTCAAATGAATATCATGCACATATAATTTCTTACATCATCAAAAATACATAATTTTGAAGTGCCTTCTATAATCCATCAATTTATCGATGAACTTTTTAAAGAAATGCAAATCTTGGGAATACAAGACACGTGTTCAAATCCTACACCTCTAGCTATGGAGGAAAGGTTCTAGGTTTGAGTTTTGAGTGATACATCCCTAGATATTTGAACATTTGAAATTGGGTAAGTAATGAATCCCTCCACCTTTCTAACATAATAAAGCATCATATTAGTTTCAATATAATTTTTGCAACAATACTTATCTATATTTGCTTAATTATTGTACTCCTTGACTAATAATTGATGACCTTGTCCTACTAACTTGATCTAAGATTCTTTCTTTTGGCTTAAGTTAATAATTGTTAGGTCATGATATATGAATTATTTTGATATTTGAGTCTCTCGTGGTGCATTGCCAAGTATTTGAACTTGGTTACTTGGTGAATGGGAGACCTTTCCTCTTTTTCTCTTTTGAAAAAGAAGTCCTATGGTTTTATTATAAACAATGATATTAGTTGCATCATAATTAGGTGTTGCATCCCCAAGTATTTTAACTAGGACCTTAAATAATGGGTGTATCTTTTCTACCTTTTTCTTAAACAAAGAAGTACCAAAATTGTAATAGAGATGGTATTAGTACATCATAATTCCATGACATTGTCCTTTTACAAATTAGCTTAACTTTTGAGCCTATAAGAATTAAGGTGAGAAGCTTGAAAGCAAAGTGTAAGGATACTAATAAAAAGTGTTGCATCCCTTGGAGCTAAAAATAAGTTCCAATATTCCTATTCATTTTGCATCACACAGATGACGTTTTCTTTTTTGAAAAAGGTAAGATTCCAATTTGTCACTATTATAGATTTTACTTTCTTTTAGTTTCAATTTTATCTCTTTCCTCATATTCTTGACATGACAAATTATTTATCAATAATTTTTTTATGTTTGTGAAAAAAACAAGTATCATTTCTGATAAAAAAAATATATTTATTTTTGTGAGAAATAAGTTACAAGTATTTCATAAATAATTAAGAAATCATTTGATGAAAAATTAGATAAAAAGGTTCACATAACATTTTTTAATTGAATAATGTATGAGACAGTGAGCAACTTCGAATAGTTCATGTAATGGCATCAATTTTTAAAATCTTTTTGTTCATATACATCGTGACTATTTTATTTAATTTGCAAAGAATCTATAAATTCATGAATTCTAAAAATAGACAGTAAATTACTCAGTAGCTCAAGGATAACATCCACGAGAAACTTGAAGAGAGAAAATAAATCTAGCACATTCAAGAACATTGATTAGGATTACTCATTTGACTCCTATTGTCCTATATTTGTCTTTATCAAAAAAAAATTCTTCGTGTTCAAGATGACAATTATCTTGATAGACAAGCAATAAGAGAAAAACTTCAGGAGAAACACTCGTTTTACTTTCATGCTTTATCATAATGATGCTTTGATCCCTAGTTAAATTTTCAAAAAGCAAAAGAGACAGGATCTAATCTCTTCATAGGCTAATAAGCCATCAGTGATATGAAGACGACATATCGATCCCGTGGACCATACAGTATTATTTGGCCAGCGAAAAATATGTCACAACTACCACAGCTGCACTAAAAAATATATTTTCTATCTTTATAATAAGTTTCTTATGTGACATGTTAGCTGATGAGCGCTCCAAAGATGTTCCCTCGCGAGGCTGACATATTTGTAGGTCTCCAAGGTGGCCCAACCTCCGGGAGCTAGTTTCCAATCCGCCACCTTGCGAGAAGCCGACCGGTGATCCAACTTTCCATGCAATTGACGCCTGTCGAGCCAAAACGCAAACACGTCGATGAGAGATTTGTCTCTTTCGCGCGAACGAAGGCTTCGCCCTCCTCTCCTTCGCGCGAATCCACCGTTGGATCGCGCGATTCGCGCGAAAGAGACGACACGAACCCCACGTCAATTCACGGGCCCCATGCACCTTGCAAGTTCCCAGGGTGATTTCCGTGGTGGAGGGAAGAGACCATCTTTCCAGCGTGGCGGGCCCCAGCTGCAACATCTGGTCCAGAAGTTTTCCTTTTTTTTTTTGTTTTTTTGGAGGACAATGCGGATCAATTGGTCCGCAACGTAACAGTCGGTCCTCTTGTAATTTCCACGCTTTCCGCGTACTTCCCTTATAGGACTTCGAGATGAATGAAACTTCGTAAACGAAAGCAACGAGTTTGGGTCTTGTTTTAATTCCACCGTCGATAGGCCCCGAATAATTAGAACCAGAGGAAGAACCCAAAGTGAGTGCTTTTCTCGGCTACCGCAGAATTCCTCCTCGCAAATGAGCCCGTGGGGGAGGGGTGGGAAATTGTTGAGGGAGACCTTGACCTGCACCGTCGTCGTTGCCCAGCAGTTGCACCCACCGCTGGGCCCCATGCCTTCTGTGACGTTTAAGAGAGGACGTCATAAAGCCACGTAGGGTCACGACTCCTATTACTAGCCTGTCAACGCATCATCAAACGAGTGTGGTGTTTCTCGCACGCGTCTCGGGCAGGGAGGTTTGGAAATGCCAGCCGGAGACCAATTCTCCAATCCTCCATCGCTTTATCCCATCTCATCATAATTTTAAAATTTATGAAAAATATATAAAAAAAAAATCCTACCTCTCTTATCTTTCTCTGCCTTGCCGGAAGCAATTTTAGGCCACCATCCCACCTTCCAAAAGTATTTTTAAATGAAATAAAAGTATTTGGTAAAAATTGCAGGAAGTTATTTTAGATTTTTTGAAAATTTAAAAATAGCTTTCTAGAAGAAACTCTATTTTGAAGCTTTTCGAAAAAATACTTTTAGGCCCCGTTGCAAAACTTTTTTTTTTATCAAAATACTCATGATAAAATATAATAATTACACAAAATGTCCCTTTATAATTTTAAAAATCGGTAAGAGAATAAAAAAATAATTTATACTAATAATTATAATATTTTATATCTTTATTATTATATTATACTATAAATATAATATTATATTACATTATATCATAGTATATTAATATGTTATGTTAAATAATTTAATATTATATTAAATTATTATGCTATAATATATAATATTATATTATTATATTATAATAATATTATATTATATTATAGTAATATTATACTATATTATATATTTATATATTTATATATATTATATTTTATTATGCGTTGTTGTACAATACTATGCAATATTTTTTATGGTCATTTTGTCATATCAAAAATATTTTCTTAGTTTGCTTAACAAATATATATTAAAGTGCCATAGCAGTTTAGAAATCTAGTTACCAAAAAATAAATAGCTTTTCATAAAAGTTCTACTTCAGAAAATTTTATTTTTAAAAACTTTATTGCCAATAGCTCCGTAAAATGAAGCCTTAGCCCTCTATAAATAAGAGACCTACGTGTGCCTTCCAAGAGGAGACTGGTATGCTCGCGATAGAGGTGAGCTCCTGCGGGTCGCCGCACTCACTGAGAATGTTATTAGAGGAACATAGGACTTAGATCGGGATATTCTAAATCTTATTTCTGGTTATAATGGTAGTAACACCACCAGCACAAAAAACCCTATTTCACGGCTCCATTTTTTAGAAACTTGATGCTTGTAACTTCCCTGAGATCGACTATGGTTCTGTTTTCACATGTCACTTCGACTAATATGAACCCTTCTCTGATTCTGAATTCCTAGGATTGTGTTGAAATTAGGGATGCGATCCCATCAGAGGAAAAAGATCAATGTCTATTTGACTCAAACATGTGAATAAAACGAACCAATCTAATGCAGTAATTGGATTCGAAAACTCCTGTGTTCTGGGCTTAGAAGTTCGTCCGCTTGTTTTGGGAGATAATTTTATAACATGCTCTCTTACCCAGAACAAATTGTTATGTATTTCGAAAGACCTAGGCATATGTTTAGCTCCATATCTGCAATGCATTAGGTAGATCTTTGAGTACGTATACAAGATAAAGATCCTGTTTGGGAGAGCTTTTGGAGGACCAAAAAGTACTTTCTCGCTCTTCAAAAGTATTTTTGGATAAAAAAAAGTGTTTGGTAAAAATTTCGAAAAGCTATTTTAGCTTTTTCAGAAAGCTAAAAACAGTTTTTTGAGAGGAGCTCCATTTTGAAGCTTTCCAAAAAGTTATATTGAGCTTTGTCGGAAAACTATTTTTTTGACCAAAATACCCATAATAAAATATAACAATTACATACTTTATTTTTTTATAAATCTAAAAATCTGCTAGAGCCCTAACAAAAAATTCTAGCCGTGGATCAGACTCCCTTCTGTGCAAAAAAAAGTATTCTTGTTTCCTATTATTGTATTATACTATAAATATAATATTATATTACATTATATTATAATACATTAATATACTATGTTAAACAATTTAATATTATGTTATATTATGAAAAATTAATATACGCTAATAATTATAATATTTTGTACCTTTATTATTATATTATACTATAAATATAATATTATATTACATTATATCATAATACATTGATATGTTATATTAAATAATTTAATATTATATTAAATTATTATGCTATAGTATACAATGTTATATTACTATATTATAATATTATAATATTACATTACAATAATATTATACTATATTATATATTTATATATTAATATATGTTATATTTTATTATAACCTGTTGTATAATACTATGCAATGTCTTGTTACCAAACAGCAAACAACTTTTTATAAAAGCTCTACTTCCAACAGTTCTACTTCCAAAATCTCTAGTACCAAAGAAATCCAAATAAAATCTTTCGGCGGATCTTTTTGAGTAAAGATCTAAATTACTGTAAATGATATTAGAACGAAGCCGGCCCATAACCTATATAGACTTGAGGACACTGATCCATTTAGGTTGGCAACGAGTTAATTGTGGGATTTTTGAATGGATTTATGGTACTTGTGACTGGATTTAAATAAATTCAAACTCTTAATCTGGTAAGGATGTCAAGACTTAACTGCAAAGAATATGTGAGGATCCATACGGGAGTGTACTTAGTCCCACATCAGTTATGCACTTGATAAATAATTTTGGATGTTTATATATAGCCAAGAAATCTTAATAACATCTCCCAACTAGCCTTTGTAGTATGTGCTTAGTTTCGTATCAACTATGCACTTACTAGATTTTAGGTACTCATGCAAGGTCACGACGATGTTCCTAAGTACCTTTTTATTTATTTGTCCATAAGCTTTGGAGGTCAAACTAGATCACAGAACATGGTAAAAAGACTAAACATTCATGGAAACAACTGAAAAGTATGAAGGCAAACATCCAGAAGATGAAGTCCAAGACAAAAGTGAACTTGAAGGAAAAAAAGATTTTGAACTCGAAGCCGTGACTGGAATGATCATCAAAATTGGAATGAAATTTGAAATATTAGAAAAGAGTAGGAATTAGATTTTGAGAGATCACGATGTTCCGATTCTTTTTGAAATCGAAATAAAAATGAGATTTTCTTTAACCAAACGACTAGAATAAAAGTTACTTATTTTCATTTTTATTCTAAAGTCCAACTCTTCTCAACCAAATATATCTTTGCTTTAATAAAATGAGAGGGGATAACTGGGATGAAGATGTGCACGGTAGGATCGGGGTTAAAGGTACAACCGGTCTCGACGCGTTTCCAAACTTCCCGGTATGAGTCAAGTTTGAGGGACACCTCGTGGAAGCGAACAATTTGGATGGAAGGGTAAGGTGCGGAGGATTCTTTTTGATCTATTTCTTGCAGCTCTTCCTCTAGCTCCCACCACAGTAATATCTCGAGAAATGTCTTAATAACGGAGTATTCTCAAAAGAATTTAATTAGACTAGCACCCTCTATGGTGGCAATTGCAGAGGAGGCAGATGGAGAATTGTACATTAGCATTACCAATTTTTTTTAATGATAGAAAAAGGATATGAGGTCTCATTCTATTATCACAAATTTTTCATTCATTACTGGCATGCAATGTGGCAGGAGAGTGATTGATACCTTATACTACAAAGCCTTACCATAGTTACAAGTTTGGTGACCGTGAACAATTTGGCTGCATGTAATATACCGAAAATCGAATAAAATAAAGAATATTTATCAAAAATTTGACAAGGGTTTGAAGAACTAAAAAAAATAACATAATTAAATAATATAGATTTTCTGAAATACTATCCTTTTTAATCTAAAAAAAAATGATAGCAAAAAAAAAACAAATCACCTCTAGCAATGATATCTAGTACCGCTAATTTCTTACACATAAAAAATTCCTAAATTAGTCATGAGTGATTTATGAATAAATCATAAGGTTCGTACATAACTCAACAAAATTAATAGTTATAGATCAATTCGTTTCCAAAAATAATTCAGAAAATCGTTTCTGAATCAAGAGAAAAATTATGAATAATCAAAAAAATAGTAATAGTTAGGAGAGTTTTGTAACCATGCTTTTGCAATATTTGCTTTTTAGGTTGCTAGAAAAATCACACTTATAAATCTAAGGCCAGCGACCACAGTTAGCTATGTGATTGACCTCGCCATGGATGTTAGATACCCTCAAACTTCCCATAGCGAAGAGCATAATACGAATATCGTGCAACTAAGCATGCCATCATTCAGATTTTTATTTATTGATCCAACTGGTAACAATAATTATGTCACCTTCCACCTAAACTCTTCTATGCATCTTCTTGCAGAATAATGAACAAAAGTTCGAAATTTCAAGAACATAAAAGTTACCTATAATTCTAGAGAACATAATCTATGCGACAACAAAGAATTCATTACCATTGTGGACATGGCCTAAGCAACTGGCAAAATTTGAGTTAACTATGACTTTGTTTTTATTTCTATTTTTTTTAATTATGACATATAGTATCCTATAACAAGTCATAATTAACTCAAAAAAAAAAAAAAAAAAAAATCCTAGGATGCTCACTTTTCCAAAAGACGCCTTACATTGGATTAGATGCCCAGAATTTTATATTTTTTCGATAACTCACGTGAAACGGGACCAAATCTGTAGCGTGGACAGAACACATCATTTTAAATTAACCTTATCAAATTTCGAAAGCAAGCTGAACAAAGTCTTTTCCATGCATTAATTCTAACTTCCTGAAGGGGAGAAAAAATATTTAACAAGCAAGTAATGTGGGAAAAATGATCATCAAACACTTGTCATAAAGTCAAAAAAACAAACAAACAACCGCTAGATTCTCCTAAAGAGGTAAAGGTCATATAAGACTGACTCCCAATTGTCTCAAATGTCAAAATGTTAATGCTAGGATAATTATGAAAAGGAACTCAAAGCAGAAGCACTGCTCACGTTTGATGGTATTCTTGAAGTAAACTACAGAGTATGATTTCAGGTCGTACCTGTTTACTTAGCACGCCAGTCTCCATAAAATGCAAAAAATCAAAAGCGTTCTCTGCATGGGACGACTTGTTCAGAAACTTTGTTCTTTTCTTCGCTTGCTAAAGAACCTTCACGGATGCCACCTGACATCACCCTTAGTCGTTGGTTTAGAGTAGACAACTAGATTCTTTGACAACTTAAACCACAAACCTTATAAAATTATCTGGAATAATGGCCTAAGTTAGATGCCCCATTTCACTATGCCGAAGGAAGGAAATTGGATTTCAATCTATCTCATTGACTACAATTCTCACGCTTGTGTGAATCATAAGATTTGGATATTTTGATTGAGAAGATAACATGTGATAATTCTGTATTTGTCTATATTGCCAACTCAAATGTTGAGAAGGAAAACATTTTTAATGCTTAAATATTTTTTTTGAAAAAAATATCGAACTCTCTATACGGGCACCTTCTCTACTCTTTTTTTTTGATGGGAAACACCTTCTAATCTTCAAAAATTCACTCGCATGCTGGATATTAATTCAGGCTCGAATGGTGGTATTGGTTGTTTACTGATTTGAACTTGGAATTGTGAATTATGAATTAATAAAGGAAAACCTACATAATACATTACATGTCATATTGATGCAGTAGATCTTATTTACTTACGAGAAGAAAAATAGGAAAATTATATAAACACAACTTTAAAAATGCTTAAGCGATTTTTCATAAACCAATTCAAATGATTGTGGAGATGGCACCTGAGGTAACACCTCTATTTGTTACTCGACAAAGTTCTAATAGTTCGTAAATCTCCAACTATCATTTTAATTTAACAAATTCTGTCCATAAATACACAAACTATGTTTTATTCTAATAACAAATGACAACAAAAACTGGCACAAACAAAGAAAACTCCGGTGAAGAGGAAGACCTCCACCTAGAGGTGAAAGTACTAAATATTTCATGTACAGCGAGAACATACGAAAGAACCATAGGTACCATATCTTGAAGGCCAACATGAAGCTTATCAGAGATTTTTCCTAAGTCATCGAAGAATGTATGCTTTCATTCATGTGAATGTTTTGCACTATCTATTTTCTATACAACTTTTTTTCCTGCTCATGCTCCGAATCGACATGGCATAGCATTCCTTTTACATGGCAATTCAAATGTCATCTAATACTTCAAACACCAGTGTATCCTGCCATTTTAAAGAATGATTTCATCAGTCAGTCCTCTTGTGCATCATACATGAAAGATATAGTTATACGGTGTAACTTGGGCAAGTTGAACATATGGTAAGATAGCTTAATAGCTATCCTGATGGTGCTTCTGATATCATATTTTCAGAGTGCAGATCTTTTCCTATCTCAGGGCATGTTTGGTTGCGTCTTGCCGGATCCAGCAGCGTAGCCCAAGAAGAAAGCGGGGTGGCCCAGCAGAAAGGGGTGAAGGAGAGCGGATCGTGGGTAGCCCATTTCCAATTCATGGGCCACAGCGTAGCCCATTATTGGGTGCAGTCTATCTTGCAAGCTTTAATTTGTGTCACATATCATAAATATTAAGCTATTCGGTTCTAATGCTTCTAACAGCTCCATAGTAGAGAGATTATTGCCTACACTGCATGCACCCCGTGGCCGCAACCAAGTAGCTTCGGCATTGCTTTCATGTTAAAGCATTTGGTTTCATGATTTACTACGCTAGATTTGAACATCTAGTAGTAATTGTGCATTTGGTGCAAGAAAATGGAGCTGCCATGAATGGGATGAAGCAAAGGTGCTGCGAAAAAGCTATAAGAAAGACAGGATTTCCCCTGCCAGAGAAAATAGATTAACTACTCTTGAAATCGTTTTTCTTGCAATCTTCCAGGATTGTATATTTTGTTCATCACTAACTAGGAATGCAACCATAACGCTGTGACCATAACATTAGCATTATGCTCATATTTCACCTATTTTAATCTACGACAGGTGATGTTTAAATTTATTCCAATAGGACCATATGTCATCTTGCAATAAATTTTCATTGCACTCAGAAAATAAAACAATTTACGGGGCCATTTCATAAGATAAATCCAATTTCAAGGCCCATGAATTGAAACATATAGAAGAAATTGAGTTACAGTGGAATTGAAACTATGTATAGGAGTTGGGAGGGGCGAGAATGGCCTGACCACTATAAATTTATAAAAGAGGGGGGAAACAAGAATTCAGACTCAGCCCCTTTTATCTACTTGAGAACCCGCTAAAAAAATCTAAGGAAGATGAAAGGAAGTTGTCAAAAAGAAAAAGACAACTTAAGTAGGTAACACGTCAATCTTCGTAAAAGCACTATAAATAAAATCAAAAGCATTTCATTGTTCTCTGGGGAAGAAAACCCTTATTCCATGTTGAGACTGAGTCCTGGTCTTAATTCTGGTGTGAGAATGGAAATCGATTGCACCAAGTTGGAGCCCACCAGAAATTAGTTAATTGTATGGGTTTTGTGAACAAAACTTGGACCTAACGTTAATGAAGGCCTAATCTAATTCGACCTCAACCGACAAACCGATGGATCGGATGGCTAGATCCGGATCTAAATCTTATACCCGAGGGATTAAGGATTAAGCAAAACTCAGACCTGATCCAAGCAAAGATCTCCCACTTGCAAAATAACTTAAAAGACACAGCAATTATTAAAGATCTCCCATGCTAGATCTATCATGCCAATATCCTATCTAAGACTTAAAGCAAGATCTGCTCCATCTCCACACAATGTGATTGGGTTTAATTTGTGAAGCTCACTCAATCTCCCATGTCTTGCACATGCAATGTGCCAGCATTCATTAGAAAAAATTATTTCGCAACAACACACACATTATATTGTCGTTTCCTGTTGAGGAATGAGAAGCACTTCACAGCCCCTAAACATTATTATACTTTCAGAATCTTGATCTCGGTGAAATTTCTCAACCACAAAAACTTATGGCAAAAACTGACTCCAAGCTCCAGAGTTTCGAGCACATCCACCATTGCAAACGTATACCAAATCCATAAATAAGAATTACAGAAACAAGCTAATTGAAAAGGCCGAAGTCTGAAGAATATTATCAAAGCATAAATAAATCTATATATACACATCCCATGACTCAAGCTCTTGAGTCCACATCCTACCATTCTTTTTACAAATTCTTGGCCTCAATTTAGACCCATAATAGAATAGAATCACAACAGACTCGATATCAAAGGATGGATTGGAGAGAACTCGCTCATCTCCAACAGGACAATAAGTAACAATCAAATGGAAAATACCAAAAACTAGCCTAGAAGGAAAAAAAGGAAGATAAAAACGAAGAGGGAGGAGAAAACAAAGCTTGACCAACCTCCTCCCCGCTTATTCCCGTATCTACACCTTCCCATAATTAAACATCGAGAACAAAAAGCTAATGATAGTGGTTTATATACAGTCATCGCAAGGATTTCTCAGCTCCTAACGTTGATTTGGATGCCGTCAATCTCTCTTTCTTTCTCTTCTCCATCTCCTACCGGTTAATTTAAACATAAAAGAGTTGGGACTTTTTTTTTTCGAATTTTTAGGCGATGGCGGTGATGCCGCAGCCCCTGCGATCGCGGTCGAGGCAGTCAAAACCCTCGATCCTCATGGCGGCCGGCTTGAGCCCGAACTTGGTGGGCCCGCAGCCCTTTCGGGAAGCTGACGTGGCGGGGGCCGCAGGCGAGCCGGAGGGGATGACGGCGTGCGGGAGAAGCGACGGGCCGGCGGGCTTCTCCTCGCCGAATCTCGCGTCGTGGACCAGCGGGTTCGACGCCCGGCTCGGTGGCGAACCGCAGAAGAACGGCGGCGGCGACGCCACCGGGCTCGCCTCTCCACCCTGTTACCCAAAAAAAAAAAAAGGGGAAAAGATCAGTTGGCTGAGAATCTAGAGGATCTAATAGTAGAAATCACTAGATCTCAATATTTGGGAAAAGATGCTCAGATCCATAGTGTTTTCATATAATCAAAGGATTTATTCAAGGGAAAAGAAAGCTAGTTTTTATAAAAAAACAATTTTTGAACTAGAAATCGGGACTCAGGAGGGGAAAAAAGGAAATTGCTCTACCTTTGTGAGAAAAATATCTAGAAGCTCCATGCCCGCTTTGGAATCGCAAAGCGGCTCCACCTGAGTACTGGCATCAAAGAAATCGTAGGAAGAGATCTTGTTAGGAATTACCTTTTTTTTCAGACAGAAAGAGAGATCGTATATATGTGAGAGGGAAAATACCCGGCGTGCCATCGGAGAGGCCGGAGCGGGTCAACGCCGGCGGCAAGCTGGGTGAGCCGGCGGGGCTTGGGGCACACCACCGGCTCGTTCCGCTCGGCGACGCCTCTCATATCCTCCCAGGCAGCAAAACCGCTCTTCTTACCCCCGCAACGATTCATCATCTCCATAATTCCTCCAGATCTGCGGTAAGAAACCCAAAACCAAGCTTTTCTTTAATCTCTTATAAATATCTCCACCTCAAACAAACGCCAGATCTGGCCGGATTTAATCCCAGATCCATAACAGAAGAAAACAAAAAATAATGGCATCTAATTAATGTAAAATTTAATCTTACGAACGCATATAATCATTTCTTCAAGAGCAAACATCAATACAGAAGCAAATTAAGAGAAAAGCAACACAAACTATTTTTTTACCTTCTGTGTGAAAAATGGGTGGAGAGAGAGGAGATAATGAAATGATGAGAGATAGGGGAAGGAAAGAAGAGAAAGGTCTGTGGGAGAATTTATAAAGAGAGAAGGATGGATGAGGGACAAAGTAGAAAGAAAAAGGCGCTCTAACGGATAAGTGAAGGGCCAGGAGCGGCAAGGGAAAAAAGAAAACGAATCCAAGAGAATAAATTATAGATTTGCCTGCTAATTAGTTGACATGGACGCATTCGTGACGTGGGCCACATGTGGCCACGAGTTAAAAATATCTAATACTAATAAAAGGAGAAGAAAAGGAAAAAAAATAAAAGGTGTGATCGGATCTAAGAGCGGTGCGGACGAGGGGCCGTCCTTCTCTGGCCTTCGTCCTCGTCCCTTGCCGACCACTCCTTTTTTTTTTTTTGTCCGCGGACGGCCGGTTCAAAAGGGCATGTGCGAAGCTGAGTAGGTGCTCTCTTTTTTTTAAAAAAAAAAAAAAAACGAGGTGTGGTTTTAGGAGTGGACCGTATCGATGGATGGATTATTTTAATGCTCTGGTGTTGTCAGATCAACTGTACTGGTGGGTCCCGATTTGTGGGGTGCTACGATCGAACGGTCGTGATTTAGAGAGAGGATCTAGGGGCATCCCAGTTGGGGAAAAGTTGGGCTATTGGAATAATCTATTCCGCGTGATGTGTCTGGCCGGCTCGAGCTATCTCTCTCTCTCTCTCTCTCAAGCAAAAGTATAGAGAGAGACAGTGATGATGCACCTAAATTTTGAAGTATTTATACCTTTCTTATCAGATCTTGTGATATATTCCATAGCTGTTAGTATAGTTGGTCGGTATCTTTCATTTCTAGCTGGAGATTTTACGTTCATGCCTGAATGGTGATGAATAAGCATTGTATTACCATATTGAGAGGGAGCATTCTACTAATTACTACTTACTGTGAGGCACATCTACCGCAATAAAAATATTTGTACAAATAGAATGAAAAAAAAAAATTTATTTCTTTATTTTAACATATTGGGTATATTTCAGAAATTATAAATATTCGTGTACAAACTTTATATAAGAAAAATAATATAGGCTAATATAAGATAAGGCTAACAAAGAAAAATAATACTTATTCATATAAATTGTTATGTAATTCCTAAAATTATTCTAATAAGATCATGCTAATAAAAAAAATAATACTAATTCATACACGATCACGCTAATATTTACCGAAAAGCAAATCGAGTTGTGGATTAGATACCTCCTTCATAGCTGATCATTCTGATGATATAACCTGGATTATTTGCTTGCTTTGGAGACATTCTGGGATATGTTACCTTTCGATTTCGTTGGATATATTTATACTAAAATAGTGTGAATTATCTATTTCAACAAAAAAAAAAATCATACACTCAAATTAAAATATCACATAGACCAACAAAAGTCAAATGTTAGTCAGATTAAGCGCAAAAAAAGTTAAAACATATTCAAGAGCCAGTTTCCTCGAGCATATTCTCAATTTACCATGAGATGCATGTACAAAACAAAAGAGATAGTCCTTTTGAAAACCCAATATAATTTGGTCTAATCTTAAATCAATTATATACTCTATGTGACATTGGTTATCTCACTATTTCTATTAATGATGCTAGAGTAAGAATTAGATGCCAAACATACAAAGAAGTCAATTGCTTGCTTGCATTGTCTCGCCACGGCTACTGTTAATAATAGAAGAGCATTAAGTAGAAAAGTATTGTAACTTTTCAAGATTGCCTCAGTAATACCGGATGCAATAAATAATGAAAAGCGAAGAGAAATGGATGTCAAGCATATAAAAAGATCATCCAAGAATAAAGAAAACCATCTCCAGCAGTGTTATTGTATGTCCTCTCAAATGATCTTTTCCTTTTTTTATTAGATAAATTTTGCTTTTCTAGTTTCTCATAAGAATTCCAAAAAAACAATCAATTGAATTTTTCTTATTGTAACAATTTGTGGTATTATAGAACAAAGGGCAAGGAATAAAATTAAAAAATATTATAATATCTTAGAAATATATAAAACATACAAAACAATGCATAATGAATTTTATGTTGAGTAAAATATTTTTATTGAAAGAATGATTTGGTCCTTTCAAAAATAGTGCTTACCTCAGAAACACATACTAACATTACTTATTGGAATAAGTCGAGGGTATTATAATATTAATATAAATGAGGATGAAAGCATATGTATTTTGCATGCATTTATAGTGCTAGACTCCTTCTAAGAGGGAATTTTTCATACATAATCCACTAATATATTAAAATATCAACTGATGAAATTACAAAAAATCATGTTATCAAAATATCCGGCAATACAGTAAATAAAAATTAGTCACCATTTTAAGGAATAGTTTAATATAGCAATTTTGAATTAACAAATGTTTTAATTAACATTTAAAACTGATTAGAAAATACGGACTGATATTTAAATATCATATCAGTTAAAATATCGAGATGTATCGCTTCATATCATCTGATAAGATAATTATAAGTGATTATATCGGCGACAAACTGATATCGCCGTTAGGATATCCGTCCATACTAAAAAGCATGTGGAGTACAGATCGGACCGCAGCTTGGCCGTCGAAAGAGAGACAGCTCAGTTTACCAAAAAAAAAAAAAACTGCTCAGATTCGTCGTCATGCGAATCCAACTGGAAGGGGCGTTTCGTGATCCGTTATGTCTCCTTGTCGGGCCCACCTGCCTATAGCGAATTAAAATCCAGGAACGGAAAGAATGCTGCTGCGAAAAGTCACTTAACCCATTACGGATTAAAATCCACTAATTTTGGCTGTTATAATGACGGTCATAAATCATAGTAGCATTAATAACAGAAAATAGCAGACGGTACCAGAAAGATAATTTTGTTATGTTCTAATCGCTATTTGTCTAAAAGTTTGTTTGGTTGCTAAGAGAAAGATAAGAGAATACAGATATATCTGTTGGAAGTCTCCTTCCTTTTAGGGCTCGTTTGGTTCGCGGGAAGCATTTTTCCTCCTAGGAATATGATTTCTGGGAAACAAATTTCTAAGAAGAGGATGCCTAGAAAAATACTTTTGGCATGTTTGGTTAACCATGGGAAAGTGACAAATTTTCAAAATACTTATGTTTGGTTGACCATTCACTTTTCTGAAAAAGTTATGTATAATTCATATTATGCCCTTAATAAAAATTAGGTCTTTAATGCTTCTTTAATACTAAAGGGCCTTTTTGGAAAAAAAATAAAAATGAAGTGATTCCTGCCTCATGGGAAAGTAACTTTTCCATGTTTCTCATAGGAAAAACTTTTCCATGAAATATGGGAACCATATTCTCATAGGAATACAACTTTTACATCTCTTTCCTTTGAAAACTCCAACCAAATAAAAGACATCTCATTACTTTCCCGTTGACCACACTTTCCCCCCTTCTTTTTCCGCGAACCAAACGAGCACTTAGTAGTTTGTAACGTTGAGAGGGGTTTTAGTCCTACATTGCTTATGTAGAGTTTTTTAGATAGCTTTATAAACATTCATATCCTACACATATTAAAGTAACTTTTTAGTGGAAAGTTGTGGAGAGAAAGCCTATATTATATTAATCAAAGATTGACACTTGGTACTTTTTCGTTTTGCACAAAACAGCTGCACTAGCAGTTATGTTTTCAACAGACACTGTTCCAAAAGTTGTGTTAGTTCAGAGTTTAGTACAGGGTTATAAATAATCAATGTCCTTCACAGATTAAGTCAACTTCTTCTACAAAATCTTTCATTCCGTTGTTCTGAGGAATCCTAGTTTTGCTGGCTAGGATTCTATTTCGATTTTGTTGTATACTTAGGAGCGAATTTGCTGGATCACCAATAGCAACATAGTGGGGCAAAATTTGCTTAAGGACAGTATTAATTCACGCTTCAAGACCGGTTTCAAATACTAGAGATCCTCTTACTTCAATAATATCAATAGAAGAAAAAAAAAATTAAATATTTCCTATTAAATTTAAATAAAAAAAGTTGTTCAAAATGTGGTTAAAGCACAACAAGTTATCTTAAGCCAGTAGTTTATTTTTTCTTTCGTAATTAAAATTAAGTAATTTTTTTACCTAAAATTGTAAAAAATTAAATATTATATTTGTTAAAAAAAATTTATTTTATTTTTTTACAATCAGCAAACAAAAGAAAAAAGATTTTTATAATTTCTCCCCACTTTCTTGGCAACAACATCGAGCCAATAAAATTTAATATTTAAAATAATGCTTTATTTAAAAATATAAATAAAAAAGCAAACATTGTTTTTGTCGTGTCAGATTTTTTTATCATACTGAATAATGCATTGTGATAGCTTTCTTCTTTTTTTATTTTTCTTCTTGCTTCTGTATTTACTTAGCATGCAAGCAAGGACATGAAACAATTATAATGATCATTATAATATTATAAATCTGTTGTTTTAAACCATGGCCCATGCCAACTCACTTGGTTCTCCATTTTGAGGGAAATGGTGCGTGCCGAGCTTCTTTTTTTTTCTTTCTTTCTAAAAACAGAAATATCATACAAAATGTATACGAATACAATCAAAAAAAATTAAAAAGCAACATATCTCAGAAAACACTCGGCAGCTCCGACTCGTCCATCTAAAAATGTACCTTCAAATGATGAGCCACAAATGAAACCTTCGAATTAGCAGCAGCGTTGGCCTTTGCTCCCGAAATAACAAAACAAAAGGCTAACAACACTTTGAATAAAAGCTCCTTTGTGGACGTAGGAACAGCAAGAGAAAGGGTGTATGATGGGGAGTATTGTGGGGGGTTCCCGAATTTAGTCCCACATCGACCGAGTAGCGAAAAGGTCTGTGCCTTATAATGAGGAGGCTTAAGCCTTTCCTCTCGAGGGCCCTTTTGTGGGACAAAACCGTGAGGGGCGTTGGCGGGTGACCCCTGTGCGAGCTTCACACCCACAGACAGGTGCGCCCCCTGCGCGAGCTCCGCACCAGCAGGGCATCTCCAAAGCGGACAATACCTCGGGAGGGACACAATCGCTTTCGTTGCTCGGATCGGTGGGGGGCTATGCTGGTGACGGGGTGCAAATCCCGCATCAAGGAGGCTTAGCTAATGGCTGGCGGCTAGCAGCAAGTCTAAGCGTGCAGAGACAAGGCTCTACTTCACCGGCGGGTGACCAGTTGGTTGTGCGGATGTTGCTGCGATGGCATGGAGTGGGTCTCAAAGCCACTGGCGGACTCAGGCGATCTCTCCAGCCGACATCGGCCATCTTCGAAGGGGTTTCGTCTCCGACGAAGCAGAGCTCCCTCGTGTTCAGTAGCCATGGAAGTTATGCTTCATCGGCAAGTTCTTGGGATCTTGGACTTCAAAAGTTTTTTGCTGCAAGGGAGCTGAATTTAGAATCGAAATTAGACCACGACTTTCTAACTATTGGAGAATCCGGAGGCCGCTTTGACTTTCGCATTCAAAATGAGCAAGATATGCTCGAGGCCTGGAGCTTGAAGCCTTGGATGGTCGTCGGCTAGGTAGGGCTAAATTCTAGTCGGATTCATGCTATATCCATAAGTAAAATCAGTAAGCAAAATCTTTGGATTTGGGTCGAGATCTATCAAAAGGAGCAAGACCCAAATTTATTGCAAAATTTGATTAATAACCGAATTCAATTTTTTAAGATTTTATTTAGCTCATAATTTTAGTAGGCAAACTAGTCCAGGTTAACAGTTTTTAAAATATAAAGGCCCTATCATAATAGTCCTATGTATACAACGAAAGATTGCGACAAGAAAAGACCATAATATTGGGAGTAAATGATTGAATTTTAAAATATATAATTGAAATCTAAGTATCAACTAGAATTTTTAAAATAAAATATCGATGAGCGAGAGATTAGTGGCACCTACATGAGAAAGCATATAATACAAATATGGAGGGATTAACATTACATAACCAACTCATTTTATGTTCTTGTATTTGTGTATATATTGTTGGGAACCCTCGCATGCCGCAAAAAATCAAAATGCAGCGAAAGGCATGCGCGAGATCTCGTTCATCGCATGAACAGAATTTAAAACCATCGTTCGTAGATAGATTAGGATTAAAAACTTTTTACATCATTAGGAAGATCAGATCTTCACTTTGTGCGGGTAGATGATCACTACAAACTGATGATCGTGGTATTTGATGAAGGTTCGCCTGAAGCCGCACACGCGTCCGGCCTCTACGGGTATCCACACGAAGCAGAAGACCGATCGAAGCCTTTGAATCTTCCCGAGGTGCTAACTCCCTTGCAGAGATAATCTTAATGGCTGAAATTCTTTCTTCTTGCAGCAACCAAACCTTTAATTGCTCTCTTTTAGGGAAGAAGAAGAGGAGATGAAAGAATAAAAAGGAAGCAACCTCTTGCAGCCTTTTTATTTTTGTGGTGGAAGAAGGAAGAAAGGATGAAGCACACGCCTCCTTTTTTTTTTCTTTTCTTTGATGCGGCTCAAAGGAAGAAGAGGAGAGGGCTTTTTTTTTTTTTTTTTTTGCCGAAAACGGGTGCTTCATACAGTACGGGTATGAATACACCCAATAAGATCAAAATACAAAATCTCGCGGAGTGCCAATGGCAGCTCCGCCTCCCCCGACCACAGGGCATACCCCGAGTGGTGGGCCGCATGGGCAGCCACCCAATCGGCTGCCCCATTGGCCTCCCTGAATACATGTTTGGCCAGAAAGGCCCCCTCCTCACACATCATCACAATATCACGAATCAAGGGATGGTCTGTGCCCTCACCCCTCAATCACCTCTGTATCCACCGGACGACAGTGGCCGAGTCACCCTCCAAAATAATCGAGCTGGCTCGCAATACTACCCGCGCATGTTGAAGGCCTGCCCAGGCTGCTCGCAGCTCTGCTCCAGGAACTGATATATCGAACAACTGACAGCCACCGGCGGCCACTAACCTGGAGTGCGGGCCCCGTATGACAAAGCCTACACCGCCACTCGCGCCGCCATCCAAAACCGATCCATCGAAGTTGACCTTGAGGAAGCTCGGGGGTGGGGGCTCCCAGGTGAAAAACACCAACTGAGGAGCTGCCAAAGCAGGGGGGAACCCCAGGTGTCCCGAGCTGTCAAAGGTCTGTCTGAGTGAGGGGCGGGTCTGATCTCCGAGGCCTGTGCTCGAGCAAACTCTACCACGAACCTCGGTGACACCCTGCGCTCACCGAGAGTGCGGGCATTCCTTGCCAGCCAGATCTGAAGTGCTGTGCAAGTAGCTCTAATGCCCTCCTCACGGGTCCGTAAACTGGCTAACCACTGCCGTATCACCCGGAGAAACTGTAGCCGCTCACTCCAGGCCTCCTGCGGGATTCCTGCCCACTGCCATGTCGACCTCGCCCATGTACACTGGAAGATAACGTGGTCCACTGACTCCTCAGCTCCACACGTCCCGCACTCAGCTGGGACCCCCCAACCACGCCTGCTCAACTCTGCTCTCGTAGGGAGGCGGTCCCAGAACACCTTCCATAGAAAGAGAGCTACCCTCGGGTGAAGTCCGGATCTCCAAATCCACGTGCAATCCAGCCCCGGCTCGTACTCTGGCTGAATGGCGCGCGTAAGGTCTCTCAGCCTGACACTGGCCCGGCTCGAAGTGCCCCACACCCTGACATCTGGCCCCCCGCATCCTGGTAACGGGAGGGATCGAATCCTCGCAGATAGGTGTACCCCGAACAATAGCCTGAGTCTGGCCTCATCCCACTCTGCACCTCCTGGTGCTAGGAGGTCGCACACCCGTAGCCCCTCAGCTGCCTCTGTGTCAAACATAGTCGGCCAACTGCTCAGAGGCAAGGAGTCCACCCATGAGTCGCCGGTCACATCAATACTCCGGCCGTCGCCAATCAAACACCTGATGTGTGCCGATACTGACGGTAGGTACCTCCCGATCTCACGCCACATGAAGGATACTCGGCGACCCCTCTGTGCCACCCCCAAAGCCCCTCGGCCATATCTGGCTGCCATCACCTGACTCTAGAAGCCGTGTGGCTCTAATATGAACCGAGCCGCATGCCGAGCAATGAACGCCTCGCGCCTCTCAATGAGGGACTGCACTCCCAGACCACCCTCACTAGTGGGGCGGCAAACCTGCTCCCAAGCTACCAGGTGCACTCCGTGACCTCCACCGTATGACCCCCACAGGAAGTTCCGAAGAAGGCGTTCGATCCTTAACAGGACCGTCTTCGGAACCACTGTGTTGGCCATGAGATACACCGGTATAGATCCCAGCACTGCTCTGACCAGTGTCACTCTCCCCATCATGGATAAGGAAGACGCCCTCCATCCCTCCAGCCTGCTCTGAACACGCTGCACCAAACCGGAACACTCAACCACCCGTAGCCTCCGGCCAATAGTAGGCACACCTAAGTAGGTAAGTGTCCCCTCCTGCTCCGGTATCTGTAGGATCCCTCTGATCTCCTGTCTGACTCCGCTCTCTGTGCTGGGGCTGAACGAGATGGTAGATTTGGAAAAATTCACTCTCTGTCCGGACGCCGCGCAGTAGGCCGCCACCACCCGGCGAAGAACCCGAGCCTCTGAAGTCCGTGCCCTGGCCATAAGAAGACAATCATCAGCAAAGAGTAAGTGGGTGATAGGGTGGGCCCCCGTGGCTGGGATATAAGCCTCCAGCTCCCGGCTGGCACACGCTCTCTGCAGAGACCGAGATAACACATCAGCACAGATAATAAACAGATAAGGGGATAAGGGACATCCCTGCCGTAGTCCTATGGAGGACTCGAAGAAAGGTGTTGGTGTGCCGTTGATCAAGATAGAAAACCTTGGCTCCCGGACACACCCCATAACCCAGCCGATCCACTGCCTCGGGAAGCCGTATGCCTCCAGCGCCCGCTGAAGAAAACTCCACCTGATCCTGTTGTAAGCCCGCTCTATATCCAGCTTGACTGCCATCAGGCTGTGCCGCTTCGATGCTCGCCGAAGATCCCACATCATTTCCTGGGCCAACATGACATTATGAGAAATATTCCCGCCGGCCACAAAAGCCCCCTGCTCCTGGCTAATAATACCAGGCAGGAGGGGTTTCATTCTGCCCACCATAATTCTTGCCACAACCTTGTATAGGGTTGTGCACAAGCTAATGGGCCTAAAGTGACAAGGTTCAGCCGCATTTTGACGTTTAGGTATTAGAGTGATGAAGGTGGCCTTCCAGTCCACAGGCATAGCTGCGTGGGCAAAGAAACACTGGATAGCCTCCACCACCGCTAGTCGAATAATACCCCAATACTGCCGAAAGAAAAAAGGGGGAAACCCGTCAGGTCCCGGGGCCTTGTCCACTGCCAGGGCCCAGACTGCCTCCTGTACCTCCTGTGCCGACACCTGCCAGGTCAGAGATACACTCTCAGCATCACAAATACCTGCATCCACCGTCAGAGGGAGGTCCCCATCACTGGCCTCCTCATCCTCCGTCCATCTAGAACGGAAAAAATCGAGTAAGACCTGCCGGATGGCAGGCTCGCCCTCCACGCGATGTCCGGATCCATCTCGCAGTGAGTGGATCATGCTCCTCAGTCTCCGGATAACCGTCGACCGATGAAAGAACCTGGTGTTACGATCACCCTCGCTTACCCACTGCACCCGAGATTTTTGTCGCCAAAAAATCTCATGCTGCCGTAGTAGCGAGTGGTGAGTCGCAAGAAGTCCCCGGAGATCGGCCATATCGTCCTCCGGAAGCACGCCTCCTAGGTCTTCCTTCCTCTGCAGCTCAGCGATCGAGGTCTCAACCCCCTCCAGTCGCCGAAAGATATCGCCCACAACATCACGGTTCCATCGGCGGAGGCGCCGTTTGGTCAGCTCAAGTTTGCGTGAGACCCGTTGCATGGCATCGCCATGCACCGGGGCCCGCCACGCAGCGCGAACAATATCCCAAGACTGGGGGTACGACAGCCAGACCTTCTCAAAGCGGAAGGGGCTGCGGTGCGTGGGGCCTGATAAGGTGGACAGTAGCAGTGGGCAGTGGTCCGAGGCAATCCGTGGCAAGTGACTAACTCGGCCTGTGGGAAAACGGAGGATCCAATCAGGGGTCGCAAGAGCCCTATCTAATCGCTCCCAAACCCTAGCACTGCCCAACTGATTATTGCACCAGGTAAACTGTGGTCCCGAGAAACCCAAGTCTACTAGGCCGTTCCGCGACACAAAGTCTCGAAACTCTCTCCTGTCCACTCGATCCGTGAAAGCAGCCCCCCCCGCTTCTCATTCGCGCTCTGGATACAATTGAAATCACCAATTGCTACCGCCGGGATGCCCTGGGCGGTCAGGTTGGTGATCTCCTGCCAGAGGACTCTCCTAGCCCGATGGTCCGTGCTAGCATACACACCACACAGTACCCATGGAGCAGCGTCGGGTCGTGATACTATCATGATTACTTGTTGGGAGCAGTTGTGGAAGACATCAACTGTCCCCACACCCCGCCTCCACAGAACCAAGATGCCTCCCGACAGCCCCTGGGAGTCGACTGCATAGGTCTCCCAATCCCTCTCCATGCGTCGTCTCAAACGGCTGAGCCCGTCGCCAGATAATCGGGTCTCGCATAGGAAACAGATCTCCGAACTATGGACCTGGACTAGTCGTTTGAAAGTAGACATGAAGGACGGCTTGGCCGCCCCCCTACAGTTCCAAGCAAGTATCATCATGGGTCACAGTCCACATAGTCGGCCTCAGACCCATCCTCTCCCAGAGTCACGGAACCACCCTCAGGCTCGGCGCCCCGGCAGTCTCGCCCCTCCTCGCCACTAGCTACGGATATGACCCCCATGACTGCTGCCCTGACACGCTGCACGGCAGTGGAATGGTCCGTGCCCCCTCCTAGTGGCGGTGCCTCAGCCATGCTCCCCACCGCATGTGGGGTGGGGTGGTCCCCCACCACGCACCTGCCTGGGTCAGCGTCCTCCCGCGCCCCCGCAGCCGGTGTGCCGAAGCGAAAGACTCCATCCGGGCCCCCCCAGGGCCCACGACCTCACCCCACAGTCGCGGCTCACTCGGCGCACCCACCATGGGGTGGTCCTGGCCGTCGGCCTGTGGGCTAAACTGGAAGGGCCCCGCTGGTGCCACAGGTCCCCCAGCCAGGGTCAGCTCGTCCTGGGCTAAGGAAACCGGGACACACGGGTCCCCTGGACCCAAGGCTGACTGGGCACAGTCCAGAGGGCCCCCACCCGCCAGACCCTGGGTTGCCCGGGCCTCCGGGCCAGCCCCAGAGGCCGGAGCCATCAGGGCCAGCGGCCCCATAGCGGATTGGGCCCGCGGGCCCTGCAGCTCCAAAGGGCTCGCGCCCTGCTCACTGGGAAGGACCCCCGTGACAGGCGCGCCCTCAGCATTGGGCGCGCCCGTGACAACGAGCGCGGACCCCGTGCGGGGCGCGCCAGCAGCCATCGGCGCGCCACCGGCGCCTGGCACGTCGTCAGGGGACGGCGCGCCGATGGCGCAGGGCGCGCCGATGGCGGGCCGGCCCACGGCCACGGCGCCCAGCCCGCTGGGCCCGTGCGCGTTGGGCCTGCCCAGGGGCTTGGTTAGGCAGACCTGGGCCCCCATGTGGGCCGCGGCCCGCTGGGGGCCTGGGCCGTTTTTGGGCTTGGGCCCGTACCACGTCCGTCCCACTGGACCCAGGATCAGCCCGTGGGAGGACCGGGTCGACCGAGACGATCTGGTCGAGCCGCCAGCTCGGCCCCAGGTCCACCGGTTCGACCGAGTCGAATTCCGGGTCGCCGCCCAAGTCAACCCGGACGGGGCCTGTTAGGAGGTCCAGAGCCGGCCTGTCCCCACCCCCGGCCAGCGGCGACCGGCGGCGCGCGACCTTCGTTGGCTTCTGCCAACCGTCGGTGTCCGCCGGTGACGCCGGCGAGGTCGGGCAGGCCGCCGTGGGTGGCACCCGGGTCGATGACGACCCAGACCCCTTATCGGGCCCAATCGTCTCCCCCGGTCGCGGCAGAGGATTCTCCCGTGGAGCTCTCCGCAGTGTCGCCACCATCCAAGGCCCATAGACTGGCCCTTGGTCCTCCTCCTCAGTGGCCGGAGGCGACTGATCTGTCCCGCCCCCCGCGTCCACCGCCCCCGAGAACGAGCCGTCCGCGGCTCGGCCCTTCGCCGGAAAACGACAGGCGGCGGCATCCACATGACCCATGCGCCCACACCGGGGACAGATCGCCGGCACGTTTTCGAAAACAAAGGGCTGCCAGCGCACCTTCTTGATTTCCTGGATCAAAACCCCCGGCAACAGGGGCGCCGTAGTGTCGATAGCCACCTTTACCCGGGCAAAGCCCATTGCCCCCTGTTGCTCGGTGATTTCGTCCACCGCAATCGGCCGGCCCGCCCTTGCCGCAATGTGGAGGATGGTCGAAGTCGACCAATACTCCGGCGGAAGGCGGGGCAGTCGAAGCCATACCAATGCCGTCTTCACCGTGTCGGCGTCCGGCTCGAAATCCGGGACCCAAGGGCTCATGGCGAGGAGCTGCCCCGCCACCACCCACGGGCCCTCGCTCAGGGCACGGTCGCGGTCCTCCGTCGACCGGAACCGGAGGGCGAGGTGGTCGTCCGCGAGCGGGACGGCCACCACGTCCTTCAATTTTGCCCGGGCGGCCACATCTTTGGCCACCCACTCCGCCGGGACGCGGCGGCCGAAGCTGCGCGCCAGCAGAGCACACCCCTCCCATTTCAGCCGGGCCGCCGCTATCGGCTCCTCCGGTAGCCGGAGGACGTCCGGGAAGCGGCGGCTCAACCGCTCCACCTCCTCGGTCGTGGGCCATTGAGTAACCCACGGCCCCGGCCGTGACCAAGCGCCGGAGTTCCCACCGCGCCCAAAAGAGTTGGACTTACCTGGTCCTCTAGCCGCTCCCTCTGTCGTCTTCCCCGTCGGCTCTGTCGTCTTCCCCGTCGGCGCCTTCCCTTTGCGGTCCATAGGGTTTCCCCCAGCCGCCCGAAGACCACCGGAAGCCGAGGGTACTCGCAGAGAAGGAAAACCCAAGTTCCTGTGTTTCACACCGCCCCGCCCGCCCGCCGTGGATGCCACACCGGAAGGCAGGAGCCTAGCCAAGCGCCGATGAGACGCCGCCGGCTAGCCGTTAGCTTTCTCGCACTGCGCTGGAGCTTCTCGCTCTAACTAGCCGTTGCTTTTTAGCGGACCGGCAACTTGGGCCTCTCTGTTCACAACTCCAAGGAAAGCCTTGTCCAGTCTCCAGTATTGGTTTCCATCAGAGGAGAGGGCTTTTGCTGCCGTATTTCCAAGCGAAAAAAGGATGAGAGGAGGGGTCGCACGCCCTCCTCTTTTATGCCTTTGCGGATTGGGATGAGCTCCTAAATTTTAGGAGCTCACCTTTATCCATTTGTTGAAAAGAGAGGAGGGACGTACGCCCCTCCTTTCTTCTTCACGTAAAAGCCAAGGAGGGGTGTACGCCCCTCCTTCTTATCTTTTTTTTGTCACGCCCCACTTAATCAAATTAAGTGGGTGGGGGGGGGGGGGGGGGGGGGGGGCCAATGTTAGGGGGTCCAATCCTCTTCCAAAGAGGATTAGGTGCACCCATTTTCATTTTCCTTTCAAATCCTAATCTGATTAGAATTTAATAGAACCATGACTCAATTGAACTCTTCAATCCTAATCCAATTAGGAGTCATCTTAATTTATTAGATTAAAATTAATTAGGATTTAAGAAATCCTAATCTAATTAGGACTTATTAAATTTCAGTCCTAATCCATTAGAACTCTAGAAATCCTACTCCAAGTAGGACTCTAATTTAATTTGAAATCCTAATCCAATTAGGACTCTAGAAATCCTACTCCAAGTAGGACATGTATTTAATATGATCAAGTCCAATTAATTAAATCCAATTAATTAAATTAAATTACAATCCAATTGCAAGTATTCCTTCTTCAATTCACTAACTCTTAGTGGGTTAACCAATTATCAATCAAATTGATTATTTGTGATTCCTAATCGCAATTCAACCTTCAGATCAGTCAATACCTCTAATGTGTGTGACCTCATAGGTTCTATTCTATCTGAAGTGAGATATATTGCGATCTCTATCACAATATCATTGAAAACTCCTTTCAATAGGTTGGAACAATTCCAACTCAACTCACCAGGGATCATAGACCATCAAGATAGTCCCTGTGAGTCTCACCATCCACCAGTGACACCTAGCAGGATGCAGTGGCTACCCAGCAGAATAGAATGATGAACCTCTAGGTGCAGTTATTATATGATACAGTCCTTCTATCGTGGATCTTTATAGGACGGAGGTCATGGATAATACGTCAAACCCCATCGTCTGTCATATATCAAGATTTATTCGACTTAAGTTCGAGAATAGAAAACTCTTTCTCCATTGTACGTACTGCCCCGGCCGAGGTCTTACGAACTCAGTCTTATAAATCACATAGGATCACTCCTTATCTACCAAGGTCAATAGATTCCATATAGGTACATACCCTACTCCTACAGTAAACCTACTGTAGCCAATCTACACCACAAGGACCCATATGACTAGAGACCATGTATACGTGCAATCAAACTACAGTAACCTTACTGTGAGCAACCGAAGTACCGCAGGTCAAAGGACCAGTCACACTACTGCAACATCAAACAAGTCACTGACGAGTGGATAGACATCCAAGTGACTTCTTGTTTGGTCATGCTCAGTACCCTTGTTCTCTAACAAGCACCTGCACTATCACTTTAGTGTCCCTACATTGTGAACTCGAGTCTCGTCCATCACAAGAAAAGCGATCTGTGCACTGATCTCATCGGATCGATCGTCGTCCTCGTGATGATCCATCGATCAGGAGCATTTAGAAACTAATCACCAATGACACATGGCTCAAATTCTCGACTCTTGAGAATATGCATCATCTTATTAATTTCTTGGACGATTCATAGATACATAAACAATATGAATGAAAAAGATGCCCATTTATTATTCAATAATAATAAAGTGAAGTACAAAACTATGTCGCAGAATTAATAATGTATCAGCCATATTGGCTTTTAGGGTATACATCTAACATATATTTGGGTTTTTGGATTTTTGGATTTGAACAAAATTGCATCCAAAATTGTTTCGTTGCATCTTATTCTACCATACGTGCGGTCTTTAGATCTCTCCATCATAACTTTTATGACTCTGGGCATGAGCTTTCCACTAGCTTTGTGTATGTCTCTTTACCCCCAAAATCAGGCTACTGCTTCTTCTACCAAAAAAAAAAAAAAAAACCTAAAGACCATTTTGGTCCCACATGTTTTCATTTGGAAACGGAGCGAGCAGTGACGTTACTTTTCGCAGAATTATTTTAGTCATACAACATCATCATTTCCTAGACAATTAATTAAACTACCTTTTGTTTTATTAATTTACATGGATGCAACGGGCTGGTGAGGAATTTAAGGGTAATCTACTAGGATATAGCTGGATCTGGTTGTTGGGAACTATTGGTGTTTCCAGGCTGTCTTCAACAGGGGATCTATTGTCGGGCGGAGGGCCACTTGTGAGACGCCACAACTTTATTAACTGGATCTCAGGTCATTCCATGCACACAACTAATTAGAAAGAAAGTTCTTGGAATGATCGATAATTTTGATTTCACTAATCATAGTTGTTTAGAATAAGTTGAATGCATGAACTTGTTTTGTAAGTTTTCTCTTCATCAACAATTTATTAGAATAAATATATAGGATATATTTAGCAAAATAAATATATATTTATGCCAGGGAAATGAGAAATATGGCGATTTAGATAACAGAAAACTGCACTTTCTACAAGCTATTATTAATTATTTTTTTTTAAAAAAATAAATTTTATCTATTATGTTTTGCAGAAAATTTTACCAATCTGCTTCAGTTGGAAGCATATGAGAAGCTACTAGATTCTCATCTTAAACTTTGGAATAGCCTTAAAATATTGGGTCATATATGGGGAAATGTCGGTTTATCTTTTTAGAAAAAATCTAACTCACATCAAAATACAGAGCTTATATAGTTGTACGTTGAAGATTCAGAGATCCTTCAAATCATCTATGAGATTGTCCGGTTTGTTGAATAATTTAACAGGTTTACTTATATATCACTATTTTTTGTAAAAAAAAAATTATTGCTTTTTTATAGTTTTATTCCTTACAAATTTTTTATAAATAGTTTCTGTAAACTCTCATTTTCTAATAAAGGTCGGATGGCTTTGTCTTCCTCTTCATTAAAAAAACAATATAAATTTGCCATTTGCATGCTAAATTAACATTTAAAGCCCTATTGTCTTACAGCAAAGACCAACTTTACAACCGTGAGTTACTTCTTAAGGAAATATAGCAATACTCTAGAAATTAGTAAGATCTTTTTTTCTTTTTGTTTGCATTAAAATATAAGACACATAAAGTTCATTCCACATTAAATGTCCCTTATTCCCAACATTAATTTTCTGGGCCTATGGACCCAGGAAAAAAAGACCCTATTTTGCAGAATAGGTTCATCTCTTCAATTTATCCCTTCACCAGTATAACCTTCTAAAATTTATTTCGCAACCAGACATCCCCTTAGCTGATAAAAGAGAAATGCCAAGAGAATTGTAAGCAAAATCATCTTCCTAATCTCCTAAAAAAAAAATCATGAACTTGCTCACAAATCCTCTAATTACTTCTTCGAATAAGTTGCTCGTGGGCATTGACATAGAAGGATGGGCATTGAAAACACCTAGATGGGAACAGTAAACATATTTGGTGGCATGGAAATGAAAACATTTAGATTGGAATGCAAAAAGGGCCAGGATTTACCTGCAAACGAATATGTAACTGTGACCATGCCATTAAAATAGTTTAGGCTAGGCTAGTGGTCTCAAAGCACTAAATATCCCATAATATATTGGACTTTTTTTCTATCAAAGTTAAAAAGATCGGCAGCTGCTTTCTCTCCTCATGGGGCACGTCATGTTAGAGATATCAATCAACCTGTTTGCTAATCTAGCTAGACCGATTCAAATAAAACATTAAGCTGAACATAAGCTGCTTCCAAATAACTCGTCTCTTTTATCAACAGCAATGCGGTTTCTCTAACTTCTACTGATAGTCCCCAAGCATATTACAATCCATGAGGACGAGCTATTACAATGTGCCACTTCCTTTTTTTTAATTTTTTTTCGCTCCCCTCTACAAAGAAAATACCAATTCAATGAAGTTTAGCATTAAAAAGGGGCAGGACGTAGCCTGCAATGTTGCTCGCCAACCAAAATGTCCATAATTTGAGCCCCTTCTCATAGGTTTTAGATAGCAGAGACGAAAGTGAGAACAAAATGTAAAAGAAACCAACTGAATCGGTCCAAATTGAAATTTGTTGTAGGCAACATTAGAGTGTCAGAGAAGCTGAAAGCATTTATGTTCAAGAAGCTGCTTATCCCTCATCTCAAACTTTGGAATAACTTCGTAGCATTGGTGCCATACGTTGAGAGGCATTGATCTATTTTTTTTAGAAAAAGCTGACTCACATCAGGATGCAGAGTTTATATAGTTGTACGTTGAAGATATAGAGATCCTTCAAATCACTTATGAGATTATTCAGCAAGTTGAATAGTTTAATAAGTCTACTTACAGATTATTATTTTTTTAAAAAAAAATTATTATTTTATAAATATATATTTTCAGTAAATTTTTTATAAAAAATTTCTATAAACTCTTTTTTTTAAAAAATAAAAGCTGGTTGGCTTTGCCTTCCTCTTCGTCAAAAAAAGAACATGAGAGTGTCACGCTTATAGTAAGCCAAAAAGCTTGCAGGCTATGTGACTGATGCACTGGACTTGGCAAGGTCGTTTGCCAAACTTGGAAAGCTTCCATACGGTCCAGTAGCAGCTATCATATTACCCTGGTGATCCGTGGTTCTCGCGGCGCACAAAGCCATTCCACGAACACACCCAATTCCCCCCTACCACCCCAAAGGACAAACACGGAGAAGCACAAAAATAAAAGAATAAACACTCGCAGTATCTTGTAGTGGAGGATTTTTAGATTTAGATTTTATTAAGTTGGCGGACCCGAGGCTGACTTCTTACCGGAGTCTGACTTTTGCAGTCATCAGAAGAATGGCTTCAAATAAAAGTTTTGGATTATCTTTGAAAGAACCAAAAAAAAAAAAAAACAGGGGCTGTAGAGGTGAATGTCGCTCGTGCAATTTTGGGAGTCAAATTTAATCCTTTCATGGAAAAATGGAAGAATTATTTATGTGAAACACTGTGGTTAACTCCTAGCTAGGTTCATATAAATTGTTAAGAGCAGATACTGCACTTGATCTAAGCCAAAAGGCCGAGAGAGGTAATTATCTCCTTCAATTCCTTTAAATAAAGGACGGATGGTCCTTTACCTCCCTTATCAAAAAAAAAAAAAAGGGAAAAGAAATCGTAGGATTGTATAGGGCTACATCCCTCGCAATTTGGATTGTGGCATGGTGGTTTCTGATTAGAAAGGCCGGGTATGGGCTGCAATGCTGCACGTAATCTCCCTCTGCCTCTCCGGCCCAATCAAGCATGGTTGTTCCCTTCCTTTGCCTCAAATCAACCTCTGCCTTCCCTGACGCCCGAAAGACTAACGTTGATTTGTTCAAAGTCCTGAGCAATGGCGGCGGAGTTCAGTGCATGAAGGTACCTTGCTATATCTTCTTTTCTTGGTACAGCTGCAAGTCCTTCATGTAGAAAGCTAGTCCTTCTCTCTGCACTCTTCCACTCAGTTTCCGCCTCAGATTAAAGGACACCTCATAGCAAGCTTGAGGCTTTTGCACTTCTAGCCTGATTCCTTTCGATATTTCATAAAGATTACTTGCTTCTGCTTTTATCCTTTGAAATCAATTTTGTTTCTTCTTTATTTGATGCTTTGCTAGTTTTGCTGCTGCAAAATGTTTCCACCTGCTTAGGGTATAATCTTTTTCAATGGAGCATTACAGAGAGAAAGGAGAATTGGCTGCTGGGAGAAGTTGGTAATGAGATCAACCATGCTTAGTTCCTCAGAATTCCTGCACGAGCATTGATCCTCGGCCACCTTAAGAGAGCCCATGAACCTGCAATTAATACATGCTCTTGCTTCCTAGATATGTAGACATCAGCTGATTGGTGCAGCAGCCCATTTTCACTGGGTTGGTGATAGAGAGTTTACTTTCTCAGCCGTCATCAGCACAATAAGAAGAGCATGTCATCAAAGAAAAGAAAACAATTTTGTTGCAATTTCCATGTCACGAATTTTCAGACCTTGTGGTTGACAGCAACCAACAGTCGGAGGATCAGTTCAAGGTCATACTGAACAAGTCTAATACTATTGGGGGGGAGAGAAACATGCAGTCAGAACAAATGCAATCATGTAATAGCTGATGAAGGAACCTTCCATGGAAACCAGCTAGTGAATTAGCTCATCCTTTCAAATTGAGTTACCCAATTTCAGAATCATAGTTCTTTTATGCCATCAGGCAAAGCTCGAGGCTCAGTAGTGAACAATTCCAAGTTAACGAAGCACACAAAAACAGTCCAGCCAAGTTAAGAAGAGACTCCATTTCTATCTCTCTCTCTCCCTCGGAGCTCAAAAAGTAGGATCGAGAGGCCCCCTGTTTCATCTAGACGACATAGCAAGAGCGTACGACCATTGAGATGACATCAAGAAACAAGGCTTGTTTGCAGTTTATTATGGTGTTCCGCCACTGCCCCTTCATGCTCTTCCCACAATCCCCTTTCTCGCGACACCATTTTTTTCATCTCTTATACTAGCTCTATATGCACTAATTTTGACAGCTGAGTAATAATACTGACGGTTCAACATACATACAGCTCTAGCATCAAGTGCACAAATAATAGTATAGCATGCGCTAGTTTTGCTCCACAGTGTTAACTCAAAGATTTATTTGGATACTTTCTGGGCACTGTCCTGAAAAAATTAAAAGATGTGGAGTTCCCTGAGAAAACTTTTTCTTATATCTATGCGTCTGTTCTTAGAATAATCCTACCTGACTAGCTTATTTTATCACTTCCATGCAAATAGCTAATCATATTTCTTTTATGAGACCAAAAAAAAAAAAAAGGAGGAAATGATTTCATTCGAGCCAAGATTTGGGCTGCTCAAGCTTTGGCCTGGTAAGTGACACGGGCGATTGAGCTTAAACTGAAATTAAATATATTTAAGATTGATTTATCTCCTACCAACAAGCTTGAACAAGGTTTTTATCGAGAGAAGCCCGACTTTTTACTACTTTTTTAGCCTAGAGTGTTTGGCCTTGGTTTGTTTACTCATCAAGCCATAAAATGTGGTTCAAGCTTCGCTGGTTTGCTAATTGCACAAGTTGGAATGAGCCTATTATCAAGCTGAGCCCATCTCTTCATGAATAGCTTGATTATTTGGAGCCTTAGAAGAAAGTTTGAATTGATTTGCATAGCTACCTCTTTCTTTTCTAGATTGAGAAAAATTCTAAACTTTTTAGTTATGATGAATCAGTCCCGCATTTCATTGAAGGTATCATCCGATAAGCCCTCAGATGGTACCAAGTTACTGCATGAAATGCCTGTACAAGTGTTCAAGGTAAAAAAGTCAGATGTTAAGCTAGTGTTTCTGTATATGATGTTAGAACTGGAGCGCGTTGAGCTAGATTTCCTACATACGCTGTCAAAGCAATGCATGACGATTAATCCACATATTTTCAAGAAACATGAGGACCATATCGCAACATTCTGATAGGTACCATTTTTCTACAATTTTAGAAAAATTATATGGACGATTTTACAAAAAAATCCTTTATACAACCTAAGTTTAGCTTTTCTTGCCATAAAGAAGACATCATGCATATCTCTAACCTAAGACCTCAAACCTGAAACAACAAGTGTAACTTAAGACTTACTACACCGGATGGGAAAAATGCTACTTTACAAAAATTATGAACAATCAATATAAGACTAATGGTAACTATATATATTCCCACATATTGGCTTGTTTTTCACGGCTGCAATTTGCTGTTATCCTAAAATAAAAGGATAAATGAAGATTTTAGATCAAGAAAAAGACAGGAAAAAAAGGTTGAAGGTCAACAAATAAATCTAAGCTGTTCTTTTAAGAGCCCGGGGTAGCTCTAGCGTCAGTACCGTGCCATCTTCAATAAAAAAAATGAGAAATTTATGGACCTTTGTGTAATAATCGGGGTACTTATTGCGAGTAGGTGTATGTCTCCTCATTGGGGTAACTTTTCAAATTATAACATTTACTTTTTAGAAGTGAATGCATTCGTAGGCTCACTTATTCTCACAGTATGATGATGGTATAGGTATCTCTAAAAAAGTTTTTTCAAGGTGAATTACTGATCAAAGCTTACAAAACCAGTATTCTTGCGGGGAAGACCACCTTCTTCTTCCGTTTACTTCAAAGGACGACAGCATTCATAGCTGATCAGTGTCATGTCCAAAGCATTAGCAGTACTTTGGGACTGTTCATGAAAAAAAATTCTTTCATTAATATATTTTTAAAAAAATCCGATTCTTAAAAATATAATATTTAAAAAATAATTTTAATATATTTATTTGACTAAAAAATGGCCATTTCGAGTAGCTTATATTTAATATTTTTTAAAAAAATTATGTACAATATTTATTATATTTTTAATAAAAAATTATGTATAGATTTTGATGGCTTAAAAATAATTTTGAAAAAAAAACAACTCAATTTTCAATAGATAAAAAAACTTTTTATATTTTTATATTTTTTTTAAATATAAAAATTTATTCTCATAAAAATGTTATTTTTTATTTTTAAAAAATTCTAATCAAACTTCTTAATGCAACAAACGAGTCCTCAATGCAAGCTGCCACCAAGCAAGTTTGCCTGTCCCTTCTCTCTCTCTCTCTCTCACACACACACACACGCACCAATAGACAATTTTAATAACTGCAGCTGAACAATCCAATTCATAACTGGCAATATTTACTTCGATCCAAGGAATGTAAACAGTGCATCAAATCAACAAACATCTTCTGCACTGCCGCCATCATCAGTCAATAGAAGCACTCCCAGGAAGGCGACCCTCACCGACCAGGTAAGGTAGCCTCAAAGGCTCAAACTTCCACACGAGTCTTTAATGGCGTGCCGGCCGCTCCCAACACCGAGGACCAACTTGCCGCAACAATGGTTGAAAAACCTTAAAAAAAAAAAAAAAAAGTACATTAGCAAGCTTGGGGCCACCCAGGAGGGGGGAGAACTCTTCAGCCCCTTGTTCCAAGCGGTGTTTGCTCAGTTTTACAAAGATGGATCCAGTGGTTACTTAAAAATCCAAGGAAAATATCAGTTGCCGTACAGCTCTGCGACAGCGGCGAAGTACACGAAAGCCAACGAGGCTGCGTGGAGATGGCGGTGCTCGGACCCGCCGCAGTGCGCGGAGACGTCACGGGCCTTTGTCCAACGTGAACCCTATGGTGCCAAGCATGGTACCAAACGAGAGTTCTATGCGATACGGCATGAGGAAATTGGTGGAGTTGGCGAGGCCGGCGGGGCCGCTACGGCGTGAACCACCAACCATCATTTGACACGGAGGAACCACCTCCTTTTGGTACCATGCTTGGGCTCCGAAATATTTTTATGTCTGCAAAAGCTCAGAGGGAGAGAGAGAGAGGACTCTTGCATGGGCGGTGAACAGTGGAATTGACGCGGTGGATTGGGGGAGAAGGAAACGGACAGCACGAGGAGGCGTACGTACGGCGTCTGATATCCCCGCGCGATGCGCGGGCATCGGCCTGCGGGCGGGAGCGCGCTTGCAGTATGTGCAGCGGCCGCGCGCGCTCGGACAACAAGCTGGCTCAGGGCTGTAGATTTGCGTCCATGAGATTAGTTTTTAATTTCTTTTGTTTTTCTTTTCTCCTTCTCTCTAGGCATGCTTCAATTCAGTCGTTTCTCTTTAAAAATTTTCTAGAGTTCTTCAAAATATCTTTGTATATTAAAACTAGTTTATAAAAACAAATATGCGGAAATATAATTTTTTTATAACAAGTTAAATCGTATTTTGAGACATGATCGGGGATTTATTGTGTGAAAGTTGAAATCTATTCACTCCCGCATGGATTTGACAAGAAGGGAATAATAAAATTATGTTTCTGGTTGTGGTATGGAGCTTGAGTTTTTCTACCCCAACTCTCTCTACATAGCAAGAAATCTACTAACAATTTTTAGGATAAGGATTAAGATTATCTATTTATCATATTTGTTCAGAGAAACTAGGTCTTACATGTTATGATCCATCATCTAGTAAGCTGTAGTGCGACTTATCAATTGTACTTTATCATAATTTTTATGATTCAAGCCGGTAAAATCTTGGGTGATTGTACAAAATGACGGTGGATTGAATCCTGCTTGTACGAGAGTTTGAGAGCTTAGGAATCTTCGGAGGAGAACAACTTCTAATTGTGCAACATTATTATCATAAATTGTAGTTATAATTTTTTAAATTATTTAAAATCACAAACTATTCTTGATCTTTCTAATGATCAAATAAGTCTTTAAAAATAAATGAATCTAAAACTATGCAATTTTGCTCAAATTATACATGAAGTTTACAATTTGTTCACAAATTATTCATTACTAATTTAAGAAATTTCTATATGTTAATGGTCCATATATTGTTGGTGGTGTGATATTTTTTGCTATAATTTATTATTCTTTCATTTCCTCTCCTTATTTTTAAATAAACAAGTTCACGGATATTTTAAAAATCCTATATTTTCTTTAAGGTTCACATTTTTCAAGTTATTGTTCCATATTTAATATTTAATTGCCCGAACTCTTTCCAAATTTTTTTATCGAATCATTTGCTCTAGCCAAAGTATATCTAGATGCTGAACTTGTAATTATGGCATAAATCAATTAAACTAATTTGAAAAAGTTGAGAGAGAGAGAGAGAGAGAGAGAGTCCATTTCCAATTCAACTCCATGCAACTGTATTTTATTTCATCTTTTTTTTTTTATTTTATGTACTTCCTACCATTGCAATAATTTTGCTTTTGCTTTCCTTTTAATTAATCGTTGCTTCTCCCTTGTCACGAACTTAATACCTGAAACATTTTTGATCCTGGGGAAATCTGGTAGTTGTTGCTGACTTTACAGGATCATCCCCATAAATTTGGATACAAAAAGAGTTAAGAGGATCAGTTTTGAGGGAGATATAATCATACAAGGACCAAAATAGAACTTCTCTCTTTCGAGCTCTTAATTCTGATGACTTTGAGTATCCATTTGTTAAGTCCTTTAGAACTATCAACTTTCTCTACACATAATGATGAATTTCTTCTACATGCTTCACTTGATGATTATACATATTTAATACATGTCCAAACTTGAAGTCAATTTCTGCTGGTTTTCAAGAGAATATCATCATTCTTCATCTTTCAAGATTGAACGAGCAGGCTTCTGATCTTATTTCTATCACTAGCAAAATAAGTTTCGCATTTGAATTGTTAGAAATTTAAGTGAGCAAAATAGGTTCTTGTATTTACTTCTCAGCCTCCTTGCTCAAGTCTCTAATAATGAATTAGATTTTTAGAAATTGGAGTGAGTAAAGTCTTCAAAAATATTTTGGATGAAAAATTGTTAAACAGAATTAACAAGCAATGAAATCTGAAAATTAACAAAATTTTCAAAAAAAAATCAACAAACAAAGAGTAGTTTGTATGAGAGAATTACAAGAAAACTTAGCTTTAATTTCCAAACAAAAAGATCTGAAACCCAACAAAATTTCATCCTATACAGAGAGCAAAAGAAGTCGATTCCAACGCCAATGACCACCACCAACAAATGGAATTTCCCATCAGGCCAAATTTCATTCCATCAAGGGGAGCAAAAAGCAAAATCACATGACCTCTGAGGTGCAGTGGGAGAACTCAGAATAATGGCGTTTTTGACCGACGTGAAGAGATGTTCGGATAAGAATTTAATTAAAAACCAAAAATATCTTAATCTTTTATTAAATCATATCGATCCAATAATATTTAATGAATGCAGCAAAGGTGAGGCGGTGAGCAGGTCAATGAGATTCCCATCCAAACCGATAGCCGACAAATTTCCTCTCACAGCCGCCCGCCCCCAGCTATTCCAGCATCGTATCAGCATAGAACTTCTTATGCGGATTCAGATCCACCGTCCATATTAACCACCTAATGCCCATTGGATTCGGATCATCAGCTCGCATAGGTTTTAAAATACGGTCGTTAGGAGGATAGGGATAATAAATGTCACAAACGAACATGTCTGGAGAATTATGGCGTCACCCTCCAAGCCTGCCATATATCTTGATCCAGACAATGATGCTTGGATGACTTAAATACCCTTTTTATTTCCATTAATGGCAAAAATACCCGAACATAAACCCTCGTCATGGCGACCGGATTTGACTGATTGACCGTATCGTCTATTTATAAGATCTATAGTCTAATCTAAAATTTCACAAAATAATACGTGTTTTTTTCCATTTTAAGTGATAAAAAGAAGAAGAGGAACTGTAGCATTTAATTACCATCATCCAAATCCGAACGTCAGTCAACGCGGTCAACGATACAGATCCGCCATACATACGCCCCTGTGCGGACTTTCGGCTCTGCCTAGTGTTTATACTGTTTTCAAAGACGAACCAAGTCACTGATCAGATCGTTTAGAGGTTCTCTGGACCTCTATTCTTTCACTTTTATGAAATATTTTGTGTCTTAACTGCGATGGCAATGCTGGTGTAAAATTAATGCGAGCTTCCGATGTACTGAAAAATATATAAAAAAAATATCTAAGCCCTTGATATCAGAATGCACGAAGATAGAAAGGGGGCAAGAGAGGGAGATAGAGAGATTTCAGTCTATGCGAAGAGAGAAGAGAGAAATTTCACAAAATATATGATTTTATTTCCGGGAGTTTTTCTCTCAGACCTAAAACAACACTAGACTCTGTATGCTAAGAATCTCCTCTCTTGGTTACATTTCTAGTAAGGTAATAACATTGTTTTAAGAACAAATTAAATTACAAATGCAGGAGATTCTACTAATACAAAGCCCCCTCCTTTTCCTTCCTTCATCATCTATACATGCGCACACACAAAAAAAAAAAAAAAGAACTACAAAAGACTTCCCCATTTAACTCGTAGTTGTAGAAAAAAGACAGCGGCGCCATTCTGGTAGAGAGATATGGTTACCGGTTGTGGAGCGGGTCGGGGCAACTGGGCACCACCCGCTTGCTGTCATCAATACCACCACCCGCCGTCGCCGTGGAGGGGCGGAGAGGGATGGGCCTCCGCCCGATGAGCGGCGTCCCCCTACTTTTACCCCCGGAGTTCACCGGAAATATCCGAAGTGCCATCGCTCGAGAGTTGAAGCACACGAATCCATGCAGAAGCCAAACGCTCAATAGGACGGCGGCCAAGCACACGACGGTCCGTCTACTCCTCCCGGCAGTCGACATCGCCGGAAATATGACGTAAGCCCGCCGGAACCTCACCACATCGCCGGAATCCGCCGTCCCCGCCGCCCAGTCTCCCTTTCGAGAGAAGAGAGAGAGAGAGAGAGGGGGAGAGGTGATGATAGCTCCTTTTTCGCAACCACGTGATGACAGAAAGCGAGTAGTTGTAATAGCCTAGCGGGGTAGCTCGGTGTGGGTTGTTTAAGAGAGGATCTAATAACTATTCGCCCTTCATTTTGGACTAAATAACGGTAATACCACCACAGCAGACAAACTGTACGGTGCCGTTAATGGCGGGCGGTGTCCGTGATTTTATAAATAACCCTAATTATTTAACTTCTGATTTCAAATTAAACGCAAATCCACGTACCCGGCTTTCTTTGATTACGTGTCTAAACCTACTAATTATACATACATTTTTTGTGTTTGTATATATACGCTTCTTTACACACAGCGTGGTGTGCAAATTGGAGAATGAAGAAAAGCCGCCCGTCCAATCACCGTCAGATGCCGCTGGACCCACCAGACTTTTGAAAAGTACCCGTGAGGCGGTAAGGCAATGAGTAGGGTGATCCCCCGACGTGCGCCGTCTGATCTTTTTGATGCGACAATGCAAAGATCCCGTGCAGAAGCCGTATCAACCCGCACCGTCCATCAATTGAAACACAACAATAATGCGGTGTATCAGAGACGGGTCACTGGAACATTATGTTCCGTAATTAAGACAAGGTAGGAGGGCACTGTTTGCGAGTAGAGAGAACCACACACCATTATCTTAAACTAATAAGCTACTAATAATAAATTAAGAGAAGGGTAGGTATTTGGCTAAGAATCCGCGATGGCATGAGATAAGATTATGGTGATCATTAGCAAATCAGCGTCCGAATCGACCAGGTTTCGGGCAGTCTTTTTGGCCGCATTAACCCTTTTTTTCCGCTGTCCTGAAGGCGACACGTTGCGAAGCCAGCAGAAAGAAGGTTTAAATAAAGCAAAGTTTGTGCATAAAAAGAGGGTTTCATCCTTCCAAAACTCCAAACTGCTTTCCCCAGCCGGACGTCATAAAGCGGCGACCCAGAGCTTCCCCTTGGCTTTTGTTTACCTTTTGGCCGCTTGTGTTCGTCACCTTTCTCCTCTCGCTCCACAGTTTGTACTTTTTTTTTTATTTTCTCCCTACCATCTGTACGACACCCAATTCATCGTCCCCTAGAAACCTGGCCTTTTCACTCATTGTCCGAAGTGGTTCACAAGATTGGGTTACGCCTTGGTGATATATCTGGCTCCAGCCAGATGAGTCATGATTGCTGGAGTTAATGAGCCAACAACTCCAAAATGGGATCCGAGTTGCTGAGTTCCAGGAGAGTCGCGCTGTTCTCATTATGGCGTCCTAGAAGATGGCTTCAATTGAAGAACGTCCAGAAGCCTATGAATCTGAGCATGGTAATTGGAGGAAAGAAAGAAACGATGTAAAGTTAGCCATTCACCGTGCCAAAGCTCGGTGGATCCAGGGACTGAAGTGATACAAAGCTAGCCCGTCCCAAGCGCCACAACTTTCTCGTATTCGCCATTAATTACTACTCGGTGTTAGCACTTACTCCATGCATGGATTCTTGATGGCCCAATTTTGCACGCGTTCATGATGATTTTTCCAATCAATGCCATCATCTCCTCGTTTTCAGAGAACGCGTCGGGAGTTTTTATGGAGCTCGACATCCATGGTGGCTTTTGGGGCCGCTACGTACGGACCCATGAGATTTCAGAGAACGCGTCAGGAGCGTTTATGGAGCCTGTCATCCATGGTGGCTTTCGTGGCTACTACGTACGGGCTCATGAGATTTCTTTACCCCCAGTGAGATGCCTTCGAAGGGCCCTGCTCGAATCTGCCTCAGAATGTGCAAGTCCGTGGACTGGCAAAGCCCTCTAGGCCGTCAGTGGTGACTCTAACCTAGCTAGTTGACAACGCCCTTGGCTCGAGCTATTTTACCATCCGTATTTTAATGAATGTAGCCATTGGATTTCTCCTGATCGAGACTCAAGTTGTTGGACACTGCTGCAGTAATATGAGAGCCAATGTTATAGCTGCAGGTCCATTCATGGTGATCGCCATTATTACTATTACATGGGCTCGTTAATGCACAGGACAAGGGACAGGCACAGTACTAGCTCGCCCAGGCGTTAATAAGCATCAATGCTCCAACAACCCATGATGGTTGACGAACCCTAAAATAAAATGAGTTGCAGGGTTGCAGGGACAACACCGTGCTTGACAGCCTGCAGGATGCGGTTTTAGCATCCAGGAATCTGTAACCTGAGCGTAGAATATATTACACGACTGCAAAGTCGGCACTTCATCGTCCATGGCTTTATTTTAACATGATAATATGTGTCAGGTTTGGTAAATGTCATGGAAGCATGCAGATGGGTACTTAAGGGCAAGTTACTACGGAGACCGATGTACTTGCTCCGGTAAATAAGTCTCTAATGAGTCATGGCGATCTAGAAACACAGCTAAGGGCCAAGTCGATTTTATGAAAGGGGCCCAGTGCGCTTGGTGGGATCTTCAGACAAGTTAAATTATTAGCGGACAGTGGATATATATATATATATATATATATATATCAAGGAGCATTATTCCATGTTACCTGGGGACGCCTGGGGTGTGGTGAGATCTGTGAAAGCCACCGTCAAAGTTCGTGTGACTGAGCTGCATGCTATCGTGATTCATCTACGTGAGGAAAAGGACTGTTTTGGACCATCCAAAGAACTATGGCAAACTGGGCTGTACCGCAGCAGTTGCATCACTTCTTGACATAATGGAGGCTTGATGCATGATATTTGGGTGGTGTTTTCTGGAGTACTTGACACAGATAACGCCATAATTACGTGACAAAAGCATGCGCTGCTGTAGTCGGATTTGTATACCCGAGGAAAAGGATTGTTCTGGATCTGTAAGAGAGGGAAAGATTAATTTGTTGTAGATCACTACAGGAGAGAAAGAGGACTGTTTTGGGTCGCTCCATGAGAGCCAAAGGATTGTTTCGGATCGCTACGACAAGGCAAGCTGCAAAGTGTTCATGAAATAGATAAGGTTTTCTCAAAAAATCCAGAACCACTTCCTAACAATGCATCTAATTGTGTAGGAAACCTTGGTAGCTCGCATTTTAAAATATCTTACACTCCAGAGATCAACCTTGTCATGAATAGATGGATTATCTTCACGACAATTTTTAATGTAGTCTCAATCATGATCTTAATAGCTACTATTATATTGTAATGTGCACTACGTTTTTTTCTATTTATAATTTCAATGTTGCATTGGGTTAAATAATGTGAAAAAAATTGCCGGTCCAAAATCACCGCAGACAATCTCGTGAGTGCTAGAAATCAAAGTGGGGAACTGGGGATATATATGTTGTGGCACTTGACTAATTTATGTAAAAAAAGTTCAAACTTATCCTGGAGTAGGATGCTTCATGGATACAAGCAGTTTTCAAGCTCTAGCAAAGATATCATAGTAGAAAATTAAGTAGGATAACTCCTAGTAAACCCAGTACCAGGTTAGGGATCTAGTGCATCTTAAATCGCCTGGCATGGAGGTTGGATAGGGAATATCTGGCTAAGCTATGGAAGCTGTACTGATGTTGCTAGTCTGTTAAATTTTATGGCTATAACCTAATCCTACAGATCAAGTTGATGGCCATAAGCTTGCTACCAGCTGTTCATTATCCAAATCTTGAATAGTTTTGTATATAGGAGTCATTTAATGGCATATATACAATTAGTAGGACTTTTGAATTCGAGATGACTATGGGCAAATAGGACCATACTACTATCTATAACCTGCTCCATCCTAGCCTCATCAGATTGACCCACCCATGGCTCAGAGTTCTGTATTGAACTACACAGCTAGTACTAAAGGAGAAAGAGATGGACCACTCTCAGAACACAACCCGGCCAAACCAAGTGAAATGGCATTTCCTCGACCCAGCTTGGCCCATATAAGACTGTGTTGGGCTGGGTTTTCAGGACGGCAGGAGTTTCGTATGTGATTGGGTTCTGATGCCTATACTATATTGCCTTTTTCTTTTCTACAGCAGATGGCTTATACACTTCCAATATAGATATATCCAAAAAAGTCAAAAAACGACATATCACGAAGTGTGCTAGACAACTTTCTTCCTCAAACCAACATGATACCTCCGAAGTGATCCGCCAATACGATGCCTAGCTTGGAACTCAACATCACCTCTCACCATAGTTCAAATGTCCCAGAATATAGGGTGATGTAATAATAGCATCTGCTTCCTAATAATCATGTCCTTCCATCTCTCACCCTTGTACCATTGGCAATCTTGCTCGTAGGAATTATAGATAAGTCCAATAAATATAATATAAAACAAACAAATAAAAAAAATATAATGGATGGTTGTATCCAGAATTGTGGGCCGACCTCTGCACGGCCCAGTAAAGCCCAGTTTGAAGGATTCTTCCTTCCTTATCACTTTAGCCCTTACCGTTGCGCCTCCGGAACAACTGATTCTTTCCAGCCGGCCCAGCGACACAAAGCACCACCACCGAAAAGTAAAGCGTTAGAGCCAAGTTTGTCATCTTTTTGTCCGTATCGTAGAGGGCAAGATCTCGGACTCTCTGTTGTTCTCGCCGCCGCCGCCACCACCTTCGTGGCTAAGAAAGGGCGAGGAAGAAAGAAAAAGAAAGCGAGAGAAACCCCAGTAACTGTGCGTGAAGAGAGGGAAGGGAAGGGAGGGAGGGAGAGATGTTCCTTGTGGAGTGGCTGTACGGGATCCTGGCGATGCTGGGGCTGGCGACCAAGGAGGCGAAGATCCTCTTCTTGGGCCTCGACAACGCCGGCAAGACAACCCTTCTCCACATGCTCAAAGATGAGGTCAAGTCCAGTCCTCCATCCCTTCTCTTCCTCTTTCCTTTCCTTTCCCCTCTAATAATTTAGTTGATTTCTCTTCGTCTACTTTCTTGTACAAGAAGGAAAAGATAGTCTATTTGTAGTGATTTGAGTTGAGGGGTTTAATATTTTTCTTTTGCCGTTTTGGGGGCAGAGGTTGGGGCAGCACCAGCCGACGCAGTTCCCGACGGCGGAGGAACTGATGATCGGGAAGATCAGGTTCACGGCGTTCGATTTGGGGGGCCATCGGATGGCCCGCAGAGTCTGGAGGGATTATTACGCTAAGGTAATTTATTTCTCCATCCTTCTTTCTGCTTCTGATATGTGGGTTTCATTATGGCGGTCTAGCTACAGTGGTGAAAGAAGGAAAGAATTCTAGGGTTTATATTCATCCATCTTAATTTGGCGTTGATATAATGATATTAAGATCTGAATATGGTTTCTTTGTTGAAGAATCTGGAGTTATTGAGGAAGGAATTTAGTTGTATGTTTGATGTAACTTTTGCTTGTCCTGATATCTGTATTGATTTCTGCCCTTCTAGAAACTGTTGCTGTTCCGCTGCTTACAAAACAAATGGACTTATTCACGATGATTCTACTACAATTTTCGTTTATGGATGCAGTGAAATGACATCTAACATGTCGCGCATAACTAGTTAGCCGAATATCTGATCATTTAAATTCGTCATGGAGCCAATAGTTTTTCTCAAAAGACAGAGAATATGAAACAATTGGTGCATTTCTAAATCAAAATGGTAAACCAGGTGAAAAACATCCAGCAAATTCAACTGTGTAAGATATCATTTATTCATGTAGAACATAAGCTTTTAATTACATCTCCTGATGCTCAATAGGTACCATTTCAGTTCTCCTTGATGGATCTTCATATCCTGAAATTGTTGGATGATCTCATTATTGAAGCCCTTAAAAATGTCTTCTTCAATATATCTGTCCATATTATCATTCTTCTGTTCAACTTCCACCTTTTTTGTGGTCATCACATTTTTCAATGCACTAAAAGGCTCTTTCAAAAATAACTATTGCAACCGGCAAAGTAAGCACTAGTGTCACTAACAATAGCAAATTCAACCAAAATCCACAGTTCTAACTTGAGTTCAAAGAAGGGGTACCGATCTAGCTCCAATCTGAAGTGGCTAAGACTAGTTTTTAGTGACAGTAGCGATAGTTTTAGAGATTGTCATTTACTAGAAGTCCTCATGTTAGCATAAACATATGTATGCCCAAGGTTGTCATTCTCTTGGTCAGGCAAAAACACAATTTATACTGATATTGGAGAGCATATCTTGCCCAGAAGATAGCTACAAGGCTCTTGAACGTTGCTTGACCTATAGAACGATTTACCAGGGATCACTGGGCATATTGTTCCTCTCTCATCATTCTCCTATATACGGAGTATTGATGAAGAACTCTATAAGCCTTTCTTTATGTCCTCTATGAATAGATGCTGGTTTCCTAACCCATCAAGGCCCCCAGTCAACTAGGACTCCAAATTCATCTTTAGGTATCTGGAACAGGCTAGTCGACTGATTGGCCTAACCTCCCATGGTGTCCTATTCTTGTCTCCTAGTTGTCTTTTAGTAGGAATTTTAGTGCTTAGTTTGAGAGTTATGGAGCAGCCCATGTCTATGAACTATATATTTTTGGGATCACTTATGTCTATGAACTTTATACATTGGGGATATCGCATACATCATTGGATCAAGCAGTGGAAGTGCCAGTTTGTGTAGCCCCCAGTGCTGAAGCTTCTAGAAGTATCGTGCCCAACAATTGGATCTGATACCATGAGAAATAGGTTGGATGAAAGAGTATGTTATCATCAAGGCGTCAGTCGAAATTGGTATAAAGATGTATGATTGAGATAGTGTTAGTCTAAATACCACGAACAAAAAATAATAATAGAAGATGACTATCTATGAAAAATGCATCTAAAGAGGCAGATCTCACATACTTTGAGATCTGATGGTTAATTGAAGCTCTGATGCCTGATATACAAATAATTAACAAACTGGCAGGTACGTGATACAAGATTGCAGAGTCTCTCTCTCTCTCTCAAAATGAGTAAGAGAAAGAGAACAGTAAAGATCACTCCACAAGCATCTCCTTCTGTTTGTTGATTTTTTTTTGAAATTTACATTTCATCAACCTTAAGAACCACTATAAGCGTTTCCAGATTTTGTTGAACCATCAATTGATTATTGAGTCAAGAAAAACATGTTAAATGAAAATTTGTAATGTGGTAATAAATGGACATTCCTAGTGAACTTTGCTTGTATCTAGCCCACATTTGTAGATAAATATTTGTCAGGTTACCCCCACACGCGTTGCGACGATCGCAGCGGAAAGACACGCGCGAGGTTGTTCATCTCATGAACGTTTTAGGGAACATAGATTTCAAAAATTTTCTAGAGTTCTCTAACTCAGATTTATGAAATCTAAAGGGAAGATTAAAATTAAAAGACTAGATTAATTTCACATCTACTACAATTCCTAATTGTATAGAATTTATAAAAATATAATGTTTACCTTTGAGCGGGTAGAACTTCATCGCTATCTGATGATCGTTGGATTTCTGGTTTTCTTGAAGCCGCACAAGCGTCCGGCCTCTACAGGTATCCACACGAGGTACAGATCGCTCCAAGATCTCACCGGGGTACTAGCTCTCTTGCAGAGATCACCTTTGATGGCTGAATTCCTCTTTTGTAACCAACTTTTTGATTACTTTGAGAAGAAGAAAAAGAAAAACGACGAACGTCGAAGAGGAGGAAGAAGATGGCGCAGCTCTTCTTCCCTTTTCCTTGCTCACGCTAAGGAGGAAGGAGAGAGAGGGTGGCGGCAGCTGGAGGCTTCAATGCTTTCATACTTTATGCCAGGGCCCTTTAAATAGGCATCTCATGCCCATACAAACAAGAAATAATTTCAGAGATCAATCATTCCTTGATTCATCCCTCCAAAATCTGCAACACCCCTTACTTAATTCTATCGCAACTCTTACTTAAAAGAGTTTGAAGAGAATCCAAGGGATGTGCTCATGCCATGTGGCAATCCGCGTGAACAAGGAGGTGGAGGGGCATCTGCCCCTCCACATGGCGCGGGGCCATTATAGGAAAGGAGGGCGGACGCCCCTCTCTCTTTCCTTCTTTGCTCCATACACATGAAGGGCTCTCTCCCTTCCTTTTATGCATGAGTCACCTAATTTAATTAGGTGTTACATGGTTCCACCTGATCCATTGAATCCTAATCCAATTAAAACCCAATGTGTCATCCAAATTGATTTATGTGAATCCTAATCCAATTAGGATTTGAATTGGACTTCATGAATCAAGTTCCTTATCTAATAAAGAGTTCTAATTAATTAGACCTTTCCATCCTTATCTAATAAGGTTAAGCCTATTTTAATTAGGTCCAATTAAATCAATTAAATTGCAATCTAGTTGCGATTTCTTCTTCTTTAACTCACTAACTCTTAGCGGGTTAAATCAAATTGACAATTAATTTTAATTTTGATTTCAAATCGTAATCCAACCGTTAGAACGATCAAAACCTCTAATGTGTGTGACGCCGTATGTTCTATTCTGACTGGTAGCGAGATGTATTATGATTTCTATCATAATATCATCGAAACTCCTTTCAATGTGTTGGAACAATTTCAACTCTACTCTTAGGGTTCACTAATCACCAAGTGAATGCCTTCGAGTCTCACAATCCACTAGTGACACCTAGCAGCATATAGTGACAATTCAGCAGAATGGAAGGGATGAACTTCTAGTTGCAGTTAGCGTATGATACAGTACCCCTATCATGGATCCCGACATGACGGAGGTTATGGATAATTCGTCAAACCCCATCGTCTGTCTTATGTCAGATTTATTTGACTCAAGTTCGAGATTTGGAAAACTCGTTTTTCAGAACCGCCATGGTTAAGGTCTTTCGAACTTAGTCTAATAAATCACATAGGATCACTCCTAATCTATTAAGGTCGATAGATCCCATCTAGATGCAACCCTAATCCGATAGTAAACCTACTGCAGCTAATCTGCACCACAAGGACCTTTAGAGCCTATATATATGTGCTCGTCAAACTACAGCAACCTCATCGTGATTAGCTGAGGCATCGCAGGTCTAATAAGTACTAGTCATACAACTGCAGCATCAAGTAAGTCACTAACGAGTGGATAGACATCCAAGTGATTTCTTGCTTTGGTTACGTTTAGTACCCTTGTTTTATAACAAGCACTTGCACAATCACCTCAGTGTCGCCACACTATGGACTTAAGACTCGTCCATTAAGAAAAGTGATATGTGCACTAATCTCATCGGATCGATCACCGTTCTTCGGATGATCCATCGATCGGAAGCTATTCAGGAATTAACTATTAATTACACATGCCTTAAATTTTCAATTCTTGAGAATGTGTCATTAATTTTATTAATTCTTAGGACGATTCATGGATACATAATAACACAAATGAACAAAATGCTTGATTTTATTAATTAATAAAAGATCAAGTACAAATTTCATGCCTCCAGAATAATTATAATGCGTCTGCCAAATTGACTTTAGGGCATACTCCTAACAATCTCCCACTTGCACTAAAGCCAATCAGACATATCTAAGCCCCATCTTCTCAAGGTGTGCTTCTGTTTTTTGCTGACTCAGCTGTTTAGTGAATGAGTCCGCCACGTTATCTGTGGAGGCTACTCTCTGCACTTCTACATACTTCTTTTCGAGGTAGTCGCGTATCAGGCGATATCGTCGCTCTATGTGCTTAGACTTCTGGTGAGACCTCGGCTCCTTAGCTAGTGCTATGACGCCATTGTTGTCGCAGTAGAGTGTGATAGCATCTGATGACATCACGCCTAACTCTTCAACAAACCTTTTGTACCAGAATGCTTCCTTTGCAGCTTCAGAGGCGGCAATGTACTCAGCTTTCATGGTAGAATCTGCAATAATCGGTTGTTTAGAACTCTTCCAATTTACTGAACCACCATTGCATAAGAACACATACCCTAATGTAGACTTTCTATCGTCAATGTTAGTCATCAAATCTGAATTTGTGTATTCTTCTACCTTTAATTCTGATCCTCCAAAGATCAAGAACATATCCTTAGTTCTTCTTAAGTACTTAAGAATGTTCTTCACAGCTGTCCGGTGCTCTTCACCTGGATTCGACTGATATCTGCTTGTGATACTCACAGCATGTGCTATATCAGGTCGTGTACATAGCATGGCATACATGAGGTTCCCTATAGCCGAAGCATAAGGGATCTTGCTCATGCGTTGAATCTCTTCAGATGTGTTGGGCACATCTTCTTGGAGAGATGAATCCTATGCCTAAGGGGTAGTAATCCCCTTTTTGAGTTTTTCATGCTGAACCTCTTCAGCATTTTCTCTATGTACATTTTCTGTGACAAGCCAAGCATTCTTTTGGATCTATCTCTATATACCTTAATTCCTAAAATGTAGGATGCTTCCCCAAGGTCTTTCATGGAGAATTTCTTAGACAACCATACGGAATATCATTCCCAATTATGAGGATATCATCCACGTATAATACGAGGAATACAATAGCCCTCCCACTAATCTTCTTATAAACACATGGTTTCTCTTCGCTCTTAATGAAATCAAACGATTTGATTACATTGTTGAAACGAGTGTTCCAACTCCGAGATGCTTGCTTTAGTCCATAGATGAACCTTTGCAGTTTGCAGACCTTGTGATCACCATCACTGGAAGTGAAACCCAAAGGCTGCTTCATATAGATATCTTCTTCAAGATATCCATTTAGAAAAGTAGTTTTCACATCCATCTGCCATATCTCATAGTCATGATATGCTGCAATAGCAAGCAATGTTCGAATGGACTTCAGCATGGATACAGGTGAAAAGATTTTCTGAAAGTCGGTGCCTTCGCGCTGACTATAACCTTTTGCTACTAGCCTTGCTTATAGGTCTCTATCTGGCCATCCGAACTTATTTTCCTCTTGTAGATCCATCTACATCCAATAGATACTATACCTTCTGGTGGATCTACTAAGGTCCAGACTTGGTTGGTATGCATGGAGTCCATCTCCGACTTCATCGCTTCCAACCATTTCTCGAAATCGATGTCTAACATCGCCTCGTTGTAGCTATTGGGATCCTTAGAATGATCCCTATTTCCCACGAAGAATACTTCCCTTACTTCCTCTGTAAGTATACCTAAGTACTTTTCAGGAGGATGGAAAATCCTACTAGATCTACGAGGTGGAGTAGGTTTTATGTGTATTGGCTCAATGTGAATAGGTTCTATAGGTATTTCACCAAAAAAAATAGGTTCTATAGGTACAGTGGCTCGTTGCTCTTCAGAGATTTTCTCTTTGAGCTCAATTTTTCTCCTACTGCCTTTATCAAGGATAAACTGTTTTTCCAGAAAGATAGTATATTGGCTCACAAACACTTTGTGATCCTCTGGGACGTAAAAATTGTATTCTAATGACTTCTTAGGATATCATATAAAACGAGCACTAACTGTCCTAGCCTCTGACTTGTTTGCCTGTTGTCGCTTGACGTGGGCCGGACATCCCCAAATCTTGAGATGACCAAGACTTGGTTTCTTACCATGCCATATCTCATATGGTGTGGTAGGAACAGACTTAGAGGAAACTCTATTCAATATATATATTTCTGAAAGTAGGGCATCTTCTCAAAGGAATAAGGGTAAATCAGTGAAGCTCATCATGGACCTGACCATATCCAATAGGGTCCGATTTCTCCTCTCTAACACTCCGTTGAGCTGAGGTGTTCCAGGAGGGTCCATTATGAAACTATACCATTTTCTTTAAGATAATCACGGAATTTTTCACTAAGGTATTCACCTCGTTCTGATCGAAGAACCTTAATGAGTTTTTCTGTTTGTTTTTCTACTTCATATCTGAACTTCTTGAACTTTTCAAAAGCTTCAGACTTGTATCTTATAAGATACACATACCCATACCGAGAACAATCATCGGTAAATGTTACGAAGTAAGAATAACCTCCCCTAGCTTGCACATCGAATGGGCCACACACATCAGTGTGTACTAGGGTAAGTATTTCAGTGGACCTCTCCCCGTATCCTACAAAGGATAATTTGGCCATTTTTTTCTTAAAGGCAGGATTCACAAATCGGATATGACTCGGAAGTCAATGAGCCTATAAGCCCATGTTTCTTCAATTTGTTTATTCTGTCTTCTCTTATATGATCAAGCCTGAGGTGCCACAAATACTTTTGATTTATCTCATCTCTAGATCTTTTAGATCCTATGGTACTCACTGTTTGCTCAAATACATTCACAGACACATCCAAATGTAAGGGATAGAGACTGTCAATCATAAAACTACGTACAACTATTTTATTTCTCAAATAAACGAAACAGTAATTTTTATTGAAATTGAATTCAAAATCTTCATGTGCTAGATAAGATACAGAATTCAAGTTTCTGCTAGCAACAGGTACATAATAACATTTCCTAAGTATCAAACTAAATGCAGACGGCAATCACAGAGGGTAGGTGCCCACAGCAACAGCAACAATTCTTGCTCCATTGCCAATCCGAAGGGTTACCGTATCTTCCGTAAGCCTTCTATTTTTCTTTAAATCCTGCATAGTAGTGCACAAGTGAGCACTAGAACCAGAATCTATAACCCAACTGGAAGTAGAAGAAACCGTTAGATTCGTTTCAATAATGAGCATATCTGACATACCTTCAGAAGGCGTGTCACCCTTCTTGCTCTTTATACTCCCCATATAGATTGGACAGTTCCTCTTCCAATGGCCGTCTTCGTTGCAATGGAAACACTTTCCCTTATCTGCGGCCTTTTTTTTTGGAACATTCTTCTTTGGCTTCTTCTCGATCTTCTGCTTCTTTGCAGACTTCTTCTTCCAGGTAGACTCTCTTGGAAGTAGAAGTCAACTCGGCAGCGAGAACTATGCTTCTTGAACTCTTCAAGGCTTCCTCAGTTGTTACCAACATATTTAACAATTCAAGTTTGGTGCATTCAATCTTGTTCATGTGGTAGTTTACAATAAATTGTCCATATGAAGAAGGAATTGCAGGTGCAAATCAGTTTGCAATTCATTGTGCATGTTCATGTCGAGCTTCTCAAGCTCTTCCAAGCCCTTTATCATGGTCAGACCATGATTATGGACAGACTGCCCTTTGCGCATCTTGGCCTTGAAGAGCATCTTGGACACTTCAAACCGAGCTGTGTGACTCTGCTCACCATACAACTCTTGCAAGTGATGCAATGTCCCCGGCAGTCTTCACATTCTCATGCTGGCATTGTAGTTCATTGGACATGAATGCCAAAATATAGCATCTAACTTTATTGTCTTCATCCATCCATCTAGCATGCATCTCACGCTGCTCAGCATATGGACGATTTGGTAACACTGGGGTGTCATGGTTCAGTACATGCCCTAATTTCTCACAACTTAAGACAATTTTCAAGTTGCGGAGCCAATCTTTATAATTGGGTTCGGTCAATCGGTTGTTCTCAAGGATGTGGGTCAAGGAATTAGAGGCTGACATTTTTATCTGCAGAGAGTAAAGATTCTAGTTAGAGTTTTATACTTGAATTTGAATTTCTATTTGTTTCAGAGACTTTTAAAACAAACATCTCCCACTATTTTCTCGGATCTCCTACACTTCTCTAGTAGAGAAACGGAAACCTGCGACTTTAGGTTTCAAGTGGGGTGCTACGGTTCCACCAATTTACATGCCACCTCACCTAACAGTTATTGGTGACACATAAATGATGAGTGTACAACTTCTTGTACAATGCTTCTTAAGCAAGTTGTAGCCTACTTGGTCTCCAAGTCATAAGGGCCTCACCTAACAGTTATTGGTCCTGTTCCTTAGTTAAGTCAGACCCACCATAATTTCTGTATAAGTAAAGTCGTCATTGGGTCCTCATCTAACAGTTATTGATCCCCAACCCCATCTTTACCCCACGTCTCATGCTAATAGAGAGGTCCAGCCCCCCATGCAATTTGCCCAGTGTGTCCAGCTGAGACAAGTTAACGCCGGAAAGACCTTAGCAACTCTACTACGGTGGAAGACCTCTAGACTAAATATTGGGTAATCTAGTCTTAGTGATTCCAACTTTGAGCTATTCATAGGAGGTAATTGATCAATTGGTCAGGTAAACAGGTGGAAGGCTCTCTTTACTTAGAGAGTAAGGTTCTAATTAAGTAACCATCTTTAACGCTTTCCTAGACACCAATTAGATCAATTAATTAAATATGACTAGCTCAATGTATCGTTCACTCTCGACTGATTGAGAAGGTTTTAGGTCTCGAATAGGGTTTAAATCTTATGTAAATATGAAACTGCTTTCAAATGTTATATGTTTACATCTTATGTAAATGTCATATTGTTTAGGTTTACATCCTATGTGAATATGAAACCTTTTGCATATGTGTTTACATCTTATGTAAATGTCATATTAGTTTAGTTTTACATCTTATGTAAATGTCTTAACCTATTTGGGTTTTTATTCACATCTTATGTAAAATTGCTTAACATATATATATATATATATATATATATATATATATATATATATATATATATATACATCTCATGCATATATTAATTTTTCTTTTAAGCACAATCCTAAATAAAATTATCCTTTAATAAACATGATTCTATGATTTGATCATATGCTATGCATATCATGCATGTATCAATTTTCTTTTAAGTATAGGCATAAATAGGAATTTATCTTTTATGATCATGAATCTTTGATTGAATCTTATCACATACTTCTTAAGTAATTTCAGATCCGGAAATTTCAATTAAATATGCTATCAACTGAAATTCTGATCATGCAAGATATGATTTTAATTATTGCAATCTTATTGTAATTAAAATTAATCATGCAAGATCTAGATTTTTCAAACAAAAATCTGCATGCTGAAATCTGAAATTTTAGCACGTAGAAATTTTAGCAAGCATATAAATTTTTCAGATCTAAATTAAATCCTAATCAAGCCTATCAAGTTTAATCTAAATCCCATAAACGCGGCTCTGATACCACTGTCGGATTACCCCCACACGCGTTGCGACGATCGCAGCAGAAAGATACGCGCGAGGTCGTTCATCTCATGAACGTTCTAGGAAACGTAGATTTCAAAAATTTCTAGAGTTCTCTAACTTAGATTTATAAAATCTAAAGGGAAGATTAAAATTAAAAGACTATATTAATTTCAGATCTACTACAATTCCTAATTGTATATAATTTATAAAGATATAATCTTTACCTTTGAGCGGGTAGAATTTCACCGCTATCTTTTGAAGCCGCACTAGCGTCCGGCCTCTATAGGTATCCACACGAGCTACAGATCGCTCCAAGATTTCACCAGGGTGCTAGCTCCCTTGCAGAGATCACCTTTGATGGACGAATTCCTTTCTTTTAATCAACTCCTTGATTATTTTGGGAGGAAGAAGAAGAAAGACGATAAACGTCGAAGAGGAGGAAGAAGATGGCGTAGCTCTTCTTCCCTTTTCCTTGCTCACGCCAAGGAGGAAGAAGGAGAGAGAGGGTGGTGTGGCGGCAGCAGGAGGCTTCAATGCTTTCATGCTTCACGCCAAGGCCCTTTAAATAGGCATCTCATGCCCATACAAACAAGAAATAATTTCAGAGATCAATCACTCCTTGATCCATCCCTCCAAAATCTGCAGCATCCCTTACTTAATTCTATCGCAACCTTTACTTAAAAGAGTTTGAAGAGAATCTAAGGGATGTGCTCATGTCATGTGGCAATCCGCGTGAACAAGGAGGAGGAGGGGCATCTGCCCCTCCACATGGCGTGGGGCCATTATAGGAAAGGAGGGGCGGACGCCCCTCCCTCTTTCCTTCTTTGCTCCACACGCGTGGAGGAAGGGCTCTCTCCCTTCCATGCGTGGGTCACCTAATTTAATTAGGTGTTACATGGTTACACCTGATCAATTGAATCCTAATCCAATTAGAACCCAATGTGTCCTCCAAATTGATTTATGTGAATCTTAATCCAATTAGGACTTGAATTGGACTTCATGAATCAAGTTCTTTATCTAATAAGGTGTTCTAATTAATTAGGCCTTCCCATCCTTAACCAATAAGATTAAGCCTAATTTAATTAGGTCCAATTAAATCAATTAAATTGCAATCCAATTGTGATTTCTTCTTCATTAACTCACTAACTCTTACGGGTTAAATCAAATTGACAATCAATTTTAATTTCGATTCCAAATCGTAATCCAACATCGGAACGATCAAAACCTCTAATGTGTGTGATCCCGTAGGTTCTATTTTGACTGGTAGCGAGATATATTATGATCTCTATCATAATATTATCGAAACTTCTTTCAACGGGTTGGAACGATTTCAACTCTACTCTTAGGGTTCACTGATCACCAAGTGAATGTCTTCGAGTCTCACAATCTACTAGTGACACTCCAGCAGCATATAGTGATAACCCAGCAGAACGGAAGGGATGAACTTCTAGGTGCAGTTAGCGTATGATACAGTACTTTTATCATGAATTCCGACATGACGGAGGTTATGGATAACTCGTCAAACTCCATCGTCTGTCTTATGTCAGATTTATTTGACTCAAGTTCGAGATTTGGAAAACTCGTTTTTCAGAACTGCTCTGGTCAAGGTCTTTCGAACTTAGTCTAATAAATCATATAGGATCACTCCTAATCTATCAAGGTCGATAGATCCCATCTAGATGCAACCCTAATCCGACAGTAAACCTACTACAGCCAATATGCACCACAAATACCCTTAGAGCCCATGTTTATGTTTTCGTCAAACTATAGCACCCTCACCGTGATTAGCTGAGGCACCGCATGTCTAAGTACTAATCATACAACTGCAGCATCAAGTAAGTCACTAACGAGTGGATAGACATCCAAGTGATTTCTTGCTTTGGTCACGCTCAGTACCCTTGTTTTCTAACAAGCAATTGCACAATCACCCCAGTGTCGCCACACTATGTACTTAAGACTCGTCCATCAAGAAAAGTGATATGCGCACTAATCTCATCGGATCGATCACCGTCTTTCATGATGATCCATCGATCAGGAGCTATTCAGGAATTAACTATTAATTACACATGCCTTAAATTTTCAACTCTTGAGAATATGTCATTACTTTTATTAATTCTTAGGACGATTTATGGACACATAATATCACGAATGAACAAAATGCCTGATTTGATTAATTAATAAAAGATTAAGTACAAATTTCATGCCTCTAGAATAATTACAATGCGTCTGCCAAATTGGCTTTTAGGGCATACTCCTAACAATATGCTTATACGAATGGGAAATAGTAGAATCGAAAGAGATTCTAGAGAGGCTGTGAAAATTTTTTGCTAGTAAGATTAGTAGAGAAACTCGGGAGAGCACATCTTGTCTCATAAAGGTTTTGTGCTTGCTATTATTCGATGAAAATGCCTTTTAGTTTTGATACAGCAATTAGAAACTTTGGTGTTTTTGGATCTGATAGAAGATATGAACTATAATATGTCATACAGGTTTATATGCTATTATCTTTTGTTACTAACTTGATGCTAGTCCTCGAAGAGTTTTTCATTTCTTGCAGAATTGTCCTGATGTTCATGAATTTACTCTAGCTGCCAGTACTTGATCCACCATCCACACTAGGTTCATTCCCATATCTTTTTTTTAAAAATTATTTTTAAAAATTCTGTCCAGCTCAGATGAGGTTTTGGCACAGATCTTGATCATTCACTAATTCTCCAAAAGAAGCTATATTCATAAGACAAACATCTCCTCATCATTCCAGACGGTAAACCCAGTACTTGACTGAAATGGTTACCCAAACTAATGAGCCAGAAGCTTTTGTGATCCTTTGAAGTAGATGGATAAAAATGGCGAAAAAAATGATCTTGTTGTGGTTCTTGTTTGTCTATTTCTTTGTTGTTGTTGAGTTCTGTCTTTTCTCTGTGTTCTACCATCATAGAGTTTACTTGCCTATGGAAAAGTTTCTAACAGAAGTTGCTGAAGTTAAATCACTCTTTTATGAATAGTAGATTACTTAGGGAGAGATTATCAACAACAAAAGGACAAAGCGACAAACCATGGTGGTGCCTCCTGCTGAGTAAAATGGAATTGAAAATGTGAACATTGCTTTTAAGGGCCTTTAGGAAGTTTATTATGGAACATCCAAATAGCATGCTTTTAATGTGAATATTGCTCTCTGAAGTGCTGATAAAAGAGAAATTTGGAATAGATCCCTATCTTTAATTAATAGAAAAAAACATGCCCTTGAAAATGTTGGAATTGAATGAGAGGTCCCTGTCTTGCCTACTATAGATTGTTTTGCTTGTGATTTCCAAACTACTCCCTGTCATCTCACAGGGAAAATGGTATATCATGAGTCTTTGAAGTGAACAAGTAAACAGTGTATGTAAGCTTAGGATAATATTCTGACCATTAAATGCGACTATCTTGCTTTTACTGAAGGATCATTCAACATTGTCGAGGCTGGAAAGAGGCACCTCTTGTTGGTTGAGAGTGAGTTGTGAATTCTGGTGATATGGCTAATGATCTTTAATCTAAGATATGTGGAATGAAGATCTGGATAGGGCTGTTATCATTCTCAAATACCTTCTTGGCCAGTACAGCAGCACCTGATTCCCATCTTGGGTAGCTCCTGTTTAAACTTTTTAATTTACTTCAAAATTTTCTGAAGCATTTGACCATTGAGTCTTTTATAGTGATATCACATTCTTTAGTCTCTTGGCCATTGGTTAACAATAACTAACTTGTCCTTTGAGAAGTTTCTATTGAATTACTTATTTGACCATTGATCACCTTACAGAGTACCCTTTTTAGAAATTCAAATCAAAGTGAATTTTTGGAAGGTCTACATTCAGCTATGGTTATTCTTTCTTTGGTTCCAATCTTTCCAAATGGACACACTTATTTGGCATTCAACTGTTGGCTTTCCAACTCTCCTTTGTGTCCATTTGAAACTTTAAGGGCATCCTTTCATTCTCTATATAAAAAGGTTGGGACAAACCTTTGGGAGATGAGAGAATGCATCCACGTGTATACTCTCCTTCCCACTTGCAAAAGCATAATTTGTGTTAATCTTTTCAATTTGTTTAATTATTTTGAGTTTTTTTGGACAGTTTGTGAGTGACAAGAGGCTTGCAGTTCGAAGTGTTCCCATCTATGGGCATGCATGCAGGAGGGTATAGTTGCATCTAGTGAATAGATGAATGCAAAATCTTGTGCACCATGAGGGACTCAAACTACTCAAAGGGCAGCTTCATGGATGTGCCTCCATAACCTAGATTGCTTCCATAGCCTCTTATTTATTTATTTCTTTACTTATCATTTTCTGTTTTCATTTATAATCCTACATATATCCCCCTAAATTGATTTATTTCTAGCAGCTTCATCTTCTTCCAAATACTTTTGTTAGATTTCCCTTCTTCTAGAGCTCCACCAGAACATAGGGGACTAGCCTGTTGTATAGCAGAGATAAGTCTGACCCTGACTGCGAGCATGACTCTCAAGCACATAATTTTTTTTTTCTGATAAATGAATTGGTGCAGTCACTGTCTGATGTTTGAATTGAATTAAGTACTAAGAGGCAAGAGTGTGAGTTCAATGGCTCCTTGTTTTGAGAGGTAGTCATCAAGCGCCATTGCTATTGTGCCTCCAGCTTCTTTTCTTGCTACTGCGGTCAGTCCTGCTGCTTGCCTTATAGCTTGAGTTTTGATTTGGCTTGTCTTGCTTCAATGTGCTCTTTAGAATCAGGCATTTGGTAAGAGAGTTGCTCTGACACCTTAAAAAGGGTTTTGAGTGCACGCATCATTGCTTAATCGAGGGGAGGCCTCAAACTTTGCTTATGAGCTATCTGTTGGTGCTCTTTGATTCCAGAATGTTTTGGTTTCCTCATCAACTTGGCATTCATAGGCTTTTAAAATTTTTCTTTTCTTTTCTTTTCTTTTTTTTTTTTGCTAAAAAAAGGGAGTTTGGGGGGGGGGGGGGGGGGTGAGGAGAACCTCACCCGCGTAGCAACCCCCACTGGGCTCCCTCCCTGCTGGAGAATGTTCGATGCGGGTAGAACCTTTAAAATTTTTCTTTTGTAAGCTTAAATTTTAGTAGTTGCATGATCTTTGAGCAGGCTACTAAGAGTTATATGATGGCAGCAAGATTCCCTTTGAATTGATGGGCTTTCTGCACTTGCAATAGAATTCATACAATCGCTCATTTTGGTTTTGTCTTTTATGAATGTGAATTTGCAAACAGATTTCCTTGTTGAATTTTAAGGTTATGGATATCAAACATGGCATGCTTCATACATTTTCTTGTATAGAGGAAAATTTTTCATCAGAGATGGTCACAGAAACAGTATATTTACCTTGAGTTTTCTCGCAGATGTGACGGTATCTTGCCCACATTACTAAACTGTGATCCCAAGCTATATTTTCCTAACATTTCTACTTCATTTAGTATTCTCTATTTCTTCATTGATCTGTTGAGTTAAATCCAAAGCGATGCTTTACTCTCTAGCCGGGTATAACCTGCAGGTTGATGCGGTTGTATACATAGTGGATGCAGCAGACAAGGAGCGATTCCTCGAATCCAAAATTGAACTGGATGCATTGCTAGCAGATGAAACTCTGGCCAACGTTCCGTTTCTTGTCCTCGGAAACAAGATCGACATTCCTTATGCTGCTTCCGAGGATGAGCTACGTTACTCTCTAGGCCTGGCAAACTGCACTACCGGCAAAGGGAGAGTAGATTATTCCAATACCAACATCCGACCCATAGAGCTCTTTATGTGCAGCATTGTCCGTAAGATGGGTTATGGCGATGGTTTCAGGTGGCTCTCACAATACATCAAATAAAGGTTTTGTAGCTTGCAAAGATGATATAATGTCATATCTATCTCATAGTTGTAGTTTTGTACAGCTAGCAGGTATGTGAAATTGATTCTGCAGTTCAATGTACTATAAAATGTGTTTTTTCTTCTTTTTTTTTTTTTTGAGGAAACTATAAAATGTATTTTCCATGTATGTAATAGCCAGAAATATAGTGTTCGTGGGTGCATAGTGATGGTAATTAGCAGTTTGTTGTACCATGGGTTTTTTTGAAGGACGGGAACTTGGTTTCTGTAATTTTCTTTATAGGCTATATTGACCTCAAACTTCTAGATTCTCATTCTTCAAAAGACAGCCAGGTTAAAGATCAGCTCTTATGCAAGTATCGAAGAATGAGAGTAGTGCCTAATTGGCTATGAAGGTAAATCTTGATGGATGTGATATATGGTATCCTCTATCAAAGATTTAAAGATGTAGTTGAACTATATATCCCGCAAATAAAATTAAGATAGAAGTGTGCAGCCTTGTTTGTTTTCATCAAAATAAAGCATGCTTATGTTGCATATAATTGATGCCACTGAAACAAAGGGATTAATGGAGAGATTTTATTTTTCTTATTAGGTTACTTTTTTTTTTTCTGAAGCTTCCATTTTTGTGAGGGATTTATTATTCGTTAGATGCCACTTTGAAGTTGTGTTCGATGCTTGCAGGAAACCATGGTTCGGAGGAATACTGGAGCCAGTTACCCCACATGTCATCACTTCGGTGATCATCTCTGGGCATCACCTTTTACCCATTTGCTTAGCCCTGTTAATAGATTGGCTTAAAAATATTTTATTGCTTTCCTGGAGTCTAGACATTCACCAATGTATGAGAAGCTTGCCATGGTGTAATTTTTTTAGTTCAAGCTCTGCCGAAAACCAGCTGCAAGTGATGGCAGATATAGTTCCATAACAAATCATGACTTAATTGATTCTGCAACTAAGAATTTAATCTAAAATTTTATGAAATCTGTTCTTATTGGTGCAGCGCTTAGGACCATAGTTTCTTAGTCTCCCCAAGTATTCATCAACAAGTATAACTAATTTAGTCCGAGATCATGGTATGCCCTGTGAGTCCTTTCAGTTTTCTAGAAAATACTTGTTTGATTGCTTTTCATAAACTATGTTCTGTAAAATTAGTGTGTTATAAAACTCCAAAAATAAAATTATGTAAAAAATAAAATTTCAAATTTATGTTAAGAAAATAGTTTTTGTATTTTTCCATAGAACCTATTTTTTTAATAAATAAGGCTTTCAAATCATCTCTTTTGAAAAATCTCACAAACAAACAAGCAGCCTCTTGAGGCATATTATTCTCCACTACCAAAAAAAAGGAGGGCAGATTATTGTCGTGGCTTAACAAAGGAGATCATGCAGCGCAGATGTTTTTATTTTCCAACAAGAAATTAGGGAAGAACAAGTTAGGTATCAATTTCTAGCCTATGTCGACCAATAGATTTGATCATGGCTGCACAATGACCAGGAGCAATGAACAAAAAGTCATTGACCATGGATTTGTCAACTCTTTTTCTTTTTTGGGTTGAACGTCAAGTGTGCATTTTTAAATGACTTATGGTCTTAAAAATATATATAACTGTGGTTGTAGCCATTGGGATTCGTTGGCCGGACGGCACCAAAATATTAATTTTCTCCAAATCCATAGGCGCGCTCTCAGAAAAAAATTATGCCACAAACAAACTGCCCGACTTCTTTGATACCAGTCGAACCATTCGGTGGGTGCGATGAATCCTTATTACTTAAGATATTGAGATTAATCTAAAACGGACAGGGCTATTAGCTGATTCTAAGGTTTCCTCCTTTATGTCCTTGGATTTGGAATGGTTCGACTCCCAAGTGGCACAAAATTTGAGAGGGGTACTGTGTACCACCATAGAGTTTTATCGACGCCATCAGATTCCAAAGAGCACGATCTTTTTTTTATTGTTTGGATGGGCCGAGGTGCCGGTTTTTTCGTTGAGCAATGGGAATCGCAATAACATGCAACCATTTGACAATGTAAGTATGGAATCTGAATGTATTTTTGGTGCAAAAGAAGAATTCACAAACTCTATCATTCATGCACCTGCACAGCTTTCAAAATAAACAATCCAAACTCCATCATTCACGCACTTGCACAGCTTTCAAAATGAGCAGCTTATTACCGGATGGTGCATTTGTGCGAAGAAAGGTGAATCCTTCAAGAAAATACTCGAGTCCATGAAAAACACACATTTTAGAAGTAAAATATGCATGCAGTTCAACTACGGATATATCAAAGATTGGTGTCAATATGGCATTCTTTGCATATCAAACGATTCATGATTTGTGCATCTTTGATGATTAATAGCAGCAAATACATATATTTCAAGAATTGTCAGGCTAAACCGTGTATACACGGTGGACCTGGTCATTGTGTACAGATTGTGGAAATTTCAAGTATTGTTATTCCTTGGTGTTGAATCCTCTTATATTACACATGATATAAATTATTGGCAAATCTAAAAGCTCGTGATCTCCCCCTCTTCCAGATTTTGGGTGGCTGATTTTCCTCACATTGTGATGCTGAAGGCTCAGGCTGATGCCATGCGTATTTCTTTCTCTAGACTCTAATTTCCTGCAGCCCTTTTTAAGAAATTAAAAAGGAATTCTCTTACACTATAGACTTGGTTATTGCTCATACACAGTTAATGCTGAATGTGGAAATGTTTTGTTACTTTCAGTTGAAGTTTCATCGCTAGCCTATCAAAATACGAGACTGGACCCAGCGTTGAAGGATAGGCTTGGTTTCCCTTCCACTATTTTTGTGTTTTTTTTTTTTTTTTGCTATAACAGATGGCTCATATATTTTTAGTATGAATAAATCAAAAAAGTTAAAAAGTAATAAATCTCATAGCACCTTAGACAGCTCCCTCACCAAAATAAAAAATTTCTTCAAAGTAATTTGCCACATACAACGCCACCCAACCCACAGTCTTATTGGCATCTCTGTAGACATGTTTGGCCTAAAAGATAACGTCTCCATCTATCATGACCTAAATATTTTAAAGCAGTGGATAACAGCCACCCATGCTACTAGTGTACCTCTAAATCCAGTTAATTATCATAGCCAAATTACTTTCGAACAGAACTATGTTGTCCCGCAATATACGTCGTGCTTGACATAGATCAGGCTAAGTTATCCTTGGCTATGCCTTAGGACCATTTTTGTATCCTTAGGAGTTCACTTCAAGTTATAACATTGGTCGGCATGAATTCATATTCCATAAAGCGTCCAATCATTTATGCTCTTGTGTGACACGTGTTGCATGATCAGGAGCCAGCTTATCTACTTCTAGAGTCGAGAGGAAAAAAAAAGATAGAATAGTTTATCCAAGGTTCGGCACAAGTCAGAGAAGTGGGAGAGGAGAGAATAAAGAACTTCGAGATCTAGGTAGCGATGAAATGCACAGGAAAAGTTGTTAGAATTCCAGTCTCATCCTGAATAAAATAAAGCTCATAATGTAATAATTAAACACACCTATCAGACTCATTTGACCCGCCTTCTATATATCAAAGGTTTAGTCTATATAGACGTGTTCACGTTTAGTTGGCTTGGTGTGTATGAGAACATGATCAGGTGGGTCAAAGATCTCGGCCGGCTGGGCATTGCGTTTAAAATGATGAGGTAATTTCACCAGCACTGTCCGAGTTCTTCTAGAACATTCTAGAAGCTCTGTTTGGAATATAAGTTGGATTGCGCATCCAATTGCTCCAGCGGTCCTCGTGATATCCACATGATGAGGGAATATTCATACATTGATGGAAATTCTTAGATTAATTCATGTATATTATAAAAAAATATAAAATATATAAATAAATCTACTTCATCTTATAAGTTTAAGCTTTTGGGATAAATGGTGATTTTAACACTGTATCAGAGCAGAGGTGCTAAGTTCGAACCTTGTCTCTACAATTTATCTCATCTTATAAACTTAAGCTTTTGGAATAAGTGGTGATTTCAACATATATGGTATGATATGGGATGCATATGAGAAAAAGCATTAATGGTTATCTTCTCTTTTTTAATGAGAATATATAGTAACTCTTAGTTAGTTGATTATTATTATTTATTTAATTTTAAAGAAAATCCCACCTATGCCGGGTGGCTAGGTGGTGGATAAGCTCTTCCCTTTCCTATAGGTAAAAAAGAAATTTATTAAGATTTATTTTAATTGAAAAAGCATGCTGAGAGCATTAAGGATGAAAAACTAGCAGCACATCAAAATTGGCAAAGATTTAGAAGCAGCAAATAGAAGCTCAAGCTGCATGGTTTCAGAAAAGACAATACCTTGTGATCTATTATTTTTTTAATATTATGCTAATGAACTTCTTAATATCAAATAGCTTATTGTTAAAAATGCTTTTCTTGGATATTGTGATTTTCTTTTGTAATATCATAGTAAATTTAGGAGAGTATATAAGACGGTCAAGAAAGCTCACTAGGTAAAACCAATTTTCCTAGAAGCCATTCCTAAGAAAATTAAAAAAACATCACTTATTATTTTCTGTTTCAAATTGCTTTTCCAATAAATGGTTTTCTTTAACTTTAAGATGGTGCGGGAATTTCTCAGAAAATGTTCTTCCATGGTTGCTGGTAGTCATGAGGAAGGAGAGGGGTTGTATTGTTAAAGATGTAGTAATTGAGATCTAAAATAATTGGAAAATTTTCATTTATTTCATTTATTTCATTCTTTTTTTTATATATAGCATAGAGATGAATCGCATTCATTAATGGCACACCTCATGGTTCTCTTTCTCTCTCACACAGAGAAATAAAGAAAGAGATAAAAGTTATTCCAAGCCTAAAGTGGTACATCTCATGGTCAAGGGGATGGTTAAGGCTGACAAATTAACTTGCAAGAACTTCTATCATAAATCTCCTTAGCAGAAATGTTAAATTTATTTGTTCCCGTTATTTTTAAATGATGAGAGTAGGTCATCGGTTCCTTATTGTTTTAGTGGTTACTACAACGGATCTTATGATTATATTAGCTATCTATAGGGCTTGGTGAATAGGAGGTTGTAGCTGTTCTTTTCATTGGTTGTTTGTATCCATTTTCATTGGTGAAAGACAATAATGTAGTCCTAGAGTGATTCGATGTACAGTGTACAGTGGGGTATCAGTGGCCTACCTTTATGATAAAAAAATTGTGTATTATTCTAATACAATTTGTCGAAGCTTAAAATACAATTTGTCGAAGTTTTAAAAAATTGATATTAAATAATGGCAACTTGATTTTTAAGGTTTTATTATAATAGCCAATTTGTAGTTTAAAACTAATTTAGGTACTGAATATGAGTATATAATATTAAGATCATTACAATTTGTCTATCTTGGACTTCTTTCTCATTCTAGTTACAAATTTAGATTGTCCAACAGGTTTAATGTAAACTATGGATAACTAATTAGTGGTGCTGAGAGGCTATTGTACGTGGCAAGCTTACTTTTAATCTCAAAAGAGAAGGATAAAAATTGTATATATAGTTATAAAATAATTTCTTTTTGAAAGTAAGCTACAAAATAATTGTATATCAGCAAAATAGGATAGTGAAAAACTAAAAACACATTAAACTATTTATATCTCTCATTCATTATTTTTATCTCACTTTTAAATTTTTTGTTATGAAGTTGAATTATGCTTAGCTCCTAATCATGTGAATGAAATAAAAATGTATCATCATGTTCTTTAATTCCCCTTTTTCTTTGTGCTAACATTAACATCAACGATTGCTTAATAAGTAATTTAACGTACTATATCCTCGGTTTTATTGAAAAATAGACTATTAATTTTGATCCACTAATTTCTAAAGTTTCAAGAATAAAGAACCAGCCAATTGTGGAAGAAATCTTTGATGAGGCGTAGTTTTAGACTGTGGACAAAGGAACAAAACAACACAAAGAATAAAGCATCTAAACTTATCTGGACATTAAGTTTTTTGATTATAATATATATATGAGATATATTTTAATGCTAAGATAATATTTTTAAAAATATGATAATAAAGATTTTTGAGAGAACTTACATGAATCCATTGGCAAGATGTTTCCCGATGGTTTTCAGTTTATATCCATGGTGCATATCCTACGAATTCCCCTCTAGATTCCCAAGATTTTAATTAATGAGTTAGATTCTCTCACGGTCCCCATCAGAGTCCAAGTACATAGGAACCTAGTCTTTCTCCACCGGCCCTGCTCCCATAGAATACACGGCTGCTAACTTATTTCCCCGGTTTGCGAAAAACCTAGGGCTCTATCTGAATCAAACTTTGAAAATGATTGATAAATTCTCGCCCCCTGATTCCATGACCTAAAATCCGGCAAGACCCGTCATCCTTACCGTCGTCAATCGTCATCACCTGCCACAAGAGAACCAGAAGAAAACTATATCATCAACTTTTTTCCCGATTCTCGTGTGCTAAATTTCTAACCACAGAGGCATGGTATAGCTGCATAAGAAAACAAAGAAAGCTGATAAAAGGGAAAAAAAAAAAAGGCAAGTCCAAACTCCAAACCAGCCATCAGAACCACTTTGACAGCAATAGATTGGATCGAAGCGTGCAACCTGCAGTCAATTGCATTGCTCTCGTCAGCAACTCTGTTTTGCCTTAAATTTAACTGGGAGCAAGTCTATCAGCCAGTCCAAAAAAACTCTGATCGATGAGAGTGAGTTGGTAGCCCAGTGATCTTACTTCCAACCAAATGGTTCCAAATTCGAAATGCACGGACATCGATTAAATTATAGAGACCGGATGCTTCCTGCTCGGACAAGAAATCTGGAAGGACGTATTGCTCTGTTAGTAGTCTCAATGGTGCTAGACCTCACACGTGGTATTCGTGCCGAAACTCAGAGGGATAACCAAATCGGGCCCACGAATGGAAAGGATATGAGTAAAACCGGTCGGAATGTCCAACACACGATCATTTCTGTCCGCATCGAACATTCTCTTAGCAAGATGAAAGCTCAATGAGAACTGCTACGTGGGGACGGACTTGTCCATCCCTCCCCCTCTCCCACATTTTGAGAGAAAAAAAAAAAAAAGACGCCGGAAGTTGGTGACTGAATCGAAACTTTTAATTCGAAAAAAGTATTGCAAACTGTGACCTTGCTTTCAGCTCACCAGCTCTTCTTGCCGGAGAGCCTCGAAACCATCGGGCATCGCGTTCGGCTCGCTCTCTTCTTTCCTTTTTTTTTTTTTTTTTTTATCGCCACAAAGCTGAACCGAAAAAACGACGACGCCAGCTGTACCATCCACTCCGTCCTCCGGGAAAAATCCTCCCTCCCGGTCCCACATAAGAAACTGAACCGATAATAGTCTCCATCGCCGACTTGTAACATATAATAATATTTCATATCAAGTACATATAATAATTACACTCATCAATTCTCTTTAGTTTCTTTTATCATTCACGGGTCAGTATTGTTTCCACGCAAGCTACAATCAGCGATTCGCATTGCTTTTTGCTCACCATAAAGAAGAACGAGTGACAGGTGGTAGATAACTTCGCTACAGAGAATGCAGGGAATCCACCCTGAAACTTCACATTATAAATCCACAGAAAACCCAGACAATGGGAGCATTACCGTTATTAGTATTTCCCCTAAGCTAAAACCCCTGATAACACACAATTAACTAGAGAAAAAAAAACCTCTACCTTCTCTCTACATCATATTATATCATAAAGGCTACACATACAAGGAAAGGGCTGTAAGCATAAAGATACATACAGATGAAAACAAGATGAAATGGACCCTCTAACCTCCAATTCCTAACGAAAGGAGAGGAGTTGGGGAGGGGAGGGGGAATAAAAAAGAGGGGAAGAGGAGGGGCTGAGGATGTTGCATATTGGATTATAATATTAAACAAATTCCTCAAAACGACGCCAAAACTGTCAATCTCCTAGTCTTCGCCATTTCTATGCTACAGAGGAGCTTAATTTCTCATCATCACGCCGGCAGTTCGAGCCCGAGATCCATCCTACACGTGTCGGATCCCCAGGTGCTAACGTCGCACCGCGCCTCAGCCGCGGGCCGGGTGGTCCGGCCGGCTCTGGAGACCGGTTCGAAACCCAGGGTCAGCTCCAGCCCCACCTCGCTCTCCTCGGCCACGTTCGGCTCGCCTTGGCTCACGTGCGACCCCTCCGCCGTCTCCCCGGAGAACACGCTCTCGTTCTCCCGGCTATCGCCGTCCCCCCCGCCTGCGGCCGCCGCAGCCTCCCCGGCGTCGGGCTCGGTCGCCTGGCTCCCAGCCGACTCATGACTCCGAGCGCGCTTGAAGTCGACCGGGTAACAACGGGGCCAGCTAAGATCGCAAGGCGGGGCGGAGTCCTGTTCAGCCACCTCGACCAGTACGGCTCCGTGCTTCGGTTTAGCAGCGGCGACGCGCTTGAACCGGGTGCGTGACTTGGAGATCTTGTGCAGTTCCGCGGCGGCCCGGGTGGCGGCGGCGTCGTCGGAGTCCTTGGAGACGTGGCGGATGTCGTAGGCCTTGAGGGGAGGAACGGGGGTGGAGGCGGCTGTCTCGGAGGGGATTTGCATGATGGGAGCGCCCTTGAGCACCGCTTCCACCGCCGCCTGGCAGAGCTGCCAGCTGCCGGACCACAGCAGGCCAACCGAGCCGTAGATCGGGTTCACGATCCTCCCACAAGCTTCGTAGAGCAGCGAACGGAATATTGCTGAACCAGCGAACACCACAACATCAATTTAACGCCCGCAGAGGATCGTAAGCAACCATAAAAGAAATAAAAGAGCAGAGGCAATGAGGACGAACCAGGACGGAGGTGCTCTGGGCCGGCGTTGATGAGGTTCATGAGCCCGGCGCGGCCGTAGAATTTGGCCAGGAAGACGGTGGCGTTGGCCTGGGACTCGGGTTTCTTGATCCACTGGAGACACGGCCGGATGCTGCAGTTCTCGCTGCACCCCTTGCGGAGCACCCGGCATCCATTGCAGCTCATCCTCATCTTGTCCGCTTCTTCTCTCCTTCTGCGCCTCTCAACTGACCGACGGGAGAAATTCTCCTCCTCAAATCTCCTCCTCCTCCTCCTCCTCCTTATCTGGAGTCGAGAGATCGCTTTCCTTGGTGCCGGTCGCGGCCAGCTGCCTCACATAAGAGAAAAGGCCAAAAGAAAGGGGCTCTGGAAAAAGAAACTGAAGAGGACGTTCGCGGGAGCGAGGAATATCGAAGGAAACGAGGGTAAAGATTTGATGTGCGAGAGGAGGAACGAGAGACGGGGAGGGTTTATAAGTGGTTGGAGAGAGAAGAGCCGCGGATTTGGGGCATAGCCGGTGGTTTCTAAAAGCGGGATTGGGCTATAAAAATAAAAGTTTTTTTGCGTTCACGTCCTGGGGGCGCACAGAAGGAGGAATCTTGCCCCCGAAACATCCTCTAAATTACGTCCGTTCGTTCCATCTCATATCATAACCCTGGTCCAATGGATAAAGGGTCCAAAGCAAGAGCCCGGGGGGGATCGAGCGAAGCCGCAGCGCGTGGCGTCCACATTCGCATCGCAGGGTGCGGCCGGGTCGCCACATTTCCGGGAAAGGGGTAGAAACGCACGCCACCCACCCCATGCCTAAACCAAAAACTCCCAGCCACCACTCCCCGTTTTCTGGAATTCGTACAGCGAAACCCACGGTTTTGGGCTTCCCGGTTTTCCCAGGACTGTGGGCGCCCGACGGGACTCGCCAGCGGTATTCCCACTCTCACCCAATGTTTCCACTTTTCGTGCTCATCTGGTCCTCTTCTCCCCCCTTTCTCTCCTCCGCCCTCCTTTTATTAATTACTGTGGCTAATAACCTCTTTAAAAAATGGAACCACGTTATTCAATAATACAATATTAGAGTTCCTCCGCTCTACGCATGCAACCTTGTGTAAAATAATACTATAGGGACCGTCATTGGTTTTTGCTATTTTATATTACAGTCTAATATTTTTTTTTAGTATAACGATGGTTTATATCATCCTAGCATCAACACTATTCTCGGTATAAAAAAAAAAAAGGCGACATAAAGAAAAAAAAATAGAACCGAGGCTAATCCAACGAACCTCACCTAAGTGGGGAGCAGAAAAAGGAACAATCCATTCTGCAGTCTTATTCACTTTTCGAAATATATGAGCAATTTGGATGAAACCACATCTCACTAATAGCCTCGGTTTAATATTTTTTGCCACCTCGTAATAGTGTAGAGCTCTCGCGAGAGTGAATGGGAAGGGGGCAAAAAGATTGATTGACCATCAAACTGCTCAAATTTCCCTGTTTCTATGTTTAAGATGGAATTTGTACGCTAAAGTCGGGAGTTAGATGGGCAGCATATCTACCCCCTTCAAAACTCTTTACTTAAGTGCATCGGCAATCATAAGATGATAACATTATTGCTAGTCATAATAAGATATAATACTATAACGGATAATGTCAACTCTTCGTAGCGAAGGAAAAATGCAGGACATATAGGGGATATGCATGTTATATGTTACTTAGAAATTAATAAAGAGTTAAATAGTATCGTAATAAAATATTTTTAGTGTATTAATTAAACAACCAATCTTATAGATAATGTAAACATGACTGACTTTTTATATTTTGCAAATAGTCCTAATATTTGTAGTGTTAATCTATTACTTGAATGTAATTGCAAAACTTTTTTTTTTCCATCAATTTTAAGCCGTTGCCGCTCCTAAAGAAAACTTTCAAGTGTTGATGGTTCTTAAAATATCATGGTATCTTCAAGGACACTCTAACTCAACAGGGAACTTCTTCAAATGTAGCTAAAACTTGTTGCATCTTCTGCAAATTCAAAAAATTTCTGGACTCCTTGTATTAGTTCTTAATAGTTCTATTCATTCTATCGAAGCATTAAGAGGTTAAAAAAAAAAAAAGCATTAGCAATCTCTTGGTCTCTGATGCTTTGAATTAATAGCCATTATTTCCTTCAAAAGAAAAGAAGTTGGAAGAATCCCTATATCTGCCAAAGCTACAATGCCATCAAATTTCATTAGAACCCGGTAATATTTAGGGGGTTATCATTTTACTAAAATTCCAAACCCACTTCCTATCAAAATTGTTTTGGACCATATTTTATTAGACCTCCACGCTTCCAACCCCCCGCCCCTTAGCAACCCTGAGGTCAGTGAAGCTTCAAGTCAATGATCACAACTACAGGCCTGTAATAATATATTCAAGTAGCAGGTTCCATCAATATTTACATAAAATTTACTGATCTCTAGAAGTTAACATTTGATCCAAGTTTCAGGTACCACTCCACTATCAAGAATTGTTGAAGAGTAGAGATTAGATTTCATGAATCAACTAGGGAAACTATCAAATGCTATCTTTTATTCTCCTTAGTTTAGTGGCAAGATTTTTCAGAAACCTTCAAAAGGAGGCCATTTTTTTAAAAGCAATAAATCATTCATTAAGCATTTCTACATGTGTATGAAACATTTCCATTGAAGTCGATTCTACATTCTCACCAATCAACACTGATACATCGAGTTGGCATGGGTCTGCTTAGCTTAGATAAGTTTAGCCAAGTGTATAAAACCTTTTGGGAGTCATATCAAGAAATATTTAAAAAAAATCAATACTAGCACTAATATAGTCATATTTGTAATGATAATAAGAAGTTTTATAGGATCTTTAGTGAACTTCTCATTTACAAAAATTACTATGCCCTGACCCAATTCAAATTGTTTGAAAACACACTTTGTTTTATGTCATATTAGAGTTGTTAAGACACTAGCTAGAAGAGAAACTAAAACCAAAAGGATTACAAAAATAGAAATGAGAAGTGATATTTAAAAAGTCCCCATATGAGAAAACAGGGAGCCTGATAAAAAAATATTATGAATGGCATAGAATATGCATGTAAACAAATTACATAGAGGTTATAGAAACATCTATACAATATTTGTCTTTGGTGAATTTCCATTGATTTCTCAAGTGAAAGGTAAAATGCTGGGGTTTTTTTTGTAAAAAAAAAAATGGAGAGACTAGAGAAATACTGGTGTAGAACTTGTGTTTACTAAATTTCCATTGATTTCTCAAGTCGACAGAACTTCAAAGGTTTGCATTTCTCTTTTATATATTTGGAAAAGAATATTTGCAAGATCAATCCAGATCTATCAAGATAATAAAACATGATAAAAATGCTTGGAGGCAACATTTATGCACATGAAATGTTTTAGTCTTTTATGACTCATCCATCTGCATAGATCTCAAAATGCTTCATTCTCTATCATTCATTCATCTGCATAAATCTCAAGCGCTCTATCCTCTATCATTCATGTGCATGCATAGATCTCAAAGTGCTTAATCATCCGTTGTACATCTATTATCTGTATAGATCTTAAAGTACTTGATCTTCTGTCATTCATCCACCTGTACAAATGTTAAATGAACCGTATAAGCGATCCCAATGGATCACTTTGATTTTTAGAAAAAAAAAGTTCTAATTTTTTTTTAATTATCTTTCTCTTTTCTTCTATTTCCGCCAAAACAAGAGGTGCCCTAATAAGTTAGTGAAAAAGGCATTTCTAAAATTTTACGAATATTTTGTTATCACTTGATCATAAGGTGACAATTTGTAATAAAGATAGATGAATGGATTATATTGCAACGAAAAATAAGTTATGGTGGCTAATTCAAACTTTTTTAAAAAAATTGGGATGAAGTGTAATTAGCTCAATTGAAGAGGTGTCGTCATAAGTTTTCAAAAAAGATTGTAGAGATTATAGAAATATCCCTGAAAGTTTTGTTTTTAGTAAATTATCATTGGTTTCTCACGAAGACAGGATACCAAGGTTTGCTCTTTTTTTATTTGGAAAAGAACATTTGGAAGGTCAATCGATATCCATTAAGATGATAAAACATGGTCTAAAATCCAAACCACCTGTCCCAGTCCCAGGAATACTGATAATTATTTGTTGAAAAATGCTCAGTGACATCTCTTGGGCACATGAAATGTTCATGGAGCCAACCTATAATCAATCCATCCTTCCTATTTGACGCAAATTTATTTTTTTTGTACATAATAACAGTAGTCACACAGCATTACTCTTATTTGTTTCATGCTAATAAATAAATTTGAAGCAGACAAATATGAAAAATCTAACGATTTTTTATAAAAATGTTTATGGTATACACTTTCTCCAGGATGACGTGATCATAGAAAAAAGTAAATCTGGCCAACTGGCAAGATTTCTCGTGGGCACCTGCAGCTCCTTTTTGGCAGGAGGTACAGGATACACGGGAGGGCGGTGTTTTCTTATAAATATTTTTTAAAAAAATTTAAATTTGCATAAATATTTTTTTTAAAATTTATATTTATTCATGTATTCTTATAAAACATTGTTTTTACAAAAACCTCTAGTATAACTATTTTTCTGACACAATTAATAAAAAATATATTTATTCTAATTAAAAATAAAATAAAAATTTGAAATTATTTTTTGTTCTTCATCGTGATCGTCTTATGTGGAGGTATAGGTTTCGTCGTCAGAGATCATGAGTCCAAACTAGTGGCAGCAGGATTAGTGGATCTTCGATATTTTGGTGATGTGTACCAAGCTTAGAGCTGCCTAGGAGGGCATTTCTTATGCCTGACGGATACTGGACGCAGAACGGCTCATTCTCAAGGGCAACTCGCCGTGGTGATCGATTGGGTTCGGGGTCGGAATCGTGCACACGAGGGTAGGCCGTTGCTCCTTAACATTCACAGGCTTTTACAAAAGTGTCGCCCATCATGCAATACACATATACATGGAAGCGAATGGTGCAGCTGAGTAGGTTGCTTTCTATGTAGCCCACCATTCCAGAAACTTTGTATGAAGGGAGTGTGACAAAGAGGCGGGTTCTTTATTTGCTTTATTATTTTCTGATTCTGTTGGCGGCATCCACAGCCGCAGAGTGTGAACCACCATTGTACCAATATATATATATATATATATATATATATATATATATATATAAATGGATATCTATATATTAAGAACATTTTAGTTATTTTAATTAAAAATTGTTAATTTTTTAACTGCTATAGATGAGGTGGGTACACTTGCAAAAAAAAAAGAAAAAAAATAAAATAACTAATTTTTTAACTACAGAGATAGAGAGGAAAGTATCCGGTGGTTCATTTGCGTAGACGTGTGCTCTTGGCTCGTCTTTTCTCCCGGTAGCTCATTATTTGATCATGACGTCCGGGGAGCAGCGACGCCGACCAAGTTAGCCATTCGCTGTCGCTCCCGCTGTTCGCGGGCCCTCCTCCCATGCTCCTTTCCCTGACTCCGGGCCGTCCCCTTCGATTCTAGTCCCATCCTGGCTGCTGCTGCTCCTTCAAAAAGAACGCTTGATTTCATCGATCGCTGTCAAAAATAAAATATTAACAGCAACCCCCCCTATTTCTTTCCCCAAATGGAAATATTTCCAGGCCTGCCAGGCCCTCGCTTTCGCGTCCCACGTCACGGAGGGTTTTGAGGGCGTAGCCCGTGAAAGGATGTGGGAAACGATTCGACGACTCCTTCCCCCTCTGGAGGCTTATCTTTTTTTTTAGCTAAAATTCTGGAGGCTTATCTCCGGATCATCTAATATCAGGTGATTTAAGATAACGGTATTTACTATGCTATCTATTTGGTTTCTGCTTTTCTTTTCTAAAGATTTATTTGGTATCCTTCGGTACCTTATTTAATTCTGTAGTTATAAAGTTTATTTTTTAATTTTTATTCATATATATATATATATATATATATTTATATATTTATTCATATTTATTTAAAATAAATACAAAGATGAGTTTTTGCATCCACCTAATATTCGTATCAATATCAGTATTTGTAAAATCAAACAAATATGGATATCGATACTAATATCCGATCCGTATTCAATCCAGTTTTAGCCCTAGTTTTTGAGTCTGTTGTGCACTAGTTGCTTGGTTGTCCTAGTCAAGACGCAAAGCTAAGCTTGCATTAGTCATCGTAAGGAATTTGACCAAATCTTGCTCATCGTGGTGGTAGTAGGATCTAGTTTGATCCAATGAGTCCACTACAAGCCTCGACAATGGTGGATCCAAAATTTTGATCACGGGAGGACAAGACAGAGAACAACTAGTAGTAAAGTATTTGTCAAGGTAAATTTCAAGTCCTTATGATTTGTTTGAAGAATTATGGGTGCCCATTTCTTGCAATCCCAATGGAAACTTCGTTAACTATATTATCTGATGTGGAATATCTCCAATTAAATTATTAAAGATCCTTTAACCCATCCTAAATTAGTTACATTTATAGCATGTGCGCACGCGCCTGTATCCATGCATGCAATTTGTATGAGTGGACAAAAAACTAAAAAATATATTATGCATTAGAAATCACATAAATAAAACACCGTTAGACATGGATTTGGATCCAAACCAAGTTACATTGTTAGTACCAGCTGCGAGCGGCTTTGCCCATCTTGAAATATCAAAATAAATCAAAAGAAAGCTTTCCCTTGGGGTAGCAGCTTTTCATGGTTTATAACAAGTGGCTTGCTCTTCATGTTATTAAATTCCCTCATTTGTTGCAGAGTATGTTGTTAAGAGTGGTTATCCTAGTTTAACTAGTAGTCAAGCTTATAAAACAAACTAAAATTTTCAATATCAATGGAAAAAATTCAGTGAAAGAAGGCTAGAAATATGTTCTTCAATATAATATTTCTTATCATCAATTACACCAAAGCATGCGCTTTCTATATTGCTCCGTATGGTTGATTATCAATAGCTTATTAGTTTTGGTATCCTTCTTGTAGTTGTAACATAGCAAATGATTGTCTTCAATATATTGTATAATCTAGATCTCGCCAATCCTCTAAATTTTTAAGTGATAGCAGTAAATGAGATTGTAAAATATTTATTTCACAAGCCTTGCATATTCTCTAAATCCTCGCCGTAAGGAGTATGCAGCCATGTCACATGGTCAATCTAAATAATAGGTTCGAGGCATGACACTGCTAGACACTCTAGAATTGCAGATATGCTAGCAAGAAAGCTCACAAGAAGAAGCTTTTTCACAGTCTATTGGAGTTATGCTATTACAACTTCATTAACAATCTTTGCAGGAACTCCTATCTACTGTATGAGTTAGTCCTTAATGATTTAAGATCACCATATTTGGTATGTTATATTCTAATGAATAAAGATCCCCGATTATCTATAAGAACGCTATTTAGTATTTTATAAAAATCCAAAATCACTCATTATATAATACCAAAACTATCGTCGGTATATTCAATAAAATATATTTCATAATTATATAAAATATATTACAATAATATTTTAATTTATTTATTAATGTATTGAATAAAAAATATTTATTAATCCTAGAAATTTATTAATCAGATAAAGATATATTAATTGTTATTATAGCATTAATATTTTTATTTATACCTATAATATATTATGTTTAATACCAATATTTATTCTGATTAGAAAAAATAGGGTAAATAAGTAATATATTCAATATTTTATTACATAAATGTAAAGCACAATAATATATTTCTATTGCCATTTAAATTTATCTTTGAACAATTAGATGACAATAGTATGATTAGTAATATATTATATTATAATATATCATAAATATAATATATATAATATTAATATAGTATATTAATGGTATATTGATATACTAATTTTTTTTATTAGATTGAGGAGTATTTTTGTCCTTAGATTTAAGCACAAGATCATTGCCCTATAATAATTTTGAATGGATACCCGATCTCAAGAATGGATATTCCATCACTTGGTTGGATAGTAATTTTAGGAATGGATTGATTTGAGATCACCACCATATAGTGCAATATTATTTTTAATCTTAGAATGATATACCAAATGCCCCTTCAATAGTACTGGCGCTATTTTGGGCGAATACTACTATGCTCTTTCTTTATCGACCACAAAAAAAAAAAGAAAAAAAAAAACTTTCCCTGTGGAAAAAGCAGTACACAGGAAAGAAGGCTCACGTAAGCGGCCAGCGCCGTCCGATTCTCGCGGGTCCCACAGCGTGATCGGAATCGTACGTCTCCAGATCCAAATCTAGCTGCGGTACCATGGTTCTGTGGGCGCGTCCTAACGCCGGGCCCCACCGATCAGACGGCCCTCGTCCACACGTCTCTCCGAACTGCGCGAACTCTCGAGACGAAATCCCAGAAAACTTGCAGCCGGCCTCCGGGATTCCAGTTCCACCCGGTCCCACCACGGAGGAGCACACGTGTCGTCTTGCCTTTCGTAATTTCCTCATTTCCACGTTCTAGGCCGAACAGCTGATCCGTCAGACCAGTGCGAGCCCCTGTCGATGGGGGAACATGCGAGCCCACCACCATTGACCCATCCCAAAAGCGAGCCTCGGACTCGACGAGGATACCTACGGAAAAGAGGAGATATAGAAAGCGGAGGGAATCGCGTTTCCTATTTTCTTTCCCCAATTATGTAAAGATGACTGGTTCCGTGTGGCCTGTGGGTGCTCAGTGGACTCGCGGCCCAACCCAACCCAACTCGGCCCACTTTTTTTTTTTTTTTTTACTTTTCTTAATTCTTTTCTGTGGGCTATTCCTTGCAACCAGGAGAAGGAGAGGGACATGTGCCGAGGAGACTCCGGTACCTATAAATATTCACGATGTGGATAACTTAGACATCAATTTTGGAACCAATCAATGGGCCGCCAAATGGTTACATCTCCCCTTCCCACTCTCCTGCCCCTACCTTACTCTTTGTATTTTTCTCATATTCGCATCTCTCCTTTTGACCTCTGACGTTCTTTGCAATAATCTAATTCTACTGGCGATGGGGCCAGGACAAAAGAAGACCAAAACCTGTGTACTGCTGGTTACACGCAAGGTCTTGAAGGACAGACGAGGGAAAAGAATAGGACGGGAGGGAATTGAGCGTACCGCAGTTGCGTGGGTTGGTCGCCGATTCTCGTACTGCATGCGCTGGTGCTATCGGTACCAATCGAATGGCGGGAGAGGGTAGAGAGGGAGAAGGGTTCCGGGCCGGGGAGCGATCCTGAGTGAGTTTTTCTCCCCGTTCGCTGGCTTTTGACGCTTTATCATGGGGGAATCGGGCACAGGGGAATCGCGCTCCCGCGGAGGGAAAGGATCCGGGCCGTACGATTTCCTTAGGGAACTTGCTATTTTCGTTGGCCCCACGGGCAGGGCTGGTCGGAGCATGAGACGATGCACCACCTCCAGATGTATAGTTAAATATCTAAGGCCTACCTCCATTGAACCTTCGGAAAAAAAAAAAATACTATAAAATTTTTGTAAAAAATATTTTTTATTTGATAACTAAAATTTTAAAATGCTGTGAGATTTTAATATATATTTGATAAATAAATTAAAAAAATACTTTTGATATGATAAAATACTATAAAGAATATTGCATAGTATTATACGACAAAGCATAATAAAATATAAAATGTATTAATATATAAATATATAATATAGTATAATATTATTGTAATGTAATATAATATTATTATAATATAGTAATATAATATTATATACTATAGCATAATAATACAACATAATGTGATATACTGATATTATATAACATGATATATCAATGTATTATGCTATAATGTAACATAATATTATATTTATAGTATAATATAATAATCAAGGTATAAATATTATAATTATTATCATTACATATTAATATTATCATTTTTTGTAATTATTATATTTTATCATGGGTATTTTGGTCCATAAAGAAAATTTTTTATAACTCAAAATAACTTTCCAACGGAGTCTAAAAGTGCTTTTCTGGATAAGCTCCAAAATGGAGCTTCTTCCAAAAAGCTGTTTTAGATTTTTAATAAATCTGAAATAGCTTCTCGATTTTTTTATCAAACATCCTTATTCCATTTAAAAGTGCTTTTGGTGCTTTCTGACCCTCAAAAAACTCTGCCGAAGCCTAAATTATTCTTACAAGTATTTTTTTGATAAATCAAATAAATTAAATCAAACAAATATAAATAGAAATCAATAAATAAAAATGCATCATCACATCTCAAAATATTAAATTTGTATAATTGACTACATAAGACGTCATCCAATCAGCTACATTATTAACTTCTCTTTCCACACACACACACAAGAAACTTCAGAAAAGAACAATGAACGTAAAAATCACCAGCAATCTAGACAAAAAAGATGGAATTGGATTCAATAGGCAATGGATCTAAAAGCCATCTAGTAACTATCTAATAATCTCCTTCTAGACAAATATTGCTCATCGTCAATATTTGAATAGCATAAAACAGCTCTTCTCATGCTACATGCAATTCTGCCATTCAAACACGTTGGCCTAAATTCGAATACCACCTGCATCTACTAAAACACCACTAGTATTCCTCTTATACATACTACCATCAAAGTTGATCTTAAATTTTTTTAATATTTTTGTGATTCTATGCGATTTTTTTTGCATATTTACTCTTTAAGAAATGCAAACATTTAGTTCCGCTGCAAACATATTTGCTAATGATCGCATTCATAATATGAGTATATGTATATGTATGAAATGTTCTTATAAATGGTAGGGCAGGGAATAGACCTGCGAAAAAAGAAAATAACAAAAGATCTTTCTGGCAAGGCCCTGCTGAATTTATAGGCAGTATACAGTAGTATGTCAACTATCTGGTGAAGAAAATGATAAACATTCAACATGTTAAGCATGCTTATCTATTTTCAGTATAACATTCTATATAATTATGGACATATAAAAACAATATTTACATGTTTTATATTTATTTTGCAAAATCACAAAGGATATTGAAAGATTTTTTTTTTCTAGAAAAAAGCTGGAGAGACTGGTTAATGTAGCCATCACTCCTAAGGTTACAGTTGTCTGGACCAAAGGTTTATTTGGGCCTGATTTTCGATTAATTTGTGAAGTTCAATTATGCCCTATTATAGATTTTGAAAATCCTGTCCAAACCTCACCTATTTGCAACCCTAACCACTGCTTGATGGTCTCATGATCATGTTGTTTGATCTCATCAGAGGAGGACTATTTTATAATTTAGTCAGGAACCAATAGACATATATCCTAGAGTAGAAATCAATTGTGAGATTCATACATTATCAAGACATTGTGGACATGAATCACGAGTAGAGATAGTCCAGTGTAAACCTTCCAAAGCTGTTGAAGCCATCAAGGTTGCCACTCTAATTTGATTGTGTGGTAAAGTACATATAAGTTTTCCCCCTTTTATTGGAGAAAAGAATAGGCCAGAGTCTAATCACTTCAATTCATCCAATAAAAAGTTTATGCAAGTAAAAAACAAGAAAAACCTAGATTCTGTTGAAGCAAGTGAACAATAGCCATGCATCTTGATTAGTTAGATTGCATCTCAAACTAGACACATAAAATAAAAGACATTGAATTACTTGGAACTCATGTCAGAACAATGTCTAGTTATTGTGGCTGATCAACAACTTAAGCCCTATTTGTCATCGCTGCTGATGTTGCGATTTTATTGCCTTACCGATTAATGAAATACCACATGATGATATATGTTGATACATGTCGCTGCTATTTTACGATTTCTGAATTGCATAAAGCTCTAAATTTCCAAATGATTTAGGAAAATTGTAGTGTTTCGTCCTACACGTTGATCTATCTAGCTCATTTTAATTTCTTCTTGAGTTTTCGAAAACAAATACATGAAACCAAGGTATCACCAAATAAGCTCTTAATTATAAGTCTTTTATATAAAAATTAACAAATCCTAACTAACCTTTTGAAGGGAAATGGTGCGCCCATCCTGGTACGCTCCCAAGCTGTTTATGGCTTCTCCTAGCAGATCATGTAGAAAAAGAGAAGATCAAATTTGGAGGGCAACTTATTATCAAAAAAAAAGGGAAAAAGAAAAATAAAAGGAGAACTTTAGAGTGCAACTTATAGGGTAATTTGCCCCGAGTTAACGCAATCCAACTTGATCCAATCTAGAATTTGCATGGGTCATCATGCACGTAACATGGTTTGGACTTGGATTGGAAAATGCTACTTCCATTCCATGTTGCATCAGGCTCACAAACTTTTGAAATCTGGCCCAAATTCAATAAGCCTTTGAACCGAGCATAATCCAACCAAATCTAAACCTTATTCCATATGACCTCTCAACCAAATCGCACACTGCCAGACACAATTTAACTCATAGCAACCTAATCTGTGTTTGCGTTGAAAAATTTGGAATTGGGTTTGGGCCTGGATTTGATATTTCATTGGCTGTATTTTAATCTGCCAGCTGCACCATAGACCATCTCGTATGAGCCTGACAGAATTAATTCTGATATAGGAAATTTTTATGCGCATATATGGTAGATATCCTGGTTTCATGATCAGGTAATAACCCATAGACTCCATGTAGATTGGTCCATTTAATATAAAGGGGAACTTTAGATAGTGAAGTTACCCTAAGTTGCTTTAATGCTTTGCACGATTTTTGAGCGGCTAAGGGTTTTGTTATATATTTTGGGTGTGGTGTCCTGCGCATATGTTTGTGGGTGAAATGGATGGCTTGGATTAAAATAGGCTTTGGCTTTCCTAATGACTAAATTTGGACATATTGCTGATTAAGATTTGCCGTTTTACTACCGAACTTTGTACTAGTGCCACACTAGCACAGTATTGGTACAGTATGGTATGAAGTTTTTTTAACGTACCAAGTATCAGTATGTACCATCTGGTTCGGGCGGTATGGTGTACCTTATTGATGACACTTTGTAAAATCGCAATCTGCATCATTTGAGCTCGAAAAATATAGCCAATTGTGTGCTAATTTCTGGTAATTGCACCTTATCTTGTAGTTGATTTAAATTCCAAATACAGGTCCTATTAAGGAATACAACTAGAAGGCTTTGTTGTAGAATATGTCTTTGGACTCCTTAACATGGTGAAGGGTATAAGCAGGGCCGGCCCGAGCCTTAGGCGACCACCCAGGTCCTATTAAGGAATACAACTAGAAGGCTTTGTTGTAGAATATGTCTTTGGACTCCTTAACATGGTGAAGGGTATAAGCAGGGCCGGCCCGAGCCTTAAGCGACCGAGGCGGTCGCCTAAGGCCCCAGGCCAATGGAAGGCCCCCGGGAGGTGAAGAGAGAGAGAGAGAGAGAGGGAGAGGAGAGGGAGGGAGGGAGGGAAGTTTCTTGGGTCTGATCGTGACCAAAAGGAAGCAAAGGCCCCATATAAAACGGGAATAGGAGCTGGCTACGAGTCTTCCCCTTTAATGGAAGGGAGGTGGAGAGTTTCCTGGCCTGCTGAGGGGAAATTTAGGAAGTTGGGGACGGTAGTTTTGTTTTGGATGGAGAGAGAGAGAGAGAGGAGGGATTTGGTTGGCTTGATACACGCCTGAAGCCACTCTTATCTTTCATCCCTTCTCTTGTTTGGTTTTGGTCTTGGTTTTCCTTCCCTCACATTACTCCTGATCCAGCTGGGCCATCAGGAAGAAAGGGGGATTGGAAATGGACTTCTTGGAGGGTGGAGATTCTTTTAATTTTCTCCTCTCGGTTTCTTCTCCCCTCTTGGGTGGTAGAGAGAGAAGGAGGGAGGGGGTTGAATGGCTGCTGTGCTGTGATGTTGTGGTTGCTGCTTGGGTACTCACTTGAAGGGGAGATGGTGGGACGGGACTTTTATTAATTAGATGGAGTCAATTTTCTATAATGCCCCTACTTTCTCTTATAGAGAGGCTCCTTTCTGGACAAATTCTTTTCTTTACCTTTGACCATGAAGTGCCATGGGATGACCTTTTCCAATTCTGCTCTTGCTTGACATACATGATAAACAATATTGCCAAGCATTATCTCAATTATTTAATCAGTTTCATGGCCCTTCTTTTAGGATAATTATTTTTCTGCACTTCCATTCAAAAATAATATTAAATTAAAAAGGTTTCTTGCCTATCTTTGTTAGATTCATATATCTTTATCGAAATAGTGTACTTGATAGCTATCCATTTTCATATCATTTTTTTAAATATTTTATACTTATTAAAAAAAATTATTATTAAAAAAAAAAGGCTTCATTCATTGGATTCGTCTTAGGCCCCCAAATGTATTGGGCCGCCCCTGAGTATAAGGATACCTATAAGCTATTATCAATCATGTAAATCAATTCGCTTCTTAGATGATGTATTACTCATATATTTGACTGATGAAACCTCGGGTGTTAAAAAGAAATTAAACTTACTTAATTACTTAACAAAATAATCATACGCACCCAATATGCATGCAGAAAACTAACGTGCCAACTATATATTTCATCATAGGATTATTTCATCATTTTCATCAATGTGTAAATTGACACTCTTATAAAATTAAAGACAGCAATCAAAATGAAAAACATAACGTGCCAACTATATATTTGTTTGCTGAGGATGTTGGAGCAGCAATAATGGCTGAACATAAATAAAGCTTTCGAACTTTTGCTTTCAAGAGTGGATTCTCCCCCACGCACCATGGTTAAGAATAATTACTAACATGAGCATTCTGAATAGCCCTTTTTTCTTCGGAAGGAAGGGGAAAATAATTCAATTCATCAATTGCTTTTTTAATAAGGTTTCTTCTATAAATATATATGTATATATATAAGGAAGTGCCCATTCCTCTTTCAGTAGCCTTTCCAAATAGAATTCTGATCGAACAGCTGTTGTTGCTGCATAGAATCCATGCCTCTAGACGAAGAAGCTGGGAAACTCAAGCTCGATTCATCTCCAAAGACGGTGTCTCCTTGTGCTATAAAATGGTTTGAAGTGGTCACATCTGTGGCTTCTCTTGATTGTTTATTGTTAAGCTGCAATGCCTTCAAGATCCCTGGATCCGCTGAGAAGCTGGAACTTAACAAGCCTGAAGGCCATGCACACTGCATAATCTGGTTCGTGGTTTCTTTAGCAAAACCCCGATTGCTATTGCTGTCGTTGTCGTTATTAATCAACACCGCATCAAGGGTGCTAGAAGGATTGATGAGATTATCTAAGATGGATGGATTGCGTTCACCAAGCTCTGTCCCTGAAGTAGTATTGCATGGAGATCCAAATGACTGTGGCATGGATGAAGTGCCCTCTTGTAGTTTTTTGCCACTGGAGACCCTTCTAAAGACCCTGCACACAACCCATTCTTCCTGCAGAGGGGACACTCAAATGTCATCAGTTGGTGCTGCGAAAAGCAATCACCAGTTAGTTTAGACAATTCAACCTCCGCGTTAATAAAGGGAGTGACTTATTCTATCAATTCAATTCATCTTCTTGCATCCTCTCTACCATTCAGCTTCTTAATTATGTGCAGCTAATTGTAATTTCCTTTGAAAGAAGGGAACTTTAAATGCGCCACCTTTGTGGATTTGTAAGGGAATTTGGTGTGGAGTCGATACTCATGCATCGCCCAACCAGTCTTCTCACCATTTGGAGCTCTTCCTTTATAAAATACCAGTGTTTTCTTCATGCCAACCAGGATGCCCGAATGGAAGATCTCCCTGTCTTTCCCTGTGGTTTTCCAGTAGCCTGCATCAGTGGCTCTGTTGGTCCGGAGGCCCGTCGGATATTTACGATCTCTCAAGCTGAAGAAATACCATTCCTTCTCTCCCATGAAATTGGCCTTCCCTGTAATTATTTCTGAGCAAACTAGGCACTTCAAAAAAATATAATGAAATGATATAGTAATAAAGATCGAACTATCCTTCTAAGTTTTTTTTTTTAAAAAAAAAAATCAGGAAATATGTGGTAACTCGAGAAAAAGCCAGATGTGATGACAATTTTGCATTATACATACTCATGGAAAACATCAGAAAAGAAAGAATTTCATTTCTTTTTTGATGATAAGAAAGGATTTGCATTTTCGATCACATGGAAATGCAACTTAGCTTTAAGGAATAGAGGATCTTTAGTTTACTAAGACCGAAAAGAAATACAAGTTAGAGCAACAAAGTCCAAAAAAAAAAAAGGAAATCCGAGATACTCAAAAAAAAGAAAAGGCTTTCTATGCCCAAGAGAGAAGCAAATTAATCTTAGCACACACCAATCGATCCATGTTATAGATATAAAGAGGTATAAGAAATCATATAACTACCTGGGAGCTCCCATGGCTCACACTTCTTGAGATCAACCTCAGCTATGGCTTTGGTGAAAAACCTAAAATCCGAGACCTTGCGGCTCAGATAGCAAATGATGAGCTCTTCATCCGTTGGATGGAATCTAAAACCCGGAGGGAGGTTCCCTTCCATCTCCAATCAAGCTACTTCACCAGCAACTCTTAATTAAGAGAACATAGCTCTCTTAAGGATGCTCTCCTTCTTGTACACCCCAAGGAACTCTTTTTAATCCCATCCAGCAACTTGAGAAAGATGGTTTGGTTCACGCTAATTACGAATTACCACGCGACATGGGATTGTGGAGAATATATTGGAGACGTGCACCTAGATTTCGTTCGTGGTAGATTTGTAATATGAGGTGGTTTAATGTGAGAGCAGAGTCGCTGTCAAGCTTTAAGCTCCATGGATCTTTCCGATCTGCGGTCCAACCAACTCCAACCGTTTCTACCCACCACCCGAATCGGAAACGCACGCGTCGAAGACCATCGCGCCACCAAGGCCACGTTCCATCCAATCCCAGAAACGTGTCAACTTGGATTTGGTACCCGTAAAAAGTTATAAAATATATAAATAAATCTACCTCATTCTATTAGCTTAAATTGTTGAGACAAGTAGTACTTTTAATATGGTATCAGAGCAAAATCCAACCCACAAATGAAAAAGAGTGTAAAAAAATATAAAATATATAAATAAATCTATCTCATTCTATTAGCTTAAGCTTTTGGAACAAGTGATGATTTTAATGGTACCGATGAATATCGTAATATGTTTGGTCTACAATACTGAAAACTGGATGAAAAGAGGTTGATTTCAATCTTATATTGCATGGAGCTGATTACACTAGTATGGATTTACTCAAAAACGTTCACACTAGCGAGCTTATAAATAGTAATGCAAGAGTTTCTCGTGTCATTGTGTAAAGCTATCACATTGTTGTTGAAAATCTACATGACAAAAGCGTATTTCAAGTTTTTAATGATAGCGATCAGAATCATCCATCTGATCCTTAAATAGAGATAGATGAATGCGCAAATTCAAACAAAAAGCACTACTTTCTCAGAGCATGGAGATTGTGAATCAGATTTGTGCCAAAAGGGTAGCATATTGTACAAATCAACCTGTGAATGAGAGATGTAAAGGAATATCAATTAGAACAAAACGCATGGAACATCTACAAAGCCTATCTTAAACCAAGAAGAAATATCAATGCTGAATTGGTAATTGCTATTCAAAGGTCTTAGAACAAGGTAAAAGAATGGGGGCTCTAGTTGCAGTGAATCATGTTATTATTCGAATCCACAATGGACGACAAAGCAAAATATTCTCATATAATAACATGAATAAATAAAATAATTAGATTTTTTAAGAAACAATATATTTCAAGTAATTTTACTTGCAAACAAACATGCTAAGAATGTTGCACATATGTTTTTATTTTTTCCACCTCTTAAAGAATCGTATTGCTTGTAATGCTTAAATGACTTAACACAAAGTCATATAACCTATGGACTCGTTTGGTTCGCGGAAAGTTTTTTTCCTCTAAGAAATATGATTTCTGGAAAGTAGATTTCTGAAAAGAGGATGCTTGGAAAGTACTTTTGGTATGTTTGGTTGATAATGGAAAAGTAACAGATTTTCATAGTGCTTATGTTTGGTTGACCATCCACATTTTTAGGAAAGTTATATATAATTTCTATAATACCCTTAATAAAAATTAGGTATTTAATGATGAAAGGTTTTTTTGAAAAAAATAAAAATGGAGTGATTTTCAGCTCACGGTAGGGCTATTAACGAGCCGAGCCGAGCTCGAGCCTCTGCGGGCTTGGCTCGGGTCGTTTCATAAAATTCCAGGCTTGGCCTCGAGCTCAGTATCGAACCCTATATTGGGCTCGGGCTCGAGCTCACTTGGCACAGCCCGGCTCGGGCTTCAGCTCGTAAGGCTCATTTGCCCGAGGTCGAGCCCGAGCCCGCCCTATCCCAACCCGAGCCCACCCCATCCCCATCCACAACGAAGGAAAGAAAGAAAGAAAGAAAGAAAGAAAGAAAAGAAGAAGAAGAGAAGAAAGAAGGGGGCGGCCGCAAGCACCGCCGGCACGGGCGTCGACCGTGAGCACTGCGGCTCTGCCGCAGGGGAGGAAGTGAAAGCTGGGGGATAGGGAGAGCCTTGGCGCTGGAATGGCTGGATGGGGCACGGGGGTTTGGGCGGCGGTGCTTATTGCCTCCCCTGTCGGGGGCGGAGAAAGGAGAGGAGGCATAGGAAGGGTGCCAGAGGCGGGTGCAGAGGTGGAGAAGGTCACGGTCATGCGGAGCGAGGCGGGATGGGTCCTGACCGCGGGCGATGCGGCCGGCCATGATGCAGAACTTCTTGCGGAGGCGGCGGAGCTTCTCGGAGAGCTGGGATCAGGTGTATGGCGTCATTGTCGTCGTCATCCACTCGTCCTCATCGTCGTAGCTATTGTTAGAGAGGAGGGCGGGGAGGGGGGCATCGGCTTTAGGCTTGGGGGTGAGGAGAACAGAGTCGTGGGTGAGGGTGGAGTCGTGGAGGTGGGGTTGGGAAGGTTCTAGAGAAATCGGGAAGAAAGGAGAAGAAAAGAAAAAGAAAGAGGAGGAGGGAATGGGTTAACGAGTTGGTTTGGGTTAACGGGTTGAGTCCGAACCCAAACCAATCCAATTTGATTTAAAGAAATTAAATGGATTTGGGTTAGCCCGGGTTAGGTTTGATCTAAATCCAATTGGGTTCAATTAGATTGGGATTTAAATTGATTAAACCAAATAAAATTTAATTGGGTCGAGTCCAAGTTTAATTGGGACCCAATTAAATTGTTAATTGGACCGAGCCCTCATTTGGGCTCGTGAATTGCTCGGGCTCGGGTTCGAATTTAAACGGGCCCGAGCCGGGCTTTTACCAAACCGAGCCCGAGCAGCTCGACCCGTTGACAGCCCTAGCTTACAGGAAAGTAACTTTTTCATGAAACGTGGAAATCATATTTTTATGGGAATACAACTTTTCCGTCTTTCTCCTTTGAAAACTCTAACCAAATCAGAGGCATCTCATTACTTTTTGTTGACCACACTTTTTCCCTTCTTTTCCCGCGAACCAAACGAGCCCTATATTCTTGTCAAGATCTGAAAATTGATACCAAGATGGAAAAATAACGTATGATATGCAAAATAAAGAATAAAGCATATTTTTTTGCATTTTTTTTTAAAATAATCAACTACGTGTTTTTTTCGAAATCAGATAATAATTCTTGAAATTCTTTTTCCTTTTGCTGAAAAAAAGAAAAGAGGGGGGGTGAGGAGAACCTCACCCGCGTAGCAACCTTCAATGGACCCCTCCTCGCTGGAGAATGTTCGATACGGGTCGACAAGTTTTACTCATACCTCCCCACCAGCACCATCTAAGTAACCGGCAGACCGGATAGCGACTCCACCGGGCAAACCAGACGGGGGGCATCCGGTCTCCACATTTAATCGACGCTTGTGCATTTCGAATCTGGGCCACTCTGGTGGAATCAAATATCCGTTTCCACCGTGCTTAAGGCTGCAAATGGGTCGGGTCTCGGAACGATCCTTGTAGACCCGACCTGACCCGAATTTTAGGATCCGCGGATCCGGGTCGGGTCCTAAAATTGGACTCGAATCATTTTTTGAGTCGGGTCTAGGTTTACCGAATGGACCTGAAGAGAGAGAGAGAGAGAGAGAGAGAGAGAGAGAGAGAGAGGGGGGGGGGGAAGCAAAAATGAGTTTTTTTTTTTTGGGTCATGGCACTATTGGTCTATCTGGATTCTCTCTCGATCTATTATACTGCTGATACCTCTGGTGTCTCGGTAGCTGGCTTTTTTTTTTCTTTCTGTTTTTTGGCTTCTGTTTTTTTTTAACTTTTGCAGGGAGGAAGTGAAGGAACACTGAACTGAATATGGGTCATGTGCCAATTTTCTGCAATGGAATTGGATTGTGGAAGAAGGTTTGGGATTCTTTTTATCCTCGTGAGAGGGGAGCTAAGAGACACCAAGTTCCGTTTAATCAGTCATATGGACAAAAAATAGTGTGATATGAAATTTGGCTTGCAGACTCGACTAAGTTAGTAGTCATGGGTCATCTGTTCCGACTGGAGGTCAATTGCAAGTCTCTGAAGTCATGGGTCACCCAGCACCTCATATCATATGACCAAATTAGATTTGCCCAAATTCTTTTCTAAAAACACAAAAAATTGGATCTGATTTGGATCCGAATCCAACTTGACTCAGATCCAGATTCGATCCGATCCGATTTTCAACCAGATCGGATCTGAGTTCAAAATTAGAATCCGAACAAAAAATCAGGTCAAATTGGAACCACCTAAGATTCGACTCGATCCGATCCGATCCGACTAATTTGTATCCTCCCCTGCTACCACCGCGATGGTCAAATCCTGTAGGATCTCCGCCCGTAACAGATAAAAGATATCCCCCGGCATCTAAACCGCCGCTGCGATCGCAACGACTTCCGTTGCTGATCTGGCTCCCAATGATTCGCACAGTCCGGGTACCGTACGGACTAGTCAATCTCACAGATCGGCAATGCGGTGAATAGGGCGGTGCTGCATAAAGTTTCAAGAAAGAAGATCTGTTGCTTCGTCGGTGCCCGCTGTTCAGCCGTGGGGAAACAGTCGACGAACGTTGGATTCCCAACTTATCGTGTTCCAGCGAAAGAATTCTCGATCTCCTCTCCTAGGGTTCCGATCGTGTACCCAAAAACAGAAAAAGGTCGTTTCTCGTCTACAATTTGGTAAACTTATCCAAATATCTCTACGATTCGTAGCAGCTGCCTTCGTCGGGAAGATGTCCGTTCTGAATTCGCTGTTCAACAGGGCTACACTCGGAGCAAGATGGTTCGTTCGTTCGTTCAATTATTTTTGGTTAATCTATTCCTTTTTCTTTCATTCTATTCTTCCCTTTTTATCATATTGGTTAGATTCGTCGAGTTGTGATCCCTGACAAGAGGTTCATAGCGAAAGAAACGGCCTTTTACCCCTTTTGTCGACAGTCGTTATCAGTTCTCTGTTAATACTCTGAGAAAATTCGCAATAGTGAGGTTTTATGCACTGATTTCTTGATATTGTTGGTTGTAGAAAAATGGAATTGGTTTCGATTTGATGTGTTTCTTGATGGAATCCTATTTTCCACGCACGGCCACTTTCTTTAAATCTTTAATACGATTTGGTGGGCAAAGTATAATTTTTGACGGGGAATGAACAATTTTGTATCCCGAGGACCCTCTGAATATTACCAACCGTTTGACAAGCATGCATTTCTTGGTCCGGCAAGTTATTGGTTGCGTTACTCTTTCTTTGTTTTCCCTCTTCAATCACTGAAGAAGGGAAAAATATCATTTTGTGTTTTTTTTTCATTTATTAGTAAAATGTCTGGTAACATTAGATGGACTTGTTATATGTAGGTCGCTAGAGTTGTCTACAACTAGTAGAAATCTCTTTGAGCATTTTAGATCTCCCTTCAGCAATCATCTTGTTCTTCGGGGATGTGCTTTTTGGATCTTTTCATGATGTTTGTCAACTACTGAATTAGAAAGAATAATGCACTGGTGACTAGTTGCTTAATTTCTTGATGCAGAAACATTATGCAGCTGTTGATTGTTAATATTTGTGTGTTTTGATATGAGATATGAATAACATCGGAATAAAATGAGGAAATACAAGGTAATACTTGAAGAAAGGGGAAAGAAGTGGAGTGGAAATAGGGTCTTGTAGGTTCTTAATCAAATTTTTGTGCTGCCTCTTCGGTTATTATCAGCCATTTTTGTGTCTGGGGTGGAATACTGGAATTTGACTAAAACTTCTTTGTAATAAAGAGAGTATGTGATTTTTTCAACAAACTTGTACTATTAAGTACATACTGATTCTTAACCACTCCAAATCAATCCAAAATGTAAAAAACCTCTAACTTTAAAATTCCCCCTCCATTCTTTGAAACTTGTCAAAGAATGTATCAACTATGAAACCTTGTAAAAACATTGAAAGGATCTTCCATTTCACATATGAATTTGGCTAGTTAGTGCAAAGCAATGTGCTCAACATGTTTAACATTGAATTCATTTTCTTCTTGATGGATTTAAACCACTTTCAATCCCAAGCATTGCGAACTGTTGACATGTATGCTTCATTTTTTATTGCATTTAAACTCCACATTATTTTCTTAGACTTCTGAGCTGACTAGATTTCTTCTAAGAAATGATAAATAACCTGTGGTGGCGCATCTGTCCATGAAGTTCTAGCATTGTCTACATGAGAGTAGACCTCAACATTCGGGAGTTCTTTCATTTGTAAGACCTTATCTAATTGTGACATTGGATACCTCAGGATCAGCACTACCACATTTTAATTTGGAGCTCTGGGAGTAAGCATAACAGGGTCAATACATTAACTGCAAAGGTTATTTTTGGCCTTTTGTTTGCTAGACAATTGATTTTTACCCACAAAAACTCCCATACGTATGCAGCTTAACCAAACAAATTAAAACTTGGGATGCTTTGTTTCTTTCCTTCAGTATCCTTAAAGAATAGCTTATGCCACATATAGGAAATGCAACTTTCATCACCTGGAAATACTATAAGAAAATGAACTATTTTATGATTTGTTTGGAAAAAGAATATTAGTTACTTCACATCCTAAGTGTCTTCTTTGCCAATTTAGACCATCTTGAACAACATTAATGGTCTGGAGCTCTTGCTTGTGTTTTTATTTTTCTGATATTTAACTTCTTATGACAATCTGATGGCTGGACTACAGACAGATTGGACAGCATAAAAGTAAATGATTGTTGTTCCATTTTGAACCAAAAATCAGAAATCTAAACAAACCATAATTCATAAGCTTCGTAAAATACTACGAGTATATGAGTTCCCCATTGTACCGGTACTAACATATGAACAACACTGACAGGATGTCTTATTAATGTGTAAACAGAGTTAGATGTCCCTTTGTAGTGGTTATTCTAAGTTTTGAGCTTTTGTATATTGTTAATGTGTAAAGTAGTTATGCCATGTTAAATTTTATGAAAAGTAACTTGTAACTATGCTATGCACATTTTAACCTACAATCAACATAAATTTCTATGTTAATTTATAATCCTATGTTTATATAAGTTGGTTAGAGCTATGTTTATTTCATTGAAACATGTCTACACGATAGATATAGTAATGAAAATTAGCTTGAGTTCTAAGAACTATGAGTAAAATAGTGTACCTCAGAATATTAGTTCTTGTATTTCTCTTTGCCAATGCATGCCAAGTGTTGACATGCTACTGCATCATATGCATACCTTGTCGAATTTTGAGTAGTAGCATGGTGATAAAAAATAATTCTTGAATAAGACAACTCAAGAAAATATATTCAACACAATTATAGAATATATTGATCTTTTTGCATATAGATACATTTTGAGAGTGAAGCTTTGAATAATTCTCAAAATTTAAGATCTAAAATATTTTTGAAATATATACACCTCAAGAATTCTTATTTTTGTATTTATCCTTCATTTTTTCGAGAAAGGTTTACCTTCAAAAGGTTAACCCTTGAAGTATGAAATATGCATATATACCCATCCTGTCATGATACACCAACTTTGTCTTTCTAAGCTTATTTTTTTGGGGGTTAAAAGGCACATAACTTATCTACTTACTAATTTTACATTTCATTGCATTTGTTTTTGCTTTTAATTTTGAAGGCTATATTTAAAACTTTGTTCTGATGGTATATATGCAATTTCCTTTTTTTGATGGATGAATAAGCAATTTAGCACTTTTCAAAGATTATATGTACAAAAATCCGTGGAAAGGAAAATTAGTAATGTAATATTTTAATATAACTCTTGATTTAAGGAAGTCATCTAATCATAGGGGCTTATCTGCAAGTTTCAGATTGTAGGAGGGTAGATATGCAAACATAAGATTTTCTAAGGGGCATGTGTGCAAGGTTCAGACTTTTTGAGTGGTATATCTGTACATTTCACTTGTCAAAATTCAAATAAATTAGCATTTTTTGAATGGTATACATACAAAAACCCCAAAAATTAAAGATTCATTCTTTACATTTTATGAATTGTTTTCATTGTTCAATTTTTTAGTATAAAAGTATGATCCTACAGAAGAGGACAGTGAATTAGTGATATTCCTAGAACCTCTTGGATTGTGGAACTTGTCACCTTATAAATAAGATCTGATCTTAAATCTTACAATTTTGAGCTGAAGTATTGCATCCTATTCAGGTCCAATCTACTACCCCATCCTCTTTTCCTTAAAAAATCTCCCAAAAACTCGACAAAAAAACAAAAAAAGGAAAGCACTCTTCAACTTTGTAAGAACTCACCTTTTGTTGAATTTATTGCATCCAATACCGGAATGTTTCCATTTTCTTTTCCGAACTTGCAAATCTGAGTCTGATATTTTTAAAAAGCTTTCTGGAATGAAGAAATTGATGAGTGATATAATTAACACAAGATGATCACTAGGTTTGAAAATTGACCATGCCACAGGGCATACCAGGATGTATCATGTGCTGTATAGACCCATATCAGCAAACCATGAGCCGATAAGGAACTGCACCATGATACATACCATGCTAGCATCTGACCAGTATGGCCCTGTATTCTGTACTTGAAACTCGTTTTATGTACATGCATTATGTATGGCATCATATGGCAATAGAGCTAAAACTTTGAAAACGACTTTGGATTTAATTCTTTTCCAAGCTAAACTGAATAAATTTAGATTTTGGAGTTTTAAGGAAATCTTGAAATTTTTTCTGGCTGCCAGTCTTCCTTGCAAACCAACCTTGGAAGAGAAAAACTGCTAAAGATCTGGCTTCTTTAGCTCCCTGGATAATATATCCAGACCTTTACTTTTTTTTTTTTTAATAGAAAAATCTATCATCCAAGAAGAAATTTTCAATCTCCTACTTACCGTTGAAAAAGGGAGTGTGGAGAAGCCCAAATAGAATGATCCTCATGCACTTGAGCTCTATCAGCTTGCATATTTTGTCTTGCATAGATCTTTATAATTGTAGTTTGCATTCTTTGGAATGATTTTCATTTTTAGTTATTCATATTTTGGGGCTTTCTCATTCTTTCGCATTTATTCTGGGCTATTATTTGACTTTATGAGCAGAGTCTTATATTTCAAGGAAACTAATGCTTGAGAATGTATCTTTAACCGAACATTTTTGATCATTTATTAGCAAGACTTGCTTGAATTTGGCCATCTCACGGATCAAATTACTGCATAATAAGAGAGAGTTGCAACTGAAGAATATGCGCAAAGAGATCTCTCAATATCTTCAGACTGGGCAAGAAGCCATTGCTCGAATTCGGGTATAATAAAAACTTTTAGTCTATTAGCTATCTTGTTATCAATTGCCTAATTATTTATGATAATATTTCACCGATTCTTTTGATTTATTGATGTTAATGTAGGTGGAGCATGTTATACGTGAACAGAATATATTGGCTGCCTATGAGATCATAGAGCTGTTTTGTGAATTTGTTCTTGCGCGTGTTCCCATTCTTGAAACCCAAAGGTGTGTTTTTTTATTGCACATACCTGTTAAACATATACACAGATATGTATTATATGTATATATAATATGTATATACACATACATGTATTTATGTTCTTGAGAATTTATCATTATATATAACACTTCAAGAATCATCTCTGATGATTTGGAGTCCACCAACCGTCATGATCTTCGAACTTCATAGACTGTTTTCACGGGGATGGAACTAGGCTGAGCCACATTTGATTGTAAAACAGGAAATAGGGTACAGAGAATATATTAGGCAGCATATACTTAATTTCAAATATTTCTGGCTTCAAAGAAAATTGTTCCAATGTTGCTTATCTTGTTGAATAATGAATAGCTTCACCAACAGTTTGAGGAACAGTGCCTCTTATGTACTGTTTTATATTTCTAGTGGCAAGCTCACCACTTGGTTAGTTTAACATGTATGTGTGGGTGTTCCTTTGCATTTAGATTGTTGGCTTGACCCTATGCAGATGATATATGTTAGGTCTCCACACTTATCTGCTCTTCTCTACATTCTAACATGGTGTTCGAGTGTTATTAACTCCAGGCTTGAGTTTTATGCTAAAGCATTTATGGATCTTATCCAGTGAATTTGTCTTGCTCTTTCATCTTGCCAAACTCATTTTGAGCCTAAACCGTGCTGCCTTCAGCACTCAACAATATTGCCACTCTTTGTTAACTTTATAGACACCCTGATGCTAAACCAGAACTCTGCCCCACATAATGGTGTCATAAGCTTGCACTTGTATGACTATCTCTCAACCCAGGTTGAAAAAGAAAATTCTTTAGTGGTAAAGTCCAAATCAGCGGTCAAGCATAGGGCTTATGCATCTTCCCCTAATACCATGTTTTTTTTTTGAAGAAAAATGTTTTAGGTGTTAATTGCTAACACTTCAGCAACCCAACAGATTGGAGATTTCTCCGACTCAGATCTTAAAAATTCCACTCTAGCTTGGAGTCTGTTTCCATTGCCAACTGTAAGCTTCTTGAACAAGTCTGTTTCCCAAACCCCTGTTCTAAACTCTGTTCCAAAGGGTGGATCAGATCATGGCTCAGCTGTCATCATTAGATGCATCCAATTGTGTTGCCTAGCACACCCATGATCAGTTGCTCTCTAACATTTATAGAAAAATTCGTTTACACTCTTCTTTTTGTCATTTTAATTTTCTGGATAAGGATTTTTCTTTTTTGCTTTCGAGTGTAGGGTGGATGTGTTGCGTGTAGATACGATCACCATCTAGTATCACATCTGTGACCCTTTTTCCCAAACCGCTATCTTGCATGTGCTGCTTTTCTCTCTCTCCCTCTTTACTTTTTATTTTTTATCTTTATTTTTAGGATGGAGTTGGAAGCAAAAAGCTTTCCCCAGGCCATATGCATGAAATTGTAATATTATAGGGAGGAGGTTTGACTGGGGTTCTTCCTTTTCAACATTTAGGGTCGACAAAAAGGGTATGGTTTCGATGAGGTCCAATCAATTGGTTATATATGATGGTTTTCTGTTGCAGCTCTCAACCTTTCTATAGGAATTCTTTTTTTCCGTAATCAAGGGTGTCACGCCCCGAACCCAGCACCCGGGTCCGGTACCCGATCGGCCGCATGAGCCCTAGAGCAGTGCCCTAAAGATCATGCAAGGCCTAAGATGAACAAAAATCCGATAATTCCACAGTTAATTATTTAATTCAAATAGATAAATCTAACATGTCCAATTAATCAAATTGGTTCAATTACAAGATCTTCAAATGCTCATCGGCATCAAAGAAAGATAAACTAACTAACTAATAACTTTAATGCTCGCGCTCCGCGCCCAACCCATCCATGTCTATGTATCCTGCAACTCTGAAAAGAGAAAGAAGGGGGGTGAGCTTTACAACGCAGTAAGAACCCCTATACATCCACACCAACACAATAATAATGTAGATTTGAAACCACAAGAAATTGCACATGTCATGAAATCATAAACCGGCTATCAACAGGCTCAAATAATCAATATAAGTATGTACGTCAAACATCAATTAAAGTCCAGCCATACAAAAATTATATAGCATATGATAGCTCATAAATCTTCATTATTATTTTCAATGCTTTTTCTTTCCATTCTATATTAACTTGATTCGGATCAATTATCTTTCCGACATTGGCTACATCCCGGTCACGTTTCCGGCCCGTGACAGGGCAATCGATAGTATCACATTTTCAGTCTGTGATGGGGCAATCAATAGTATCATATTTCCAGCCTGTGATGGGGCAACCGATAGTATCACATTTCCAGCCTGTGATGGGGCAATCAATAATAACGAGATAAGCCCAAAGTTCCTATTCATTTAATCAATTCATACACACACATCAATTCTCTTTTCCACTTTATTTCTGACCTAGACTAACCATGGTCACGTTTTCGGCCCGTGACAGGGCAATCAATATAACATGGTTAGTCCATCCACCATATCCATTAGTCCAATTATATAAGTGTAAGTTATGCTCAGGATTGTATGCATCATACTATCAATTACAAACAAATGTGATCAAAATACGATTTAATACCATCATATCATAAGAACCACATTCATAAATCCAATTATGCAGGTGTAGGTTATACGTAAGCATGCATCCATCATGATACCAATCACAAGAAAATACAATCAAAATATAATTTAATATAAAACTATTTTTTTTCTAACTTATCTGGATCATAGCACATCATACATATATAGGTGCAAAAATATTTATATCATGTAGGTTGGCGTACAGGAATCCTTATCCTTTGTTGAAAAACTCAGACAGACTAATCACCCACCCTCACGGCGATCTAGAAACTGGGATGCGCAGAACTCCGCTTAATGTCCTTTTGTCCAATAAATTGTTCTTCTACAGAACCAAGACAATATTAAAAATTACCCAAGATATCTGACAACCCAAAACTCTCTATTGATCCTCTCAAGGGTCTACAAGTATCTAGTACCCCAAGACTAACCAACAGTCCATGATCTTCCTGAATTAAACTAGACAGAAAACATACTAATAAGCGACAGCAACTAGAGAGAGGAGATAAAATAATAAAGAAGAGAGAGAGTTGGCTCTCTCTCTCTCCCTCTCTTCCTTCCAGTGGATTTGGGGAGGAGGAATAGATGGAAACAAGGGAGGGAGAAGACCCACTCGGGAGTCTCCCTCCCCCTTTCTTATGGGTCGGGCTGGTGCCCCAAGCCCAATGAAATATGAGCCCTCACATTCCCCCCCTAAAAAAAATTTCGTCCTCGAAATTAGCATACCTAAAGTTTCAAATTGTTGCGAATGCTTGACCTTCATCTCTTCTTCGAGCTCCCAAGTAGCCTCTCTTTCCATATGATTATTCCATTGCACCTTCACAAAAGGAATGGTTCGATGTCGTAGTACCTGATCTTTTCTGTCCACAATTCGTGTGGGAAACTCCTCATAGGTCAAATCCTTATGAAGATGTAATGGCTCATAAAACCTCATGAAGATGTAATGGCTCATAAAACCTCATGAAGATGTAATGGCTCATATGCTACCACATGACTCGGGTCTGGGACATATTTCTTCAACATTGACACATAAAATACATTGTGCACACTGGATAAAGCCGGTGGTAAAGCCAGTCGGTATGCCACCTCTTCAACTCTATCCAGAATCTCAAATAGATCAACATACCTAGGGCTTAATTTACCACGAATCCCAAATCTCATCATGCCTTTAGTGGGTGACGCTTAAAAACATATGATCCCCAATTTAAAATTTTAGTTTTCTCCTTCTATTATCAGTATAACTCTTTTGACGATTCTGAGCTGTACGAAGTCGTTCTCTGATCACTTGCACCTTATCTATGGTCTGTTGCACTATCTTTGGGCCTAATAATTTTTTTTTGCTCACATCATCCCAACAAATAGCAGATCCATGTTAAAACATTCCAAGTCTAAGACCAACCAAGGAATCATCAACCGTTAATGCTAAATTTAAGATGCCCAAGTTTTTTCCAAAAGTTGTCAACAAAAGAACCCACTGGTGAAAATTACTTAGCAACCTCTAGATCATCCATAGAATCAACATAGCTACCTTTAGATCATCCATAGAATCAACAACATTCTTCTCTGCTAGAAACTAACTCAAGTGTTCCATCATAATACCTTTTAGAGCAAATATTAATGTCCTTAACCAGTTTCAAAATAACTCAAACCACCACACTTCCGCTGCACACTCTGATTTAATTCATTAAATACTCTAAAGCCTCTAAATAATTTATGACCGAAATATCACTTTACACTAGGAGTAAGAAAATCGAAATTTCAAAATTTTAATTGAGCAGAACTTCCAGATCTCTCTGTCCTCAATTTATGTAGAGTATACTTACCATAACTAACTCTTAAGTCATTAGTCAAGTTTAAGGTCACTGCATGATCTCCACAACTTAGAATCCAAAATATTTAGGTTTAATTAACTTTGGATTTCCTTAGCAATTCGATTAGACAGTCTAGATTCATCTTCCTCCCAATAGGATTTACTCCGGATTCAATGGGTTAAAAATCATTGAGCCAATATCACTATAATTAGAAATTAACTATATCAACCTTCAAATCTTTCTTCGCCAAGATTCTTAATATGTATGATCAATGCTACATATGATAACTCACATAAGCATCTCAAAATCTAAATCTCTACTCAATGACAGATTCCTGGTTAGATCATAAATCTAGACTTTAGTTTAAATTACACATTCAATATTCTCTAACAATTATAAGAAAAATCTAATAGCCCGATCCAAATATGAGAATTCGATTTACTAGAATTTTCACCAATTTGCATACTCTATGGCCTTAAGAATTTAATCTACTAATAGAAATACACCTATTGCAATATCCAAACATGCCAATACCAAATATAATCCATATACAGATTTAACCTCGAAAAACAATCTACTCTAATATTATGAAAAATCTTTCTTAAATCACTCCAATACTATGATAGATCCATGCACAAAATCTACTCTAAAAATTAACAGCAAAAGCAAAAGTACTATTACATCTACACCCATATCAAGTTTGAACTTCCAAATCATTGACACAATATCTAAATATGGTATAACTGATATGCCATGGTTAACCTTCATACACTTACGTTAGGTCTAACCTCTCGTATTATGATCAGAGACAATTTATCCAATCGTTTCGTACTCATCGAATATCAAACCTAATACTTATATTTTATCACAATGCCTAGTGATCTTACACCTAAGCATTGAATTTAATTCTGCTACTTTATGTCAAGTTTAGAATGATCATAACCTCAAGATCTGACACAATTCTATCGCAATACCTGGCGATCCTAAACTTATGCTTTGGTTCTAATTTTGTCACTATCCCCAATGATCTTAAACCTCAAACTCTAATGCTACTAAGGCCACAGTCCCTAGTGGTCTTAAACCTTAGATTATAATATCATTCTTGTTCCAATCTCAAGTGATTATAAACCAAGGCTCTGATAGTCTTTCTATCATAATTCTCCACTCACACTCACCTGAACCTAAACCCTAGGATACCTTAACCTTAAGCTCTGATACGACTCTGTCACGCTCCGATCCCAGCATCCGGGTCCGGTACGCGACCGGCTGCATGAGCCCTAGAGCAGTGCCCTAAAGATCATGCAAGGCCTAAGATGAACAAAAATCCGATAATTCCATAGTTAATTACTTAATTCAAATAGATAAATCTAACATGTCCAGATAATTAAATTGGTTCAATTACAAGATCTTCAAATGCTCATTGGCATCAAAGAAAGATAAACTAACTAACTAACTAATAACTTTAATGCTCGCGCTTCGCGCCCAACCCATCCATGTCTATGTATCCTGCAACTCTGAAAAGAGAAAAAAGAAGGGGGGTGAGCTTTACAGCCCAGTAAGAACCCCTATACATCCACACCAATACAATAATAATATAGATTTGAAACCACAAGAAATTGATGCACATGTCATGAAATCATAAACCGGTTGTCAACAGGCTCAAATAATCAATATAAGTATGTACGTCAAACATCAATGAAAGTCCAGCCATACAAAAATGATATAGCATATGATAGCTCATAAATTTTCATTATTATTTTCAATGCTTTTTCTTTCCATTCTATATTAACTTGATCCGGATCAATTATCTTTCTGACTTTGGCTACATCCCGGTCACGTTTCCGGCCCGTGACGGGAAAATCGATAGTATCACATTTCCAGCCTATGATGGGGCAATTGATAGTATCACATTTTCAGTCTGTGATGGGGCAATCGATAGTATCACATTTCCAGCCTGTGATAGGGCAATCAATAATAACGAGATAAGCCCAAAGTCCCTATTCATTTAATCAATTCATATACACACATCAATTTTCTTTTTCATTTTATTTCTGACCTAGACTAACCATGGTCACGTTTCCGGCCCGTGACAAAGCAATCAATATAACATGGTTAGTCCATCTGCCATATCCATTAGTCCAATTATATAAGTGTAAGTATTGCTCAGGATTTTATCCATCATGCTATCAATTACAAACAAATGTAATCAAAATACAATTTAATGCCATCATATCACAAGAACCACATTCATAAATCCAATTATGCAGGTGTAGGTTATGCGTAAGCATGCATCCATCATGATGCCAATCACAAGCAAATACGATCAAAATATAATTTAATATAAAACTATTTTTTTCTTCTAACTTATCAGGATCATAGGACATCATACATGTATAGGTGCAAAAATATTTATATCATGCAGGTCGGCGTACAGGAATCCTCATCCTTTGTTGAAAAACTCATACAGATTAATCACCCGCCCTCACGGCGATCTAGAAACTGGGATACGCAGAACTCCGCTCAACGTCCTTTCGTCCAATAGATTGTTCTTCTACAGAACCAAGACAATATTAAAAATTACCCAAGATAACTGACAACCCAAAACTCTCTATGGATCCTCTCAAGGGTCTACAATTATCTAGTACCCCAAGACTAACCAACAGTCCATGATCTCCCTGAATTAAACTAGAGAGAAAACAGACTAATAAGGGACAACAACTAGAGAGAGGAGATAAAATAATAAAGAAGAGAGAGAGTTGGCTCTCTCTCTCTCTCCCTCTCTTCCTTCCTTCCGGTGGATTTGGGGAGGAGGAATAGATGAAAACAGGGGAGGGAGAAGACCCGCTCGGGAGTCTCCCTCCCCCTTTCTCATGGGTCAGGCTGGTGCCCCAAGCCCAATAAAATGTGGGCCCTCACAAAGGGAGCCTTTTGCAGTGAAGCTTGAGGGATCAAATGAATCAAAGGAATTGAAGAGGTGGTAGTGTCTCACCACATCAATCTGAAATTAGGGTTTTAGTCATCAAAGATTAATGAGCCTCCTTTCTGGTCTTGGTTTATAGGAGCTACATCTGGATAGTGAATTGCTGTGATGATGGGACTACAATATCAGTTGCTCATTTCCTGGTTGCTTTTACTTTACATCAAACCAGACCCTTTCTTCTCCCCCACTTTCTCTATTCATTTTTTTAATATTTATGTTTTTATATCTTTTAGTTTATAGTGTAGTCACCTTCTGAGTCATTTGGATTTTTTATATTATTATTATTATTTAGTTTTAATTTCTCCTACATTTTACTGAACACCAAGATATCACCTCTCTCTCGTGCGCGCGTAAAAAATACTCATTTTTTCCCTATTCCAGGTTCTCTCAAGTTAATGAAGGGTCCAGTCCAATCACCCATCTTTCAAGCACCAACAAATAAGGAGTGATTGAAATCTTTTGCTATTGCTTTAGGTTTGAAATCTTGATCCAATCATCCATCTGGCATGGTTGGATGAACTAAGACCTCCACCAACAAGAGAGGGAGGGGCTCACAATCAGATCAGAATGGAGTATATGTATAGAGTTGGTCGGATCATGCTGAACAAGCTGATCCTCTCTGCGACATGTTTCCTTTACACTTCAACATCTTTTTCAGATGGTCATGGTCGGTGTCGGGTCCCACCCTCCTGTTGCTTCCACGAGTTGGCAACCCCATTCTGAATGGCTTAAAACAAAATCTGTTAAGGGGAGGCTTCCATGTAATGGGTAAACACTGGCATAAATACAGAGACAGAGGTCTACAGGCAGATAGATCATTAATTCATACTCCTTTGGTAGAAACTGTGAAGTAATAGACTTCCAGGCCCATACTTTTAGTTGTGTTTTAACCATTTCTTGTATTTGTAAATCGATGCTTATTTGAACTGCTCTAGAAACAGTCAAGATTTAATGTCAAATGAAATCAATTAATTTCAGCTGATTTTATATAATATTATCATGTTCACCATTTAACCCATAAATATCATATCCATGTAACAGGAATTGCCCTTCAGAATTGCAGGAGGCTGTTGCTAGCATAATCTTTGCTTCTCCAAGATGTTCAGATTTGCCGGAGTTGATGCAGGTCCGGAATTTATTTACTGCAAAATATGGGAAGGAGTTTACCTTGGCTGCTTCTGAGCTGCGACCAGATAGCAGCGTCAATCGTACGGTAAGAAGCATCTATTTACTCCAAATTGTTGATATGGAATCTTAAGCAAGAAGATCAACTTACTAGTAATATCTTCAGATCATTGAGAAACTTGCAGTGAGAGCTCCACCTGCAGATTTAAAGCTTAAGATTTTGAAAGCAATTGCTCAGGAGTACAATGTGGAATGGGACTCATCAAACACTGAAGCAGAATTTAGTAAAAAACATGAAGACTTGCTGGTATGTTTTCTTGTTGCTAAATTGCTTCTAGGTATCTCCTTTATAAATAGCTTGTAGTTTATACTGAACTGTAGCTTTTTATTCTTTGTTTTTTTTTCTTGTTGTCCTTGTGGAAACAATGCTGAGTTTCATTTTTTTACTGTTTTGTAATCTTATAACGTTAATCGTAATCACCAAACCTTATGCCGTCTGGAGTTGGCTTCCACAGTCGTTTGCCATCAATTTCCATGGGTCAACTTGTCATAGGCATCCTTTTCGTCTTTTGTCACAACAACAATGCAGGTTTTCATGTGCTTCCTCCTTTTATCGGACTGTTGGAGCACTATCTGATCCCATCTATTGATCAAGACGTTTGGCCATTGTTGCACATGACTGACTACATGGCCGTACTGTCTCCATTGTTTCTCCATAATTTGGTCACCGAAGGGTGCAATTCTACAGCTTCAACACTCAACAGTATGCTCATTTATAACTATTAGATTTACCACATTTGTCTTTGCATTCTTGTTGCTGCAGTTATATGTAGTTAAGAAAGAAAAACTTATTATGCTGCAGAGTTTCTTTGAATCCAGTGCTGCTGCTTTTATCACCATATGGGCTTCCATCTTCAAACTTACCAGCAGCTTGCATATCACGTTTCAAAACCAGAGTCCCATTTTATATATTCTGCTTTGATTCTGACTGATCCTTCAATGTCATTAACTTGCTTCATTATTCCATAGAGTAAATCTCAAAATAAATAAGATAGTCATTATGGACAGTCTCTTAGTTATCATCTTGACTGGAACCTCATTTTTGTTTTTCTTAGCACTAGACTATGGACCTATATGCCCTATTTATGTTGAATTTGTTTCTTAGATCTTCCAAAGCCTGCATAAACTATAAGTTTCAAACAATTTTTTATTTATTCATGAATAATTTACTGGTGCCTACCTTGTTATTGCAGTTCCATCTCAAGCATATTAAAAGTGTAAAATTTCATTTAGTTATTAAGTTGGTCATGTAAGTTACCTGAACTTGGTGATGCCTGAGAAAAGGAGTGAGAATTAAGTTAAATACACTCCCACCAAAATTGAGAGGTTCTTCTGTTTCTTAGTTTCTTAGTCATTGAATAAGGTTAACAGTAGGGAGTTAATCGATTGCAGCAGTCCACTTTAGTCTGTTGAGAAGGCCTTATGTTTCTTTTTGTGCACTGACCAAATAGAAGTACTTGTGATTTAATCAAATATAAAAGGCAACATGCGACAACACGAAAACTCTGCAACTTATGCTGCAACACCACAAGTCTTTATCATTATCTTCTTCCAATCTCTATGTCCCTAAAATTTTTAGGGGGGAAAAAATCCCTTTGTTCATGACTCATAAACACATTTCTCTGGAATGCAGGATGGATCAACTCCCTCGAAGTTACAGGGACCCGTTGTTGAGAGTTCTGTGGATATGTCGTTACCCAAGAGTGGACTTCCCGTTTCACCTATCAAAGAGAATCAAAAAGATCAAATGCTTGTGGCTTCCATCCCCTCAGTAAGTAACGCTTCAGCTCTCATGAGTGGAGTCTCTTTGGAGGGCACCAAAAAAATTGAACCACTCAGCACTCAGAAAGGGGGGCCGCCTAGTGATGAGAAAGCAGGTACAAGCTGGAGCTCGTCCGATGTTTTGGAGAGAGCTCGAGCAGCCATTGCTTCAGCAGAGCGCGCATCTGCTGCTGCCCGTGCTGCTGCCGAGCTTGTAAATGTTAGATTGGATCGCCCAGCTAGCAACACCAAAAGTTAAAATCAGATCAATCTCTGTTACAAATTTAAAATTTCTTGAAGCTTCCCAAAAGATGAAAGGAAAATCTAATCTGTAATTAATCAGCCATATCTTATGGAAAATTTAAGTGGCTGAATGTGCATGATGAGGTCTTAACTTGTTTTTTGTTTGTTCCTTTTTATTATGGAAGACTATTTGTTAAACTACTCTTTGAAAGGTGGTGTGTTTTTTTTTTTATACAACCGAAAAAAAGGTGGTGTCTTTTAAGTTTTAAGCTGTACCTTTTCAAAAGATTTGGATCAGAATGGGATATTTTTATTATATCATGTACATAGAAATAAGCTTTGCAAATTGGATGTGTAATTAAACAGACTTCAAAATAAAAAGGTGCATGCAAGAGGCTCCCGGTGCAAAAATTCATTAGTTATTTGGACTTGTTTGATGCCGGAAGGACCTATTCGAAGTAAAACCAGGCGACCAGATTTCATTTAAATATAAAATATATACAGAGGACGATACGAGGATCTAGTAATATAGCGTGACAAACGTGCAACTTCTGAAATCAAATTTCTCTTTGAAAATCTTCATTCAGTTGGGTAAGGTCTGTCGATCTTAGTGGTGCCATAAAAACAAGAAATTAGAGCACTCGGGCAGTTCATAAAACTATGCCTGGCTGTTAGAAGGTTTTACCTCCACAATTCTTTGCACGCGTATGGTCGGTTTCAAGGATCATATATGATTATGTACACATTACGCAAATTAATTCCCACTTGAAGCCTTGATGTCAACTTTCTTTATAACCATCTTCCTGGCCTCAAGGTTGCGCCATGCAAGACAAAAGATACGCTACTCAGCTGCCTAAAATTTCCAATGTTGGAATTCACAACATATGAACGGAAGCAAAGACGATGTGATGTACTCCATCCATGGCTGGCCGAAATGATGGCAGAACTGAGAGTTAGAAGCTGTCCCTCCCCCTACTTTAACATTAAATTACATATGTCAATCTTTGCATTAAGGGCAAGCACAAGGTTTCAGTATTGTAAGAAGAACCGCCATTCGGTGGCCTTACAAGGTATATAAAATACCAACAGCCCTCTCAATTTGCATTGTCAGATACCATATTTTAGATTTTCTATAAAAAAGCTTAGAAGAAAATTAGAAGTTATAGAAGATCGATAGAAATTCGGCTTTCGACCTCGAGGCCGGCAGGCAGGTTTGCATAAGCATGGGGGACGACCGGAAGGCGAACTTGGTGACCGATGGCGAGGCCACCAGGTGATGGTCACCGGTGGATTTTGCGACGGGGAGGCTAGAATTCACGGTGAAGTTGCTGTCTTTTCTGATGTCGAACTTTCTGCTTTTCGGCTGTTTGGAGTCTTCAATTGTCACTAGGATGATCCTTTCTTAACATATGCCCTTTGTAAAAAATTTAGCATGTTATCCTGTTCAAGTTGCCAAGGGTTTCTCTACCTGATGGAAACTTGAGATAATATGTTCAAATTTTGCAGTTAAAATTGGATTCTTGCAAGGATTATCAGTCATTGTGCTTCAAACTCACAGGAATAAATTGTGCCAAAATGAACTTGTTGCATTACTTCGATTTACAAATCTTTACGTGTTCAAAATTAGTAACATGGCTGATACGCGGGCCAGTTCTGTTCAGGCCTTCTTATCGTAGTACTTGTTGAAATATTCAAATTCTTGAAGAATTAGAATCTCGATAAATCCTTGTGGTAATTTAAAGGATCCACAAACATAGGTGCTAAATTGTACGAAGATTAAGATCACCTGAACTTGGGTGCTGTATCACATCTATCTCAGCCAGCTTAATGGATAAAAAAAAATGATCCACTAGAGTTTGCTTCTGTGCTAAATTTCTAGTAATGGCAGTTGGGCAAGAGAAGGCCTTCCTAGAAACCTGGATGACCGGATGGCGGCAGGGAAGTACTTCGTCATTTAAGATCAGATGATTAGAAGGCAAGTTAGCAAAAACATTGCCGTCTCCTTGGGTTGTTTCTGGACAGAAGGAAGCATGCAAGGTTTGATACAAGGAAAATGTTTTCATTTCCGGGGCATAAAATACGAATAATTTGAGCTTAGACACCAAAGAGCCAATTAATTTGCTGGGGCCTCACTGCACCATTTTTCCTTGTAGCATCCATCATAATCTATAGATCTTTGAAGAAACCTGTCAGGTTGCTGGGGATTATCAATTGCTTTTGATACCTTGCTGAACACTAAAATAACAGACTTCTTGTTGTATGAACTATTAATTAACGACATAGCAAGGCATAAATTCTTTCCATCTGTACACATGCACATGAATCCACTGGTTTGCCAATGTGTCCGGGTAGCTTATCCCGATGATACCTGATAAGCTTTACGAGCATCTACACTTGCTTTCTGTAAGCAAGGCAGCAGTATCTTCTTCTAGACTCATTTTCCTTCTGTTCCGGTCCTTTTGTTGACCTGAATGAAACTTCACCTGGATCTCATATGTAATGAAACTCTCAAACAAACTGTATTCATATTTCTTTTTTAATTAACGCTAACAACTTTTATTTTTTAATTTTTCCTTCATGGGCATATATAGAAGAAACTATATATGAACATTTGACTACCACGATCTCATACTCGTTCATCCTTCTGCAACAGGGGTCGGCCATGCTCTGTTATGCAGGCTGATTCTTTTGAACTTGCTGATGATACAGGGCGAGGAGGAAGTTTGACTGGCATGGTGCATCCCGTTGATATTCATCCATCACGAAAGCATATATGTGTAGTAAGATGGCTTCTTGCTCAATCTTTAGAAGCAGTTTGTTTGATTTAATGCCAGATATTGGAAACAAGAATGCGTTCTTTTTACCCTTTCACTTCAATATGCACACTCAGAACTGAATGTTTGACCTCCTGCAGAGTATTCTTTTGACACAGATACACATATATTTGTTTATCCTAGTGGCCAATCTTTAAAGGTAACCGCAAGTAAAAAAATTATATATCAATCTATAATCATTCTCCCTTTTGTAGTTTCAAGCTGAAAACCATACTGACTTGGGTAATCTTAAAGGTGTACGGTGATGATAATCCATATGCCTCATCAAAATCCAGAAATATGAAATGCAATGCACAATTATAGGTTTCAATGCAGACGGTTTTAGAACTACATGTACCATTTAATTTTAAATTCAAGTAAGCTGGATAAACCCATAGAGTCTGAAGCTCAGCTTCTTATACCTGTAAATGGTTTACTTGGGTAAAACTTATAAATTCTAAAATCATTATATCAGTTAATATCGAGTATTACACCAACAAAGGGACTCCACGCCCACTCTGCCACCCACATAGTCTCTCTCCTTCATGCATTTGCTGTTACCGCGCATTCCTATGTTAATTATTGCTCTAACGATCCCTCTCTTAGACATGCTAATGTCTTCAAAGTTATTCCTGGTTTGTCTTTGTTGTTTAGTTCCATGTGGTTTACCATCTTGAAATCTTGTTTAAGATGGTTAATTATATGTCTTGACAGCAGCCAATCCTGCCCTCAGGAGTTGATCTAAATGGAACAACCCAGCCAGTCTCTGAGAGTGAGGTTTGGGAGGTCCAATATGACAGCTACACTCAAAGTTCGAACATCACCTCAGCTCCTTCCACAAGAATATTACCTATTATGATGTATTTTGGCTGACTATATAGCATTTCAGTTCAAATCACTTGCTTACTTGGAGGATGGTTTACACCTTTTATTTCTACCAAATATGATATGCTATGAACTATATGCATTACCAATAAATTAGATGTGAGACTTTGAGACACGTCCTTGACTCATGTAACTCTTGAGTAACAATTTCAAATTGTTAGGTTAATAAACCTAATGCCATGTATGAACTTTCTATACATATTCTTATATGGTTGTCAATCAGCAATCAATTCGGAAATTACAATTCTTAGTAATTTACTAGTGGTTCTGTAGTGGAATAGCATATTCTTCACTTGCATAGAAGTCAATTCCTACTCAATATAGTAGATTATAAAATAGTAGATACCGATAGTAAATCTAATGAAAGTCCAAAAATTTGGATTAATATAGTAGATACCGATAGTAAATCTAATGAAAGTCATAAAAGCCCTAGATGAAGATGAGTGCTATCTTATAACCTATATCAGTTATTATTCAATTTACCCTCATTCTCTTTATCAAGTCACTATGCATCCAATATTCTGATTATAAATCCCTACTGCTGATTATAAAATCTTGACTGCGTCTACTGTTGATCATGAATAAGATGAGTGTTATCTTATCACATGAAGTCCTGAGTGAAGAAGAATGCTGCTCCAGTAACAATTATTTTCTCTTCTAGAGAAACAAAGAATATTGTTATGTAAAGGCAAGTCAATCAGCAACATGACCTGAAGAATTCCGCCCTGTAAAGATTTTTGACATGAAGAATTCTGCCGGTAACAATTAATGTTAAAACCCCTCAGTATTTTCTCTAGATAACGTTCCACAGAAATAAAGAATGGTGTTTATGTACGAGCAAATCAAGTATCGACCAGCAACACGCAAGTCCAAAGGCAAAGACCAACACAAGCAGAACAAGCAAACACAAGTCATGTTGATTGACGCACGCACAATCTTTCACACGAGGGACATCTTTTTTAACTCCCGGGGCCCTCATGCTAAAACCACAATATATAATAGCTTAGATAAGTTAGACTAGGGATCTATTGCTGGGAAGGTAAAATATTTATCTGAAAGTCTATATTTTTCTTGATAAATATTTTTTAGAAAATATTTAAACAGGAACATAATTTACCTATAATTTTTTGCATTACTACTTTTCCGGATAAGTTGCTCATTAGATCTATCCATATTTTCCATCATAATCTTTATATTATATTATATTATATTATATTATATATATAAAACATAACATTATATTATAATATATTATATAATAAAATAATATAATATTAGGATTAAGGGTATTTTATGAATAAAATAAAAAAATATTTTACTGGTTGCTGAAAAATGACTTACCCATCTTAGATGGGTAAGATTTTCTCTTCATTTCATAGGTAAATGCTACTCATGAAAAATAAATACGTAAAACCCAAAATAGAAATAAGTTAAGCAGATTTTAAATTAGTTAAACAAGTCTTAAAAGAGATTAAATGAGTCGGGTTATAACCCGACCCAATTATTAAAAATAGGTCAAAGGTCTAAATTGAACCCAACCCATTAAATAAACAGCTTTAGACGGGTTGATCAATTTATGACCCAAACTTATCTATGTCAAACTCGAACTTGCTTAAAGTAGATCATTCAAGCGTCGGATTGATGGATCGGATCATAAATTACTACCTCTAACTTTAAGGGCCCATTCTTTTGAGGGTAAAAAACTTACCTAAATACTTGTATTTCTGAATAAGTATTTTCCAGACAACATTTAGACAAAAAAATAATTTACCCATATTTTTTTATGCATTGAAAAGTAGCCCCTAAATCTGTTATCTATGTTCTATTGCATTACTACCTTTCCGGGTAAGCTGTTAAAATTTATCCATATTTTTTATAATACCCTTATGCTTCCAGCCTAATTTGATAAGTCTTTTCTGATTAAAGCCCAATTGCCTCATACGAAACTATGCTTTTAGCCCGTACAAATTGAGGAGAAGCTAAATGATACAAAGGCAAAGTAATATATAATTTCTTCCAATACATTCAAGAGCATACTTCTTTTTGTTAAAATTCATAGTCCATATGTAAACTAACATAAATATAAACTCTAAAAGGTCTAATCACCAACTGTAGTGGCGGACGGTTTAGGAAATTTCCTTTAAAAAATATAAATTTTCTTTTAAAAAAAAAATTCTTTAATTTTTTCTTTTCCTTAAGTGCACCATTAAAGTTTTTTGGATTTATTTTTATGTCGTTTGTAGTTTTTTGTTTATTGTCTGTTGGTTTTTGGTTGTTGTTTATTGTTTGCTGGACCAGTGCAGATAATAAATAAGTCAAACCAACAAGTTGACCTAACCTATTTATTAAGGTTAAACCAATAGGTCAAACTAAAAGGTTGATCTAATCTGACTTGTTTATTAAACTGGTTAAGCAGGCCGGGTCAAGTTACCTGCTTATCAAGCATAACAAGTTCAGATTTTAAATTCTGACCTGTGTAATAAACAGGTGAGGTTTTGTGATTTTCTGATTCGACCTACGTCTGATCCGATCTGTATACGATTTCTATGGACGCCCAATGGATCCTATTCCCATGTTTCAACCCCCACTACGTGCCATCTGTCCGCCGCCCTCCCGCTTGCCCCTCTTGATCGTCAGCGGTCTCCCCCTCCCTCACCAGGTGGTTGTGGTGGTCCTGCAAGTGTCGGCCTCCTCCAATCCCGCTGCGGCATCCCGTGGTGGTCCTGCCAGACTCATCCACTCCCTTGGCTACCTTCCTTCTTTGGGTGTGCTCTATCTCTCTTTCTCCCCTCCTTCCCAAAGCATGGTTTTGCCATCCCTATTCTTTCTATTCTCCTCCATTTTCAAGCGATCTCCTCCCTCTGTTTGTGAGCAAACGATGGGGGAGACCTACCAAACCTAATGAGTACAAGAGTAGGGAGAGGGAAGAAGAAAGATCGTCATTTTTAAGTTATCGTTCTCTTTTTCATCCTTGAACCGACCCATTTACATTCCGAGTTTAGAAACCCTTGTTCCTCCTTTTCACAAAGATTTGCATGGCAGGTATTTATTCTTATTTTCATCATCTTCATGGTTAAATTTAGTGTTAATTTTGGCATACATGCATGCGATTCTTGTTACTGGTTGTCTGTGTTTGCCATGTGCCATGGCTTAAGTTGGATTTATCTATGTTACCGAACTGGTACAGTACCGGTACCGTATCGACCCGTTTGCCGGCAGTACAGATCCCGGTACCGATTCGGCGGAGCTTGTCTACACCTGTAAATTTTTTCTGATAGTGGAAATTATTGACTCACCAAAATTACAAAACCAAAGCTGAATTTGCAATATGATGACCTGAACCACTTGACTAATACATGGGTCCACCAACAAGTCACAGAAAACTTCATACCTGCTGAACTAGAAAAAAGAAGTAGCTCTACTCAAGCCTTGAAATCATACTCGCTGACTGCTTCTATGTGCTCTGCTAAAAAACATGGTTTACTGGAGGTACAAAAAGGTAAAATTGTTGAGTTGTGTGTAGATGAAAGATCACAAAAATTCATGCATCTTCAAATTCCAAGTCTGAAACATGCAAGATGACTGAACTTTTCTTCACTCTATTATCACCTCTCTGTTCAGCACAGCATGATATCAAAGAAGAAAACAAGTAGACTGTCCATATATGCTGAAGGACCAGAGGGTCATGTTTCCCACTTGGCAGTACTCGAGGAAAATAAAAAGTTGACCACTAGATTCTCAAATTAGGAAAAAAATGATAGCTTCCATAAAATTGCATTTCCAGATGACAAGAGGACTAGATCAGAAATAATTTATTCTGGAGGTACTTTGTCAAGTTGTTAAGGAAAACTTGGTACAATAACCAAGAAAATAGTTCTCACCTCCAAGGGTAACCTGGTACAAGGGGAGCCTGGTACATTACAAGCATAAAGTGAGAATATTTGATGTGCATTTCCTTCGAATAACCAAGAAAATAGTTATCTCACACTTGACACAATAATTTTTCTATTGCTTCCACTAATAGAACACTGTAACAACACTGCGTTGCAATCATGAGATACGCATTACACTACAATTTGATCCACCAGAAAAATTGTGATTCTACCAACTAAACTACTCCTACGCTTTCAAAATTTCTAGAGTTCTTCACTTTTGCAGGTTGAGATCTATTGCAAGGTTTGAAATCCTCGGTTTGGAGCTGGTATTAGTTAGGACCTGGTATCATATCAACACTTGGGATGGCTTGGCTCCTGGTCTTTACGAGGATGCTTAGTTTCATTAAGAATTCTCTTATTCATTGTTTCTAATGCCTTTTTAGGATTTGTTTAGGTCAAGATTCATTGCTTCTTATTCTCTTATTCACTCCTGGGTCGTCAAACCCATATTGCACACTTTGCACAGAGAGAAGAAAATGAAGAGGAATGCATACTTGCTGAGCTTAAGCCAATTGGCCTATAAGTAAGTTACCTATGAACAATCTTAGTAATCAAAGTTAGCTCAAACTTTCTACAACAATGGTTACTTAATCTCCTTTCATGCATCTTGTTCCCTTGATTAGTGTTATCCATGTCCTTATGTCTCTCTCAAATATTAAAATACTGTTAGATGTAGGGATGGCAGTCTCGTGGCTTTTTTCGGATATCCGACCTGTCCCAACCCTAATAGGACCCATTTAGAAAAACCTTGTTGGGTTTGGGATGGATTTAGGATTTGCCCCTCGAGGTATCTGCTCCCAAACCCAATTATATAATACATATATATACATTATAAAATTATATATATATATATATATATATAATTGCCCTGTAAGACTACTGAATGACTAGTCCATGGGGCTAGACCATTGTCTCACGGCAGATTTTTTCTCCATAGCAGATACTGACCTTCTTTCTTTGAGGAGCACAATCAACAAGACTTCCAATGCCTTCATCGGAGCAAAAGCAGGCAAGAAAAGTCATTGGTAGTACTCTAGGGTAATTTACTTCCCCCTTACCCAATTGTGGGAGAAGAAGGAATGTGGAAGTAGTCCCCTCCTGTTTGATGATTGTTTTAATCAAGAATGGGTTATGCATTCAATCATCATGCCCTTCTACAAACAAGAGAACCTATTAATTATATGGCCACCACCATGAGATCATCCGGTAAAGACAAAAAAATTACCCACAAATAGTGATGAAATGATGATTGAAGTGTTGGAAATAGCCAATGCTCTCATATCCTCGAATTGCACAGAACCCACAACTACTACCTTTTTCGATAACAAAGCCCTCAACCAAGGGGTTAACCTGAAAGGAGTGATTCATGCCGCTAGCTGCCCACCTCTTTCGAGCCCAAGTCAAGCAAAGGCCCTCTCCTTATGAAGGGACTTAAACCTCAAACCTCAAAAACATCCAACCTCTACCTTTACCATTAAGCTACAAAACTCATTTGTGCTTTAGACTGTTTGCCAAATTATTTATACCATTTTTACTTGATATTATTTCTCCTTTTTATTTTAATTTTTTGTAATTCTGGGGAAACCCACTACCACCACCTTCTCAATAAAAAAGCCCTCGACCAAGGGTCAACCTGAAATGAGTGATTCATGCCGCTGGCTGCCCACCCTCAAGCCCAAGTCAAGCAAAGGGCCTCGCCTTATGAGACTTGAACCCCAAACCTCAAAGACATCCAACCTCTACCTTTACCACTAAGCTATAAAACTCATTTGTGTTTAGACTGTTTGCTAAGTTATTTATACCCATTTTTACTTGATATTATTCCTTCCTTTTTTATTTTTTTTTGTAATTCCGGGTCGGGTACCCAACCCTATCCGAATAACGGATCTAAATAAACATTAATCGGATGGATTCAAGTACCCGATGGATTTACTATTTTTTGATGAGAATTGGGTTTGGAAATTTTGGACAAATTTTTAATCAGATTTGGGATGGGTTCGGATAGAAGGATTTTAAGAGTTCAGGTATGGATAAGACAAATTTTGCGGCCTGTTGCTATTCCAAGTCATATGTCATTTTGAACCCATATATGGCAACCAATATGCTTCTTGGACATGGAGCAAATGCTGAATACCATGCCACTTTGGGCTTGCAATTGAAGAGATCATATTTCACGTTGTGACCTCAACAATTTTGCTTATAAGTATTTAACCTTGCTCTAGACTCATTTGCTAACATGACATTTCAGAGAGGCATTTCATCGGACAATATGCCTTCTTATCCATGCTTGAACTTCTTACTGTTGCATCATTGGCTCTATCAAGAGATAGAGCTGCAAAGAGGGAAGATATATGTCCATCAGATCGCTGTTCTTCTTCTGCTGGGTTAGCAGGGGGCTTTGGATGGTTTTGATAGAAAAAGATGAGGCTTTTAGTGAGTCAAATGCATTCAGGATGTAGTCCTCCAATTAATGGGACTCCAACAAGGAAACAGAAATCTGAGTAGATATGACACGCATATCTGTAATTTACAAAAACATGAGGGGGAAGGAATTGGATGAAATATAGGAAATCGATTAGTTTCACGGATAGTATCTTAAGATTAGAGGTGATCTAGTTTCCAACTTTTTTTAAAACTCGAAGAACGAAACAAAAACCCAAGTAGAAGTGGTAGCCACATTAATTATGCACAAAAATGTGGAGGAAAAGGAGTCAACAAAATTTTTTCCATAAACAAGTCAAAAATATTTTTAGTCAGTGAATTTGATGTATTTTAAGAATGCGTAAGAATTTAGAGAAGTCTATTATGGGATTAAAAATGTAAAAATATTTTAATCATCAGTTTGGTGTATTCTGGGAATACAGAAGTAACTTGACAAGAGGGTTGTTATGGGATTAAAAGTGTGAAAACTTTCACTCGGCAAAGTTATGGATACTTCTTAATAGTAGTAAGGATAACTTGTCATTGGCTAATAACACAATCATCATGCATGAATGCTTGCTAGAAATGATGGATCATTTACAGAATCCACCAGCCCAACGTGCCTATCACACATCACACTTAGAAGTGATAGATTCTTAGCCATCAAGGGGCTAACAGGCTTTCAGTCATATGGACCCGTAAGGGTCCACAGATACAATATCCATGCGATGTCTCCTTCACAGCTAGGAATTGGCTGAGAGGTGGTGGAAGGAAAAGGAATTAGCCAGTGCATTGAAATGTCATAAAAGTTTTGAGATTGTGGGATCAACCACCACTTTAACCCCTTCAACTTCTACCTTTGCTCTCACATCATCCTCAGCCATTTTCCAACTGTCTAGGAAAAATCTCCCATGGACATGGTAGCTAGGTATTTACAAAGTCCTTAAGGGCCTGTTTGGATGTCCAGTGGATTATCTGCTTGATGCTGCACCATGAAAAGTAGGAGTTGAGAAGAGGGAAGTTGTGAAAGAAGAGTTTGAGGGATCGGGAGGCTCTTGAGTTTGGAGGATCAGAAGACACTTGCAGTGAACCTCTTGAGAAGAGGGAAGTTGTGAAAGAAGAGTTTGAGGGATCGGGAGGCTCTTGAGTTTGAAGGATCAGAAGACTCTTGCAGTGAACCTTATCCCTAAAAATTAGGGCAAACAATTTTGATAAAAATGTAATTAAGTGTCTCTCTGGTAAATAGGGATAATGAAACCACATCAACCCCTAAATAGTTGCTCAAAAATCTTAATCAGGACCTCTCTTTCTTAGATCTTTCTTGAGTGGGAAAATGTTATTCATAGATTAGCTGCTCAGCTGTCCAAACAGGCCCTGAGAAGATATCTTTGTTCGTAATTATTTAATATTTGCAGAGAAAGAAAAGAACATACTATTACAAATGCACTTCACTTAAATGAGAATGCCATTAGCTATACTAGCAAAAAAAATTTCTTCAAACAAAAATCAAAATTTTGGATTTTCGTTGATCAAAGAATTCTGGTATGCAAGGATATCATGGATATATATTTATCATATAGCATCAAATCCCATATTTCTATGACTGCTTGAATAAATAAACAATATACAGGGAATCTATATTGTCCGCCCCTCTCAGAAAAAGAAATTCCTATTATTACAAATGCATTTGAGTTTCGACCAATAAAATTCATTCTCCTTCATTCAGTTATTCATCTAGCCAAATACAATAGTTTTCATGCTGACATATATAATATATTTCCTGCATGCACATTTATCCAGTAATTACAAATTTAGTTAGATGAAAGTGTCAATTTACTTCATCAACAGACTTGGACAATGACTGTAGATCATAATTTTCACGTGCATGGAGGAAATGATCGATAAATCACTCTAGGTTCATTTAACACTTTAAACAGTAAAGAATTAAAGTGTCATCACTTGCTTTAAAATGTTTTAGATATAACACTCCAACTGCCAGCACTTTAGCCAAAGAAAGCATGGGATACACAATTGCAGTACCACAGATTATATTGTCGCATCCAACCATCCAAGTGTCACAAGTTTAAAAGCTCCAAATTCAGAAAAACACAACTCTGAAGGTAACACTTCTTATAAAGTGCAGATCAGAAGTTCCAGTCAAAGTCACCCAAATGAATAATCAACTTATTGGTAAAATCATTAGTTAATCAGAACGAGTCAAGTATGGAACCTTTTTTAGAAAATAATAACATATCTCCACGTATGTAGGGCATGTTGCTATTTATAAATCAGACTATTGAAATCTTGTAACGAAGTTATAGGCATCAAAATCAACTCTTACCTTGGAATTGCAAAAACAGGATACATGCTTGTAGCTGTTGTGAGTATTACATAAAGTGAGACAGCAACCTGCAAATCATGTGAGTTGAACAGCATTTCAGCTACGATAGGAGGTAAGGGGAGATAAGCACTGTTTTAAAGTTTATAAGCAGACAGTGCTCATTCTACCAACTAGATACACCGATCAAATATAAAGCAGAAATGGTACAGGTCATACTTTTATGAATCAGAATTCACCAAAAAGCAGGCTTTTTCCCATGAAGCTCATTATGGTTGTAATATCAACAATGTACAACATCTTCAAAACATTTATGTATCAGAACCCATAGTGCAATAATCTGTTTGGCCATGCATGTACACTTGAAGAATCATGAAGAAATAATCAATGTAACATCCAACAAAGTGCAAACTGGCAGGAATTGGGAGATAAAAAAGGATAAAGAAAAATCAATTTAAAATTGTAACAATAACATATGATACAAGAATCTCATTGTCCAGATTCACTCACTGAACCAAAACTTTTGACTCCTTGCAGCAATTCTTGATTTATCAGCAAGTGGCAACTGCTGGGAAAGCACTTGATAGTCAAAAGTATAAATGCTAAATTAGTAATGAGTATTAAATATTTCAGGGAATATGCCCTTTATAAAATGATATGAATCAAACTGGTTTGTATCTTTGATGGAGGAAGACAATCATAATTAATTGAATGAGAGAAAGTATTCATAAAGGAAGTTCTAAGTCGACAAAGCCATATTTATTTTCATTAAGTTAATGCATACTTTGTTTCTCAACATAATTTTAGAGCACACATTCATCACAGCTAGATATCAAAATAGGCAATAACTTTTTGTTCTAATATTTCAGCATATTAATTGTAAAACAGAGTTTGATGCAGTATAACCAGCAATAATTATGCAACAATTAGCCAACATAATTTATCTGTATACCAGGCTGATAACTCCTGATAAGAAAAGATAAGTTGAATTTGATATGGAATATTTAGTATCGATAGGCCATTTACAGGTTCAGAAATAAACTTGCGATATGCTCAAGTTTGAAACCATATAAGCAGTTTGGCTCAAGAGGGAAAACAGGTAGAGTTAGACTCTGACACGTAAACACTAAAAAGTTTTTTTTTTCTGGGTCCTTCACATCATGAAAATAGTAGAAATTTCAAAGAAAACCCAAAAGAAGTCATTAGAAAGAGGGTAAGTAGGCCGAGCGAGACTATGACTTAACTAAAGGGTTTAATTGGATCGTTTACATCATTTAAGCCATAGAAATTTCAAGAAAACCCAAAAAATTCATCAGAAAGATACTAGCTTTAAGATCGCAACACCAACAACCAACGGCTTATGGGAATAATTGCAAAAATTTGTGTTAAAGTTGAAATCGTAGAAATTTCAAGAAGCCCCAAAGAGATCACCTGAAACGTACTAGCTCGAAGATGACGATATCAACGAGTTTTAGGACTGGAGTAATTTCAAATATTTGTATCAAAGTTGGAAAATCATATAAATTTAGAGAAAACACAAAAGAAATCATCATAAAAATACGGGCTTCAAGATGACAATATCAATGACTCGTAGCACTGAAATAATTGAAAATATTTTCGGAAAAATTGGGAAATCATAGAAATATTTCAAGAAAACTGAAAACAAATTATTAGAACGATACTACCTTTAAGATCAAAAAAAAGAGAGTCGTAGCATTTAAAATATTCAAGACACCCACGCCTTAGTAGATCTTTATTGACTTTCATTTCGAAGATCAAGAAGTCATCAATCGAAGAAGGATGAAGCAAAGAAAATTAAAGGGAACTCTGGTGCAAGAAGATAACGAAGAAGCAGAAGAGATAATGGTAAAGAAACAAAGAAAGAGCCGCACAATAGATTAAAACTCAACTCTTAATTAGGGTTGTCCTTATAGAGAATAAATATGATCCCGTTCGAATTTTTGGAGGAACGAGTAGAAGAAACTTCTTGAAAGAAAATCTAAAATCAAGAAATGGATAGATTCTTCAAGAACAGAATAAAACCCTAGATATCTTACCGAATTCGATGCACCTGGAGCTCTCGAGGAAGAGAGAATGGAGTTCTTATCAACGATCAGAGCCACCGGAGAAGAGACGACGCCTTCGGGCCCCCTCCTTCCCCGGGGAAGAAGGCCGGGAACGTAGAAAAGTGGGAGTCGGTGATCTAACGGGCTGCTACGAGGAGAGGGGGGGTTTTGTAGGGGAAGGCCGGTAGGCTATGGCGGTTTGGAGTTTTAAGCTAACCCGGAAAGTTGAACCGGATTCAATTATCAGAATTAGACCGGACCCGAACCGTCCGGGTCGGTCGCTGCATGACCCGGTTCAGTATAGACCATGAACCGAACAAACTCTTTCTTTTGTGTGTGTGGTTACAAGGGAGGTTGCAAACCTGTAAATTAAACCCAAATAGAGGAACCAAAAAAGGAACAATCTTTGAGAAAATATCGGAGAAGAAAAAAATAAGACTATTAAATACCAAATAGTGAAAGAACGTGTTCATATTAAAATCAGTCCACATACCTCATCCTCTATTCAAAAAATTAAAATAAAATAAACAGGATCGGATTTCTTAAAAGATAGATGATCCAAAAGACGTGCAATTTAATTTTTCGAAAGATGCATGATTTAAAAGATACATGACTTAATGCCAATATAAGAAGATCTAATTTCAACTAAAGTGAAAAAAAATGCGCTCCTCGAAAGGGATCTTTCTGAAGGTCTCTCACAAAATTAATAAAATAAACACTAAGAACAAGAAAGTTAATTAATACTAAAAAATCTCAATCAACCAATTCAAATGACATTTTATCAAACCACACTAAATTGGAAAAGGAAAAAAAAAGAAAAAAGAAAAAAAAACAACAACCAAATCAAGAGATAAATTAATTGGAGAAATAAACAATGCATAAGGAGAAGGTTTGGTAGTCTCCAACTAATCAAGAGCTTCCTAAGTTAAAAACAAATATACTCTTATAGGCACCGACTGGTACAAAGGAGTGGAGTCATGCAAACTATGAGCTATATAATCTATTTGCATGCCTCCACTTTTTTTTGGCACCCAGTGCTCTGTCTCTTCTCTGTTCCCGGCTCCACTTTTTTTTTTACTTTTTTTGTGTTGTATAATTTTTTTTTTCTTTTTCTTTTGCACCTCGCTTCACCGCACGGTCCCTTCACCGTCCCGAATCCCACCAGCCACCACTCGCTCGGCCCGCGCGCACGTGCCCTGGGATTTGGATTGATCCACTGGTCCATCTAATAATTTTTATCTATCCAAAAAACCCACAGAAAAGAGAGAGAACCGAGGGGACGCCACGGTATACGGAAGAGAAAAATGGCCTCTTCCATCTGCTTCATGAGGTTATCTTCTTCCGTCCCACTTCCGCTTCGCTGCTTCCATGGCGTCCGTCTCTCTCCCTCTCCCATGACGGTCTCTCTAAAGAAGAAGCTCAGCTCCTCCAAAACCCTATCCGGGTCCCCTTTTTTTCTTCCGAAGAGTCTCTCTCCAATCCCTTCCCCCTCTCAGAAGGCTTCTAAACTCGCCGTTTTCGCTGCCAAAGGATACAAGAGGAAGACCCACAAGGTGCCACCTTCCTCACCTTTCTCTCCATTTTGATTTGTTCTGAGGAGAAGCCCTCTCTCGTTTCCTCCGTTGGCAGGCGTCGGCCAAGCGGTTTCGGGTGACGGGAAGGGGAGTTATAGTGAGGCGGAGGTCGGGGAAGCAGCACTTGCTCGCGAAGAAGAACACCAAGAGGAAGCTCCGGCTCTCCAAAATGGTGAACTCCTTTTGCCCCATTCCTCTTTTAATGTTGAATATTTTTGATTGTCGGACTGTTCCAAGTACTGCTATTGATTCAAATTTATTGACATCTTATAAATTAATAGTGTTATTCTGGTTCCAAACACTATAATTTTGGTTGTGCTGCTGCTTGTTCCCAACTTCTTGGATGGTGAATCTTGCAATTCCGTCGTTTTTTTTCGCCATCATTTATTTATTTATTTATTTGATGTATAGTTCGGGCCGATATATCCAATAGTAATCTTACAAGTAGAAGCCTAGGTACTTGGTATCTCTAATTCTTCCTTGCTTCCCTCGCCCAGTGGCAAAAAGGGGCAGCAGTCATTGTTGATCTTTCTGTCTATGCTCCTCTATTGGCAAGAGAGGCAAAAAAGTGGCAACTGTTTCAATATGGGATGCTCTGGAGAGAGATAAGAAGAAGATTATTGAAGAAACTGAAAAGACATGTTGCATAGAGATTTAGATGAAAATTTCACGAGAGTCTGGGCTTCCTGTATTGGATAATGTAGATAAAGCTAAAGAAGATTAAAACCATTTGCTTAAGATAACATAGAGAGAATCAGCAAAATAAATATTAAAGAAAGAATTGTTTCTTAGGATGTCAAAAAGAGAGATAAGCATTACTGTACTAGGAGTCTTTTCAAAAAGGATCTAGAAAACCTGTAAAAGAAATTTGGAGCATTGAAAAAATTTCTCACCTTGAGTATTTGTTTTGTTTTAACTTAGATTTTTTACTAAGACATCATTATTGCAGAAATGGTACTCTGTGCCAGTATTATGTGAATACCATTATTAGATGTCGAAATCAAGAAAACTTCATTACAAACTATTACAACGTCAATGAAGAGAAAAAGATTTGGTAACTTCTAAAGCTAGTAATTTTATTCCCGACTCAGAATGTTAGCTGTTAGAATGTCTATTTGATTTTACTGGTACTAGGCTTAAATTGAAATGAAATATCAGAAATTTATATGAAGATTCTTTTGGTTTTTTATACTTAAGATAGTTCAGTTCCTTGTGGTAATTGATATGATTTATCCTTACTCTGACATTGGATAATGAAACAATTGCATTATTGCAATGTGATTGCCTCCTGCATGTGCAATTCAACAAATAATACTGGAAAATATTCATGAAGAGTTAAACATTATGATTTTGTAATTATAGCTGAGATTTCTGTGAACCATTCCGAGCAACTTGGAAGTTCATTAATATTCTTGACGGCATATAGGAAGAGGGATCAGTTACAGCATGACCAAATTCAAAATATTTCCTACACCAAATTTCATTAAGTTAGACTTGGTAAACATTATGAATCTTGCAGAGCCTCAGAAGGAGAGAGAGAGGTGTAATAAATGGATTCTTTTGGAGTGAGTGAAAAATATAACAAATGAATAGAATTTAGGTGGAGTTAATATGTCCTTATGCTGTTTGATAGTGAATCTACAAATGTTAAAACAATATCAGTGAGATCGAATTTTAATATAAAAAGTAGATATGGCGTCACTAGAGAATAAGAGAAGGATTATAAGAGTTGTGAATATCTGTGGCTGTCGAAAGTTACATATGAAGGCACTGGTACTTTATAATTTGATCCCTCAATCCTTGGATATGCAGCAAACTTGAAGTTAGGGTTGGTGAGACTTTTTATTGGGAAAATTGAGAGCTGCCTCATGAATTGATTGACATTTTATATTTAGCCTCTGTTACCTAGGTATTTTATTCCCTTTCTTGGTTTCAATGTCCATATTATGTTTAATCCCTGCTCTGTGCATAACACAACCCCAATTTTGTGTGCTATAAAGCCCAACTCTATGTAAAAAAAAAAAGGCTTAACTGTATGTAAAGGACTAAACAAAAACGGCTAACAGTGTCAGAACCAATTATCAATTGGCAGTCGAGCGAAGGACCGATGTTAGGTGTCTCTTTTGTATGTGGGAGTTTTGATATGTTTGATACCTTCTCATCAAGATTTGTCATGATCAGGAGATAGGTTTCTCTGTTAGGATATATTAGACTATGGTATTTCTCTATTAGAATATATTAGACTATTGGGCTTCTGTGATGGGAATATATGAGGTCATGAGGTCATTTTGTAGCTGCATTCTGGAGGCATTACTTGACCTAGATTTGGAAGTCTTAAGCATTTAAGTACCTGTTTCGTAACTGATCTTCCTTTAATAATATGGTTCATAATTAGGGTTGCTTTACTCTCTTATTATCTCCAACTGGCTTTTGTAGGTCAGATCAGCTGTGCTTCGTCATCAAGTCCTCAATGATATTTACCTGCAAAATTATTATTATTGTAATGCATCGGGATGTATTCTTTTCATGTCTTCATCCATTATATGCTTTTTCTCCTTTTGCATCTAATTTGATATATGATTTGGTGCAACTATTTTATCATTGTTCAATGATCTTCAGTTTTTTCCCCTTTATTCATATATTGCATCTTTCATCTTAATGCATCTAATGTAGTTTACATTGTACTGCTATCCATTATCATCTTTGATGCGGTCCATATATCCACCTTTGTCCCTGGTCTTTGGACTTTTTCAAAATGGTTCACAAGCCTGAAGTGTTGAACACTATAGTGTCATAAAGGCCTTTAACATCAGCATGCTTTAAAATGGAATTTGGAGGCCTAAACCAGGAATAGGAAGGAGTTATTTTGGTTTGGATGGAAGCAAAACATCTTGTACAGAGTGGCAGTAAACATTACAAAAAACAAAATTATAATAGTTAAATTAACTTTCTGTCTTCTTTGAGGAGAGGTGAGTGTGCCATTAAAAGTCCATCGATGAAAAGCAATGTAGTGCAAGGAGAGGGGAAGGGGTTGGAAGCCTTGCTTTGATCAAAAGAAACTCAATGAAAAGACCTGCATAATAGAACCATAAGACGTCTAAAATATATGGTATTTTTATTAAGAAGATATCATGAAAATATAACAGCTTTGTGGGAATAAAATTTAACATGTAAGACATTCCACTAGCAGTTAAAATTATCTTCCCCTCAAAATATTGAATTTGGAAACAATATTTGATATGATTAGAAAATTGTGGGAAACAGAGATAATTCAGTAAGAAAGGAAGAAACAATTCTGCACTACTTATTCTTTTAAAGTACTCTTGGCACAAGTTGGTAGTACTGTTGTTGCCTAATGGAACGATGCTAACAGTGGAAGCAGTGCAGATGTTCAAAAACAGTTCAATACGTTGTGTAGGTCTCTGCTACTGAAATGCTGAAGATCTTGATATACTTCAATTAAGTAGCTGCAACCTTATTTTTAAACTATCCATGGTTCTTAATGTAGAAGAAGCAGGGATTGTGCACTTTTTGACTTGTTTTAATAGATGCTCTCTCCCCAAACCAAAAACATGAGGTTGTGCCCATTTTCAAATGGCAATATGGTGTCATCATGATTTTGGAAGTTCATTGCTGGATGCTAGGAGAGGAAAAAGATTGAGAAGTTGGTGATGTGTGGGGTAATTAGACATGGTTTGTGGAATAATTAATTTTTTATATATATTTTTTGTCTATTTCTTGGTTGGCAATGGGAACGCTAGAGTTGTGAGATCAAATTCATGTTACTGATAATTAGAAGATTAGTTCATATTATTGCATGGATTGTAAATCTCGTTGGTATTGGCTACAGCAAGTCACCGAAGAAGATTGGCTTGTTCTTTCCTTCAAGATAATATGTAGTTACTGCATCCTTCCATGTTCTCTCTGTCATTTGAAAGATATAACCAATTGTCAAATAAGAAAGATATTTAAATCTTTTAGTTTAGGGGTAAGTTTAAATTAGGTACTTTGTCATCCTGCTTATTAGGTACTTTGTCATCCTGCTTATTAGGTACTTTGTCATCCTGCTTTCCTGTTATTCAATAACTGCTTTGAGGTATGTTTTCTTGCTTATTAGGTACTTTGTCATCCTGCTTTCCTGTTATTCAATAACTGCTGTTGCACCATATGATCAAATACTTGCTTTTCTTAAATTTATTGGATTTTGCTTACAGCACCCAGTTAGCAGAAGTGATTATGACAATGTGATTGGTGCACTACCATACCTCAAAGTGAATCGGAAGGCAACGTGATGTCCAAGTGATCATCAAAGGAATTTGATGGTTTCTTTAGTTCTTTTCTTTGAAACTTAAATGTCCCTTGCTTGTTACCTGGATATATTATTTATAGTCACTCATTGTTTTTTAGACTGTTCAGTTTATGTCTGCTAAAATTCTCAATCTGGATGTTAATATGATGGATCTGTTTCCCAAGTAATCCAGCGCACAATAACCTTCTCCATGTTTGATGGTTCTTTGAGCAAATGCCAGTTATTAGCTTAGCAACCTGAAACAAAGTTTTTATCAACATCTTTCTTGAATTAATGAATCAAAAGCCTTTTATATAAAGATGCTGCAGGACTCATTTTGCGACCAGCCATGGATCGACCCGGACAGCGACCAGCTCTGACTAAACGCAGAGGGTGGCTTCTGTTTTTTCAATCACATACCAAGGGAATTTATGACTAAACATTGCTGTTTATCATGCTCACGTATTATGATGATTAAATTATGTTGAACTACATAGCCATGTAGTGAACTGGACGCATGCTGGTGGCTCCTTCATGCAGGGAGGTTTTATGTTCAGACTCTTTTGTGGTGCATCTTGGGTAATATTTGGAGGTTGGCGGGGGAGAGCACTTTATTTTTTGCCATGCCCTTCGTCATATTTTATTTTTTTTATTTTGTTAGATATATATTCATACTAGATTAGTATGAGCAGTGCGTTCTAGCAAATAAAAAAAATATATATTAAATTTTAGCCTATTGATGCTCTATGCCAAATTTGTAATCAATAAAACTTTTGTGATTGCGAGGCTTCTTTCTTCTTTATGATTATCATATTTTTTAACAATAAAATGTTACTTTTTGGCTTTAGGGATTTCCATACTTTTCTTTTTTTAGGGCTGGGAAGAATTGGGAACTCTTCTTTACAAGCATTTTGCAAGAGTGATCCTTCTTTTAGTCTTGGAAATGCTAATTAGCTTCCATTTAAGTTCTTTTTGAGACCTCAATGATGATGCTACTTTTTGATCACAAGGGTCTTACCATCCATATTTGCCAGTTCATATACTCATCATTCAAATCGGGATTTTTATATTGTCTTCTTAAAGCACTTTCTAAAGGATCGACCCTTCTTTTTGGACAAGGTGCTGCAATAGAGCGGCAAAACTGGGTGTACTGGATCGAAGTGTCTCCTCTACGTTGGGCTAGTTGGAAGGAGCGTGATGCTCGATCATCACGCACAAGGAATGCTCCTCCCCCTCTCTCGAGGTCACGATCAAGGCCCACTCACATTGCATGGAGCTAAAAAAGTCAAGCCCAAAAGCCAGCCCAGCTACATCTAAATAGCCAACTCATTTTTGCTCTATTTACAAGCACCATTGATTCCTTGCATGAAGGGGCATGGTATCACCTAGGCAATGGGGTGAGGAATTAGCTCCTTCTATTCTCAATAGGAAAAAAAAAGGCTAATGCATCAATTTGATCATTACGTTCTCTTTTTAATAATCGATATGATCAATTACAACATTGCATACCTATGGAACATCTTTCCAACTCAATTTATGGCTTTACACTAGAATTGAAACAAATTCTATTCTCTTAAGGGATAAAACCACGTGTTACTAAAGGTGATAATGAAACCATACTTAATGCAACAACCAGAACCTTTAGTTCAACTATTACCCAACCTAAAACATGCTAATCAAATGCGCCGAATTTGGTAGAGGCTTTACAAAATGTGCTTACTTTATGGGTTTTCTCTTTGACCCATGGACATAGAAGATGGGTTTTTGTAATGAGGAAAACGAAGCATATTTAATTAGCAACTGCATGGTGCTCTAATCATTACTAAAGAATTCAAATGCTCTGGATATATGAAAGTAGTCTCGAAACCAAGCTCTTAAGAAAATATAGAAAAGCTTTTACTGATTTAACAATGAACTCGCATTAAGTAGTTATCACTATACAAGGTGCTTAAACGACATATCAAAACTTAATTTCTTGTAAAATCCCTTTGATCTTCTTAACGGAGACTAAGTTAAGAAGAAGAACGGAATAAGTTTCCATGCAGCCACCCGTACCTATATTTCATATTAGGTCACTGTGTTCTAACGACCGTTATTCTGCGGCATGGCAGGGCCAGGTGCAGGGCTCGGAGCTAGGTGGATGGGATGCCAAGGTCACGTCCCATCCGTCAGCCGTAGTCTGGAGGACGAGATCGATTGGACTTCATCAAACGATCCGACGATCACAGCATCAGCTGCCGTCAGATCCCGGCCACCCGTGGTCCCACTGGTGCACCTCGTAATCGGGTACGACCTACCGTATAGCTGCAGGCGAGAGGGAGAAAGAGAGAGGGACCAGCGTGGGCATCTTGGGAATAACCAGGACTAATAACGCCGGCAATGTTTTTTCCGCTCTCCAATTTCCATGCCCCGGGAAGGAGCAAACACTACTTGAGCCCTCCTACAACTGCAATGATGCTTTTGCCGTTTCTAGAGACCACCAAGAGCTCAAATTCAATGGACTCAACAACCACCAGGCCATTCTCTTGGCGCCAAGCCATCAGCAGTAATCACAACATTAAGTACACGTTTAATATATATAGTCTAAAAGATTGCTTTCAAAATTGAGTTAGTATATGCTATGGAGCAAGAAAGAAATGGACGTGCACAGGGATAATCGTTGACAATACTCTCTAAGCCAAAAGATGCTCCAAAAACTAGTACTGTTTTTTTTTTTTCATATTTGATTGTAGAGAAGAAATAATCCTTCACACTTGTGCTGGGAGTTAGGTGCTTGCCTCCACCCACATCACATGTCTCCCAACAACACGCTTCTTAAGTGGGCATCTCTCTCAAACTCACACCCAAAATGTGATTGAGATTCCCCTTTCAAACCTACACACTCGGAAGGAAAGTAAGATAAAAAAAGAAAAAAAAAAGAGAACTAGATAGGAAAGAAAAAGATACAATAACTAAGATAACCCGAACTAGACCCAACATTTTCTTCTCTTTTTTTTTCCTTGTGTTGTATAATTTTTTCTTTTGGCACCCAGTGCTCTGTCTCTTCTCTGTTCCCAGCTCCACTTTTTTTTTTTTTTTTTTTGCTCTTTTTGTGTTGTATGATTTTTTTGCCTTTTCTTTTGCACCTCGCTTCACCGCTGTGTCCCTTGACTGTCCCCAATCCCACCACTCGCTCGGCCCCCACGCTCGTGTCAGAGGCGTCCTCACGCACCAAAATTGGCCGCCTGCTCCGCCCCGGCTTCCTCCCAACGATATTCCACTCACCCTTCTCCCTTTCTCTCTCTGATACAAAAATTTAAAGATTAAAAGGAAATACGTTCTCGAGCTGTTCGTACCCTTTCTTTGTTCCTTTTGGTATCTTTAGTCACCTTTCTCCAAATTCTTGAAAAAAGGCCGGTCTGGGCTGGGAGGAGAACCACGGACTCGCTCAATTAACAACCGAGTGGAGGAGAAAGCGAGGACTCGAGGAAGCTCTCCACCGCGGCGACGCTGGGCCCCACCACGTCCCGGTCCCATGCCGCCGCCCACGCCGACCCCTCCAGCCGCGCCCGCACCGCCGCCGTCGCGTCCACCCGCTGGAGCGCCCACCCGCATCCGCTCTCCCCGAGCCTCCCGATCTTCCGCACCTGCTCCTCCGCCAGCCGCCGCGTGTTCGCCTTGATCGCCGCCACCGCCGCCGCGTGCTTCTTCGCCCCTTTCCCTTTCTCGAAATATTCTCGGAACTCCGGCACCCCAATCGCCTTCTCCAAGCCCGGGTGCCTCCCCGGCTCCGCCCCCTCCGCCGCGAAGTACGCCTCCAGCTCCGCCACCATCCCATCCGCCACCATCTCCTCCACCCGTCGGTCCAGGTACTCCGCCAGTACCTTCTTCTCCACGTCCACCCAGAGAAAACAGCACCGGTAGCGCAGCCGCTCCCGTCTTCCCCGCCGGCTGTCCCCCGCCGCGAACGGGTCCACCCGAGGGTCGTGCCGTGCCGCCAGCAGCGCGTGGATGAACGAGTTCGACCCGCCCGCCACCACCGGGAGCCGTCGGCGGGCGGCGATTCCCTCGATGGCCGACGCCGCCAGGGACCTGAACTTCAGTGCCGGGAGCTCCCCAGCCTCGGGGTCGAGCTCCCCCAACAGATGGTGCGGCACGCCGCAGCGCTCCGCCAGAGGGATCTTGTTGGTGGTGATGTCGAGGCCACGGTAGACCTGGATCTTGTCGGAGTTGACCACCTCGGATGGAAATCTGGTCGCCAAGTCGATAGATAGCTTCGACTTGCCGGTCCCGGTTGCACCCATGACCACGACCACGCTCTCATTCCGGCGACTGCTGCAGGCCCTCCCGGGGAGGTAGAAGAGTTGGTGGTGGAGGCTCTGGCTGTCCACCGCCGTCATCACGCTCTGCTGCCCGAATAAGAACTTCGCCGTCGCCGCCCTCGCCACGGGCCGCTGGACACCCTGGAGGAACGGAAGAAGAAGAGCGCTGAAGGTGCTGCCGCTTCTGGAGAATAAAATTCTCATATAGAAATTTTTTTTATTGCAGTATGAGTCAACAGATTGTTGCAATATATTTTCTTCTAAAGAGGAGGAGTTTGAAGAAGAAGAACAGAGAATGGAGGAGAGAAGGAAGTAGAAAGGAGAATCCGATACAGCGTGTAGTGGAGGTGGGAGACTGGCATGCCAAGTGTTCGCCAATGATCTCATTCAGTACAAAGGGAATCAAGACTGTGGGAAAAGAGGGAATGCCGTTTCGCATAAGAGCAGCAGCAGAGGGCAACCGCCCATCTCAATTCATGCACTTCTTGTTGTTGTTCTGGACCATGGACTTGGGTCTCTCTCCCACACACACTATTTCCCTTTGTCTTCTTTCTCACTTACCCTGTTTTGCTCACGCTAACGCTTTATAACTGGTTCCAGGTATCCCATATATATGTGTGTGTATGTATATATATATATATATATATATAGATATATACAAGCTAACCCCTTTCCTATCTATTTAATTAAGTTTTAGGTTAATCATTTCGAAGACCATGCGTATGGGCGTTACACCATTAAATATTGTGGTGTGTTCTACTGTTCTGCTTCTATTCCCTGCCCTTCTCTCCCTTCTCCCGAAGCAGTATAAAAAAAAAGGCAACGAAATAATGGAAGGGTAATAAACCAGCCAGCTCTTGTCACGATCCTTTTGAGTTAATAGTTTGTCTTGGTCCTTGCTGGTTCGGTTGTGCTTACAAATAGATGGTTTGTGTGGATAAAATAAGTGGAAACATAAAAAAATGAGCATGCCTGGTGCTTTGGGATCAGCCCCACCCTGGGGCTCTCTGTCCTTAAATGCAGGAGAGGAGTGGGAATATGGTGGCTTGGTTGGTTTGCAACTAGCACAAGTGGCCGCTGCTTGATCAGACCAGCATGGGTGGATGGTGGTAGTGAGTAATGGTGTTGGCCAAGTTGAGCCTCATCCGAACAAGGGAATCGGGTTGGCTGCATGGATTATTCCATTAGTCACGCATCGATGCTTCGTGCTTTCACGTACGGAAAGGATTGATATTTTTTTAATTCTTCGAAAAATCGCATTTCACAATGTTCCAGCAAATTTAGTGTAGTTTCTCCGTGCCCAATGTAGTCATTGCCTGCTTGGACCTTGTCCATCTTCCAAGAGGAAACTCAATCCAAGTGATATCTCACTAAATTAGAAGCGATCCAACTGCAGACCAACATGCATAAGGATGGATAAATTGGAAAAGAACACAATACATGTGTTTTCGTACGTATTTCTTCGTGGTTGGACTGGTCCACCAACTCAGTGATGGATCTGGTCCAACCGAAAATTATACCTAGATTAGGGGTAGGCCTTCATGTTGTGTATTGAAGAGTTTATTGGGGGTGCACATGTGGGGTTTACCTATGATTTATTAATCATCGAATTCCTTTGGGTTCGGGTTAATTCGACATTTTCTTGTTTTTGCAAGCACCGTGAGGAAAGGGACGTTGGATTGCCTTATAACAAGTGTGATGGATACGAGGGAACTAGGAGAGGGCCTATCACCATCTGCTATGGCTTTGCTCTCCTTCGAGGAAGATGCGAACAACTTCAAATTACCCTAACCATGGTGAGTCTTCATTGTCATGGACCCAGAGAGCTCAAGTTGCAGGAGTGGTTAGCCTCAAAAGAGGGTATTCTTTCTGAGAAGGTGCCAAGGAGATGTTCTGTCTCGAGGTTTTTCTCAGATACGAAAGCACCAGCTAGAACGGCAGGGAGTGAAAAGCGAAACCAGACATCTTAGATATTTTTTTCTTGTGCAACGAACATGTTCCCTTCGTCATGCTGAAGTACAGCATCCCCTTTGACAATAGCTAGATATGCTTGTGAGGAGAAACTAGCAAGTCAGGCAAAAATACATACATGTCCATAAACATAAATTTCAAAATAAACGTACGTGATGCATTCATGATGAAAAAGAGCATATATGACGTTACGAGAAAAAAAAAAAAAATCAAAGGGAAACAAACAAGAAAGAATGGCCATAATTTGAAACACATAACTGATATAAAAAAAATAAATAAATAATCTTTGATCTGCTGATCGATCTTCATGTACCATGCATGCACTAGCCTGGCTCCTCTATTGTGCATGCTGCACAGAGAAAGTGACGTGATATGTTGGATGATGCAGATTTTTTTTTTGTATGTGTTTAAGATTTACATGTAGAATTTTATGGACGAAGTTATCCACCACTAGGCCTCGATAAAGCTTTTAAATGCTCAAGCTTGGATACGTTAATTATTTCCATGACAGCAAACTTTATAATTCTAACAAGCACCAATCTTTCTAGTACAATGGGAATAAAAGTCTTCTTCTATATATATACAAGATTGACAAGCGGCAGTTTTCACACATGGCTTGCAGCTCAGAAAAATGGAGCAAAAAGAACTCGCAGTTCTCCCTTATCGAAAAAGACTTTAAAAAAAACACCTTAGCTGTTTATAAACATCAGGTCCTCAGATCCCAAGTTGTAGGAATTTCCCAGATCTTGGTGTAGGTTATAATTGGCCAATAGGTGCACTTGGATTAACTTGTCTTCTTTATTGAAAGCCACCTACGTAGGTTGATGACAGTCCAGAGTAAGGGGATTATAGACAATTCTGCTTCTGTTATAAGTGTCTGGACTGGTCTCACTTGGTGAAGGAGTGTAAAAAATTAAAATGGCTAGTTGTATCTTAATTATTGTAGTTGTCGTTATGGGTCCTTCAATTGCCCTGAACTGACCCTTAGTTCTCTATCATAGAAGAATTTAGATAAGGAACTCTCTTAGAGCTGCCCAAATATTGTTCTTGCCAATTTTAAATATGATGCAAAGAGAAAATTTTGATCGTGCAAGTGCCACTACCTGGAGAGGTTATTTGAACTGGGGATACTGATGTCCCTGATGCTCTGTTTTATTTTCTTTCTGCAGCTGACTGTACTCATTTAAGAGCAATATGAAACGCCGATTTACCAAAAAAAAAAAGCATTTGCACGCCCTAAACTCCGTCCGAGTCCGAATTTGATATTCCTATTATCTTGGAAGCTTGACCAAACATGGAAGACATTCTCCATAATACAATATTGGAATGCAATTCGGCAAGATTGCATATGGCAGGGATGGGATATGCAAGACATGGCGAGGTTCAAGCCAAATCAACTCGACTGGTCTAATAAGCTAGGCTTAACTCGTTCCTGTCATGAGGCAGTACAATTTAATTACTTTGGCTTTCGGTGTTAATAAACTTTTTTTACGTTGGCTCGTCCTCTACTTCTTGACATTTGGAGGATTATTTTTGGCTTGTTTAGCTTCTAGGTTACACTTATTTATCATGAATGTAATGCAATAACAGATTAGATGGCCTTCTATATCACCAGCGTGGATCGCACTAATGGAACTCTGTCACGATTACTATGTAAAGGCTCGGGAGCATTTTGTTTTCTGATTTGCAATGGATGCTTTATTCTTGCCCATTATAACCCCAAAAGAAAAATCTATTCCAACTCAAATTAATTTATATTATTCTATTTTTTGCTTAATGCCAATTGTATTAAGGACGTAAGTTTCCTCATAAAAAGTAGTTGCGAAGGGGTTTGCCTACCACCTGTAATTCAAATTTTAAGGTGATATTCTACTAGATGTGAATTCAGGTGGAACCAAAATTTTCTCCTGCTTTATACTCCAAATCCTAGAAAGATAAATTAACATGCTATGGTTGCAAGAAGGTGGCTTATATGTTGTTTGCGCAAGTTTGTCATTATATATATATATATATATATATATATATATATATATATATATATATATATATATATATATAATGACAGGAGAAAAGATAACAACTGTTCTAATGAATTATTTAGTACTATAATGATCTGATATAATGTATATTACAGCTCTTTTTTAACTTATAAATTTATAGTAATAAAATATTATCAAAAATTAAATTTTTTGTATCAAATTTCTCTTCAAAAGTGATTGTACATTTGGAAAATAATGTTTTTCTCATCCAGAAAATGGTGAATGGAAAAATGTCCTCAAAAAATAGTTATAATATTCATTGTAATAGTGATTAAAGCTTGAAAAATTACATTTTGAGATAAAAAAGGCTATTATATATAATCATGACAATAGTTAGTAACATTTTCAATCGATTCCATTATAATGGAGTCATGCTATCATTGAAACCTTTGAATTATTTTTGCATATAAAATGAAATTCATACCGGCCTTAATACCCTCAGGTTGCATATAACTTTCCCTCGTAGAATATTGTCCAACCATTTCATTCTTTTTTTATGGAATTTTGCACATCCTTAGTAGGGTGCAAAAGCAAATGTTGTACATGGATGGTATTGATTTGCTCAAGGAAAGAGCAAATTGCGAATAGTCAACTTCTGTATAGATTTTTGTATAATATGATTAGATTTGATAATTACTCTAACTTCGCAGTTTTCAGTTTCGCTTACGGCAGAATTGTCTACTTCTCTACAATTTCAATATGGAGTGAATTTGCTTGGCATATAGAAGTGTATGGATTCTAATATTGGTACATTATTTACATATTATAAAAATACATATTTGCCCCTTCCAACATTTTGCCTCTTGGTTGATTTCACGTATAATTTTGAATGTTCTAGCAAGAGCGTAGATTAAAAATTCAACAAGTAGAAAGTGATGCTTACATATCTTAACGTTACTTATTGCTACGTGGCAAGATAAATTTACGGACGCAGACTGTCATCCAAGTAATGCTGAAATGCTGATCAAAGATAGTGATTGTTATGTCGACAATATTAATTACTATATTTTGTTGTATCCATACTTTGTAGTGTAATGCGTCATGCCAAGCCCCCCTTTGACTTATGAATTATAAAAAAATAACCCCTGGCTTTAATCTAAAAGCATCAAGTAGAGACCATGATATGGCATACTGTGGTAAGACATAATTTCAATTTCATTGACCATAAATTGACACCAGGTTGCAACAAATATTTGCTGCCTTACAAAATTTTGGCTGCAGTTGCCGCGGAGTTTCAATTGGCAGAAGTCCACAAAGGTTCAAGCCAAATGGCATCCCTTTAGCACGCCATTACATTTATTATTATTATTATTTGGGTAGGATAGGTTTTTCACTAACCAAGGAGCCAACAAACATGTACTAAAAGGCTAGATTCTCTATAATTGCAATAAATTATGTCCAAGTCCATTGAGTTAGACCTCAACTAGAGTTTGATGGCCTCATTCACTGTTTCATCAAAGTAGCTAAAAGAAAATGATAGCTATAGTTCTTGGTTGCATGAGCGGCTTGGCACTTCAGCTTCAATACTATAGACAAGGAGATATTGCCTTAAAAAAAAAAAGGGTATTATCCAGAAGGAGTCTTCTTGCTGGGCCGCACACTGTCACGACACTTAACCCTTATAATATCATCTCTAATGTCACAGTCTTCGTCACCTTGATGTGCTGTGGCCTTTTGGAAGTGAAACTGTGAAAGAGAAGAACTTAATAAATTACTTTAGCTTACTTCATAGAAGATGGCGTGGCCAACATGGTACCCACAAAAATAAAGGGTTGGTGCAGGGATTGCCCATTTTTCTGATATCCAGAGGAGCTGCGAACGAACGTTGCCTTTTTAAGAATGCTGCTAGTGTGGGCCCTCACTTCCAAGCCAGCAGCCCCCACGGCTCAAACCTATATCTTCTATCCCATTGGCTATATATCCTCCCCCTTCTCTCTCTCTCTCTCTCTCTCTTTGTTTATTTATGGGGTTAGTTGGTTTACTACAGCAATAATAATGATAGCTACCAGCAAATTGAGGCTGTTTCCATTCGAATCCCCTCACCAAAACCTGGCAAGTTGCACACACTGTCCGTGACAAACAGAGAGAGAGAGAGAGAGAGAGTTGGACAATTATAAGAGTAAGGTTTTAGTAACCCTACAATCCCCTAAGTAGCAGCTTGCATCAAAACTGTAATTGATTGACATTATATTAGCCATATTCTTAGAAAAATTGCTTCATAATAAAAATAATGGCATGTTTGTCCAAACAATAGATACAAAGATTATTGCCTTAGTTATATATTCTTTCAAACAAAAATGTTATTTTATTAAAAGATAAGGTGATCAATTATTTGAATTTTCATTGTATAATGTAGGAGCCTCCTTGCGATCATGGTGGTGGTTGTTTTAATATTGTAAATGATCTTTATCTATACTGCCATACAAAGGGATGCACCTTCACACTCGACTTCCCTTCAAATGATATTTTTCACTGTTTTTTTTTTTAGCGATGGAGAAATGCTTTAAGCTATTCTTTCCGTTCAAGATCTGACGTTCTCGTCAGGCTAAGCGTTCAAATCTATTTAAATCTAATTACAAATACCACGATCGGTCTGTGATCAGCTCCAATGAATCCGTACTGCAGTGTTCCTTAATCCACATAGGTAATGGGTCGGATCCGCTCAGATACAATTTGTAATAATACAGGATCTCATCCAAAATGACTAGCGGAAAGGTATTATTTGAATTTTTTGATTCTATATAAGTATTTAAAATCTATCCAGCGAATAATCGACGTGGGACTTTTCTCCACAATTTTGCTGCCAAAGGAATAAGAGGATTTATGCTTTATTGTTGGAATAAATATGATGAACAAGCTTGCGCATCCGCACGCAACGAGCTGGGGCGCAGGACCCGAGGGGAGGGCGTGAGCCCAAATCATTATTACGGGACTCACCTCGCCAAGGACAAAGGACGAGGGAGTGCGAGCCGAGGGAGGGGGGCAGCGCTAAGAATAACAAAATGGGAGGAGGTCAGAAGGGCACCAATTGCGAGTGGTTGCTTAAACTTGTCTCTTTCCAACCGCTGAACACTGAATGTGCGTGGACCATCGAGTGCTCCTACCTCCTGTTCGACACGCTTACATGTCCTCGACGAATCATTAGCTATTCCTTTAAATAAGCCAATGTGTGGTACTGGTGCTTTATGTTTTCTAGCTAACATGTTTTAATTTATATTGATTTTGACTATAGGTGGTAAAATACATAGAATCTATACAATTTTTTAATGTATTTGTTGGAGATAGCATCCGAAACCGTGAACGGTTTATACGGTACAAAGATTTGTGAGATCAAGTGAGTGAGTGATCTACTTGGCTGGCTGTTTAATCGGGCCTTGCTGATGACTGGATAATTGGGTTGATGATAATATGAGTTGAGTCGATATTTCTTCTCTCTTCCTTTCTATTTTTTTATATGGTGGAAACTTAAATCTATTATAAAAGTTCTCTTAAAAATTTATTTAAAAAATACCATGCAGTACAATTTTTGATATATTTGTATGGCATGCAGGAAGAGATTCGCGTGAAATATGAAAACAATCAGACTGCTACAAAGTCAGCATTTCAAGCGGAAAAAATAATTTATATTATCTGAGTTGAGCCATGCTCGCCAAATGAATCAACTAGGTAGGGTCATTTTGGCATAATTATGTGGCTTTGGACTGTTCTACCATAATTACAAAATATATTTTTCAAAGTAAAAAAAAAAAGGGAAGTACCTATCTGACTATTTTTAGATCATCTCTATTACTGATTAATTATTACCGTGGGACAAATCCTCGCTCCTAAGACTGATGGTTACCAACTTGTTGTCTTGAATGGTAAGTCACGACTAGCTTTTATTTTCGTTCCCCATGAGAGGTGGAAGTGGCATGCTAGACTTCCAAAATTCTGCTTGAGCTTCTTCGCAATCTAGGAATTACAAAGGTCGAGTTTCAAAATATGGGAGATAAAGATGCTCCCTTACATGATTAGAGAGGTTCCATGAGAAACACAAAAAAGATTGTGCTCCCACCATCAATCTCAAATTTAATAAAAAAGGAAAAGGAAGAATCGATAACTTGCTTCAATACCCTAGAGAAAGCATGGCCTCCAAGGGAGATACTGGTTTATGAGGAAGAATTTTCCCTTTGTATTAGGACAATGTAGCAAGACAATGACCTATATCACACTAGATGTACTAAAGATTAGCTTGATGTGCTTAAATCTTAATACAATTGATATGTTGTTTAATTAGTCCTAATTAAGAAATAAGAGCATATATGCTCCACCATTAGAATCAATTACCAAGACAATGCCCACTTCTTTGCAAGCTGTGAATGATTCTATATAAAGTATTTTAACGAAATCACGGGTATAATCTCTGGGGAGCTCATCCGTGACCGCCAACGATCCTAGATCTTGACCCTCCTCCCAAACATGTAGATTGGTGATGATTTTTTTTAAAAAAAATAACACCAACATAATAGGAGTAGTTGGGCTGCCTTAGCCTCTCAGAGTCTTGAAGAAGCATTGCATATTTATTAAGAAAAGATTCACTCTAGTGTGCGATGTGGATGAGTAGTTCCGAGATGCAAAGTGCCTGAATACCACCTACCTAGTTATGTAGAGAAGTATTCAGATGAGAGAGTAATATTATGGGAATGCATTCCTGGCTTGAGATGGACATATTGAGAGTCAACTTTCTGCATGTAGTCCACGGATTCGAACCAATAGATGCTCCCATTGTAGGCCATGGTTTTCGTCCGCAAGCATCTCTTTAATAATAATCCTTAGTTGATGCTAATAGAAGTGGCTACTTTAACGTAATGGAAATTAAGAATGCAGTGCGCCATGACGGCATGATCTGCAGGGTGTTTAGGTGGACTACGACTGTTAGTGACATACAAATGTCATCTGAAAATTTTGGCTTTTGATGCATTTTATTCTTAGTTCAAGTTTATGAGGTACCATACAATGCACGGAACTGATTTGTTTTCTCTCTTTGGATCGAGAGTGCTTGTCTTCATCAATTGATCAATCAAATCACTAGATTACCAAAAGCTTGCAAGTCCAAACCTCCTTCTTGTCTTGTTTTCAGGGAAAGATTAATCATTGATTCTTATCATATCATAATTATGACCAATTTAAACATTGAAGTCAACATGTGATTTAGTTACATATAGTGTAGCTTTCATTACGCACTTACAGTCCCCTTAATTATTGTTTAATTCATGTCCCACTATAAATGGATAATTTGTAGAAGAACTCAAATGTAAGTAGAAGTCCAATTATACAACTTGCAAATAACGGTACTCAAAAGGTGAGGACAAGAAGAAACTGGTGGAGATGACTCGATTTTGAATGGAAATTAAGTCCTAGCTTCAGGTCATGTTCCGTTCTGATTTGCTATTTTATATGTGTCTGTATTTGTTGAGAGCTTTCTCATAATGAGTACCAAACCCCTAAATTTCCCAACCACATCTTATACTATGAACAGATTGATCACATCCGAGGCATTAGTTTAATCACTTCTACGTGGGATTTTTATAAAGTTACACCAGTCCACCCGCCCAGCTGGCAATGGGTAGGAGAGGGAAGCTTCACCATTGCCGTAGAGGTATCTCGCCACCTGTTGCCTTTGTGGAACATCTAGGACAGCACAGGCAGATGAGCGGCAGAGTTCGGATTGTTTTGAGATCTATGCAGTAGGTGATCTAATAGTGGACGGACACGAACAAAGGTGGCGTTAGAAACTTTCTGATTAAACAAAATAATAATCACGCAAAAAAATTCTAAACTAATTTTTATTTTTTAAAATTTTTAATTTGGCATAATCAGATCATCGAACCTTGCAGAATGGTTCGGATTGTATCGTTCGCGATGGCAACTATTAGATGGCACATTGCATAGGTCGTCTTGAAGCGCCCATAGGTGAACCATTCTTTCGCGCAAAAGATACAATCTGAACCCTTGCAGGAAGCCCCACATAATGGTCTTGCTTCTCCTTCCAAACTCTTTTCTTTCTTTTCTCTGACAACACAACCATTTTTTGCAACACAGATAATTATCTTCAGCCAGAATAGGACACTTACTACGAACATCAACATATCACATAGCCTGCCAAGAACTTGTTTGAACTTTGAAATTTGACTTTCAGCCATATGCAACTTAATCAAACTTTCGGTGTCCAAGTTTGGCAGAGCATGTCTGTCTTCTTTACAGTTTGAGCCTGGTTTGAAATTATACTTCAGAATTGAGCCTGCGCCTTTCTAGTAGTTCCAATTGATTTCTTCAAAAATGAATGTTTAATCATTTACACACTGCTTACACCGGCTGAATCATTTTCAACATCCAAGGGAAAGTATTTAAGTAGTCATATGTAAAATTATCCCCTTTCCATCCTTAACCTGTCATTTAACAGCCCATTTGGTATGATCAAACCATTATAAGCTAGTTTCCAATCAAAATTCCAGTCCTGTGATTTTGAATGACATAGTTATGAGAACTGTGAAAAATTAAGTCTGAATTAAAGAGAAAAGGAGGACAAAATCACCGACCTGTCGTGTCTGGCAAGAAAAACCAAGTTTACACCTGTTCCAGGAATGTTCATATTACTAACGCATAGGTTATCCATGCTGTGATCTGATCCTCCAGCTTTTGCCATTTATATTTACTCCATCAACAATGACTTACTTCCTGAGGCTGTCAACTGGCTCAAGTTGGTAAAATCACTGGGTGTTGATACCAGTGGCATGAGTACAAATCCTGCCCTCACCAGGCTTTAGATTAGCTTCCACCATCCTAGTTCTCCACACACACAAACCAACAAAAAGAAAAAGAAAAAGAAAAAGAAAAAGAAAAGTTTTACTTCCTACAGGTTCAGAATTAACTGTGAACAACAGATCATCTGGTCTCCAGACAAATATTACTAAAGCTGCATTCCTATAATCCATACTTAACAGCACTGTTGCAGCAATCAAGACATTAATATGTATCACAAGCTATAAGTGACAGAGGCCTCTTATCAACAAACATGACATAATAAGGTTAACTTGGTTCTCTGAAAGGACACAACAAATGGAGCTATGCATATAGCACAAAATAATGAGAATCTGTCACATTGCACGAGCAAAAGTCCACTTGGAAATTTAGTTATCATTTCCTCTGAGAGCAGGAAATTGATCTCGCACCAGGATCAGCATCCAACATAGCAAGATTCCAAATCTTCAACTGGTTTGACACAGTGGATGAAGATAAGGTCAATGCATTGAAGACTCCCACCAGAAAACTTGACCGCCTACAATACATGGAATGCAAGAAAGCATCAGCTTGCAAAGAAGTTTAACCATGAAATACATGTCATCATGTTGAATGCATTCTCAGGCACAATTTTTGATTCAATGTTCATTCTCATACTACATGCAGGTTGATTTTGTACTTTGCCAACCCTTCAAGAAAAGATTTTGTACTTTGACACAATGAAATTGACATTTTGATACATTTCATATGAGGAGGCATCAGAAACACTGATTCTGAAGTGTTTAGCATGCAACGCCAACGAACAAGGGCAGAAAGAGCTTTCCTAGGAAGGGCATATCCAACAGATACACTGAGTGCATTGATAACCAATCCTTTTGTCTAAGTTAGCATGTTCCCCAGATGAAATAGGTACGTTAATGGAGTATAACTCCACATGTAGATTATCAAAAAATAAAGATGACTTCTATCTACAAAATTGTGTAAATGAAAACACCTCTACTAATATTGCAACCACAGTTTCAAATCTCTATCGAAGCTCCAAAACTACAAAACCAGTATACTTTTTTTTTTTTTGCTACAACGGATAACTCATACATGTCTAGCGTGAATGCATTCAAAAAAGTCAAAAAGTAAAAAGTTTCGGAACACTCTATGCAACTCCCTCTTACCAGTCTAGAGAACTCTTCCAGAGTGATTTGCCGCATACGAGGCTATTCAATCTGCAGCTCCATTGGCCTTCCTGTAGACATGCTTAGCCTAGAAGGCAACGTTTCCACCTACCATGGCCCGCTCCGCCCTAGGAACAGAAATATCAAAGAGCTAGCACCTACCAGCTGCAACCACTATAGAGTCTGGACCTTTGATCACAAAGCCCGCACCACCCTTTCTACCACCATCCAGCACACATCCATTGAAGTTGACTTTAAGAAAACTCGAAAGTGGGGCTTACAGGTGATAAACACCGTCTGTGATGCTACAAGAGCAGATGTAAAGCGACCGGTATACTTTTCACTTTCACTTAGCATCAACTCAGCCAACCTATGGGGCCACATGGGAGAGTGGGCATCCAAAGAAAATTTATGTTACTATATCACTGTAACAACCCAGAACTTCATTCAAAAAGGCCAGCCGGAAGATATTATTTGGCTTCCTTGATCCTGTATAAATACCCAAGATCTACCCAATGAATAATTGATATAGGACTAAACATATGCCCACGCGGGTCCTCACAATCATTGTCTGCTCATTCTTTCATTTCAAATAGTAATAAATTATAAACTTGTATTTTTACAGGTGTTGAGAAAGTTGGCAGTTTTTGAGTTTATCAATGCAAGAAATTCAAGAGACTTCGTATTTCAAGGTCCAAGAGATTTAGGGGGAGATGTTTAGAAGGATGAGGAAAAATTTTTAAAGTAAATTTGGTTTAAATACTAAATTTGTAAATTTTGAGCATGAAGCTGTGAAATTTGAACTCGAGTCTCCTTTGCATTGTATCCAATTTCAAGAATCAAGAATTTATGCATAGTCTTGCATAGACGCAAATATGAAAAATAGTTCAGATATGTGTCCAAATGTCCAACTTAGCAATAGGAAGAAAAAGAGAATATGAGGATATGTAGAAAAATAATTTTTAACTAATGTGTATTGTATAAAAGAACTGATGTGATATTTTGTTAAGGTCTTCCAATATGCATTCCCAATTAGCTTAAAAATTTTATAAAAATAATATTCTACAAAGTTATCTTGATACATCCGTCATTGACCAATCTTTGAATAGAATAAATTAGTATAGTGGGTTGAGTTCATTTTTGAAGTCTTGACTCTCTACCACTTTTCAGAAGCTACAATTAAAAAAAAAATGACAAGTATCCACGTGTCTACCATATATCTGATTTGGATATGTATCAAATACAAATTCTAAGACCTGAATGCAAGTCATCTCTATGCACTAATCTTAGAAATATATTGTGAAATAGTAAAAAAAAACCATAGTTTTATTACTTAATAATTACTAGGGAAGGGACATTCCCTATTTCCTGAACAAGTCATACAAGTGTATTCTAAAATGATGCCTCATATATAAATGTTTTCCATTTTGTTAGGATTTTCTTTCTTTTACTTCTTTTTTTTTTTTTTCTCGTATTTGCAGTTGGGGTTTTTGGAGTGGGGTGAAGGTCGTCTTGAATCTAAACTGTTCAAACAGCTGAAATTGCCAGAAGCAAGGCTCAATTTAGATGGCTGAAAACAAAACTGAATTTGAGTTTTTTTAACCTTGTAGAAAACATACAACCCTTGCATGGTTTGGTTTCATCCAATAGGTCATGCATCTTGCCACTTGGTGTCAAACTTGACACAAATCAAGAAAATGGAGTAGAAGCTCTTCATCTGAATGGCTTTGTAACCTAGTCAATCATTCATGGGCATTTTCACTTTTTTTTTTCCTTTAGACAAGAAAATTATGAATACATGAATTTTACCAAAATATATTGGTGGTACTGAAAATAAGTCATTTATAATGAAGACAGGTACCTTTATCCATATAAATTCAGAATGAAAAAACTGATTGGTGTTAATAGTTCCAACATTTCTAAGCTTAGGATTGATCTTATAAAAATGTCGTTTGCCCTCATGATTATGTCAAACTAAATCAGACTTGAGAAGAGTTTTAAAAATAAATTTCAGGAAACAACCAACTAAAGAATTTAGAATTATCTCCAAACAACTAAAGGGGTTTAAACAAATCGATTCTTTAAACACCGGTAAAACACATGAAAACACATGAAAATTTAATCCGAGCTTAACGCAAACACCTGCAATCGATTCTTCATCAATATTCTTTTCAAAAAAAAAAAAAACTTCATCCAATATGAGAAAGGGCTGTAAATTTCAAAAAACCCTAATCAAGCACCTGCGACATCCACGCCGCCTCCGCCTCTCTCCATTCGCGTCGTCCTGCACGTAGAAGGAAATCTCCAATTCTTCATACAGATTGCTAGAAGTTTGGAAGAAGAGGTGGAGTGGATGAATGGTCCGAGATCATGGAAGATCGATTGAGACCGAGAAAAACTGGAACACCAGAAAAAGACTCGGCGAATTCCACCGCCCATCTCGGAGCCAGACCCTTGCCCTTCTCCATGGCTGCTTCTGCGAGAAACGAGGCAAGATGGACCGCTCTCCACGGGCCCTGTGCGTTGCTTTGGACCTATCTATTTGCAGCCCAATTCAAAGATGGCCAGACTTATGTTGGACCAATAAAACGTATCACATGATGGATCAAGGACTAGATACAACCCATGGTCTAAGGATCTTCTAGAAACTGATGGACTTAATAAAATTCTTGTGTTATTATCACACAGTGATAATATATACTCATTATAACTAGTCATTTTAGAAGAATCCAACTAACAATTTGGCATATTGTCACTAATAATACATATTGACCAACTATATTTATATGCATATTTCAAATTCTATTTATATATAATTTGGGATGGTATCAGGTTAGGTCTTTCGGCATGACCAGATATGCAATCGGGCATGAACAGATATGCTAACATGCAATCATGCATCTCAAAGTGACTCCAGGGTATGATTAGGCAATTGCATCGTATGTGAAAGATTGGAACGTTTTTTTATGCAAAACACCTTGCCATGTTCCATCTTGAGTAGGCTAATTGGATATATTTGGTCACAAAATAGAAAGCCCAAGCTTGATTCTGAAAAATGGGTCAGGATTTAGATATACTCAATCCAACTCAGGATTATATGTGTTTGGTCATTACTCGGCTAGGGTCTGAGTTGGTGCTCGAAGAGACCCAATCAATTTGTGGACCTAGCTTATTATCTTCTCACTTTAGCCCCTCTCTCTCTACCATCCTTCTTCTTTTGTTATCTCTTGTAGGCATATTGAAATTATAAAGTATGTCTCTATATTTGCCTTTAAATTTCTTAGTGCCTAGTATATCTTGGGTTGGAGGAGATTTAAGAGAGGAACGAAGCATCTTTCGACTATAAAACAAGTTCGAGTAGTGCTTTCATCATTTTGTAACTACTATTGATCTTGACAAGCAACCGAACTATGCACCTTGTGTTGACTTGAGCTATCATGTCAATCTGAGTAGACCGACCAACCGATAGCAACAAGCCGCGTATCTTTAGATTAAAGCATATTTAAGACGGTTAAAGCTCGTTATAAAGATGATTATGACCTTGTGTACTTATGGGACACGTGGTGGGATGCTTACAGCTTGTGACATACATGAAGCAATTATTGTACGATTTGAACCAGTTAAGCTCTACGATGTGCATGATGCAATGGTTATTGTTCACTGCCTAATTAAGGTACACGCCTGCATTCCTCCCTCAGTAACCAACCTCACTTTATATAAAGAGTGCCTAGGGAACTTCTAAGGAGAGATCGCGCGCGCGGGGCGGGGCGGGGGGGGGGGGATTCTGTCGCGCAGTTCGCGCTACCTAGGGGGTCTTTGGGGAATTCTGTCGAACAGGTGTGGGGGTGTGGGTCACGGCCGACCTGGGGGGTGGCTCGACAATGCCAGCTCCAGGGAAGGCCGAGGGACCTAGAGTCTCTGCTCCTGGGGGTGGTGCGAAGGGTCGCACATGGGCATAGGTGGCGAAGGGTGAGCCGAGGAGGCAAACATGGACGTGTCATCGGACTTCCCCGTTGGAGCTGGAGATGTTGCAGAGGAAGTTCACTGAGGTGGTGGTTGTTCCCGAGGAGGAACTGGAGAGGAACCGGGCAGAGTGGCGGAGCACAACGGTACTAGTGCGAAGCCTGGGGAGAAGTGTCCCGGTGGATTGGGTAGCGAGGGAGATCAAGCGGGTGGGGCGTCTGGGCTATGAGGTGGAGTGTTTTACGCTTATGGACGGATTCATTGCCGTCCGGTTTGCAAATGAAGGGGATCGGGAGGCCGCGATGGCGAATGACCCGTGGATGGTTGCCGGACAACTCCTTGCTATGGATTGGTGGCGCCCTAACTTCATTCCTGGGGAGGAGGGTGTAGGAAGGGTGGTAGTATGGCTCCGCTTGCCGCGGCTGCCATTGGACTACTGGAAGAAGCCCACTATCCTTCGAATTGCATCTAGTCCCGGGATCCCGCTGGCTAAGGATGGAGTCACAAAGCAGGGGCGGCGGTACGGCTTTGCCAGAGTTAAGATCGAACTGGACTATTCCGTCCCACTCAAGCCGGGCATTCTGGTGAGGGGATGTTCGGAGGGGGCAGGGGAGCTCTTCTAGCAGAGCTTCATTTATGAAAATCTGTCGGCACCCTGTTCTCGGTGAGGTCGAATCGGGCATGCGGCTGTGGAGTGTCTCTACCACTCGACGACCCGTGGGGTGGCGGAGCTGGGGGAGGTCTGGGGGAAATGTAAGGAAGTGGAAGGGACAAACTTCCCGGAGAGCTCAAACTAGGTGAATAGGGAAGGTGATATCCCGGAGGAAATGCCGACGTTTGGATCGTGGATGGTCACAAGTAACTCTCGATATCCACGGGCAGCCATGAAGCAGGCTCGGGGAAAGGAGAAAAGTGAGTCCGGGGCAAGGTTGAACTCGATGCCGACTTCTCCTCGCTCCGGCAAGAAACCTTCCGAACACAGAATGGAAAATGAGGGTTCTCCGATCGACGCCGAGGGGTGGCAAAAGCCTACCAAGCTCGCCCGACGGAGGACACCGGAGAAGGATGTCTCGGCAGCCGGTGTGGGTGTGAGCAAGGCCGGACCGAGTCAACTCTCCCATGGAGCGGAAACGGGGACTGAGTCAAGCCAAGAGCTGGGTTCGGATCGGGACGACGCTGATCCGATTCGGGCTGCAGTCGAGGAAGGGGGCGAACCTGGCAGTGGACATGATCGGGGTGGGGTCAGACCTGAACCCAAGGTATGTCTCAGTGGGTTAGGTGTGAGCTCTAGGAAGCGAAGCAGGAGCCCTTGTAGACCCAAGGGCTCGACCACAATGCGCCATCTCTCTCCTGCAGGGGGGTTTGCTTCAACCAGAAAGGGTCGGCTGGGGGATCACCGGAGGAGTAGGAGTTTCCCTCCACCCCACTCGGCAGCTTGTAATCGGCCCCCCCGGGCGGTGCGGGAGTCCAAGTGTGCTGGTGGCCTCTTCCGGTGTGGGGATGTGGTACCCGTGGGGAAGTAGATGGACAGATCCCTCTCCGCGGCGGCTAACCTCTCCGGCTTGGGGGAGACGTCGACGGCCAAATTGATCGGCAAGTTGGGGCCAAAGGAAGGGCCTGCTGGGGAGGTGATGGTCGATGGTTCCGGGGCTAGCAGAGTGGGGGATGATCCTCGAGGCTGCCCCAAGGCTCAAGCAGTGTTGCTACCATGCCATATGGCACGTTTGAACAGTGAAGGGGAGAGATCAGAGGAGCATGCTAGGTGTGCTGAAGGGGCCTGGGGCTTCGGGTTGGAGGCTGACAGTGGGCAGAGGGGGGCTGTGGTAGGGGGTGCTAATGACCATGTGAAGTCCTCTTGCTTTAGTCATGTGGTACAGCCTGAATGTGGAGATGATCATCATCTGGTTTTGAGCCAACTGAAGGTAGTAGCGAAGAGGGTGTTACCAGGAGACTTGGCTAGTGGCAGGACTACGGATGAGGCAGTGTTTCATGATTGCAACCCCAGGATAGTGGGTTGTGATACTCCCATGAGTGATCAATGAAAGTTCTCCTATGGAATTGCCGTGGTGCGGGGAAGCCTTCCTTTGCCCCGGCTTTTCGTAGGATTGTGCAGCAGCATAGTCCAGACATATGTGTGCTGTTTGAGACCTGCTTGTCCGGGAGGAGCCTACAGAAGGCTAGAAGAGCGATTCCCAGATCGTGGGGATTCTACGCAGTGGAGTCTCGTGGGCTGTCGGGTGGCATTATTGTCACTTGGAAGCAGGGATCTTTTAGATTGGACATCTTTCATGTTTGTGACCAAGAGATGATCATGGTGATCTCGGAGGGTACTAGTGCCCCTTGGGTCCTTGCAGCGGTGTGTGCTAGCACTGATTTCAGAAAGAGACGGAGGCTTTGGGCGGAAGCATCGCAGTTGATTTGTTAGGGTTATCCTTTGATGATGGCTGGTGACTTCAATTGCATAGTTGATCCTCAGGAGAAGATAGGGGACAAGCCTTTCTCTTATGAGAGGAAGGTGAAGGAGTTTCAGGATTTCTTGACTGCTAATGGACTGATAGATCTGGGATTTGTGGGCCCGAGATTTACATGGTGCAACAATCAGCAGGGTGGTGCTAGAGTTTGGGAGAGACTGGATAGAGCCTGTGCGACAACTGGGTGGGTCCAGAGGTTTTCGGATCACCGAGTGAGGCATTTACTCAGGATTGCGTCCGATCATTGCCCTTTATTGGTGTGTACAGATGCATACACCCCAGTGCATCCCCCCTTCAGATTCGAGAAGCTGTGGCTTTGCTATCCGCAATCATGGGAGATGGTGAGGGAGGCATGGAGCATCCCAGTTAGGGGTGATCCTATGTATCGGATTTCCCGCAGACTGGAGTTGGCGAGGAGGCGACTGAGGAGGTGGAACCGGGAGGAAGTAGGGAATATTTTTAGTAGGATTGAGGAGTCAGAGGTGGCCATTGCTAGATTACAGGCTCATGAGGTTCGAGGAGGGGGGCTTCTGGATGAGGAGGTAGGGGAGCTCAGATCTTTATTGGCTCTGCAAGATGCCCTTCTCAGACAATAGGAGATATTCTGGAGACAGAAGGTGAGGGTACAATGGATCATGGAGGAGGATAGAAATACCAGATTTTTTCACCAGGCGACAGTGATTAGAAGGCATCAAAATCGGATCAGAGCTATCAGAGGTAAGGATGGGCAGCAGTCGGAGGATCCGAATATGATCCAAAGGATTTTGGTGAGTTTCTTTAGGGTCAAGTGAACAGAGCAGTCAGCAGGTGCGAGTCTAGCAGATATTCCGCTGCCAGCGGACGGGGTTACAGAGGAGGAGACTTAAGCTCTGATCAGGCCGGCTTCGGAGAGGGAGATCAGGGAGGTGGTGTGGTCCCTCAGGGGGGACAAGGCTTCGGGGCCGGATGAATTTCCACCGGTGTTCTTTCAGAGATATTGGATGATAGTTGGACGTGACGTGATGGAGGCCATACAGCAGTTTTTCAGCTCGACTGTGATGGCGGTTGAGTGGCAGCAGACGATCATCACCTTGTTACCGAAGCGGCTAGATGCTTCGGAGCCGAGTCATTTTCGTCCGATTAGCCTTTGTACGACTCTGTACAAGGTCACGACGAAGATTCTTGCTGTCAGGTTGAGGGGTGTTCTTCCTAGGCTCATCAGCCCAGAGCAGGGAGCTTTCTTGGAGGGGCAGAGTATATCTGACAATGTACTCATTGCCCAGGAGTTTATGTTTGACCTTCGGAGGGCGCCGATGAGGAGAAGCTTGATGGGGATCAAGCTTGACATGAAGAGGGCCTATGACGGAATGAGGTGGGACTTTGTGCAACAGTCTTTGCGGGGATATGGGTTTCATGAGATATGGATCAGGTGGGTCATGGGCTGCATTAGTGCTCCTTCTTTTGCTATTCTGGTGAACGGTATGCCGTCCCGCTTTTTTGAGTCGTCTGGCGGGTTGCGCTAGGGATGCCCACTTTTCCCAGTGTTGTTCATTATCCGTGCGGATGCGCTGTCTAGATCTCTTCGGCAGGCGGTGGCCAGTCAGGAGTTGGAGGCTTACAGACCGATGGCGGGGGCCCCTGCGATCTCTCACCTACTCTTCGCTGATGATTGCTTGCTTTTAGCCAAGTCATCTAGGCAGGGGCCCGGGTGATAAGTCAGGTACTTCGGGATTATTGTGTTATGTCGGGTCAGCGGGTCAACTTGTCCAAATCGTCTGTTATGTTTAGCCCGAAGACTAGAGTGGCGGTGAAGCACTCCATATTGGAGATACTGGGGGTGGGTGAGCAGGCGGGTACGTTGACATACTTGGGGATCCCACTCTGCGGTCGACGGTTGAGGACTAGGAACTGCACCTCCCTTGAGCTCAGCATCAGACGCAGGTTAGAGGGATGGCAGATACACTCACTCTCCATGATGGGTAGGATTACCTTGGTTCGCTCAGTTCTTACATCAGTCTCCATCTATTTTCTGTCCCATGCCGTGATCCCGGTGTCAGCTCTGAGATCCCTTGAGCAGCTTTTCAGGAAGTTTATCTGGGGGAGGAGCAGTGGTAGAGGCGGTATCCATTTGCTAGCATGGGAGGTTGTGTGCCAGCCGATCAGCGTAGGCGGTCTGGAGGTGCAGTCTTTGGTGGCGAGGCGGGAGGCACTAGCGGCGAGGCATGTTGCTAGATTTGTGTTGGAGCCCGAGAGTATGTGGTCCTCTTTGATGAGGGCCAAGTATGGAGGGTTGGAACTTGGGGTGCGAGCTGGGCGTCATCATTCCCCGGTCTGGAGAGAGGTGTGTGTTAGAGCTATGGTGGTGCTCCTGGAGATCAGATGGGCCATTAGGGACGGTCGCTCTATTGATGTGATGGAGGACAGCTGGGTGACCGAGTGGCCGATCTGTCGCTTGCCGACCTTGGTGGACTCGGCGAGATTATTAGGGCACAGGGTCAGCGATCTACTGGACTCTGAGGGGGGCTACTGGAGGGTGGGGTTGATTCGGGAGGCATTTGGGGAGCAGTTGGCGGAGTTGGTCTTGTCTTTGCCAGTCCCCACGGGAGGGGGGGAGTCTGACAGATTAGTGTGGAGGGCGACGGGACGGTCGCGAGTGAGGGTCAGAGATCTTCACGCCCTGTTCAGTAGGGAGCTAGGCCGACAGATTGCGGGTGGTTGGATATCGAGGCTTCGGATTCATCCCCGAGTGGCACTTTTCATCTGAAAGACCACCAAGTCCACTTTCTGAGATCTGATAAGAGATCTTATTACCCTCTGTCTACTTCTTTTATTCATTCCACGGACATTCCAGATAACGCACTTCATTGAGAATCCGGAAGGTTGGTAGATTACTCCCCTTTCTACCAAGGGACTCCATCATGGCTCTTGTCCGAATGCTTTCAGTTTTGCTTCAGGTCTTACCTTTCTTCTTGCTTTCCTCACCACTCCTCTTTTTATCTTGCTGCAGGAGGTTCTCCCATTCTTCATTAGGCAAAGCAATCTCGGTTGGTAGATCTTCATGTCCCCCTGAATCTTCAACAAAGATCCTATCAGCCGAAGCCTTTCCGTCAGCATTTCCATCAGCTACAATAGTAGGAGACATTGACGTCCCCTCAGAAATTTCCGCTCCAGTAAGACGCGGTGGGAAGGAAGCAGCCCTAGCCTCTGTCCGGCCGATCATTCCACTGGCATCTTGCATTCACGCCTCCGTTTGACTGCCGCTCGGGGATGTAGTTGTAGATACGTGAGTCTTAGTGGGTCGTTGGCTCCACCTGTTATCTCCTTCTACGACATGCTGTTGTCGTCGCCATATCAAATATGTCACTTAGTAATATCTGCCTCGCTGCGGGTCAGCACCTCCGAAAGAAACGGAGGACTTCATTGAGTGACTCCGCGATCGCCCTCTGAACGATCAGAATAAGGTAAAGCTTGAAGATAAGTTTTGTACTCTATTAATTTCTCAGTCCCTCTAGTCGGGTGGGCGCCGGCCGGTCTTTCGGCCGGATCCCCCTGAAAACCATACGTGCGGGTCTCCCCGCATGCGGCTCACGCCATTCGAGGTGGCCCAGCCCAGCATTCATTCGCAAATCCAGTAGTGAAATTGAGACTGCTCGACCTCGGAAGCAGTCTTGGGGATGCCTTCCGACCAGGAGTTTATTAGTCCGACGCGGTATGCGGGTCCTTAGTACTGTGAGGCATGTGGTGATACTGAGGAGACCATCGAGTATGTCCTTCTGCAGTGCCCCAGGGCCTATGAGATATGGCGAAGGTCATCGGCCCCACTACTAGACTCGGTGGGCTCGGCATAGGACCTGGTGCAACTATTGAGAGATTCCATGAGGAGTCCTAGATCGGTTGAGGATGGGATCCTTAGGGCGTACCTGTCCTACCATATATGGCTAGACAGGAATGCTGGTATTTTCGAGGGGAGGCGGTCGCCTCCGTGGATGGTGGTAGACAGAGCGGCGCGTCACGCGAGGGAAGTTATTGCGGCTTCCGTTGTGATTTCCTCTGGGATAGCCAGAGACACCTGGGGTACTCACGCTATTTCAGCGCCCCATTTTGCCCTTATTTCTTGGGTACCCCCACCCCTTGGCTATCTCAAAGTAAATTTCGACGGCAGCAGGTCAGCGGATGGCGTGACTGGAGGGATTAGCTTTGTGATCAGAGACCACTATGGTAGGATGCTTGCTACAGGTGGGCGCCGGACAGCTGGGCTCACTGTTGTTGGGGCAGAGCTGCGAGCTGCCTGGGAGGGGTTATCCTATGCCAGGCAGATGCTTGGTGTGGAGCGGGTGCATCTTGAGAGGGACTCAACGGTGGTGATCGACTGGATCCGGGGGGTGGACAGGTATGGTGATGGTCACCCCCTTATCCGGGAGACACGCAGGATAGCTCAGTCGATGGGCGGCTTTCAAGTTGTTCATGTGTTTAGGGAGGCGAACAGGGCTGCAGACTAGGTCGCCTCCTATGTCACCCGACACTCCGAGGATTTTTTGTGGACGTTCGGATCAGATGTTCCTTCTGCTTTGTTGTCTTTACTTCCACGTGATTTAGATGGTTGTATTCAGGTTAGACTTATATGAATGAGTAACCGTTTTTACCAAAAAAAAAAAGAAGAGCGATCTCAGCACCTCCTCCTGGTTCAGATACGGGAGCGAGATCAAACCACCAGCGGATCGATTGAGCCCTAACCCTAATCCCTCCCACGTCTTCACCATGGCTCCACCCAAGCTCAGCTCCGGCCAGAATGGGCGGCTTCCTGAATTACAATCCTGTCCTCGATCATCGTCTCCATAAATATCATAACCCCACGCCGGCTCGTACTTGCACTCATACTTGCCCGACGAGGAGAGTAATTCCTCATCCTTGTCTTCGTCGTCATCCTCGTCGGCGTCGTCATCGGACGAACAGGAGCACGAGTCGTCGTTGGAGAAGGCGGCGACAGGAAGAGAAATTACCGACTTGCCCTTTTGGCGCCGGAAGAAGCTCGGTATGCCTGACGACGCCGATGAAGGCCGCGGAGGCGGCGGCGACGAGGAAGATCGAGGCCCAAACGCTCCCGACATCGGGGAGCTGGTGGAACAGGCGAGTGACGAGGCTGTAGTTTCGTAATCGATCGAGATCTCCATGGCCACGCAAAAAATAAAAAATATAATCTTAGAGAGATGGAGGAGATAAACGAGGGGAGGGAGGCGGCAGGAGTGCAGGATGGCTCGAGGGCAGTGGATGGTAGAGGCCGCGAGGCCGTTGGAATGGGATGGAGGATTTCGGAACAGCTTCGGGTTGTATCTTTCGCGCGAATGAAAGATTCGTCGAATCTACCGTTGGATCATGCAATGCCACTTCGGCAACTGGAGCGACGGAGTTTGGATTTTTTTTTAAGTTTTTTTTAATGGAACAACTTTTAAAAATCCGAATTTATATAAATACTTTCTTAAAATTTATATTTATTTCTGTGTTTTCATAAAATATTATTTTTATACAAATACTTATAATATAATAATTATTCTAACACCGTTAATAAAAACTATATTTATTTTAATTAAAAATAAAATAAAATTTTGAAATTATTTTTTTGTCTACCATTACAATGGCTATATAAATTTTTGTACATTTATCCATTAAAAATATTTTAATCATTTTAATTTAAAACCGTTAATTTTTTAACGACATTAGATGGCATAGGTACATATAAAAAATAAAGAAGAAAAAAGAATACAAAATAAGTATTTTACGAAAATATATATATAAATATTAGTTTTAAAAAAGTATTCATATAAAATTTGATATTTAGAAGAATATTTATGTAACTTTTTTTTAGAATTATGTAAAACACAATCCAACAGTTGATATTGTGAAAATGAAAGAAGATCAATCATTGTTTAGAGGAAAGATAGAGCCCAAACCTAATGTCTACGAGGCTGAAGGCTGGTCTTGGAGTGGGTTAAATCCGTTTGCCACCGGAAAATATAAAAGAAAAACAAAACTAGTTTACGGGCGCTCGAAATCGTTTCACATGTGGAGTTGAGTTAGTTGGCCCAATTTAAGAGTAGCTGGTGCACATTCTAAATCTGGCTCCTTCGTCATCAAAATCAAATGTACATCTCAGTTAGGATTCTTTCTGAACTCCTGAAACTTGAGAAGTGAGCATAGTTTTCACTTCTGGATGATTCTCGTCTCCAGCCAAAGCTCTCCTCCGTAGTTTTCATTATCGCTACTATGTTTGGCGGCAGGACATTGAACCAAGAGATGACTAAGAAGTAGAACCTTGAGGATCACGACATACACACGCGCATACAGACAGGCCCAGACACACAGCAAACTGTTTGAGCAGGCTCTTCCGGATTGCTATTTGTACAATAAAAAATGCATTACTAAAGTCTAATCTTTTTGGTAGTGAGATATTATAGTTGTTGCTGGAAATTGGATCCAGGGGCGGCCGCGGACCGAGGAGGAGCCCCGGTGCTGGAACGGCGGGTGGCGGCGGTCCGTCGGCGGGCGGCGTCCTCCGGAAGACCTGCAAAAAGCCGGTGGCCGGGGTTTCCGGCGCCAGCCCTCCGATGCTTAAGTCAGAGGGGGGCTTAATTTTGGAGAAGGAAATGGACTGTATGTAGAAGTCCGAAGCCTTCCCTTGGGAGGAAGAAGCCCCTTTTTAGAGGGAGAAGCTCCCCTTTTATAGGGGAGTGCCAGGATTACCTGTGATGTGACTGGACGAATTAATGGGTTACCGTCACGATTCGACGTGGGCGTGGAAGTAATGAGTTGCCGTGGATGGCCCATTCCCATCATGGAAGGAGATGGCGTGCAGCCAGAGCTTGCTTGTGGCGTGCAGTGCAGTATATTCTTGGGAATGGTGAGCCATTGACAATCGTAGCAGGGTATGGTCCCTGGTTGATATGTCGTGGCGTGGCCGGCAAGTAAAGCATGGTGAGGTGAGGCTGCTGCAGGGCATGGCCGCAGCATGTGGACGACGAGGTCGGCCTTCTGAGGTCAGCTCGACCTTCTGAGCTCGGCTCGGCCTTCTGAGCTTGGCAACCTTCTGAGCTTAGCCTGCATGAGCTCGGCTCGGCCTGCATGAGCTCGGCCTTCTGAGCTCGGCAGCTTGAATGAGCTCGGCAACCTTCTGTGCTCGGCAGCCTTCTGGGCTTGGCAGCCTTCTGAGCTCGGCTTGCATGAGCTCGGCTCGGCCTTCTGAGCTCGGCAGCCTTCTGGGCTTGGCAGCCTTCTGAGCTCGGCTTGCATGAGCTCGGCTCGGCCTTCTGATTTGGGTGCTTTAATTTGTGGGTGGTCCATTTTTCCCCCCAACACTACCCTCCGATTTCCGAGTTCGAGCTACTTTTTGGCTCGAGCGAAGGAAATAGTCCAGTCGTCGATCATCCTGTAATATAGCCAAATGTCTATGGAGATGTACGTTCCAAGTAGGGTGTACCTCTCATGGAGTTGGAGCTAAGTGCTTCAGGTCGACTCAGTGGCCTTCTTTGGCTTGTGGTCGACTCAGCAGGGAGATGTAGATATCCGGAGACGACGGACCTTGTCCGTTGGCGACCGTGCGCCTCCACTCAGATCGGGGCGACGTTGGAGATATAGATATCCGGAAATGTAGATATCCGGAGACGACGGACCTTGTCCGTTGGCGACTATGCACCCCCACTCAGATCGGGGCAACGTTGGAGATGTAGATATCCGGAGACGACGGACCTTGTCCGTTCGCGATCGTACGCTCCCACTCAGATCGGGGCGACGTTGGAGATGTAGATATCCGGAAACGACGGACCTTGTCCGTTGGCGACCATGCGCCCCCACTCAGATCGGGGCGACGTTGGAGATGTAGATATCCGGAGACGACGGACCTTGTCCGTTGGCGACCGTGCGCTCCCACTTAGATCGGGGCGACGTTGGAGATGTAGATATCCGGAGACGACGAACCTTGTCCGTTGGCGACTGTGCGCCCCCACTCAGATCGAGGCGACGTTGGAGATGTAGATATCCGGAGACGACGGACCTTGTCCGTTGGCGACCGTGCGCCCCTACTCAGATCGGGGCGACGTTGGAGATGTAGATTTTTGCAGGTCAGCTTTTACCTTCTCCGACCTGGAAATATATTGAATATTGAAATTATTTAAAGCCAAAGTGACGTCTTGTACCTTTTGGAGGCATTTTGACGGCTCCCGAGCTCCAAAGTCCCTCAAGACTTGGCCTAGCACTAGCTTTCTTTGGCTCAGCACTAGCTTTCTTTGGTTCAATTTTCTGGGGGAGGTGTTTTGCGCTCAGGCTTCTGAGCTCGACAGCCTGCGGAGCTCGGCCTTCTGTGCTCGGCGGCCTTCTTAGCTCGGCATTCTGACCTCGACAGCCTGCATGAGCTCGGCCTGGATGAGACTGCTGCAGGTCGTGGCTACAGCATGTGGATGACGAGCTCGGCCTTCTGAGCTCGGCTCGGTCTGCATGAGCTCGGCCTTCTGAGCTCGGCTCGGCCTGTATGAGCTCGGCTTGGATAAGACTGCTGCAGGTCGTGGCTGCAGCATGTAGATGATGAGCTCGGCCTGCATGAGCTCGGCGGGGGCTTCGGTGATGGCGACGCTCTGAAGGAAAGCAACGTCGCGGACGCCGTCCTGAGGACTTGCACCCGTGAGGAGGGAGTACATGCGGGTTTCTTATTTGCTGCCGGAAGACAGAAGACTTGGATGAAATTTAATGGGGCTGTACCCTTTGCCACAGAGGCTTACAATCCCATTTTAAAGCTCCATAACTCTCCTTCTCCAGACCTCAGCTTTTATTTCTTTTTCCCTCCAACTCGTTGACGTGAGACTTGGGCGACTACTTCTCACTGGTTGCCCCCACATACGTCATTGCAGCGGGAGCCATGCCTGATTCGAGATAGCTCGGAAGAAAATTTCTTCCTCTGCTTAACATGAACCCGTGGAGGTGGCACAGGAGGGGCCTCCACTTGTTGCAGGCTTTGGGCTGCAATGGCTAGTGCTTGGACTTGCTGCACTAGTGCGTCGAAGTGCTCGGGTTGGACTTGTGGAACTTGATCTACTGGAGATCTTGGTGGTGAATTCTAGACTGAGCGTTCGGGACTTAGAGCATGATGTCGAGAGGCATTAAAGACTCCTCTGCTCCTTAGTTTCATGGCCGCAACTCGGACCCTTCCTCCAGCGCCAACTGTTGCTGAAAATTGGACCCGGAGGCGGCCGCGGACCGAGGAGGAGGAGCCCCGGTGCTGGAACGGCGGATGGCGGCGGTCCGTCGGCGGGCAGCGTCCTCTAGGAGACCTGCAAAAAGTCAGTGGCCGGGGTTTCCGGCGCCGGCCCTCCGATGCTTAAGTCAGAAGGGGGCTTAATTTTGGAGAAGGAGATGGACTGTATGTAGAAGTCCGAAACCCTTCCTTGGGAGGAAGAAGCCCCTTTTTAGAGGGAGAAGCTCCCCTTTTATAGGGGGAGTGCCAGGGTTACCTGTGATGTGACTGGACGAATTAATGGGTTACCGTCACGATTCGACATGGGCGTGGAAGTAATAAGTTGCCGTGGATGGCCCATTCCCATCATGGGAGGAGATGGCGTGCAGCCAGAGCTTGCTTGTGGCGCGCAGTGCAGTACATTCTTGGAAATGGTGAGACGTTGACAATCGTAGCAGGGTATGGTCCCTGATTGATATGTCGTGGCGTGGCCGGCAAGTAAAGCATGGTGAGGTGAGGCTGCTGCAGGGCATGGCCGCAGCATGTGGACGACAAGGTCGGCCTTCTGAGGTCAGCTCGGCCTTCTGAGCTCGGCTCGGCCTTCTGAGCTTGGCAGCCTTCTGAGCTCGGCAGCTTGAATGAGCTCGGCAACCTTCTGTGCTCGGCAGCCTTCTGCGCTTGGCAGCCTTCTGAGCTCGGCTTGCATGAGCTCGGCTCGGCCTTCTGAGCTCGGCAGCCTTCTGGGCTTGGCAGCCTTCTGAGCTCGGCTTGCATGAGCTCGGCTCGGCCTTCTGATTTGGGTGCTTTAATTTGTGGGTGGTCCATTTTTCCCCCCAACACTACCCTCCGATTTCCGAGTTCGAGCTACTTTTTGGCTCGAGCGAAGGAAATAGTCCAGTCGTCGATCATCCTGTAATATAGCCAAATGTCTATGGAGATGTACGTTCCAAGTAGGGTGTACCTCTCATGGAGTTGGAGCTAAGTGCTTCAGGTCGACTCAGTGGCCTTCTTTGGCTTGTGGTCGACTCAGCAGGGAGATGTAGATATCCGGAGACGACGGACCTTGTCCGTTGGCGACCGTGCGCCTCCACTCAGATCGGGGCGACGTTGGAGATATAGATATCCGGAAATGTAGATATCCGGAGACGACGGACCTTGTCCGTTGGCGACTATGCACCCCCACTCAGATCGGGGCAACGTTGGAGATGTAGATATCCGGAGACGACGGACCTTGTCCGTTCGCGATCGTGCGCTCCCACTCAGATCGGGGCGACGTTGGAGATGTAGATATCCGGAAACGACGGACCTTGTCCGTTGGCGACCATGCGCCCCCACTCAGATCGGGGCGACGTTGGAGATGTAGATATCCGGAGACGACGGACCTTGTCCGTTGGCGACCGTGCGCTCCCACTTAGATCGGGGCGACGTTGGAGATGTAGATTTTTGCAGGTCAGCTTTTACCTTCTCCGACCTGGAAATATATTGAATATTGAAATTATTTAAAGCCAAAGTGACGTCTCGTACCTTTTGGAGGCATTTTGACGGCTCCCGAGCTCCAAAGTCCCTCAAGACTTGGCCTAGCACTAGCTTTCTTTGGCTCAGCACTAGCTTTCTTTGGTTCAATTTTCTGGGGGAGGTGTTTTGCGCTCAGGCTTCTGAGCTCGACAGCCTGCGGAGCTCGGCCTTCTGTGCTCGGCGGCCTTCTGTGCTCGGCATTCTGACCTCGACAGCCTGCATGAGCTCGGCCTGGATGAGACTGCTGCAGGTCGTGGCTACAGCATGTGGATGACGAGCTCGGCCTTCTGAGCTCGGCTCGGCCTGCATGAGCTCGGCCTTCTGAGGTCGGCTCGGCCTGTATGAGCTCGGCTTGGATGAGACTGCTGCAGGTCGTGGCTGCAGCATGTAGATGATGAGCTCGGCTTGGCCTGCATGAGCTCGGCGGGGGCTTCGGTGATGGCGACGCTCTGAAGGAAAGCAACGTCGCGGACGCCGTCCTGAGGACTTGCACCCGTGAGGAGGGAGTACATGCGGGTTTCTTATTTGCTGCCGGAAGACAGAAGACTTGGATGAAATTTAATGGGGCTGTACCCTTTGCCACAGAGGCTTACAATCCCATTTTAAAGCTCCATAACTCTCCTTCTCCAGACCTCAGCTTTTATTTCTTTTTCCCTCCAACTCGTTGACGTGAGACTTGGGCGACTACTTCTCACTGGTTGCCCCCACATACGTCATTGCAGCGGGAGCCATGCCTGATTCGAGATAGCTCGGGAGAAAATTTCTTCCTCTGCTTAACATGAACCCGTGGAGGCGGCACAGGAGGGGCCTCCACTTGTTGCAGGCTTTGGGCTGCAATGGCTAGTGCTTGGACTTGCTGCACTAGTGCGTCGAAGTGCTCGGGTTGGACTTGTGGAACTTGATCTACCGGAGATCTTGGTGGTGAATTCTAGACTGAGCGTTCGGGACTTGGAGCATGATGTCGAGAGGCATTAAAGACTCCTCTGCTCCTTAGTTTCATGGCCGCAACTCGGACCCTTCCTCCAGCGCCAACTGTTGCTGAAAATTGGACCCGGAGGCGGCCGCGGACCGAGGAGGAGGAGCCCCGGTGCTGGAACGGCGGGTGGCGGCGGTCCGTCGGCGGGCAGCGTCCTCTAGGAGACCTGCAAAAAGTCAGTGGCCGGGGTTTCCGGCGCCGGCCCTCCGATGCTTAAGTCAGAAGGGGGCTTAATTTTGGAGAAGGAGATGGACTGTATGTAGAAGTCCGAAACCTTTCCTTGGGAGGAAGAAGCCCCTTTTTAGAGAGAGAAGCTCCCCTTTTATAGGGGGAGTGCCAGGGTTACCTGTGATGTGACTGGACGAATTAATGGGTTACCGTCACGATTCGACATGGGCGTGGAAGTAATGAGTTGCCGTGGATGGCCCATTCCCATCATGGGAGGAGATGGCGTGCAGCCAGAGCTTGCTTGTGGCGCGCAGTGCAGTACATTCTTGGAAATGGTGAGACGTTGACAATCGTAGCAGGGTATGGTCCCTGGTTGATATGTCGTGGCGTGGCCGGCAAGTAAAGCATGGTGAGGTGAGGCTGCTGCAGGGCATGGCCGCAGCATGTGGACGACAAGGTCGGCCTTCTGAGGTCGGCTCGGCCTTCTGAGCTTGGCAGCCTTCTGGGCTTGGCAGCCTTCTGAGCTCGGCTTGCATGAGCTCGGCTCGTCCTTTTGAGCTCGGCTTGGCCTGCATGAGCTTGACCTTCTGAGCTGGGCAGCCTTCTTTGCTCGGCAGCCTTCTAGGCTTGGCAGCCTTCTGAGCTCGGCTTGCATGAGCTCAGCTCGGCCTTTTGAGCTCGGCTTGCATGAGCTCGACTCGGCCTTCTAATTTGGATGCTTTAATTTGTGGGTGATCCATTTTTCCCCCCAATAGTAGTGTTTCGAGAATACGTTGTAAACTATACAATCATCATCATCCATGCTTCTTTCCCTCAAATATGGAGTAGTCTATAAAGTAAAAGTCTTAGCTAATATGGGTCTATGAAAGAATTAAGTAGAAATTTATTTAAGGATATTAAAGATATCCATTGATCAGACTGTGTGAACTATCATCCGATGAACTGATGAAGAAACTTACAAAGAGAATATTGAGATATGACCTAGATCAGGAACACCATATTCATTTGTTTGTTCTCAAGATTAGTCATGGGCATATAACCATATAGCCCCTTCCATGCAATATTGTCAGTGCGATCAAATCAAGAATAATGCATCCCCTTCATATGCAGTAATAACTTGCCATTATAGACTAGAATCAGATCCAGACCCAACGTAAGCAGGGCCGGCCCGAGCCCTAGGCGACCGAGGCGGTCGCCTAGGGCCCCGGGCCAATGGAAGGCCTTGGGAGGCTGACCAAAAGGAAGCAAAGGCCCCATATAAAACGGGATTTGGAGCTGGCTACGAGTCTTCCCCCTTGATGGAAGGGAGATGGAGAGTTTCCAGGCCTGTAGAGGGGCAATTTGGGAAGTTGGGAACAGTAGTTTTGTTTTGGGTGGGGGGAGAGAGAGAGAGAGGAGGGATTTGGTTGGCTTGATAGACGCCTGAAGCCACTCTTATCTTTCATCCCTTCTCTTTTTTGGTTTTGGTCTTGGTTTTTCTTCCCTCACATTACTCCTGATCTAGCTGGGCCATCCGGAAGAAAGATAGGGGGATTGGAGATGGACTTCTTGGAGGGTGGAGATTCTTTTAGTTTTCTCCTCTCGGTTTCTTCTCCTCTTTTGGGAGAAAAGAAGGGAGGGGGTTGAATGGCTGTTGTGCTGTGATGTTGCAGTTGCCGCTTGGGTACTCACTTGAAGGGGAGATGGTGGGATGGGGTGAATTTTCCATAATGACCCTACTTTCTCTTATAGAGAGGATCCTTTATGGACAAATTTTTTTCTTTACCTTGACCATGAAGTGCCATGGGATGACCTTTTCATGGTAAACAGTATTGCCAAGTATTATCTCAGTTATTTAATCAGTTTCATGGCCCTTCATTTAAAGTAATTACTTTTATGTGCTTCCATTCAAGAATTATATTAAATTAAAAAGGCTTCTTGTCTATCTTTGTTAAATTCATGTATCTTCGTTGAAATAATATACTTGATAGCTATCTACTTTTATATATTTTTTAAGTATTTTATATTTATTTTAAAAATTAATAAGCTTCCATTCAAGAATTATATTAAATTAAAAAGGCTTCTTGTTTATCTTTGTTAAATTCATGTATCTTCGTTGAAATAATATACTTGATAGCTATCTACTTTTATATATTTTTTAAGTATTTTATATTTATTTTAAAAATTATTATTAAAAAAAAGAGGCTCCGTTCATTGGATTCGCCTTAGGCCCCAGAATATATTGAGCCGCCCCTGAATGTAAGTACAACAGTAACAAAACCAAATAACAAATAGTACCAGAACTGGATAAGATAAACATCAGGTGAACACAGAAAAACTATGTGATTGAATCAAATTTAATCCAATGTAAAACATTGATAAGGATGGTCATGCCGATAATGGCAAATACCAAATCACAGAAGATTTATTCCCATCAAATATGCTGGAGGAAAGTTCTCCATGACATTACATCAAAGTTTAACTCAGAAAGAAGAAATATTTACTCTGATTTCTTTACAACAAGGACAGGACACTTGGCATTATGCACACAGTAGTTGCTCACGCTCCCAAGGAAAGCCCTGTTTATCAGATATCATCAATCAATAACTGATACTTAAAAAACTAATGCCCACTACTTGATATTGGTGAATACATGAAAAATATATCCTTGTGCCAAATCAAGATCTTGTGCATCTTCAAGCAAAACGAATTTCTATATGTTACTGAAATGAATTTTGTAGTTGTAATTAGATAACTCCAGAAATCAAACATTTCTATATAGTTTCTCTATATACAGTGAGTAAATTTTTAGCTAAAACAGGAAGGGTCCATTGCCCAAGTAAAACATGATAGATACAAATAGCTAAGATGGCCAATAGAAATTATACTGTATCTAGAGCTAGCATTGGCAGATTATGTATGCATATACCTTGTCTATCCAGGAATGGCATAGCTATATTACCAGTAGTGATCTAGGGCTGCTATAATAGGATCTTGGGCTTTCTAGAGTGTATTAAAAGACATTTGCATGTTGTCAGACATTTGTTCCTCAAGCTTTGCGGAAGGATCACTTTTCAGGACAGGTCACCTGGAACGAAAGGAATCATTTTTCAGGGCACAGGTCGCCTGGTCTTATAACGTAGCCTTTGAGGCCATGCCTCTGTTTGAGATGACCAGTCTATGATGCAACCATCTTCCTATTCAGGATGGCATAAGATCTGGTGATATAATCACAAGGGCTGGTTAGAGAAATGATCGGATGAAGAAATCAAGCGAGAGGTTTTGTACAATTTCACTTGAAAATGCTACATTATAGTGTCTGATTCTTTATTTTATTTTATTTGGTGGAGTTCATCGTCCAATAATTAGTGGTTTATTGGAAACAGACAACCTGGAACTGGCCCAATCTAGACCTATCCATGAAAAACTCAAATGAAATTTGGTATAGACCATGCAGATTTGGACCTGACTGATCAGTCCCAAGTATATTTGGCGAATGCATCCGATCTGCTACTAAATTGGAGACCTAAAGCTAGCTCAGAAGGGTCTGGGTCAAGCAGGATGCGAACCTGATCTATTTGCAGCCTTGTTGTTATGCGGGAGCAAATAATTGTTGAAAAAAATTGTATGTGACCATTTACTATGGACTCCTGGATTGGTCCTACCATCACGTTTGGCTAGAGTATTATTATCCACCTAGGATGAAATTAATGGGTCCTAGCAAACTCGTGATACATTGGGAGTAACTTTGACGCCACTTTGCATTTTCATGCTTTGTTTCAGCCATTTTTTCACCTCACTTGATCTATTGAATGCGATCTTATGAAGATTTTTTATTATTCTCAATCTCCTCATAGTGTTTGCTTTAGGCAACTTAGCTATCGATAATGCATTCTCTCCAGTAGTTTAATTTGGCCTCTTAAGTGTTAGAATCCAGTTAATGTTAATCCCATATCCAAGGAACTAGGGCATGGGTCGAACTGTCGTAAGAAATAAGATGTTCAATATAATTATGCTAAAAGAGTAGATTATTTTGGAGAATATAACATATAGGCCCCAAATTCATGAAACTTGGGTACAGCCATGTTCAGTCACTCAGCAAGACAAATGCTAGAAGAGAGAATGGCTTGAGGAGAAACTGAAACCACGAAACATATCCGCTTAGAAAAAAAGCACATTAATGTTGTGTCCTGTGTGATGCTACTCAGGCACTAGCACTTATTCCAAAAGTTAGAGATGTCGAAAAACATGTAAGGTTAGAATAAAGGACAATTCCTCTTTAAAAAAAGCAATCGCTATCCGTTCGTCAAGATGCTTTGGCCATTTAGTTCATATGACTTGAATGGTTTCAGCCCAAGAACAAGCTGAATAATAGGAATAAACAAACTAAAGTTGAAAGAAAAATGACATCATGAAGAAATATGAAAGAGTTGATAAATAAATATAATAACTGTTTTATGTTTAAGCTCTACTATAATTAGTCAGTTCTGTTTACATCACCTTTGGAAAAAACTAAAATCTTATCATGCGACAGTTTTTGTTTTTTGTATGCCATTTTTTTTAAATATATGAGTGGCACTATTATTTGTTCTTTTTCCTTTCTTTAACATCAAATTGAGGGGTCATATTGTCCCCTTTAGCACCTTCCGCATTAATGCCTCAAATGGAATTATTTATGGTGAAAGATCATCCAATTTCAGAGGAAAAGGGTTAAACACATGCAAAACCTATGTAATTTTAAAGATAAAAATGGTTAAAGAAAAAGACCAGAAGGAATAATAAAGGACACCAACCTCTGTAAGGTTCCTTTACCCTGATTACCCAAAATAAGCAAATTGACATCAAACTTTTCAACTGCTTGGCATATGGCTTCTTTAGGATCTCCCACCTCTGTAATTGTTTCTGCTACTACCTGTAATGCCATAATATATTTTAAACATATGTACATATATATATATAGATGTATATGTGTGTGTGTGTGTTATGTTTAAATTTTTATGGAAAATGTCACATTCTGTATAACTTGAACTAATTTGACAAGCTGATACAGCCTTAGAAGCACTAAAGTTTATAGTTATTACCATTGCCATTCGTGTCCAAAGTTAGAGAACAGTATTTATTCTATACAAAAATCATATAGAAGAAAATAGAAATTGTCACTTTTATTTTGTTTGAAAGAAAAGAAATTACATTGTACTAAAATGAAGTAAGGAAATTATTCTCCATATGGTGCTTAAAGTAAACAAGAAAAATACATTGCAGCAACAGAAGGAAGGAAACAATTTTTCATGGAATCTTGTCCTTGAATTTCTCCTTCGAAGCTTCAAACAAAGCAATGGAGAAGTAATGGAGCCATCACTTTAGTATTGTCACAGAAATAGTCTTCTAATGCAGCAACTAATTCCTTTTCAACCTCAGTCTTTTTTTTTTTTTCGCTCCTCTTCAAAAAGACTGCACTTACTTCAGTCTTTTTCAACTTAATCCCTAAGACTGCACTTAAATCCTTCTCTTTGGTCTTCAATTAAACTAACCGTTCTTTCAGTTTTTAGCACTTATTTAGCATTTAATGGTGCTTCTTTGTTTGTCTTGTACGAAGAAAGATCTGTTTCCGCCTCTTTATTCTACTGTGTCCTTGCAAAACAAAGAGTTGCAAATTTAGCAAGAGCCTCCAATTCTTCTATCATCTTAGCAAAACCAAAATTCTAATCCTAGTGCTCATTATACATTAATGCCCAGAGAAGATGAACAACTACAGTACTTAGTGATCTCATCCTCGAAAACTTAACAACTAGGATGCCCAGAAAAGGTACACAGATCACAGAGCTCCTCATTGCCAATTAAAAGGACCCCACAAGTCACTCATACATGCAAGGGCTTGCCTCAGTTTCCTCAGATATGTGCATCTGAGGATCCCTTTCACACAATTATATGAGCCATTCGAGCATACTTGCATATTCCCTGAGCACTTAGCATGCCCGCGTGTAGAAGGGAAGAGTATGCAGCTTTCTGCACCTACGCCATGAGACTAGGTCCCAAGGTAACACATGACTAGAATGAAAGCACCAATTCTTCTGAACTGAGCTATTGACTTAAGGCAAGCTGATACAAACCTAAAAGCACAACTTACCCCATTTTGCACAATGATTCACAGCAAGGCCATAGAACCACTAAGCCTTGGTCCAAGAAACAGTAAATTTGCGTGCATGCTAGTTTGCACAACAAGATGAGATGGCATATCAAGTGTGATATGTGCCACAAAGCACCCAGTGCATATATGAGTGCAGTGTACCAAGGTTCAAAGAAGATTTGGCAAAAGACACAAGATAGCGAATTGCTAAGAATCAACCATCCATGCTTTATGACTTCGCCACTTCAAGAACACACGAGAAGCAGATCTTTTGTAGAAAACATGCAACAGATCTAAGAAACTGTACTTTAATGCAAAAAACTGAAATAACAAGGACAGCATTTGAAATAGAAATGACTGAATCATCCATTTTGAAATTCAAGTGTTTATTTGTGTATTCATTTAACCATGTTTCCTAAAATTAATAAATAATTATCGATACCATTGAGGACACTAAGTAGGACCTTAAACAATGTGGATGAACTACAGCTAATTGCCCGTCCTAATACCATAATCAACTTCAACATGATCCATTGTTAGGTGGACATAATATTACTAAACATGGGAAACTTAACTGACCTAAGATTGTCATTATGATTAATCAAGAAGTTAACAGTTTCAGTGATTTACAATCAACTATAAATTCAAGTTGTTTTATAACGGAGTAGAAAATTGAAGGACTAAAAAGGAATGATAGATATACTAAAGGAATAATCTGCGTCCAAATTTCATCGAAGCTGGATCCAAGATGAGTGCAGAGAATGAAAAATCGATAAAGAGATGGAAGCTCATGGTCATACCCCGCGCTCAGAACAGATCTCCTTTGCCTTCTCCAAGAGAGCAACCGAAACCTTCTGCTGGTGTTCCTGCACCGACCGAATCAACTCGGGGGCTACACGCAACCCGCAGAGACGATAAAAAGAGTCATTCGCATGATCGGATCAAAAGAAACATGCAGATTATATAAACAGTTCGAAATTCAAACCAGCCAGAGTTTCAACTCCTTGAGAAAGACTTCTCGATTTCCAAATATTGGAACCGACCGACGATCGGATGCAATCGAGCTGCAATTTTTGCTAAACGGAAAGGGCAAAATCTTTTCTACCAACCGTGCAACTTACCGGTAAGCAACAAGAAGTGCTTCCATTAATTTTATTTTGGTTTTTGGTAGAATCAAGAAGATTCTTTCGAGAGAGGGAAGGGGAAAAAAAGAAGAAAGAAAGGGGGGGAAGAAAACGTACCGGGAGAGCCGTAGGATGCAGCAGCGAGGATGCTGATGCTCTGGAGGGGCTGGACGGTGAAAATGATGAGAGGGGAGGAGAGGGAATCGCGGAGATTGGCGAGGGCCCAATCCAGGGCGTGGTGGCTGCACTCGCTCTCGTCGATGGCCACCATCGCCCTCTTCTTCGTGCTCTCTCCCTCGCCCCCTGCCATTGATCGATTCCTTCCGCTCACCTTACCTTGCCTTCGCTCGCGCGTTCTTTCTTCTTACTTTTATTTTTTTTCCTCAGTCTATCCAATGTGCCATGTGAGGGAGGTAGCTTCCTTCTTTTACGCTATTTGTAGGAAAGGAAGGGGAAATGGAAAGCGTAACGCACGGGAAGTAAATGCTGGGGATTGTTCTAGAGTCGGATAAACGTGCCGGGACTTGCCTCTTTTGGTTGGCACCGCGGTGGGACCGCTTTTTTGCCCACAGAACTAGTATAACAATCCGGATAAACATCCTAAATCTAGGTGAGACTAGACACATATATGTTGGAATCTTCGTATGTTTTATGATTCTCATATATCATGATCAACCAGTAGTTAGCCTATGTGAATTCATGCTACAGTATCTCTCAAACTATATAAGTCATTGGCCGAGTTCTTTTATTATTTGTCACAATTCAAATTTTCAACCAAAATAATTAGTCAAAAAAAATTAAAATTTTTAATTTTACATAATTATTTAATTTTTTAAACAAACAATTAATATAAAATTTAACACAAACCTGTCCGCACGGTCCTTACAATTAGGACACTAACACGTCCGTTTGAGTGGTTTTTCAAGCAGTAAATCCAGCGGCGATGCCTTGTTTGTCGGCAGACCGACCAGCCACGGAGCCCATCAGCATCGCGCAAAAACCGCTCGGTTCGGGCCCGCGCTCAGTCGCTCACACCTTCGTACCTCTCTATTTAGAATTTAGAGGTATTAGATCTGATTGTTGGATGGCACAACTTGAAAAAGAATGAGATCTGTATAATTATGGTGGGTGAGGAAACAGAAAACGTTAGAGTTGAAATCCATGGAGGCCTTCGAGTCACCACTGATCACGCCTTCTCTATTTTCTTGTACATCAAGTTTTAAAAGCATGAAAAATAATAATCATGAAGACTTTTTCAGTTTGATGTTAATGATAAAGCAGGTTAAGCTTATAAATCTACTTCTAAGAAGAAGCAAAAAAAAATTAGCACTGACAAAGCCACCTCCCTGGTCGGCCAAAGCCTTTTTTGAGAAACACCTACACAGCAGTTTATATAGCGACCTTTGAATAACTACATTTCGTCCTAGCATCCTAGTACCTCTGCCAATTGCAACTACATTTCTTCATGGTAGCTCATTTGACCATATCAGCAACAATTCGGCAGCCAATGTACACACCGGTGACTTTATCAGCAATACAAGAATGGTGCAGGATATAACATACAAACATTCCAAATACAATGTCACAGGTAAATGATGAGCCATGGCATGCCATGTTGATTGTTTGCGTACAATCAGAGCAACTGCTGTAATAAATCTTCAATGAATTAAACTGAGTTAGAGGAGAAAAGACGATTTTCATAGAAAGGAAAACACCGCTCTAAGCTTCATTTTCCACAAAAGTTGAGGTATTGAGAGATGGGTTTCTAAACTTTTTAAGTGCTGCAAAACAAACATTAGAGCAAGATCAGTTGATAAACGATGCAGGCCAAAAAAAAAAAATCATGGTCACTTTTGAAAAAGCAAATGCAGAAATGAATCCAAAGACCCTTTCAAAACTAAACAATCTATCATTCATCAGGATTAATAAAAAAAAAGAGAGAAGAAAGAATAGCCCGGAGAAATGCACCCGTGGAACATTGTAACTAAACTGATATAAAATATAGTAAATTAGAATTACAAAAACAAAATCAATATGTCTCGTGCTTTTGTTTATTTTCAATGAAAAGCACTTGCATGGATGATGCAGAATGGCATTGAATAGTTGATACTGTCCAGTACCTTGCATCATGCTATAAGAATGAATCCTCAGTATTTTGAGGCTAAAAAATGTTTCCTTGTGGATCAAATTGGCATGATAATTTGGCACTTTGGAAAACCATACATATAACAAAAATCTCTATCTATATCAAAAGTCCCTTCTGAATCTGAATGAATGCAAGATTGGTTGTTGCTTAGGTTTGCATTCAGTAATCAAACCAATACCCCTTTATATTTGTCAAAGGTATAAGTCAGGTCATATTACTATTCAAACATTTAACAATCCATAGCTCAATCAAAGCCAGCAGTTGGTAGAAACTGAACATGCTAATGGAGCTGCATGTAGCTGGAAGCCTGCAATTTCTGAAACTCCAGTACTTTGTTGTAGCTAAAGAATGAACCCAGCCAGGCTTAGCAGTACCTCGTCTCAACCTATAGTTGTTTTGGCCAAAGGTTGGGTTGTAATGATTGGGCTGCTTGCTGAAGTTACAGTTTCATGTGGATCTGCAATTACAGCAAGACAAACTGGGAAAGAAGCAGTTACTCAAACCCTACAGGTGAAGGGATTTACAAGTTTTAGATGCTACAATACATGCATTTAATTTGAAATACTCTGCTAAAACTGAAACCTAGTAGCCTTTATTTGCACTGTCACGGAGATGGTTATATAGAACTCTAATAAGCCACATGCTAATGCACTACTATAGCATGGGTGTAGCAGCACATAGCACTAGAGGCCATCCAGCAGCAGTAGTACCAATTTGATTACTGTAGTCAGAACTTTTGTAGCTCTTTTCACTAGAGTGAACTCTACTAGTAATCTAAGAATATAGTAACTGAACTGCAGCACTAGCATTTTAAACATATGTTCAAATATACCTATAATGTAATATATTGATGCCATTTTAAAAAACAAACATCCTTGTCTGGCTACCTTTCTATGAATAAAATTTCATGCACCAAACTTGCGTCCACATTCTCATTGATCTAATTACAAAGAAACGTGCTTCATGCTGAGTCCTACAAAATAATAGAAGATACAAATTATTCTGATGCTGAATTAGCAGAAAATAAAAAGTTGAGAGGACTGGTGTGGAACTTACAGCGGAGATTGTTTAAGAAATAATGACTCAAGAAAAAATTAGTTCCTTGCATTATACTACACATAAGCAGCAGCAATGGTCTCCTTCGTGATCTTACTTTGCAAAACAAAAGTAGAAGTGAGTACCAAATTTGCCTTGACCATGAATTTGGCACCGCTTTCCAGAGGGTTGGCATAAGGTTGACAACTAATTGCAATTCCTGTTCATACATAAAGCCTTCTTAACAACAAGTTCTGCTCTGTATCTCACCCAATATTTGATAGGGAAAGGATTGAGCTGTAATGATGACAATGATACAGATGATGATCTATTTTTTGGGCTTTTCATCCTCTTTTTATGTTTCTCCACTTATCTCCTTTTTTTGACAATCAAAAGAGAACAAAGAAAAAGCCTCATCATAATTTGTGGCATTTCCTGAGACTGAATCTGATTGTACCAATGTTCAACAAGAAGTTTGACTGATCCCCAGCCAGCTCTTCTGGTGGATTAGCTATATACAGGCCAAAAGCATAGAATTAGAAAGAACCAGCCAGTATGAATTGCTATGGCCTGCTTTGGAGTTGATTATTCCGTGGAGCTATTATTAGAGTTATTTAGGACTTCATCATAATTTTAACTGTTGAGAAGAATGTGACCTTGCTGCACTAATAGTCATGGATGCACCTCAGGACAGTGAAACCTAGGTTGCCAAGAGCACAACTATTGATATTTGAGTTATGAAAAAAAATTATCTCAGAATTTAGAATCATTTCAATTCATTGTGACAGATCACCATTAATTACTCTAGTCATGTCACAGTTGCTCTTATGGGCTACCATCATCAGTAGCTTATAAGTTCACCTATCAAACTTGATGGATCACCTATCTACCAACTTGGACATGGTAAATCAAGGTAAACCAGGAATGCTGAACTGGTTATATTCATTGTGGTGGTAATCAGTAATTAACGTGTCCCAAAGAACTTTCTATCTCTATATTACTGTGCCAAGAACATTAAACAAAGCTAACTGGTGAGCATTTATGAAAGAGACTACTTTATATGGTAAATAAACTACTCTACAGATACAAATATTTAGATGGATTAGCTTAAATAGTAAATCAACAATCAGAGCACATACATCAGCTTGGAAGTGGGGACATCTGCAATTGACTCTGAAATGTTCCATCTGGTATTTCTTGAGGATCTAAATGGTCCTTTTTTGAGCGCTCCAGAGAAGTTGCTTCAAAAATGCCTAGTAAATGGACCATATTTAATGACATCAGATACATAGAAATGCAAGAATACTATTTATAATAGATAAATCAAATGCATGAATACATGTTCAATATACAGGTTTGGAAAAAACACAATGGCTAGCATCAAAATCTCCGAATTCATAACTTGTAACCTTGGGACATACATAAAGATTAAATCCAAGTGAACACATTCGCTTGCAAATTAAAAGGTTGGAACAGTTAAGAGAAGAGGTGAAAGACCAGGATGTTGTGCAACAACGGTCTGATAAGAACAAGAGGAGCTTAGATTGAATAAGAATCAGAAAACAAGAGAGGACCAAATAACCTTAAATAAAACTGGTGAGAAAGAACTCAAAAACTCACTGTCAAATGGTGATGGCCCTAGTTGGAATAAATAAGAAAAAGGATTCATAAGACCAGCATCAAACAGTAGGAGATAAGACTCTGATTATTTACTAATATAAATAAGTTTGGGATAATTGACACCCAGCCCTTTGTTTGGCTAAATTTGCAATTCAATGTTCAATCCCTGTTCACTGACCTGCCCCCTGATTTGAAGGCTGTTTAATGTTCAGCCTTTGGCCCTGTACAAACTGACACATAACTGTCTGAAAAATGGACATAACTGTGTACATAAAGTTAAGCGTGCGGAAAAGAGACATAATTGTGAGTAAAACACTGGTGTAACTGTGCAAAGGACTAAGCTAGGGTCGGAGGAACCGGTATCGGGCACTATAACGGTTTTCCGGCGGGACGACTCGATATGGGCTACCGTGGAAGAGAGGAAGAGAGAGAGAGAGAGAGAGAGAGAGAGAGAGAGAGAGAGAGAAGGAGGAGAGAGGCTGGCGGAGGGTGGCAAACACCAGCGGAGGGCCGCGAGGGGGGCGGCGGTGGCCGCGGCGGGCGGGGTGGCGGCTGGTTCTCCTTGTTCAAACGAAACAGGGGTCCGGCCGCGGCTAAAAAATTTTGAAATTTGCCAACTTCACTTAAAAATTTCGAAATTTTTTAGCCATGGTTGGACCCCTGTTTCGAATGAAACAGAAAAATCAGCCACAGCCTCCGCCGGTTCCCCGCGGTCTCTCCCTCTCCCTCCCCCGTTCTCTCTCTCTTTTCTTCTCCTTCTCTGGCTCTAGCAACGGGTCTTCTTTTTGTTGCCGAAACCGTACCTGTGAGATACCGGTACGGCTCGAGTTGGCCAGAACTGCCCGGTTCGGATAAGGACCAGATGTAAAATAGCAGTCAACATAAGGACCCAATATTAAGTTCCCCAATGATTTTGGCTCCAATCTCAGGACACCTCCAATTAAAACAATTTTGAGACTATTAAACATTTGATGCACATAGTAAGTGCATACTAGTCATTCTAAAATAACATCTAAAAATAGAAGGTTCATCAGTCTATTTCTTGCAAATATTCTGACGGGAAAATTGCTTCCAAGGGAAAAACTAGCACTAGGACTATATAAGTTACGCAAAATCAGTGCCTTGCATGGAGATTAACATACTCAGTTCAATATACAGCAAATGAGAAATATCTAATACAACAGTTAACATCAAATCCAGAGAATGCTCGCCACAATAATCAAGGCAAACATGATGACCAAAATCTGGTCCTTCAAACAGCTTTAATAATGTATTAATTAAAAAATTTTGGCTTCATTATGACTATGTCCTTAAAACTAAGATATGTAAATCAAACCCAAATACTTCCTGTGATAGCTTGCTATCCTGCAGCTTATTCTACTGCCTTAAAATTATATGCTCTTGTATTTAAAGTGGCACTAAATGCTTGACTTAGGTGTGGCCAGCCAAACTTGCCCAATCCAATCAGGTAGGCCTGATCAAATTTCAACCTGGCACCAAGCTGATTGAAAACTACCCTGGCCAAGCTTGATCAAGATCATAATTTGAATGTGTACATAAGGATGGACTATGCTCCTCTCTACAGGAGAGGATATCTACTTCTTTCGAGTCCAAAATCAATAATAGGGCATTTAAATCGAAGATCTGCACCATTGATTATAATCAATACTACTAAAATTGCCTAGAAACCAAATATCACATATTTTGGTGGTCTATAACCTATGCATCATATGAATACAAAAATGGACAGCTGTCTCTATGATAGTGTGTTATAATTTATAATATATCATCAAGCATTTAAATTGAGAATCTATCTTATTGATCATGATCGACATATGTTAAAACATATATAGATTGAAAATCAATAGATTCTAATGTTGAGATCATAGCAAAACATTGTCTCACACTATTTTTGAACATTGCTTTTTGGTAAACACATACCGGAATGTACATATCTACAAACGTACTAAATGACATTTGATAATTAATGCAAATGTCAAGTACACCAGGCAAGCAATAATGTTAGTTCTATATAACGAAAAATGTCCAAGCACGGGCTGTGTGCATCATCAAGATTTTCCTAAAGTTTTTAACACAAAATAATAGTTACAAACAATAACTGCTCTGGCTTCTTAGAAGTTAGAATTTGGTAAATTAGAGTTTCTTTATTTCAATTAAACATGAAAGACAAGTGATATAGGCTTCTGCATCACTTAGCTAATGTCTAAACCACTACATGTGAATCATCCGAAAAAGATAAGCTAAAATAAAAGGGAGGAATCATGAAATGTACCAAATCCCAGAATCAAGGAGCAAATCAGAAAACCTAACAGTGAGAAGTCCATTTTGTATAACATCTCCATAATAATGATGCATCCTCCTGAAATCATTAAATGTCTTGGAGAAGAGAAAACAAGATGCAATCTGCAGACAGGTGAATCTGACATAAGCTAAAACCCTCAGTATATACATTGATTTATTTCCACAAAGCATGAAAGGGAAACAATAAGTGGGTTCAAACTATGTAAAATTGCTAAGTTCATTAAACATGTGCTTGCAACACTGTGGGAAGTTACCTTTCCTCAGCAACATTATCAATATAGAATATAAAAATAATTCCAAAGAGGATTGTACTCAAATAAGCCCAACTTGGAAATTGGAACTTGGCGATGCTATCGGTTGTTGATCCCTGCAATAAATGAAAACAAATTAAAAACATATAATGAAGCAAAATGCTATAGAGCTTAACAATAAAAAATTTCATGCAGGGCAAACATAATTTTCACAAGTTAACAACTATTGCATGTATAAAGACAAGTCAACCTATACTTACCAAGATTGTATCCCACATGGCGAGAGGGAAAAGAAAGCATGTAGCCGAAGCAACAGTAATTGCATGAAGTCTCCTCTTAAGCTGATTCTATAAGAAAATGCAAGCGATCATTAGCTACTATATGTGTCAAATTCCAAGTAGTAGGAAAGATAGAATATCTCCTAAAAAGGTAATAATACCTTGAGTGACACACGCCGTGCAATTACCCTTCTCAAAGCTGATAAGATTCCAGCAGAGATGGGCACTGCTATTTCTTTAATTCCTAAAATTTGCTTTTCCTGTGCCAGTGGTTCTGAACCAAAGCTATCTATAAATAGCATTATCAAGTCAAGTTCCATGTAATTACTAGAATGTCCTTTTGCTATAACAAAAATAGTAAATTCTTCCACAATTAAGAATATCATATCTATGCTATCTTATTGCAAGTTTTCACAGTTCACAGTACTTAAGATGCTGGGTTTTCATATCAGCATATCTAAATTTCCATTACATATTGGATACAGAAGGGTGAATTTGTTCTTGTGGCCCATCCTTCTGATAAGAAATAATATGCTGCCACCATAGCAACAAGTCCACCCACCTAGAAAAAAAATAAGAAGATATAGTTGTTATATCCGTATATTATGTGATTGTCTTCTCACAGAATGCTGCAGGAAAATGATAGAATAGTACACAGAAGAATTAAATTATGTTCCTTGTGATATTTCTCTAAGCATAAAACAAATCAGAACTTTCTGCATGTTGACCGTTTAAATCAACTAGCATGCCACAAAAGATTAAATCAAACTGAAATATGCAGGCCTAAGAAAAAAGAAATGATTTAGATCACAACTCATTGCAGATGGCTGCACGGCAATTGCAGATCATGATCCCAGCCCAATACCACCCTGCCCTGTCCACCCCAATCCCAGGCCCGCTTGAATGGCAGTCACTCCATGTGTTTTACACGCAGGAATTCATGGGGCTTGTCACAACTATTTGTGACCTAAAAAATGTAAATAATGGATATCTAATAGCCCTGTAAAATGGTCATGACCAACAAGATTTACAATATTCTTTTTCTTTGCCTCCCATCTAAGTAAGATTTACAATACCAAAGTCAACCATATCAGTGCTACTCTCGCCAAAGCTTAGCTCTTAGATATACGACCGGACAGCTGCACACGTGATGCCATGCTTGCAGCCAGCACTGTAAAAACTCCTCTTCAAGAAATTAATTAATTTATTTATGCTCGATAGTACATGACAACTTACTTTTTTCCAAATATTAGCTCTTCGTCCATACAATACCGCAGATAAAACTCCAAGGACAGCACCCGCATACTCTGCCGATATAGTTCTGCAGCCTCAACAGAAAGGTAAATTAAACCTCAGAATATGAATATACAAGAAAAGAAAGTAATAAATTAAGTGATATATCAGTTGCAGATTATTCCAGCTTTATGCATATTGTGAGAGATTACAAGGTTTGCTTGGTGGAAGGTGGAGAGAAACAAAGTGAATGCAAGAAATTTCATAGCTGACACAAGTATTAATCCCCTGAGGAGGCTCTTTTATGTTCAAAAGCAGGCTTCCCAAGAGAATAGAAATTGACTGTGTAAACAACTGCTACACAGTAGAGAGCAAAAATGTAAACTTATGCTCTTTAAATGTGAGCATAACTTATTTTATTGCTAATCATAGTTCTCCCATTTTATATCTCTTGTCATAATAGTCTATTATGCCACAACTATTGGCAAACATCAGACAGACATGGTCAAGTAAAATTACTCGAATGCAAGGTCACCATGTAGTGTGGAAAGGTAAACAGATTTATGTCCAATTCGGCACATCAGTTTCCTGAAGAGTTACTCTAAATACAGGGTTTATCCCGCACAAGTTATTGGAGCATACTTACCAAGTGCAAAGTCCTGTTTTAGTTCTGAAGTGATCAAGGTCTGAAAGGCTGCTCCATGTCATACTGTTCGATATTATAAATAGTCCTAACATTAAGTAATGTTTTATGTCTAGCAATAGTGGCTTACTGCACTGACATACTCAAATACATGGCCTATAATTGGTATTGAAGTAAAATATCCTTCAAACATGAAATGCATCATCTCATTCAGGCAGATTCTGAGCAACTTGTTTTCTCCTTCAAGTCCCTCTATTAGTCATTTGCATGCTGATAAAAACTGAATCACAGCAGTAACTACAAACCAACAGTCATTCATCAAACAATTCAAGAAAGAAAACTTCTTTTGAATAAAAGATAACATAGGCAACTTTTAATTTATAATAACTAAGTGCACTGAAATGTTCATAAATTTATAGACTCTTCAACAAACTGATGCTTCAGTATTTGAATCAAAGCAACATTAACTATAATTACAGTAAGAAAAGTGTTTTTCTAAAACTCAATAAATCCAAAAAATATATATACCTAAGAGTCTTGTATTGTAAAATTTAATATCAAGTCTGGTTATGGATAAACTATTACTTACTCTTAAAGATACTCTTCTTCAAATGTATTAAATAGTCAAGTATTTTCCTGCCTTAAATACAATAAGTTTCTGAAAAAACAAATGTTAAGATAGGGGTGGCATTGTACTCCACCCCATGATGTAAATATGTACCAGTAGACTTACATAAGTGGACCACATGATGAAAGGCCTTTCCCCCACAATATATAGTATAATGCCATTATTCCTCCATTTATTACAGTAGGTACAACCTGAAAAACTGATGTCCTTTCAGGAAAAACATGTAATTCCAGAAATTAATTTATATTGATAACACTACAAACTACAATGATGGCACATAATCCTTTTACACAAGAAGTAAAATTAAGGAATCATAGGTAACCTGTGAATTGGGCAGGGGCCTCCCTTTCCAAGGCTTCTGCAGAACCAGGAAGATGATAGAAGCTGGGACCAGACAACTGAAAATAAAAGCTATTACTGAATCTCCTTGATGGGATAGATAGTGGTACATGGAGTAGACGGACCAGATCCTCATGAAATTGCCAATAACATGTATTATTTGCAATGGAGTGTGCCTACAAAATAAATAAATATGACAAATGTTACTCAAAATGATCCACAAGTACAGCATTTGAGGAAAATAAAGTGAAATGTGTCACAGAAGAAACTTAAAAAATGCTTGCTCATAAGAATCAAAAAAAAATGTTACAAGAGCTTAGACATAATATTATTCGCAGGCATGATTTCACCAAGTCTCAATTGAATGAAAAAGATAGTTTATCCAAGAAATTAGGTGTCAGTATATAATAGTCTATATGGTAACAGAAAAATACAAGCTACCATTGTAATGTGAGTCTAATTATGACATTCTAGAACATAGATAAAAGTTCATAAAAATAATATGCAATAATAAAAAAGAGACACAGAAAGGGTAACAGATGGATTTGTACATGATCAAACAAAGTTGTAGTGCTGAGGAATAACTTAGCAGTTAGCATCATGTAATAGTTCAAATAAAAAATAAATACCATGGCCACTTTTTTAAGCCTTGACTATCAGTGCAGTCACCTGACCTCCCCAGAGTAGAAAATGTTTCTCCTTCCAGTGAATCTCAAATCATTAACATCAAAATTTTACTAATAAAAATTATATTCTCTCTCTCTCCCTCTCTCTCTCCAAACTTCCCAAAGTTGCATGAGGGAAGATATTCTAGATAGCTACACTTTCTATTCCAGAAATTAGTCAGTTCCAGGCAAATATTTAGTCCTGTACATGAAAGTGGGTTAAAGAAACCAGGTCAACTTACAGGCACCAGATTGTCCAAACAGTCAGAAAAACAGTAGCAGCTGGTCTGATGGTTCATCCTTAACAAGGCATGACATTTTCTCCCAAGTTAGTTGGGCCTCCTATTTGCAAGTTCTTTATTATCAAATTATACCCATAATAGTTCTGCAGACAAAAATTTAACTCAAGCTACAATAAGTCCCTGCAAATGTCTAACAGCTAAACAAGATTGGACAAAACAAGCCAACAACTTCCTCTCTCTCATCTTCCATCTCTGATTTTCTCACATTTGCTCTCCCTTTCCATACATCCCAAAACCCCTTATTGAAAATATAAAAAGGAAATTCTATTAACTCAAACGAGGCTAAACAAAGTTGGTTAATGAGACAGTAAGAAGCTTTCCCAGGTTAGCCAGAATATAAGGTAACGAAGAAGAAATCCCTAAAGTTGCCAAATCCTAGCACCATGTGGTCCAAGGTAGTACAAGCAGAAAAATCTTTCTCCTTCAGCCCAATCAAAAGCTTGTCCAAAGACCATCTTGCGATAGATAATCTAAAGGAATCTGGAATATGTAACCATGTTTTAGAAATTGTCATTCCAAAAATTCCAAAAAACAACATAAGTGGCAATGCTTATCCACTACTTGGATCCTTCACTTTCTTATTTCTGAAAGTCAAGAAAGACCAGAAATTTCTAAAATTCCAAAACTGACAACAAAGGATATGAGAAAAGGCTGCAAAGATCTCACTCTTACAAACATCCAATTCGCAAAGGAAATAACCTTGGAGAGATTCTAATGTTTGTTTTCTTAATATTAATGTATGATTTAAAGTTCATAGCAAAAGATATTGCTCAAATGACAAGTCTCTACATAGTATCATTTAGAAGAAAAAAATCCATTCCTTCTATTCATTACATATATAAACAGTGTGCAACAAACTTTAAGCAAATGCTCAACGAAGTGGTCAATTTTGTTTCAATTTCAGTGTTTTTCTAAATACCAATCTATGCTTATAGTCTATTGCATAAGATAATAGATAAAAATAATGGAAAGTCCATACTTATCAGAATGAAAAGATAATATAAAATCTGTCCCTTCCTCCCATTATACATGAAAATAATCAAAGCTTAATATGCTGGTCTCCTTTAGTGGCATAATAAAAGATCTAGGATGACCTCAATACAAGACTACCTACGTGATGTGTATACTTTGCATAATCACTCCCACAAGCCTCAAGGTATTTATCAAGAGTAACTCAAGATACAATGCAAGACAAAGCTCAATGCAGTCTTTTAAAACAGTGATATGAGTATCCATTTCCAGGAAGTGATTTTCCAACATGTTGGTTGACAAGGTGAAATTTAAAAGAAGAATTACATACATAACTGACAATTTATTTGAGGATAGTAATTTGAACAATTAAACTCCTATTCCAAGCAATCCCCTAAAGTCAAAAGAACTTGGCAACACAATAGTGAGAAGTCAATTGCATATTATAGATAAAAATTTTCAAACGAACCTATGCGACATGTAAAACAGCTTGCGGAAATGTTGATGGAATTAAGCAAGCATTCTCTATTTTCGACAATAATTTACTGCAGACACAACCATTTTGTAATTTGTTAAGAAGTGGAAACAACTTAAGCAAATCTAGAGGACCTATAGATTTTTACTTCTAGTTGATATGTCCTGCATGTAATTATATATGCATAAATTATCGCTTTGTTTTCTTCCAGGTCCATGCTGATGGGACAACACACGGATGACGATGACAACCTTATGTAACACCAATATTGCAAAACATCTAGAGCACCAACTTGCACTAACCGATTATTTTTAGTGCTTCAAACCTCCTAAATTTTCACTTTGCCATCACCTTAAGCAAGAATATCCTCTCTGTTTTTCACCTTGCATTTTTTTACATCAGATAAACTTTCCCCTATGAATGCAATTACTGTATCAATGGATTGATTTGGCTCAACCTTTCATACAAGGAAGCAATGCTCCATCCAAATATGTTTGGTCTAACAATAGGCCAGATTTGTTTAACATGTAGCCACCAGCACATCCTCCCAATACGCAAATGGCCCCAACACCCAAATGATAAATTTTTAGGTAAAAAGCCTAATGTAATTGGAATCAATTGGTAATACTTGGATTGTTCAGTTATTGGAATCAATGGGCATCAACTGTCATCCTTGATCCCTAAAAAATTCTTTCCCATCAAAGGGTCAACTACAGGTCTACAATGATGGGCATTTTGTCACACTTATGGTTTCTAGTCCCTTCAGGATCCAAATCATGGTCTCAAGACTCTCCTCTTGAAACTCATATATCTCCACAGCTAGCTAGTGAATGCCTTGGCATCTATTTTTCATTTATGTACCAAAGAACGTTCGAGGTGAAAAAAGACCCACATGACTGAGGCTCTCATTCTCCACATATACAAACAACCTTTTAAGGGTAAAAGAAATATATATTGATATAATACAAAGGGAAAAGTTTTCCAAGCAAATAGGCTGCCCTTTGAGCTCAATATATGAAAAATATTATAATCATCTGAATGTACAGCCCCAATTCCAGTCCGGCAAAAAATGGTAACTTTCATGAAAAATGATAGCTCACAAATCTCTTCCCAGCTAACTGATACAAGAACGAAAAAGTTAGCATAATATTTTTCCTTACAAAAGAGACATTCAAGATCATGCGAAGCCCATAAACCTCCCAGAATCATTAATCCAATGTCCATGGAAATCTCAACAGAAATCAGCAGCCAATTATCTCATTGCGTACCGGTAATCCTGCCTGTTGGGATTTTCTACAGGATTGGGTTAGGATTTACCAAAAGGAAAAATATTACAACCCTATTTAGGCATATTCAAAACTAAAAGAGGAGCGGCGACGACGAGCCAAGAAATGGACCTTTGTACAAATCTTAGACTGCCTAACTTAGAATTTTCCATGTTTAGGTCTAAGGGCAAAAAAAAAAAAAAACAAAGAAAGAACGAAAAGATCCAAGCAAAAGCGCATTACAAACTAAACTAAAAGGAACAAGAAAAGGAAGTAGAAGGAATTGGGTATTTGCCTGATGGAAGTGGAACGGGAATCAGAGACGGACGGCCTCGGAGACATCATATTGAGATTTCCGTCTGCTCCCAGGGGTTTAATGAGAGATCAAACGAAGGAGAAGACAGCAGAACAATTGGATTTCTTCTTCCTTACTGCTGCCGCTGCTCGGCCTTCTTCGGACGATTTCGAGGGGAAGACCCGAGGATGGCCCGGGGTTCAAGAAACGGGCACGCGAAGCCAATCTGGCGTGCGAGGCCTCTCCGATTCCATGTAAAGTGAATCCTGTAGCACGTGAGATGCTCTGAGTTCAGCCTTCTTCAGGGGTAAGCCACCGGAGATCCAAGAAAAAAACAAACCCTACATTTCAACGAGATACTTGCGGGCATGAAAGCTAACTCGAGTCCATGTCACCTTTTTTTTCTTTCTTTTATTATTATTATTATTATTATTTTATTTTTTTATTTTTTTTAAAATAGCGGTATCATATAATGTGTAAAGATATAACCAAAAAAATCAAAAAATAAAACATCACGAAGAGCACTAGGCAACTCCGCTTCGCCCATTCATATATGCGCCTCTAAGTGGTTAGCAACAAAGGAGGCCATCCAATCCACAGCCCCATTCGCCTCACGGAATACATGTTCCGCCTAAATGACCATCCCATCTTGAACCAAGACTCAAATATTCCTCAGCAGCGGGTAGTAGTCGCCGACCCCCCTAACATCTGCAAAATCCACCTAATGATCGTTGCAGAGTCACCCTTCAAAAGGATCCTCCTCGCCCGTAAAGCACGCCTAATATAACACAATCCGGATCCAACTGCTCGCAACTCCGCCTCTGGCACCGAGGTGTCAAATAACCGGCATCCTCCAACAGCAATCATTCTTGAATCTGGGCCTCTAACAACAAAGCCCGCATCTCCTCTCATGCAGGACGTAACCAGGGGCGACATGGCAGGATAATATTTTAAAATATTATATATCACATTTAGATTAGTCTTGATCACAAATAGGTGCAACTCTTATTCCAATTGGTTATAATGCACACGCTTATGCGCCAGAATTATGTAGGTAATATTTTGAAATGCTGTAATATTGATCAACTTGGCTTCAATACGAAGAGATCTCAATAACTACTGAGAAAATAGAACCATGTCGCTCCATACTTCAAAGATCTCGTGCAAGCTTTGGCATCGTCTTTCTGCGATATTCTACATAATTGACCCTGGCTTTTCAACAACTATAGTCCACAACTCTCAAACGTACATAATACTCCAAAAATCTTAAAAGAAATGCTGCAAACTTAATATTTTATCCATAATTTGCATTTGTTATTTATGATAGTCATGTGCAATTCACTGCTCCTGATGATGAGACGAGAATAATGAAAACTGATAAGCCGGACAATCGACACCCCACCAATAGCATGCAATAATCAAGCAATTTTGTAAGCAACGGCAATGTCATGCTCATTTTGTACCATTGAGAGAGTAAGTGACCGTTATAGGGATCAAATAAATATTTGTAATATTGGTAGTATAATGATGTTTGCAATAAGTATTTGTAATATTCGTAGTATAATGATGAGCAAACAATGTGCAGGGACATGCACAGGAATAACGTTCCCCCATCCTCAATACTCATGAAGAAGGAGTAATCTTTTTCTTTTTTAGGGATTGAAAAATCTCTGATTCATTGTACATATCTATTTTAGATAGAAATTCCGCGTAAAGTAAAAAAAATACAAACGATCTTGAACTTAAATATCTGACCATACATATATATATTACAATAAAAAAAAGAGGATTTTTAATGCGAGATATAAAAATATATTTGACACTTATTTATTCTTAGAATGTCCCAACTAAACTAAACAGTTCTTTGGAAGAAATTATTTTTAGAATACCAATATATCTTTGGGTTAAAACTCCTACAATCTTACTAATCAAGCATTTAGAATTCCCCAAATCTCTAGGAAACTCGTATTCATAGGCTCTTTCTACACTCGAACTCCCCTATCTCATTGATTCTTTAGAGGATGGCACTCTTAGTAGGGCATTCTAAGAATAATAATAACACTGTGGGATAAAGGATCATTATTCCATACTCAAAGATTTAAGGAGTACCTCTGGAGTACCTGTGGAAGATCAAAAAAAGAACAAGCAAATCAACAGGATAAAAGCTTGACAAATTAACACGTATTTTCATAAAAAAAGGATCTGCATCGAGGGCTGAACAAGTGACAACATCCCAGTACATATGAAAGCTCAATACCACCGATGAATACAGAGAGTAGTTTGTATTAATATAGAGAACTCCTTGAACTGGTAGTCCCTCCATAGATTCACTGGCCGATGGCCACTCTGGCTTCCCAAGATGCAACACATAGTTTAGCTTAGCCTTGAAGATGCAACACTACTTTGTTCAGCCTTCCAAGATGCAACACTACTTTGTTCAGCCTTCCAAGATGCAACACTAGTTGGCTGGCTAAGCTGGCTATCCCATGGAAGTCATATTGTTGCTCTACAAGTAGCTTCCCACTTTTCCTTCTTTTTTATTCTATGTTGTGATCTCCCCCATCTCAAAGGTCTCAAAAGATACACTTCGGGCAGGATGACAGAAAACAAGGATAAGTAGAAGAATGAAGAACTACAGCATCAGCAGCTTGCCCCGTCAACAAGCTCCACACTTCTTTGCCCACTAGTTCTCCGCACATGAACTGAACATGACAAAATTAACAAATGATAATAATGATGAAGAAAGAAAAATAAAGGACAGCTCTAATCCCATTTGCATGCATAAAGATAACAGAACCAAGTGGTGTGGCTCGCTAGGATGCAGACTTGAACCTCATTTACTTCAGCTTAAGAAAGTTTATGTTCTGATGAAAATAAATAATAGAGATGTTAGTTTGACTTGGAAACAAGAAAGCACTACAACTACAATCTGAATCCTCATATCATTCACCAAGAGACATCATTCCAATACGTCTCTAAGCTTCAGAGCATGTGACAGTACTTTATTGTATGTGGTGGCTGGACAGCTAATTAAGTTTTAAAGAATTCCATCATTAATCAACAGGTGATATTACGTCATTGCCAATGTATATTTAAATGTATTGATTCTATTTGACTCACGCTTAACTAATGGCACAATAACAATGTAAAATGACATGTGAATTCCTCTAGTGATGCATAATTATATCAGTCATAGTCTCATGGACATTCATCTTCACTTACTCGTCATACATACTAATACCCCCTCTCAAGCTGTAGAATAGAATCAATTATGCTCAGTTTGAAACTAATAATCTTCAACCATACATACAGAACAGGTTTAGTTAGCATATCAAGCAACTGAGATCAGACATGGCAAGGTGCAGTAATCTATTAACAGACCAGTACAAAAGACCCGGTTGCTAGCCATGTGAACAACACCTGTTTGTAACATAGAAAAATAGAAAAGGGATAGATAGTGAAACCAAAATGCCAATCTCAAACAGAAGTGATATGAGCCAAATCGGCTTGTGCATAGCTAAAGCAGTTGCCCAATTTTCAGCTTCCGCATTAGATCCATCCTCCCAATCACACATGTACAGATATACAATATCCGGATGCCGATATTCTAGCAAAAGGGAAGTACAGTTTGTGGTGCCAAATAGGTCCAGAACTGTGTGCTTGGTTTGCATGCATGAGCATGAATAAAGTGCCTGAAGCACTTGTGTACATGCACATAGATTGCGCATGGCTTTAGGTGAGTTCATTGCAAGCTTGAGACTCCAGCAATAACACAATGCATTCTCAATCACGCGGATACTTTGTTTTAACTTTTAGCAACTTGAACCTAATACAACAGTAAACCTAAATTAAGTCAGAAAGCAGGTCCAAATAATGTCTGAACCACTTGCAGGTCTAGAATGTGGTCTGCAACAAGGCTGCTCCATGGTTAAGTCCAGTCCTCGGCTACTCATGCTGCTTGCTTTGAACCTAACTAAAGATGCAAGAGGGTAAAAAGATTCATACCCAAAGCAGCATTTTTCATAATATGTACCCCATTCAAGTTCCAACAATTCATGATGTACTAATAAGAATTCATGGAGACAGTTCGCAGAGTAAACTTAAAAATAGAACCTTTGTAAGGGGATTTGAAAGCAAGAAAGCAGATTTTATACAATTATCTAGTGTGGATCTAAGGGTTAAAAGCAAGAAGTTTGTAGATTGAACAAGATAGACACAAAATGCACCTCAATGCTGACAAACCAACAAAGGGCCTTGAATTCTGTAAGAGCAATCGCCACCTCGGGCTTATGGTTACAATCCTTATAGGGTTTGGCCTTGTCTTGTGCAACATTGTAGCTAATTCCTTGTCGGGGTGGGCCTGTGTCGATAATGCCTTGGCTACCGATAGAACCTGGATCACAAACTGACCACAATAAATTCAAAGAAACCTAGAATAAAGAAACAAAAATGAATTGAAAATAAAAAAAGAAACACAGGAATTTGGAAATTAGGATAGAGGAGAAGGAAAGAAACTACCTTGAACAAGAAGGGAAGATCATTCCCCCACCTCTCCACGACCTTCTCTCCCAGCATGCTAGGGTTCTCCGCAATGCACGACTTCAAGGCAACAAGATCGAGGTTTGGACCTTCCGGCTCGTGCAGGACCACGAAGGGCGGCCCAGACTCGTGATTTCCCATCCAGAACTCGGCATAGGGCTTGTTCGGCTCGATCTCCGCTACGGAAATCCTGGAGACGGGCCTCGCGACCCATTCATCACCGAGGCGCCCTGGACCGAGCATCTCAGCCGCAGGGGCCTCGTCGAGGCCTCCATTTCCGGGTCCTCTGCTCAAGCGAGACGCCTAAAACCCTAGTAAGTAGAAAGCGGCAGCGAGAAGAAGCGGAGGAGGATACCCTTTTGGAAGCTCCTTTATGCGAAGTTCCGCCACCTTTTTTGCCCCTTGGAACCCTGAAGAACTTTTCCGCCCCTCATCATTTTGATCTACTTCCTCCAATGCAATGCCGGCCCTGATTCCACTCGCCATATGGAAATAAAAATGGGAAAAATTAGTATATAATTTTTTGGTAAAAAATTATTAAATCACTTCAAAGCAAATACATGCATGTAAATAATCTTGCGACGCTTACAAGTACTATGTACAATTTTTAACTCATGATACATCTACTATTCCACTTCATGTTTAGATCAATCGGAAATGACGTCTTCGGGTGAATTGGTCATAATTTACATTGGCGTTTACAACTTTTTGCCGCCAATAATCTCTTCTGTTACATTAACCATAGTGTCGTGTCTCTACTTTTCGAATCAAAGTCTTCGGTTTAGACTTACCGGAACTACGAACCAATGCACATATTGGAGATTACACCTTTTTATCTTTTTTTTTTTTTTTTTCTATATACCATTCTAGCATGAGTGCAATCAGTAAAATTAAGTGAAAAAAAAGAGAAAGCGGTGCAAGGATATCCTCCTGATAAGACCAAAGAATTTTTCTTGAATGTTAAGCAGTCAAGGAGGCAACTCAGCCAACAATTGATACTTTTGATAAAGATCATAAATAACTGTTAGATGGAGTATCTAATTTAGTTTCCATTTGTGACTCTCGGAGAGCAAGTGTTTTAAGAGAGGTCTGGGTGTTTTCATTGTTAGTTTGGGCAGATGCAGTTTGATTCTAGCTTTGAGTGCGCTAATCTTTATGATGATTTCTATGATTCAATAACAAAGTATCTATCCATCCAATAAATGATAACACAGTTTACACAGATGACGTGAAAATTACTAATCAATAATTAATAATGCCCAAGACATACTAGAACATATATTTAACTGATTAAGGAATAACAGTAAACCAATTGCAACCAGGCAAGATAATGTTTCTGATGAGTACTTTGACATGAAAAGACACCCTGATAACATCAATGTTCTGATCATTGGCATTTCACAGTTTGCCTAATGAATGCTAAACGTATAGCTTTTCTATGCTTTTTTTCTATTAGATACTGGAACTGATATCATTAGGAAATAAGAATATATTGCTGTGGTGTATGAGCAAGCCTAGAGGTATAGAAACATTTGTTGTGCCTTGCTAAAAAATCCCTGTTCATTGTTACCACCGTTGGCAAGATAATTTCCCTGTAACTGGTCTGTAGAACTTCTTTGCCCTATTTCCTAGGCAAACAACAAGCCTCTCTCCCGCTTTCTAGATAAAGCAGTAAAAATTTCCTGGTGCAAAAGCTGCAGCAGTTCATAAGCAACTTCTTTAGCTGCGCCACCAGCTTCAATGTTTTGCTTAGAGGACAGGCAGCGAGCTGGTGGAAGGGCTCTCTCCTTGGGTGGAAATGGAGAGCTGTAAGTATGGCAATTTCATTTTGTACATATCTCAATTTCAATGTGCAAGTTTGCCTCCATAATCGTGAACAGTTACAATATGCACAAGGTCATATGCCAATAGTTAAATCAAAATGAAAACGACAGTAAAAAATCATGAAGCAGTGTTCATCATCGTGCTAATGTTCCCACTTTTTTTGGCTGAGGATGCTGAATTATGGATTTCCCTTGCCTGCATTTTGTGCCGGATTTTCATCAAATAATTTGCAAAGTGTCGTCATCAAGTATTGTTATTAATAAGATTATAAAATCGGACTTTTATCTTCCAATAACATTGTCAATGCTTGTTAATCGAGCTTCCAATGACAACCTCATGTCAAGTATCCAAATTTATGTGCTTAAAAAAAATGGACAAATACCTAAAACAACAGGAAGTTATGACAACCAGCAAACAGAAAATGTTGCCGAGTATAAACACAGACACATAGCATCAAGCCATCAGCACTGCATAACAAGTCTCAGATTTGCATAGGCAACTTATTTTAAGAATAGAACCAAGGTTTATGACTACAAGCATTCCATGAAACAGAATGCCCATAAGATGTTCCCAAACAACAAAAAGGAACAATATAAGATAGTTCAAAAATATTCAAGGTATCATACATAGCAACCCTGCAGCCATATCTGTGACAGCTTAATTTTTAACAGTAGTCGCATGCTTCAAAAGCATGTAAACAACATCATTGGAAATGCTTGCTGCCTGTGACTTCAGGTGCTGGATCTTCATATCAGTTTCTTGTTCGAGGCGCTTAACATTGGCACCAGAGTCCCCACTACTCTGTTTGATTTCAGAAAATAACAAAGCTAAGTTAGAGGACCGACAAATCCAAAGACAACATAAAAGTTGGACTGGTATTTACCTCTGCAACCTTCCTCTGAAATTCAGCTTCCATTTGGGCACGATATTCAGCAATCTCCTTTTCAGCCTCTTCTTTAGCCTGCTTTAGCCGGGCCATTTTTGCTGCTCAAAAAATATTACAATCGGTTCCTTTCTCAATCAAGGAAGCAAGTAGATCAAAGAGCTCCGTTTTCATCATGTTGTGATGCCAGAAATTTAAAAAATAATAAAAAAAAGACCGGACAGGGGAGGGATCAACAAAATAAACTTCTACAAATGCAATGTGCAACACAATGTCTATCATGAATGTGCTCCAGATCCTTTTATTATTATTTTTTTAACGAAGTCGGGCCTTGGTGCAATGGTAAGATTGCTCCATTGGGAATTGAGTGTTACGGATTTGAAACATGGTAACAGCCTCTCCGAACATAAAACTGCATACTTCTGACCAAGGATTACTGTCGGAACTGGGGCCCGGACCGGTTACTTGGCGGCAGGGTCGGTACAGCCCCGTGCCATTCGTGCCAGGCCCGTACCGACACAGTAGAGGGGGCGGGCGAGAGGGAGAACGGGAGAGAGAGGAAAAGAGAGAGAAAAGGGGAAGAGTGGGAGGGAGGCCGACAGAGGGCTGGTGGGCTGCGAAGAGGAGGCGGAGGAGCTTTGCCTCCAGTTCCCCTATTTCGAACAGAGGTGACACCCTTTTATTTTTGCAATTTTTAAGTGAAAGTCAGCAAACACCTTGCCGACTTTACTTAATTTATTTTTAAGTGAAGTCAACAAGGAAATTTTTTTTTTGAGTGAAGTCGGCAAGAGTTTGCCGACTTTCACTTAAAAATAGCAAAAATAAAAAGAGGCCCCCTCCAGGACCCTTGTTTCGAACAAAATAGGAGAACCGGAGACGGAGCCCCTCCTCCATGCGGTGCCTCCCCGACCCTCCGCCGGCCGGCCTCCACCTCCCTCTCTCTTCCTTCCTCTCCCTCCCCCCCTTCTCTCTCTCTCTCTCTCTCTCTCTCTCTCTCTCTCTCTCTCTCTCTCTCTCTCTCTCTCTGTGTGTGTGTGTGTGTTTTTCTCTCTTTTCTTCTCATTCTCCCCCTCTATCGCCGATTTCTTGTTTTGGTTGTCAAAATCATCCCGATTTGCCATCGATACGGCTTGGTACGCCCCAAACCGGAAGGTTCGGGATAGTTCCGCCGACCATGCTGCTAACTCTTCCTAGACTCCACAGTGGCGGGAGTCTCGTGCAATAGCATGCCTTCTTTAGACACTAATGGAATGCAAGGCATCAATGATTCCTGTATACTCATAAGCCTGAATGAAATATATAATTCTATAACAAAAAGGTCAGAGAGAGAGAGAGAGAGCAGGTTCACTGGCATGAATTTTAAACAGCTACCTAAACGATAGATAACCAAATATGGAGATCAAATTACATAACTACCATTGGAAAATCATTAGAATGAGGGAGCTTTGTGTCAAGTATAGAAAATTTACAAAAGGTATCAGACGACTATGATATACAGAAATAAACAAAGCATGGAAGAAAAGCAAGAAACAAATGAAATGGTCAATCAAGGGAATTGCAAGAAAGAAATCACCTAAAATGAGATAGCTCGGCCATAGGAACTTCAGAAATAACCTAGTAAAGCACTAACGAACCAGTGGATAAAGGCAATCATTTATATTCTCAAATACCAGGAATTCCATACATTGAGTAATTCTTAGGGGATAAAACAGTGGATAAAGGCAATTGCAGCAAATAATTTACCTAAAAAAGCAAATGGAGCCAATATGCATTTCAGCAAGAATCAACTACAGCATTACCCACTCTTTTCGAGTTGGATCTTTTTGGTGCACAAATGGACAAATCAACTACAGCTTTTGTTAAGTTCCAGAATGCATATGCTTTGAAGCTTTCTAAGAACAGAATATATAGGCAAACACTGTAAAACTAATAGTGACTAAGAGTAAAGTCAAAAGAACTGCAACAGCATGCAAAGCATGCCAAAGTCCACTAAAGTGGCCCCTCTTTGTACCTTTTTTTCCTAAGAAATACAAGAAATACATTTTTCTTGGGAATAAATATAGCTCTTTTCCACATGCCTTATGGACCATTAGAAAGAAAAAAAACAGAAATAACCCGCATGACTTATACCACATATATGATGCATGTGATGTGACTCAAATAAAAGAACATGCAACCACGTAGCTTGATGCACTAGCTCAAGAGGAAGAGCACACAATGACCAAATGTGATGACATCATGTGCAACATGTTGTTTCAAAATTATGGGTTTGGTCTAATAGGTAGTCATTGTTTTATGTTTGGGCATGCTCATTATAATTTCGATTTATCTATATTGATAAGTTCAATGTCAATCTGTTATCCATCTCTAGAAACAGCATCAAGCTTCGAAGCTACCATACTGTTTCAGGAGAGAGATAATTGTAAGATATTTATATTACTTTCCTGATACACTTAGCATGTCACTATAAATGTTGCATTGCTCATTTCTTTTGTAGAACCAGTAAGATCAAGTCTTGTGTTAATATACCAAGTGATTAGTTTTATTTTGATGGGTTTTCATGCATTTATTGTTTAATATTAAAACAGTTTTCAGATCTAACATGCACATGCACGCGTCCATTTTACTAGCATTTTTAAATACTCAGAAACATAACTCAAGCTCCAAAGAATGCCTAGATATTTACCATGTCGACCATACTTGCTGACTGTTGGACTTCTCATCCTGGTGGAAATCCAAATATCTATGTGTCTCAACCGACATGGAATAGTGCCTAGGTTTATGCATGAGATGACTATATTCTTTACATGCAATATGGAGGCATGACCACATGGATCAGTGATTCATGAAACGGTCTGAAACAATGAAGAGGATAGTATATCTCACATCCCAAACCAGTTTATCTATTACGAGATACTATTAGAAACCAACAAGAAAAGTAAAATGAAAAAAAAATAAAACAGAAAACTCTACAGCATAAAATGGAGAACAACTCATCACCCCATTATGCAAGACGTATCTCACCCAAAAGTTACAGGAAAATGGACAGCAATCACCTCATTTCAGATTGTGCTTTAGTTATAGGACATGCAGTTGTGTTTGAGCCACAACAACCAGCGAAGTTTACTTGAAAATAACTCTATGTTAGATAACACTCCATTAGAATGCCTCCTACCAATATTTGAATGTTAAAGAATACATTAGACCATGTTGTTAAAAATGAACATGATTAAAAAAAAACAAAAAGAAAAAACCAGCAATGTTTGGTGCACAAACTTGCAGAGAAGAAGACTTCTTGTACACACTGCATCTAGTCACCATAGCCATTCCATACTCTTCAAGATGACAAACTTTAGGATGCATCAATCATTTGAAATTCATTGAAAAGCAATGAATTGAAATGAAGTACGAGCACCCCATATATTCCACTGTGTTAGACTGCATGTACCCCCATAATCTATTAAGCCAGAAAATTAAAGCCGACAATCCACAAAACCTTTTAATCATTATTTTTTTTCATATCATCTACAATGAAAAATCAAGTCATCAACCAACATAGCATCTCAAGTATTGAGACGAGTTGTGTTATTACATGTGATGATGAGGAGAACACACTATCAACAAGTAGATCCAATCCATGGCATCCCAATAATGATTTTTCAAGCTTCATATCCATATCAAGATGTTGGTAGTGTTCGTGAAGAAAACAGGACAAAACTCTTTTGAATAGCATACAAACTTTAAAATGCGTTGATTATAGCATAAAATGGGAGTAATGAGAATGAGTCACATCCCTCTAACATGTTATGGAGCTTTTGTTCTCTGTATACCACTATTTAGCTCTTAACAGAGAAAATAAAAAAGAGCACCAAGAATTACTCATAGTCAAGTCAATGTTATGTAACTGTCCTCTCTATGCACAAAACTTGACCCTTATCAGCAAAATGCTTCTGATCAGGCCCCTATATGTGTTAAGATTGTAAACTAACATAGGTGCAAACCAGAAACATCAGACCATTCACCACCAAAACAAAAGGGCCAGTTGTATCGGTATGTACTTTGTTTCAAATTACTGATGGACCTGTAGCTAATCTGTAAATGCTCCCTGCCAGACTGACTTATTACGAGGCTAATAATTTCAATCCTCCAAATAATGAGCTCTTTAGTAGACCACTGTTTCAGCCCTGCCTGAAAGAAGTAACAGATTTTAATAGTGCCTTCTTAAGCAACAAATGATTTATAGCTTTTGCGTTATATTCTTTACCCAATGAAAATCCTGAATAAATATCCACAGCTCGATCCAGTTTGCAAGGTAAGAAGGTTTGCACATATTCATTAACCAAAAGATTAAAACAGAGTCCATTAGCCTTTGTTGTTGCAACAAAGTGTAATCTATAGGAATCATTTACAGGAAGCCAGATCAAGCCAGCACACGCATACATACTTCTCTTGTTCACAACTCAAAAGAAACTCGACTATTATGACAAGTGATTCAACATCCAATAAAAAGTTAAAAGAAAAGATTGAACATATATTGCATATGGAGCATACAATTTGCAAATTCTTGCAAGCCACCATCTTTCATTCTAATGACAATCTCCAAGATCAATCTAGTGTAGAACGCATAGTATCTATATATTTGCACATACAAGTTTCTCTTCATTAGTGAGTGTTTATGTATCTGCTACCTATTATATCACAAAACTATTTCATTAAGTCACAAGCTCTTATATAACTCTATTTATGTTAGGTTCTAAAACCATGGACACAATATCTCCAATCATATGCAACTCTATCTGACATTGTGGACTTAGTTAAGAAGTTATATTTCTGTTTGTTGAAAAATTTGTTTATGACTTCTGTTATGAAATAGAATGAATATCATAACATAAACACATTCTTCTGTATGCAAAGCATGTGAGCCACCTGCTTCCCCTGCTGGACCATTCTAGTAAATATGCAAGGCAAATGATTTAGCAGAGTATGAGTAATAACATTAGGGCTACATAACAGGGCGTCTGTGAACACCTTTACTTAAAAGATTTACAACATAATTAAGCTGAACACCAAGTCTCCATTGTCTAATGGTGCACCAAAATGCAATATATATATATATATATATATATATATATATATATATATATATATATATATTAAAGATGATATTGATGATGACCTTGATATAGAGTTGCTAACTATGACGAATGTGCTAACTATGCATATAATGCCAAAAATAAACCATATGGATTGGTATTATAAATCGTCCTCCTTGATATGGAGCTGCTAACTATGACGAATGTGCTAAAGATGTATATGATGCCGAAAATAAACTGCATGGATCGGGATTATAAATCCTCCTATTTTCATCTATTAAACAGTACTTAAGTACTTGGAAAGTCTATTTAAAATTGTCAAGTAGCAAATATTTCTTTAACAAGATATGATTATGAGTCATAAAATAGTAAGATGAAAAAAAATTGCTATTTTAGGGACAATAGTCTATATATATATATATATATATATATATATATATATATATATATATATATATATATATATATATATATATAATGGAGGCTCAGCTTGTGCTGCCCTCTCAATTCGCCATGTGGAAGCCCGTAGCAATGATGTCATTAATACAATTCTTTATTTAGGATAATAAGCAGAGCTTTTATATCTATTTTATTCTATTCTATTATCTATTCTATTCATTAATGTATTATATTCTATTATCCACTCTGTATTTTATTCCATATTGCATTTCAAGAACAGTTAGAAAAAGGAGAAAAAACTATACCCTACACTTGCCGTGGGTTATACGCTAGTAACATAATATTTCAGAGTAATTACCATTCCTAGCAGCATTTACAATGTGTTGAGCTTCTTGCTCTGCAGCCAATAATTGCTGGATTCCACCTTGACGCCTGCTTGAGTCCATTTTTGGTAGCTAGCTGAAAAGTAAAAGTGCATAATTTGCCTAAATATCATAGAAAAGAGAAAAGGAGTATACCAAAGCTAATGTAGAAACATAATAATTCTGCAATTCAAGCTTGACACTCTTTGACTCTGAATACTGGATATTTAACATGAAAAATTATCATTTTGCAGAAGAATCAGAGAGTTTTAGCCATGCAGCAGTGAGACAATGTAGTCAATTTGATGTCTTTGTCCTCAAAGTCATTTTTGTTGCATAGTAAGTATATCTGGACTCAAAAGTCTTAAGAGTTGTTGATGACAATTTGCAAGCTTTTAAGTGGAGAAGAATGATTTTAAAAGCACCCAATGATGCTAAGCATAATCCAGGTAATTGCCATCATGCAGATGCGAAACTACCATCTTGAATGAGTCTAAAAAATTATCATTATATACAGATGATTTTCACCTTTGAGCAAGGTGGTATGCATATAACCATACGGATTCGAAAGGCCAACTCCTATGTAGAACAAGAATACAAGAAAATAAACAAAAAAATAGAAGAAAGAAATGATTGCCTAATCACCATATTCGACGATCACATGATTGTTTTGATGACAAAGATAACCCAAATTATAGATGTGAAAAAGGAACTATCTTTAGTATGGGTTCACACTGTTAAAGCATCATAGCTACCCTCCAAAAGAATAGGTTTCATATATCATTTAAACTCGTGATCTACTAATCAGAAATCAATTCACACCCACTAAATTAGAGGGGGGAAGGCAGCAGAAGTATTGTTAAATAAAGTAGCACATTGATTAAATGTACAGACAGGATACCTATTGGAATTTCAGTGGTAAAACGCTCTAAATCTCATAATCTTTAATACTGAAGTTAAGATGGCACCCCAAAATTTGTAGCAGTTATTAAACACCAACCATCAACATCCAAACCAATTAAAACAAAATGACAATTCACCTAGTTCTTTGATTTCTTGTCAAGGAACTACAGTTTTCAATATCTGATCAACAGGGTAAGCACATGTAAGGCACACAAAACCCCACAAGATAAATTACTTTCTGCAAAGAAGTGTTAAGAAGAATGGAAAAATAAAAGGAAGAAGAAGAAGATGAAACCAAAATCAGACATGGGTGACAACACTCCCAACTCATGAAACCCAATATGATTCAGTCAATACCATCACTATCTTTCTGTTCCAACCTTTTCCCTTTTGATGGAAATAATGAACCGGACCCCGTGTAGTACATTGCCAAAAAAGGGTTTTACCAAGGAATTCAGCCTAAAAGACTCTGGAAAAGACAAGCTCACTATACCAACCAAAGCTCACCATCAGGACATACTGTTGAGCAGAATAATCCACCAGATCCACCATCCTACTAAACCCTAAGACAAAGAACAGATTGACATAGACACCCAAGATAAAGTCCAGCGGGGATAAAAGTAAAAAAAAAAATCAGGGCCCGGCCAGAAATAGTCACATACTTCGATAGGATTTACTATCATAGGGTTCTAAACTGAGATCCATCGGAACAACAGTAATTTCTGATAGGCAGGAAGAAAAGTAAGATAATTCTCCGTTAAAACAACATCAAGAAAAGAAAAAAAAAAAAAACAGAGTTTCAAGCAAATAAACTTCAGAATCAACGATTGCTACATTGAAAATAAACTTCAGAAACAACAACGGAAGTAAAAACACTTCCCATTAACCAAAAAGCCCCAAAACTTTGGGCAGCAAAAGCCGGGACAAAAGGGTGCCTTTAATCAGTAAAACATAAATTCGTCATCTTACAAGATTTTTTTTTACTTTTTTAAGACACTTCGCCCAAAAAATTTCAGGCGGCAAAACAAATCAGAGAAAGAACAAGATCTATATCACACCACAGATCGATGGATCAGCAAGGAGAAATCAAAGCCAACAACACCAAACTAGCGGTCATAGAAGTAGTATTACAACAGAAAAATTGGAGAAAAATCAGGGCACGGAAGTTTCGGAGACGAGAGAGGGATTGGGGGACGGACACGTACCAACGGAATCGGGCCCTTTCCGAATTGGGTTGATTGGGTTCATTCGAGGTCATCGGCGTTGCCTAATATACGTCCGTTAAAGGGCCAGGGGAGGCAGGGGTATTACGGGAATAAAAATTAAAAAGAAAATGACTGAAATGCCCTCAATGACGAGTGTGGCTCTTCTGCGACGATGCGGACCGGATCATTGGAGCCGCCGGATTCTGATCCCACGGTCGATGGATCGCCGTAACCTGCTGAAGCAGACGGCATCAGCGACCGTGAAGCAAAATGATATGGGGCGCCAATTATGGTTAGAAGATAATAACCACCCACCTCCAGTGTAACGTAACGTACTAATATTTATATACCAATACCATGCACCGCATGACAAAATAAATATTTCACGTACACATAACTATACAAAAATGAGCTCTCTGATTAAGCTTGATATTTATAAAATTAATACCACATACTATTTGTCTCCTATTTTGAGCATGACCAATAATTCTATCACTGTAATTACGGAATATAAATTGGGCTATGGATGTTCTATGGTGAATAGGGATTTCTCTAGTTGATAAAGCTTGAGTTAGCTTTCGTATTACAAAATCAGACCCGATCTTCTATTTAGAGCTTAGAATGTTCCTTATCTTTTTTTAAAAAAAAGAAAAAGAAAAGCCAAAAAAAGAGGAGCATGTCCAGGTTTTGGTTTCCTAGTCAAGTGAGCTCCCCAAATTTATAAACAACTTCATCCATTAGCATCACAAAATACATATGAACACCTAATTCTTGGTGAGAAAGATTAGCCCGAGTTGCAAATATCTAGCTAACATTTGCATCATATATGTAATATTTACTAATGCCAGGCAGGCACAATGCACATGAATGCATACATAGATAGAACAAATAATCTTGGAGACATGCAATGAACATGAAAGAAGATATGGATGGTTTTGATTCCTTGTTTAAATAAAGATTTTTTTGGTTATGTATCTAAATTAATAAATATGCTCTCATTTTCGGATCGTGATAAAGTTTTGTGCAGAAAGCCTTCGGATCACATGCCGCAACTACAAAGTTCGCCTACAAAGCCTTCCCATTGAAATGGAAGCTAATAATTTTGGACATATATGATGCATGTGAGGGGAAATATAAAGTTGACTGCTGATGGCTGATCAATTCAACTATTTGGTTTCACCTGCAAAGACTCACATGAGTCAGAACTGAACGTAAAACAGGTGTGGAGATGAACAAACAAGTCCAGTTAAACACCAAGTATTAGCAAATTAATTTGTTGCATACTGATTCCCACATCCTCTACTTTGCTCCACTTGCTGATTTTGAGATCAAAAGAGCAGATTGGGACACCTTATGCTGCAATTCAGATTGTTAGTTGATGACAGAACAGTAGTGCTATACTGCTATCTCAGCTTGACCACACTACCTAACATGCAAAAGAAATGGCTGAGAAATTACCCAGCTCCCCAACTCCAAACAATCAGAAAGCCACATCTCTCCTCTTTACGTTTCCAGAGTTCCTTATTTTCTGATAAATGTACTGAGACAATTATCAATATACCCAATCTATTGGCCTCTATTTTTCATACTCGCAGAGAGAGAGAGAGAGAGGTGGGGGCTAAGGACAAGGAATGCAGTGTGTCTAATCTTTAATTATCCACATAAACAAGCTAAAAGCAGCACCAAGCATGGGTCCAACAAAAGAATGAGTGGTATGTTCATCCATATACTGATTACTGAGTGAATACTTTTGAAGGCAGAGTAAAAATGGTTTGCAAGTCGGCAATTGCCCTTGAGACTTTAACCATTCCAAGTCCGGCTATGTGAATTAGAGTACTAAAAATCAAGGAAAGGGAAATCAATTTCAAATGTAATAAGCCAGATCACTAGGATAAAAATAAATAGAGGTTCCAGGTTTGGAACTTGACACATAACTGGAAATGGTAACAAGGTAAACCTAGTTTGTGGTTCGGAGCCAACCCTGAATGAGAACAATGTCAATGGCCTTTGAAGCAACAAAATAAAAATAATGTGATTCGGTCTAAGCATGTTGGGTGAGCAGAAAAAAAAAGTTTCATGAACAGGAAACCAAAGTTTAATGCATGAAGGTGCTATTCTGGAACGCAGGTGATATATGACCCCGCAAAAAGAGGAAGGACATGAAATTCTAGCAATTATATAAAAGAATTAATTGCATTGGTAGAGACAAGATAATGAGCTAACACATTCAAGCTAATGTGTTTGATCAGATGGCTAAGGTTCTAGGAGCTTTAATGGTTTCTTGCATAACCTGGACCAAAAAACAGATACATGGAGCTTCAAACCTGGCTCACAACAATCTTTGATAAGTGTGCCCATTTTGTTCTGGAATCAATTTCTTCACAATCTATTGATTTCTAGACCACAAAAAGGAGGCTCATGCTGATAACCTTGAGCCAGGCGTAAAACTTAATTTGTCAGAAGCCTCAGTTTACAACTTTTCTCCATCTTTACCTTGTCCCCTACAGAAAAGCATGCAAATGGTCGACCTCTCGGCCTTGCTCAGTCTATGCAAGAAATTCAAAGGCCACCAGCAAGATCAGGCTAAGACCAGTTAAGGGCAAAGGGGTTGTTGTATACTAGTTCTTTGCAATTCCAAACAATTAACTATTCACCCTTGCACCTGCACTTAGCATCTATTGTCACAGAATCATATATTGGCACCATGCTTGCTTAATTTTCATTCTCCTTCACTAGAGATGGATTCGTCACAAAGCAGAACTTGGAAGATAAGCAAAGTAAAAACCTCTGAATAGCAAACTTGTATGATATTTTATCATGAAAAAATTGCAGAATATATTGAATAGAATTTCATGGTATGATACATCATAGGATTTCAATGATAATACGGTTTGCACAGATATGTCAATCCAGGGGAACATTAGAAAGTTGGCTTTAATTGCTTATACCAGAGGTTCACCACATACAGCTGATTGGGGCTTCACTTTCATCATGAACCAGTTCATTCTACAAGCACAAACATGTGAGCAATCATAGCTTTACTTCTGGTTTACTTCAGAACAAGTTCACTGCATTTCATATCTTCCTGCTTTGGTTCATATAAACAGCATCCCACCAAAGTTGAGACCCTTTTTGTTACTTGGAAATATGTGATTATGGTTACAGAAACACCAGGAGTTTGCAACTTGTTACAGGGGTGATCAATCTCAGGAGACCTTTTTTTATTTCATTGCGCTGTTTCCACTATGAGAGGAGCACAGATAATTGGAACTGTAATTTTTCAAAGATTCACAAATAGATGAGAGACAGACACACAAGCTTCCTTGTTTCTTAAAAGTATTTGAACATACTTCTTTTCCAGCAAAACTGCTTCTAGGTACATCACTCCAGGTCATCAAAGAAAGGATTAACTTGAAACATAAGAAATAGACAAAGGCATTGGCCACGGCATTGTAAAATTGTATACATTGAACGATGAATATTTTAAGTGCACAGATTTCATGTGTCATGAACAATGATTTTTAGTAATTATCATATATTATTTGCAAGAAAAATAAGAAGACAATAATGCAGTTTCCCTATATATGTGTCAAGTTGTTCTAACATTGATGCAATTGTGTATCTCGACACAAAATGTGTCTTTGCATTACTCTGAAAAATATCATGTCAGCTTTTAGAATTATGATTTATAAGTGTGTGGCCTAATTAGAAGTAATGAATTGACAGTTCCCAACAACTATCATATTGTTTAACAGTTTTGTAGAGATTGTTCTTGGATGCACAAGAAAGTTACAGTAATTTTATTCATATGTGAAACCAAGATTCTATGCTTTGGCCAAACTGATCATTTCATCCAAAACAGGTCAGTTTCGGCCAAGAATCAACCAAACCGACTTTTACTTGGTCAATTTTGGCAATTTCAGTCAATTTCAGCTAAAACTGGCTAGTTTTAGTCCACCTGTAGTATCTCCAACTTATTTCGGCCAAAACTGACTAAAGCTAGCCATGCATGGATTTTTACATCTATTTTGGTATTTATGATTATATTGGGTTCATTTCTTTATTTGTTTAAGTACATAAGGCATATATTGTTAATTCTCGATGGTTTTTTTTTATTTTTCTTGAGCTAAAAAATGGGATAGAGTAACAAATTTTAAATCTTGACAAGCGAAAGCCTCTAAGAAAAGCCTTGTACAATACTTTCAAAAGACTAATGTGAATTAGTATATATAGGAAATTTTTCAAAAAGATATTTTTATGTACAATTACATGCATTTAACTAAATAGCCATTCAGCCACAAAAATAATAACAAAACACCCAAATTCAATATATTCGTGAGTTCTACTAAAAATGAAATATAATGAAGTTCAGAACAGTTGAAACTCAAGAAGTAAATTACACAGACACATACATTCATAGTGCAAATTCCTTTCACTTATGTTCAAAATTAATTTCAGCCTAAAATTATCAAAACTACAGAAACAAAGAACCTATATAATAACTATAGTTCAAATTTTATGTAATGACATTTCTTTTCTTTTTTATTTTCCTTTTTTTTTTTCATTTTTTGAATTTTTCTTGATTGTTTAAAATTCTGACACTTGGAGCATAATTTTTGAAACAGTTGAATTGCCAAAACTGAAACTCCACCTCAAAGTTTGAAATCAAAACAAAAAACAGAGTTTCAAACCTTGGACGAAAATAATATGGTCAAATATAACTTATTTAGTTTACTTTTTTTTCGTAAAATGGAGAACAATCGGTAGTAAAATTTAATGGATAAGATGAATTTCTTACCAAGACATCTAAGACGTGTGGAGGGACTTTGAGTAATCGATGATGAGTTTCATAATTTTAACATGTCAATGCATATCAAGAAAGTATGCTTATTAGAAGAGACAAAAAACTTTTCTTGGCTTTTCAAACCCTATATCATTTCAATTTTTTTCTGGATGTGATTGCAAATTTAAGTTACATATTTACTTTTTACTTGAATGATATTTCATTATTTCAGTTTATATCTAGATGTAAGGGATTTTCTATCCAAATGAAATGTGCCTGCTTGCTAGTAATTGTTTGTGGACCATTTCATGCATTTCATTCAAACAGAAGGCACAAATATCCTATAGGTTTTGAAAAATTGGTCAAGAGGGAAAAGATAAAATAGAAGATCCTCTAGGTCAATGAATAAAGTGTAATAAATGGAAAAACAAAATCTATATGTCTATAGTTAACGAGCAAACTAAATTACTAAAGAGATTTTCTCACAATGCAGACATTAGAAGTACTTCCAGTTATAATATGTTAGTTGATCAAAATTCAATATGAGCACAAGAAAGTACAAACATGCAGCTGAATCAACATTAAGCTTGTTGCCACTTGTTAAATGTAACCCAAGTGAGCCATTGGTGGATTGGCCAGTCAGTAGGCATTGGTGCAATTAACTGAAAATAGTACATCATTACCTGTTACAATGCCAAAGTTCACCTTATGTAATCATCCAGATTATCTCTATCCTTCGCTCTAGTAAACTTCTAACAGTTACCTATACCTAAAATCAAAAAGTAACATAGCCAACAACAAATGAGCGTTGATAACATTATTTTATTGACATACATTTATTACAGTCCTCAATGACTTGCAATATTTGGTGACATTTATGGTTGACAATTCCCATCATTTTGTTGCACTACTTCCTATCTAGGCACCATTCACCAATGTGTCCCGATGGTAGAATGCATGTTATGCGATACTGGCACGTATCTCCTCTCTTTTTTTGCAGAACCCTCAGACACAAAGCCTCACAATGAAGGAAAAACATCTTGAGGAGCTTCCAGGACTCAAATAGTGTTGCTAGACCTGAGAACAACTAAGATGTATCCCTTGAACACAGAGTTAATTCTCCCAATCTTTTGGTAGCAACTAAGGTGGATGGTCCAAATTCAAATATGTTTACCATACTCTAATGCTATTATTCATCAGAAGAATTGAATACTAACCCACTAGAACTAAGAATTAATCTTGTAAATGTTCCACATCTTACTAGACTACTACATCATGGGACAAGCAACAACCTGGTTGGCAAACTTCTTGAAAAGCTTTTACTTGTAAACTATATAAAGTCATCAGTACAGATCTCATGAATCAAGATGCGCTCACATCAAAGAGGAAAAATTACCTGCTATTATACTAAAAGAAGGCACTCAAAAAATAATAATACAACTGTTGGAAGATAGCAGTACTGATTTGCAATATATTACACTAAAATCAAGAATGATAAGGTGAGCTGTGGCAACTGAATAGCAAAAAGATAAGAATTTACAGGTATGAACTCTTCCTAGAGAAACTCCTGAAGAGCAGACTTAAAAGGTAAACTTTAGTATCATGGACTGACAATTGGAAAAAAATTCAATACACTCTGCAAGAGATGCACGTATTTCACAAACATTAAAATCAACAATATCAAAAGCTGATACTATGCTTGACTTGCATATACATATGCATAAAAATTATGAAATACAACCCTCTGAGTTCAAGTGCATTGCCACTTCAAAGTAGAAAACAAAGTACAGGCATGAAAATTAACAAACTAACATTATGCAATGTGCAAAGCAGGTCTAACAAGTTCCGTGAATTGCTAAAAACTGATTTGGTACCATTATGCACCAGAACCTAACTGTAGAAACCACTTTGATGCTCTCAAAAATTAGAGCATCAGTATGAAAAAAAGAACAAATAACTTTCGAATTTTACGTCAAAGAAATGCAAAAGCTGCAACTTTATGACAAAAAACTGACGAATACTTGATTCAATATATACAAACATATATATATATATATATATATATATATATATATATATATATATATAAGAATACTTAAATTTTAAATATTACAAGACCTAAAATGGTAAATACATGCATAGCAATGTATATTTTTTTAAACTCATATAAAAGCAATTTATGCATGGTAATTTTGAGCGAAGACTAACAAATAAAACTTGCATCAAGAGAAAGAATGCAAAAGTAAAAACACCGTTGCTTCATTCTCTACTTACCAGGTTCTTCTGGAGCAATATCATTAGCTCATAAAGCTATATCAAATGAAGCTCTCATATAACTTCATATGCAGTAATGGTCAATAAACCATCATTTTTGCAATACTAACCAGCTTCATTTTTTAACAAACATGATAACGGACAAGCAAGAAACTCATATTAAAATAATTTCTTCCTAGAACAATAGATACTACAGACATCCATATGGAGCTAACCAACTAGATTTCTGGAGCATCCGTCAACTGCGCAAATCTCTATAGATAGGAAAGAGGCAGACCATAACCACGTCCTACTACTGGAGATTTCCTTCAGGAAGTTCTTTCCACCGTTTATTCTGAATCAAGACAAATCCATCAACATAGCAATTTAAATTTATTTTCAAAACCACTTTGCCTGCAGATAGGCTTAAACTTTTAAAGCCATTTTCCCTCCCAAGTGGCTCTAAATTTACTTTTCTCTCTATACAGGTAGGCCAGAAGTTAGGTTTATTTTGACATAAAAGTTTCTAAAAATTCAAGAAATAGAGATCAAAAGAATACAGGTGATAGACAATGATGCAAGAAACACGATCTTGGAGGCTAAATGAAAATTCAACAAAACCAAAAAGCATTAGGCATTTTTATTCAATTTCACAATTTGCATATCAATACTCAATGATATGTTAAGATTACATGTATAGTCAGCATCTGCAATCCCTGAGAACTCTCTTGCAATAAAAACTCGCCATTAAGCAATATTGCCCTCTTAGCTCTGCAAATGCAAAAAAAAAAGCCTTTTATTTATTTTTCAGTTAAAATTCCTACCGACATAAAAGGAAGAAAAATCAAAGAAATAACCAAAATAAGCAGAGATGATCACCTTAAGCATCAACTTTGTATAAGTCTGGTGTTATCTCGGACAACCACAAGCCAGGGAAAATTGACTGCGGAAAAGATCACAAAGAAGATAAATTTAAGGATTCATAACATTGGGATCAATCAACAAGAGATAAAAGAAGAGGAAAAAGACTCTTTTTCCAAGAAATCCTCTTACATCAAGTTGCTTCTGCACGATCTTGGCCCTCTTTTTGGGCCTCCGAGGGGGCTTCTTCCCCTTCATCACGAGGAAATCCTCTTCAACCTCCTCACGAGTGAGCGAAATCGAGAACTTCTGCCTCTCACCCTTCTCCAAAACCTCTGATCTCGGTCCGAGCGATTTCACCAGGCCACTCCTCTCCAGCTGCACGGGAGAAGGCGAGCAAGAAGAAGAGAAATTGTTCCGTCCTCGTCCGATCTCCACCGAAGCGACGCAGGCCCCCCTCCGCGACCTCAGATTCCAAGGCCTCGCCGCCGCCGGAGAGGACTCCTCCGTCTTCTCTCCCCCTCCCGCCTCCCTGTCCTTGGGGTCCTGGATCCGAGGTGGATTCCGCTTCGATCCCTCCATCTCGGGCGAAGACGAAAGGGGAGAGGACCGCTTCCTCATCACCCGCGGCTCTTCCCGGTTCGCGATCGCCAGCGACCCGGCAATCTCGCCATTGGCTCCGGCGGGAAGCTTCATGCACCGGAGGAGCCGCTGGTTCCCCCAGCTGAGGGTCGGGAAGGAGAAATTATGGAGGCGGGATTGGGAGAGACTGCGAGAAGGAGACGGAGATGGAGACTCCAGCTTCGCTGCCGCGGGCTCGTCAGGCCTCTGGTGGATCTCCTCCGCCGCCGCCGCTGCCATTACCATCCGAGATGGATCGAGAGATTCCTCCGGGTCTTTCTTGGCTTCGTCGCAGGGAAAGACGAAGAAGAGAAGGGGAAGAACGGAAGGAGGGAGGGAAAGAAATCGAAGCCGACGAGAGAGAGGAAGGTGTGACTAAATATAACGTTGGAACCTGGAATTGGACTCAAGATACGCTTTGAATACATCGTGCATTTAAGTTGCTACAAGGGAGTAGATCGTCCGTCCGTTTTTCCTACCAAGGCATTTCTTCCATCCGATTCCTTTTCGTTTTGTCCCGCTTTGCCGTCCCTTTTTGCTGTAGGCCAACGGATTTGATGAGCTTACGTTTCCCGTGGGCCCTAGCGATCATTGTCAATTGTAGCCGCATGATTACGTTAAATCTCCATTAATCTAGCCGTTCCGGGTGCCCGATCTGGAGACCTATGCTGGATTTGTACATGGTGTATTGGTGTTCAATAAAACAACGGACTAGATATTTGAAGGGCGGGGGATCGGGGAACCGCCGGTGAGGCGATTGTCAAATTTCTTCTCTCCCTGAGGGCGTTGACCGGGGGAAATACTTTGCTGAGAAGACGGTTATTATGGGGAGGGCAATGATTGGTAAATAGATTTTTTTATCTTAGCTGTATTTTTTTTTTGTTATAGCTGTAAGTTTTTTTCGCTAGTAGAAGTTTGTTACAGCTGGGCTTAAGGTAATTTTTTCTCGCTCTCTCTCTCTCTCCTTCATCTTCTAATATGTAACAGTAGTCTATGTCAACCTAGCATGAACACTATCCTCAGCATCAAAAAAAAAAGACGACATATAGATAAGATGGCAGAGTCAGATTCAGTCCAAAAAACCTCTCCCGAATTGTGAGCAGCAAAGGAGGTGACCTAGTTTGCAGCCCTATTCGCCTTTCGAAATGCATGGGCAAGCTCAATCGAACAACAACCTGCCACTAGCTTCTAGATGTCCCTAAGTATGGGATGGGTAACTCCCTAGCACCCGACATCATAAATCTACTTGATCACTATAGAAGAGTCTTCCTCCAGAAATGATGGTTTAACTGGAATTAATTGAAATACATAGGAAATTGGAAATAATTTCTGGACGTGACATGCACTTGAATAGGAGTATAGCTCATGCTCATTCTTTGTATTGTTATATGGAGTCAGAAGACGATTGCGACTATCGATTGGATTGTGGCTAAAAATTCAAAGGCCTTGTTTAGAATGTTCAGCAGCACTCCAAAGTAAGAACGGGCTTAGATCCTCAAGTGACCGGCTCTTCCCCCATCAGAATTTCAACGAGGAAGAGATAAGTATGTTCAAATATTCCATTGTAAGTCTACATAAGATTCTTCAAGCTTAAATGCATGCTTTGATTTTGAAAAATATGAGTTATATGGTCAGCCTGCCATCACTGGTTCCAATATTGATAAAAAACTGTAGTTATAGGTTGACAGTAAGGCATAATAATATTTCAAACTGATAAAATAGATTTGAATTCGATCATAAGATGTATGGTTCCAACCCGTGACCACTGTGTGATATTGGAGCAACCTGAACCAAGATTTTCACATTGCATGTTATTCATTCCAAAAACTTTTGCATCCTTAAATATCTATCATATCACCTATCTGAAAAATCGATGGTTGTGACTCATATCCCCGAGGCCCACAACCTTTACTTGCAACATAGGCAAGAGATTCGTCTTCTAATTCTAAGACTAAAGAACTTGCACTTCCTTTCTAACGTCCAATAGAAATTACAGCACAAGGGCTATCCTCTAGCGAGTTGGAGCAATAAGATTCTCCTTGACACCTTCTCAAGAATGCAGAGAGGAGAATGTGAAGATGGAAAAGCCCAAAAGTTTTAAAATTGCACCTCCTGAAGATTCTCAAAGTAGCAGTCTGGATAAACCAACTCTTCTTCTCAAAGATATTTTTGATATCCCAGAAGCCTCTTTATTCTTGAACCCCAACCTCTGACAAAATACTCAACCAACAATTTGTTATAAGATAAAGCTTCCATAATCATGTCGCAATGGTAGAAACTCTACACTCCTATGAGGATTTCTATCATCGCAGTTACAACCCCATAGTAACTCAACTCAAGATAAGGGATTTGATGGTTCAAAGATTAAGGAATAGAATCACAATTAATATTGTTAACTCGAGTGGGCGGCACGAGAAAAAAATAAATAAAAAAATAATAGAATAAAGTAACAAGATGTCTAATCAAGATTTTCATACTTAAATGGCCAATGGCAAGAGACCTTTAAAGGTCATATAACACATTGCTTTCTGTGTGTGTTTTTTTCTTTCCTTAGATGGCAATAGTATATATTCAATAAAATCTGAAAATAAAATGTAGTTGGGGGCTGCGGACAGCATTACTTTCTGTTTTTGAGATAAATGTAGTCTATTTTTTTCAAAATAAATCACGTAGCGGCTATCCAGCTTTGCACGGTCCTTTGCGGGCAAAGTACCCGGAGCAACCTTCTCGGGGGTGAAGGCTCATCATAATGTGATATAGCCATGTTCCATTGCCATGTCACACGAGCAGCACGTGATAGGAGCTGTCCTTTCAAACCGGGGCGAGGGAAGCCGAGGACCAAAGCGCCACACCGGCGCGCTCAACATTCGGATGGCTTACGGTGCTGGCCCACGATGTACGGCATATCATTCTCTAGTCAAACCTAAATAAACACGAAAACAAACCCCCAAAAAATAGCCCATGCACGTTACGCTGCAACGCCAGGACGACAAGGCTAGGGAAAGGCCTGGGTTTCATTTGGGGTCTACGTCTAGGTCCCCGACTTCTCTAGCACGAGGGTCCATTATTTTATAGATTCTCTAAAATGCCCCTCCCCGTCCTCAAGAAACAGGACGTTAGAGCTCTCCGCTTATGTTCTCTTCCCCGTTCTTTCGTTCTCTTTCGCCCACCGGCGGTTTTCTCAACCTCGTCTGCTTCTCGTCTTCGATCTCTCACCTCTAGAAGGCCGGATCCGGACACTTCCAGGTTGGCCGGTGCATGGTATTCCCGCGGTGTAGGGGCCACTAGATTCCATGGCGACGGCGGCGGGCGAGCGCGAGAAGCCCCAGTCTTCCAACCCCCTCGACAATTTCTCCTTCCCGATCTTGAAGAGATGGGGCAACCAGCGGATGCTCCGCTGCGCCAACGTCAACCGCAAGGGTGAGATCATCGAGGGCGATCGGAGGCCTTCGCTTCCGGCTGCGGCCAGCGAACGAAGAGCTCTTCCAGACGGAGCGCGGATCCGGGTGCCGGTGGAGGACTCGGAGGACGGCGATGGCGGCAGCGACGACGGAGGGCTGGAGGAGCTGAGGGCGAAACTGATGGGCCATCTCCGCGAGGCGGCGGACTGGATAAAGATCGGGGCGTTGCCGCCTCTCTTGGGACGAAAGGCGGAGGGGGACGTGCCCGTGCCCGTGCCGGTGCAGGCGCCGGCGCCGGCGCCGGCTAGGGAGATGGAGGCGGGGTTGGCACCGGAACCGGAACCCTCGTCGTCTGCGGCGGAGGCAGAGAGACCGTGGAATCTAAGAACGAGGAGGGCGGCATGCAAGGGCCCGATCGGGACCGGAGGGCGGCAACCAAGCTCTAGCACTGCTCCGGCGGCGGCAGCAGCGGAGAGAGGTGGTCGGGAGAGGACGGTCCGGCTGAGATCGGAGAGCGCGGGGAAGAGAGAGCGGCCTAAGCTCTCGGTCGCGCTCACGCCGGAGGAGATCGAGGAGGACATCTACGCCGTGACGGGATCCAGGCCTCGCCGGCGGCCAAAGAAGAGACCTAGGATCGTACAGAAGCAGTTGGATGTAAGTGGTTTTTTTTTTTGAAAATTTCTCAATTCGTTTTATTATTATTTTTATATAGAAAATACTTTATTATATTATTAATTTATTATTATTTAAAATGGCGGTTGTTCTTTCGGCAGTCGCTCTTCCCCGGCCTGTGGCTATCGGAGATCACCGCCGACTTGTACAAGGTTCCTGATGATTAGCCCAAGGACGGTGGCGCGGTTATGTACACCTCCGGTTAGGAAACCCTCCTCCCCGCCCACTTCTTCCTCTCAAATGCGGTTATGTTCACCTCCGGTTAGCAAATATAAATAAAACCCCCTTCTCGCCCAGTCCTCTCTCTCTCTCTCTCTCTCTCTCTCTCTCTCTCTCTCTCTGGGGTTCTTAGAGAGGGATGTATTGGATTTGGTACGTTGGTGTTAGCTCAGAAAACTGAAAAGTATCTATCTAGTTGATGTTCCTTTATATTGCGTTTTGAATTAAACAACATTACATGGGTTTGGATGTAAAATTATTTCATGCAGAGCTTAGTAGAGTTTGTTTTTGATATGGCTTATATTTATCTTGGTGGTTGAAACTGTCGTGGTGGAACGTTATTAGAGTCAAAAAGAGGGGTGAAAGGTTTTTATCGCAGTTGGAATCTCGCTAGAGGAGAGTATACGTCAGTCAAAACTTTATTATCTCAATTGACATAAATTAATATCAGGTCAGACCAGTTGATATAGCGTATGAAAGTAATTCTTTTTTATGATATCCCTTTTAGCACCCCAAATAGTAGATAATCTCAATTTTTTACTATATCAATATTGAAATAAACTGAAATATCAATATAATTTTATCTTAGATATATTTAATAACCGGTCTTTTCGTTGACTAAACTATAACTTATAATTCTTATTAACTGGGATTTTAACATCTGTCCTAAATTTCAAAATTTCTTTAATTTCTGATATATTTTTTTAATATTTTATTCAACTGAAATTTTGTTGCCACCTGGATTTTGTCATTCCCGTCTCCATTGATTAGGACGTTATTATAAAATAATATGAGATGAAGGATTAGGAAGGCCGGCTGAGGGCGTCAGCGCCGGCGTTCCCCGGCGGCGAGTCATTAAAACCGGCACTGGAGTCTTTTTCGGTGAGCAAATGCCCACGACCGCGTCCCTCTACAGGAAGGCAGGGTCCCGACGACGCACGGGGTTCGGGCCCACCCCATGGGCTGGTACCTCCGTGAGGCGAACTGGTGCTGCGTCAAGAAGGTGGTCCAAATGTCGAACGATTTCCATCCGACGTGACAGATTGTATCAACAAATCTCTCCACCAAACCCTTGCGTAAGCTGTACGCGTCGCATCTGGCCCGAAACCAATCACCAAACCTGCCCTCGGACATGGACTATGAGCGCATATTACGTGCATATTGCGTGCATATTACGTCTATTTGCACCACCACGTGTTACGTACAAAGGGCATTAATTGGTAAAAATCATATGGACCCTTCTCTAACGTATTTGCTTCGATTTTCGACTTCATAATCTAGGTTTGGGTTGGGTAATATAGCATTATTTTTTTTTATTTTTGCTGCTTAAGTGGACGATTTATACCACTTCGGTACGAATTTTTTAAATAAAATCAGAAAACAAAATATTTCGAAATGCCCTAAGCAGCTTCTTCTTTCTAGTCCACAGCGTACTCACAAAATGGCTAGCCACGTAAGCGGGCGACTCATGCCACTCGGGTAATATAGCATGATTTGGCTGCGGCTTAGTTGATCCATATAGCAGGCATAAATCAAGCTATATTTGGTGCGGGCAGGCTATCCATTGATTTGAGCAGTATGATTTTAATTTGAAACAAGCTTAAATCAAGAATGATTTTAATATAAATATGATGGACTCGAAGTTGATTTATCTGTTCAAAATTGATTTCAAGTCGAACTAGAAATACACACGACCTAGCTGAGCTTGGCTTGATAAGGCTCAAAATGGATTTAATATATCATCAGTATTAAATTTTTTGTAAAACTTTAACAATTCTATGATTAATGATGGAATATTCGTATCACAATCCAGAATGTTGATTATGACTTTGTACCAAAAAAAAAAAGAATGTTGATTATGATTATGCTAGTAAAAACAACTAAAATACAAAAAAAAAAGAAACAACTGTAGCAGTTACCTTACTTGTGCATCATGTGAGCCTAAAAGGGATGGTGCTCATTATTCTAGTATGATAAACTATATGATGGATTATCGAAGTTGAGAACCCGCTTTATCTATTACAATCCATATATTTTAAAACATGGATTGCAAATCAACAGATTTTTGTGTTTAGATCATTCCAAAACATGGTCTTATATGTATCAAGCCTATGAGTTTTGTATGCATGCGATGCATAGGATAAAGATAAGCAAAACATGTAATTTTTGATTTTTACATTTTTAATGATGTACATTATAGCCGACAATATAGATATCTAATTTAAAAGGTCCATCATTAGTTTTAAATCACTAAATATTTTACTAAGATTTAATTCTAAATATATAGTTAAATATTATATAGACATAGATTTGGCTATACTCAAGTGGATCTCCACTCCAATTGAATATGTTTAAATGGAATGTTAGAGATTTTACATTGATGATCCGAGCTATTAAATATGATCTACTATCTCTAAATTGCTTATGTACAAAAAAATCGTGTGATTTGAAGTGCGACAATGACAAATATGTGAACTAATGGGACAAGCATATGTGCATACAAAAATAGATATACTTCACACATGTACATTTGTAAGTTGGCATCACGCACGTAGTATGGAGTTGTCTTAAAATAAAACATTATGTCAGGGAATTAGAAATATTAAATTAGATGTTTTAATGCATATGCAAAGGGCCCCGAAAGCATGACTTTGTTCTACAAACAAACCAAAACAAAAATTCCTATCTCAAATTTATTCTAAGGGTAGTCAAGAGGTTTGAGAAAACCTCCGACGAGCTCTAATTGTTTCAATGAAAGTTAAGCATCGGCATGAGGCTGGATTGATCCATAGACTAGAACTAATGGGCTCTAACATTCAATCATTCATTTTCATTACTTTTCAACTAAAGCAAAGATGAAAGTTTAGTTTTTGAATTAGATTTAATATTTAGCTATATATATATATATACATATGCATGTACAAATACACATATATTTATATATATTATAAGATAGACTTGGCTATACTCGAGTAGATCTCTACTTATATCTGATATATCTAAATCAGACAATGAGGATCTTACATCGATGATCTGAGCTATTAGATGGGAGCTATTACATTTAAACTACTGACATATAAAAAATTATAAGCTTTGAAGATCTATGGTCTATGTATCATATAGTCAAAAAAATGTAGTATTTCGTGCTGTTTAAGCCGTCTAATTTTTTAACATTGATGTATAGACTAGCAATCTCCTAATCATATAAATTTTTATGTGTAAACCATTTATAGATAGTAAATCACATCTAATAGCTCGAATCACCGATATAGGATCCTTATCGTCCTATCTATATTTGACCATCTGAGTGGGGATATACTTCAGTGTAGCCAAGTCTATCTTATCGTGCATTACATAAATCTAAAAGATCAATACACATACATAGAGAGTGAGAGTGAGAGAGATGAGCTTTACTTCTTTCAAGAAAAGAGTGTATTTTCTTATCTCGACTCTAAAATCAATAATAGGATATCCAAATTAATGATCTATCATTGATCATGATTTATACCACTAAAAATATCTAAAAAATAAAAATTACATATTTTGATGATCCCTAAGCTATGTATCATAGGATAGAAAAATGAATGCTTAAAATGTTATAAAACTATATATTGCTATGATCCAAGCATTAAAATCTATTGATTTTCTATCTTTTGTGTACATATATAAATCATGATTAATAAATGGATTCTCAATTTAAATATTTTAGCATGTATTTTAGCATATTAGCACAATAAAAATAAGTTAGAGTCTATCAAAATACATGATTTTTTTAAATATTTAGTAGCAAAGATTAGGGTCAATGGTGAGAATTTTCGATTTAGATATGCCATTATTGATTTTGGAGTTATGAGGAATAGTTACACTTTTCTCTCAATAGGAATATAATCCATATTAGCACAATAAAAATCATCCATTTTTGTGTATGCATGATGCATAAGTTAGAGTCAATCCAAATACATGATTTTTTAAAAAAAATTAGTACAAATGCCGGGGTCAATGGTGAGAATTTTTGATTTGGATACCCCATTATTGATTTTAGAGTTAAGAAGAGTAGATACACTTTTCTATGAATACAAGAAGAATAGGGGAAGGATATCATGCCTTCTATTGAAATTTCAATAAAATTCCATGTACCATATTTTTGGATGCTTATCAATTCATAACCAAAACCAACAGACTACTATTTCTCTTTATTTTGGGGGCTTATCATGCCTTCTTGTATCCTCCCCATACATGCCTTAGTGCGGGATGGGGCGGATAAAGTACGTCAATATATATCACTATAATAAAAGAGATTATTAATGACAAAAAATTTGATAATAAAAGAAATTTTGTCAATAAAACTAAAACTTTGGCGACAAAAAGTAGCTTTCATCATTCTACTAGAATTAGCAATTTTTCATAATGAAAATTATTTTTGTTAGAAAATTATGTCACCGAATGTCCGGTACAAATTGTCACCATATGGAGAGAATTTTTTTGTGACAATCTTTACGATATCATGACAAAAGTTTATCGTCACTAACAATTCATAAATTTCATGATGAAATATCTTGAGTTACTACATATGTTTAGTTTTGATGTCTTAAATTTCTCGTCACTTATTCATGTTTTATTTACAAAGACTAGAAATTATCTATAATTGCTTTTGTGACAAAAATAATAGTATTACTAAATATCTAGGGCCAATTCTCACCATATGGAGGGAATTTTTTTATGACAATCTTTATGACAAAGTTTATCATCAATAAGATTTTGTAAATTTCATGATAAAATATCTTTAATTACTAAATATGTATGCCGTTACAGACTTAAATTTTTCTTCATCTATTCTTATTTTATTTCAAAAAATTACAATTTTATTATAATTATTGTTCATGACAAAAATAATAACTTTACCAATGGTTGCAATTTTCATGACGATAGTAATGTCTCATCACCAAATTATTATTAATAAAAAAAATTTCACAAAATTTTTTTGGCATCACAAGTATGATACTAATTTTACATAGTTTTGAGAAATCTTTTCTATGAAGATTTTTACTATACTATGACAAAATATTGTTGCGACAAAATATTACTGTAATTATCATTAAAAATATATAGTAATTAATTATATATAACTATTGTTGGTGACAATAAAATTTCATCACCAATAACTGTAATTTTGTTAACAAAAATAAAGGTTTGTCATCAAATAAGTATTAGTGATTTTTTTAGCAGCAAAAATTATATCTGTGAAAAAATTTTATCGCCATAAATATGATACCAAAAGTTATGGTAACAAGTTAATGATCTAAGATTAATTATTAAACTTGCATAGAGTTTGATTCAACAAAGAGTTTGAATCACTTATCCAACATAATTTGAATTAAAAATATATTAACAATTAAATGATTTAAATTATTTAAGTTTTTCTATATTAAATGAGATTACTACTTTTTAATTGAAGCATTAATAAAAAGAATCATAAATTATTGATACTTTTGAATATTGGAGTATATGAAATTATTGATACTTTTAAATATTTTAAATAAAAAGATTTTCAAAATATTATAGATAAGAAAATAAAGTTAATCATTTTGTTTATCAAAAGAAAGAGGGTTGATTTTTTTATGAAAATAATTAATTATTAAAATATGAATTATCCTAATATATTTGAAATGACCATATTTTTACAATGTGAACAAGTTTGAATAAGTAAAATAAACTATAATTATATATTAGAATTAATATTGTCATAGTGGCTTCTAGCAAGCAACAATCTAAAATATTTTAGGTACGATCCATTGTATAGGAGTACATAAAAGGAATAGACTCAGTCAGACAACATCCAACCCATTCTCAACTCTAATATTCATTATTGAATCTTTTAGTGATGAAGAGTGCCATCCATTATTTTTTTACATTTTATGATGAATAATATTGTCATAAAAATATAAATTTTTGACGATGAGATTGTTTACGTCACCTTATATTAATTTTTAGTTTTTATCCAAGTCTGATCAGATGCAAGGTTTTCTATCTAAATTCAATCCGAACCAAATGTTGAAATGGATACAGTCGAATAATATCTGACTCATTTTCAACTCTAAAATCCATTATTAAATCTTTTAGCGACAAAGTACCATTTATCGACAAAATTCTTTTACTTTTTATAACAAAAAATATTATCACAAAAATATGAAATTTTTTGATGACGAGTTTTGTTTGCATCACCACAAATAAGTCTTTGGTGATGAAAAATATGCCATATCGTGATAAAATTTTTAATTTCTTGTGATAGAAACTATCATCACTAAATGCTTTACCATTTTGTGTTGAATATATTTTTATTATAATTAATATATATTTGTTGACGAAATTTTCTATCGTCACTATACACCTATAGCGACATACTTTCCTAACGAGCATTTTATCAATTTTTTTTGTCACCAAAATTCTTTTATGATGAGATTGACTTTTTTTGGTGATGATGTTTTTCATCAAAATATTATTTTTTATTGTAGTCTTGGAGTGGGGTGGGTAGAGTTAAATGAGACAGGTTGGACGGATCGGGTCAAGTAAAACTACAAAATTTATTATTTTTTTGCATACAAATCAATTTTTTTACCTTAAGAAGAAATTTTTTGAAGAGCTATATATATATATATCTGAATAGGGGTCAAGATGGGTTTTATCATTACTCGTGCCCAACCCAAATCCTCTACAAGTCAGGTAAAGCTCGGCCTATTAGGACTTGGTTAAGTTGGGTACCGGCGGAGTAAATTGCCACCCCTAGTTTTAAATTACTTCTACAAATGTGAGTTTTTATCAAATCTTACTAATGAAAGAAAAGAAAGCAAGAAAAGCAGCTTCACTAGTTGGATGATATTGTTTTTGATATTGTAGCATGAATAGTGCCATATAGTAATCTTGTATTTCATTTAAAGGAAACTTTCTAAATTACCCCTAGACCCTATTAAATACCAAAAACACGTTACAATATTAAATTGCAACCGTTGGCTTTTATGCTTCAATTTACTCCTCCAAAGCACCAGTTAAATGTATGTGGTCCAAGTATCCCTTCATAAATTAATGATCATGCAATTATAGTCCTCTATTGCTTGAATTGACAATAAGTCGACATATGTATGTGTATGTATGTATGTGTGTGCGTGCATGCATGTGTGTGTACATATATATATGTATGTATTTATGCATGAGCACAATATACATGTAGCATGTACATAAACCAAAGGTATGTGTGAGGTATATGCTAATAAGGTTGCTATGATTTGAAGCCATATCCAATTGGATGAAATTTGAAGATGTGGGTTGCAAAGTAAGAATCCAAACTATTGAATCTATAATCTCTAAATTATATGTCGACTAAGGTTTCTTTTTTCTTTTCCAAAATTTTCTTGTCTATATACATCAATTTATGTTGAAAGGGATAATATATATGGATAGAGCTAATGCCCTAAGATGCATCATAGGCCAGGCTATCTTAATAAACACTCTCTTCCCCTGATAAATACTATTCAATCCCTCTTTTCTTATCAAATAAATACTTTGCAACTCTTCCTTTCTTTAACTTTGACCGCTGTTATAGTCGTAGTATAGTGTTAGGAATGAAAGTATGAAGCCGTAACACAGTGAGGAGTCTCCAGGGCCAAGGAAGTAGACGAAAGAGATAGCTTGGTAATAGTCTTTGCTTAGCCCTAATCCTCAACTAATATATCTTTTTTATTTTTATTTTTATTTTTATTTTGCAAATCCTTAGCTTAGCCCTAATCCTCAACTAATATATCTTTCTTATTTTTATTTTTATTTTTGTTTTGTAAATCCTTAGCGATATTAGAAATACAACTGCGCTGATAGTACGGGTTCAATCAACTGGCCTTGATTACAAATTTACAAGAAAAATTGTTGAAAAATTGAATTAGTTGGTGATTGCATTCATTGGTTACGAATCGATGATTTGCAGAACATAGAATTGCCATCTTCGCATGCCTGTGCAATATTTGGAATTAAAAATTTTTAGCTAAAATTTTATCATGTGATGATATTTATATTGGTTTATGGTTTTTCTCTTTATAGATCATTTCATCAAATAGAATTGATCTGTGGCTATATGGATGCAATAGTTCTATTTTTAAAGCATCCTGTGGCAACTTCAGCAAATCAAGTTGAAAGTAATAATATATTTTGCCCTTTCCTTGCTACCTCTGGGAACAAGTGAAGAGAGGACCCACCTTTTTTACTCCTTCCTCCCATCAGATCTCTTCTTCTTCTCTATTTTTCTATTAATCTTACAATAGTATATTCTAAATAAAGAAAGAATGAGGGTTCTATAATTTTCTTCCTTTCATTTATTAAGTCCTGCTTTTCTACTTGCATGTTATTTTTTGAAACTATTAAATTTGTTCATACAAGATTTCAACTTAATTTTATGAGTAAATGAGATTTTTAAGAACAAAAGGGTTCTTTCTCTATTGGAGTTTTTATCAATAATTACCTAAATAGTTTACAATTGAAATTCATGTAAAGTTGCCCCATTGTTCCATGTCTATTTTATAAATGTAAAATTTTGAAAACTGTTCTTACTTGTATATGTTGTACTTCTATTATTTTTTTAACTTTTTAAGAATCAATAATAGTTATTAATTTATGAGAAATGTATATATAATTTTTAGTTGGTTTTTAAAAACAATTTTTAGTTGGATTTATATCTTTTGGATTATTGGGTTTGCAAGCCATAAAAGATCTTAGTGTATTCATGTTAAGATGCATGCCTCATCTATGAGGAATTTGAAAGCATACTTATTCCCAGTACTTGTATGAATCGTTTTGAATAAAAACTAAATATTTGAACTGATATATATCATTATAGTTAGTAGAATAGAATTTGTGAAACATAGGGTTAACACCCTTAGATTAGCTATAGTTAACTTATAACCATCTTGAGGCATAACAATTATTCTTCTATAAATATTAAAAGGCAACTATTTTATCTTTTATAGATGTTCACATACCAAGAGTTGTTGTCATATAAAAATTGTATGATGGTAAATTTTGTAGACACTATTTAAATTGAGCAAACATAAATCAATACATATTTGTTACTATTTGGATCTTTTCTAACCTAATTGTTTATTTAAGTGGTGGAATTGAGTTCTAACACAATTTTATGTAGTAGTAAAGTCTAATCATTAACAACTAGGACAATACTAATCCAAAAATGACAGGAAATAAGCTCAAACTATATGCTAAGAGATTTGCATGTAAATACTTATTGCTAAAATTATCTTAGTTCTACTAACTTTAGAGTGATTGTCTTGTGAAAAGGTAGTTTCGCATTCAAGTCTAAAAATTCATAAATCTATCAAAGTTTTTTGCTTTTAATTAGAAGCAGATGGCTATTTATCACTATCACATTTATATAAGATGCCATCCATATTTTTTATAAAACCAAATATATTTATTATTATCTAAAATATTTAGACTAAGTTTATATCACCTTCTTGTTACCTTTTGTACCTTAAAGAATGGTCATAATTGTTTTTAATTTTGTTGACTCAATCTTGCATGTTAGATTAGAAAGAGTATAGGATATTTTTCTTGAGAAAGAAAAGGAGTCCCACCCATATTAACTAGAGTTACATTTGGTCCTAATCGATATCTTCTTTTTGTCTCAGGTATGTCCAAATAAACCTTATTTGCTTATATGTCTGTTCATACATTTGACTTTTTCTTTTCATAAGCATGTTCTTTATTTCGTCTAGATATTACTTTTCATTGAGGGAAAGAAATGAATTTACAATAAGGTATGTTCATGTGTGCTGACTTGAGATATCAAATCATATTCTATTTTAATAACCGTTATTTCATTACAGGGTTTTATAAGATTATCAGGTTCATATTACCTATGTTCTTATTAATAACTATTCTCATTCATAAATATAATCTTTAGAATGTCTCTTGTTTTTGCTAAATTTTTAGTAAGATTAGGAAGCTTCATAAAGTTATGAGGTTCAACTTACATGTGTTCTTATTGGTAGCAATATTTGTTGGTAGATAAGAACTTCAACAATTGTGCGATTTAAGTTAAATTTTTACACATGTAGCATTTGAATAGATATTAGAGAAATAAAAAACAAATAGAGTCATGATGGAGAAGTTTCCATAGATAAGGAATAGAAGGATCAGAAACAAGTAAATTAGGAAACGAAATGCATGTTTTAAAAAAGAAATTTTGACCACATCTCAATATATGTCTAGTAAATTGGACTCTTAATTATATTCTTAATAAGGCGATCATTCTTATTAGACTTGCAGTGCTACCTCCTGATCTTTTTTTTTTTTTTTTTTTTTGCACACATATAACAAAAGGGAAGTTAAGAATTCTAGTAGGTCCTAGATTTATCAAACAGAAGAAAAGTTGCTAACAAATTAAGGGCGAGAAATATCTAATGATTTGGATAATCCCTCAAGGTAAATGTCTTATAGGATGGACTTCTATTATATGGTTGTGGAGCAAATTTCTTGAAATATTATATATCTTGCTATTTCTTTAGGTAGAACTCTTTATTAGGGAAGTATCTATATCTTTCAAAAAATTGGTACTGATATTCAAACAATTATTTTTGTCAAAAGGCCAAAGGTAATGGTTTAGATGCAACTTAGTAGCATGGTAGATGCTATATATTGTCCCTTTGCAAGTGTTGCCAGGTAGGTATGTGCTGGTCTTGATAATTGACATGCATCTATTAAAATTTAGAAAATTAATTAATAGTTGATAGCCTATAGCTAATGGGGCACATGTATTTACAGGAGCCATCTCATTTTGAATAAGAGTGCAATACATAGTGGTAGCATCATGATACTATCTACCAAGGCAATGTGGTACTTGACAAAGGATGCTCTTATGTGCATATTGAAACTTGACCCAGAAACTCTTCTCACATTATTGAGTTCATGTGAGACAAAACTTACATGTTACCTTTAACAATGCCTTGCCCACATCATACTGTTCTTCACTATATCCACCAATATCAGTGTCCTTGCAACTACTGAGAGTTGTCAGAATCTTCGATCTTTAACACTTTAGAAACCACTTGTCAGGGAGACAGAGAGTCTAAGATAAGATAAGAGACTTAAAAGCTCAATCTACTAGTTTTTTAAGCCCAACCATGCATATGAATTCTTTCTTCAGATATTATTTACTCAATATGGGGTTAAACCTCACATGATCTTTAGCAGTTGGTAGTTTATACTTTATAGTCAAAGGTTATAACATGTAATGCGTTGGAGCTATCTCATTTCGAGACGAATGTAATACATCAGAGGAAGCATTGTGACGGTGTAATCTAGGCAGTACGGCAACCGCACCTTCAAGGCTGGGAGATAAAAGAGATATTAAACCCATTTTCAATCTATTTGCATTTTTTATTTCTCCTTCATAATTTTACTATATTCTCCTTTTGAACTCAAAAGTGTCATTTGAGTATGAAACAGCTAAAAGGATTGTGAGATTGATGAGAGATAGGGAGATTAAAGAGAACAAAAAGGAGATGGGTAGGGATTTCGGTGCTTATATCTTTGTTCTTGTGGAGAGGGTTTATTGTAGTTTCCAAGGTTATCTAAGGCATCATTTGGTAGAGTTATTGCTAGTACAGCTTTCGAAAGTAGAGATTTTTAAAGTAAAACTTTTATAAAAAGCTATTTGCTGTTTGGTAACTATATTTTTAGAGTAATGTGGAACTTTAATATATATTTGGTAAACAAACTAAGAAAGTACTTTTAGTATGACAAAATGACCATAAATGATATTGCATAGTATTATACAATAGAATATAATAAAATATAGTACGTATTAATACATAAATATATGATATAGTATAATATTACTATAATATAACATTATTATAATATAGTATATAATATTATATAATGTAGCATAATAATATAACATAAATTGATATTATGTAACATAACGTATCAATGTATTATGATATAATACATATAAAATTTTATATTTATAGTATAATACGATAATAAAGGTATAAAATATTATAATTATTATCATTATATATTAATATTTATTAATATAATATTTTTAGGAACTAATTTTTGTAATTATAATATTTTGTCATGGGTATTTTAGTCTAAAAAAAATTTATAAATCAAAATAGCTTTCCGACGCATGTTAAAAGTGTTTTTTCAAAGGAACTCCCAATAAACTATTTTAGTTTTCTCGCAAAGCAACAATAACTTTTTGATTTTTTTACCAAACACTTATATTCCATCCAAAAGTATTTTTAGAGGGTTAGAAAGTGATTTTTAGTCCACCAAAAGCTCTACCAAGCAAAGTCTAAGTAGATTCCTCACCTAAGTTTTGCTAATTAGTCAAAAAATTGAAAAGTAAATATCTCATGTCCAATTGTCTATTAATTTCTCTAGTTTCCATTTTTTTTTTCTTTCTTTTTTGTACCCATTGCATTTCTAATAAAATGTAAGTGGTCTTTTGCACCATTTTGCTAAAAAAACGCCCTTCTTGGCTACTTTTTATGAATTCTCAGCTAATTAAATTCGGAATTTTTTTCTTCCAGCGCTATCTTCGCAAGGATGTCTAGAGATGATTCTACTATTGTCCCTCCAGCCCAAGTTCCAGATGAAGACGTAAACCGGAGTCACGATTCGCCAGAAAATCAACAGAGAGCCAGGAGGAGGAGAAACAAACCAGGAAACCCCGGTGCTTCTCTCTATATGCTGACTTAGCCTTGATTCATTTATTTGTTTTCTTTTTAATTGTGGATTGCTGTTCCTTCTTAATACCATTAACTAATTCCACTTGTTGAAATAGACCCAAGGGCCAAGGTGATCGCTCTGTCACCAAGGGAATTATTGGCAAAAGCTGACTACTTCTGTCAGATGTGCCCTAGGGTGTTCCAAACACAGCAAAAGCTCCAAGTCCATCAACGGAGCCACAGCATCCCATGGATATTTCAACCAAGCGACCGTAATGATCTCAAGCCTGTGTACGTTTGTCCCGAGCCCACCTGCGTTCACCACAACCCTCTTCGCGCACTCAGCGACATTACCGGGATAAAGAAGCATTACTACCGCAAGCACTGCGAACCAAAGTGGCGATGCGATAAGTGCCGCAAGATGTATGCCGTGGAGGCGGATTTGAAGGCGCACAGGAAGATATGCAGCACATACCGGTGTGAGTGCGGCCGTCCATTCCCGGGGTGAGGCTGCCAGTCTCTCCAGTTCATTCCATCTGCGACTCCATGACCCTTACACTGCAATCAAGTGTTGTTGTGATTTAATGCAGGAGAGAGGAATGTGATGCTCATAGACAACTACAGCAATGCGGAACGACTAGGGAGGAAATGAGATCCCCTAATGACAGCCTCAATCTCCTGTTATGGCTTTCTGAAGAGGTAAGATATAACCGGTCCTCTTCACTGACATGCTACCTGATCATCTTGATTTCTGAGCCATCATTTCATGGGATTTATTCATGGAGTTTTTGCAGAATCCTTCTTCCAACCATCCCGGCATGGTGTCCGGGACGGACTTAATATCGACGCCGCCGGTGCAGCATGAGGAGGTGGCGACGGGTGCGGCCGCAAGCGATCCATCGTCCTCATCATTCTTCGGTGGTTTATTAGGCTCGATGAACGGACAGCAGCAGAACGAGTTCCAAAGCTTTGCGCAAGAGACACCATACAGCTCCTCCTCACCCTCGTACTTCCATCAGGTGATCAACTTAACGGAGCAGTCACAGGGGAATGAGTTGCAGTGTTTTGGGCCTGGGTTGCAATTCTTTGGGCAGGATCCAGTCGTAAGTTCTTCCTTTCCTTTCGAGATTCCGAATATGGAGACTGACTATGTGGCTGCTATTTCTGTCGGACTGTCTGCACCAACCGAGGGCCAAGGAAGAAGGATGGATCCACCGATATACTCCAGTGGCATGGTACAGCCCGATCAGGGAGGACTGATGACCGTGCCTTTTAGTGGCCCGGAGGTGCAACCAGCGGCTCTGCTGCCAATACCGTCGCCAAGCCCTTCTCAGCTCGATGAGCTTGAGCGTCTGGTCATGGAAGATTGATTTCTTGCGACTCGAGGAGGTGGCGATTATTTATATCATTTGAACCTTTTGTGGATGGACTTTGTTATGCGGAAGTTGTCTTAATGGTGCTGACTTATTACCAAATATTTTGCTTATAAACATTTTGCAGACATTAGGAAATAATCAAGTTTTACCCAAAAAATAATCATCAAGTAGAACTGGGTAAAGAAAGAAAGATGTGATGGGTTCATAATTTTATTCTTCAGGCCATCTAATGCATGGTGCATGCGCTATGCACTTAGAAACTTTTTGGACTTTCAATCAGCATATCTGTGAGAAACTTTTTGTCTATGTGAAACTTTGTTTTTTTTATTGTCTATGGGGAGCTTGCTCCACGTAGAGATGAGAAAACAAGTCGGTTTTTAGGCAAAACTGCTCTGTTTTTGCTGTTCTTTAGAAAATTCTGAATCGCTTCAAAAGATGGACAACATCTATGCCCGAAGAAACTGATTGATTGTCATGGAGGAGCCTTCGGAAGACTAGCCTTGCTGTTTTTTTCTTCTTTTTTTTCTTTTTTTTTTCTTCAGATGGTAGATGCTCTGAATTCGCTCACTTTTCCTCCTGACGCTGAAAAAGAACTGATTCAGATTGCTGCACACTGAATAGGAAATTCTGATTGCAGATGGTTTGGATTCTCATTTGATGTCTTTACTTGCTGCCGAAAGTTGGATTCTTGCTCTTCTTATTAGCAAAACAAGGAAGAAGCTCTGTAATCTCTGAAATCTCCTGTGTTGTCTGCCGTTCTCTGTTTTTTTTTTTTTTTTTTTGGTCAGCGACTTCTCTGCTGGTTAAGCTCGTAACTTTGACTCTCTTGTACAGTTTTATTTAATAAATTTCAGGCGGCAGCCCTGCTGCTTCCCAATTCATCAAAAAGAGAGAAATGAGAAAACAACTGCAAGGAGCCCCTAGTGATTTTTTTTTTTGCAATGAGTTGATGAAACTCCTGCCCCTAATTCCATGTTCTCCTGTTCTCCTAGTTCCTATGTCCCATCTAAGAAATTGATCATCATCTAGACTCTTGATAGTGTAGAATGATTTGACCCCTAAAATCCAACCTGCTTATTTGATTTGTCTTGCAACTCTTCGCCACTAACATTCATGGGAAACATCACATGAATCTGTCCTCAGTTCACAAACAACTCTTAAGTAGACTTTGTATAAAAAGCAATTTATCAAATCTATATACTTTGTTAGCCTAGATGCACAAATATAATTGATAAATCAATACTTAAATATTTTTAATATTTAAAAATAGTAAATAAGAAGAATAAACTAGTAAATAATTAACTTGACAATAAAATAATAAAATGAAGAAAGAGAGAGAAGATGGCCTGTGAATCGAAGCACGCTGATGCGTTGTCCCAAAAAAGTTTATGCCCTCCACGTACGGATTTGCTGACACAGATCTCCTAAAGATATGATGACCCAGAACAGAACCACGTCTTCCCCATCAGTGCGCCTCCAGGGAAGAAAGAAGAGTACGTTTACGCTTGCAGATAGTTCAAAAGAAACTTAGAAAAATTATGAGGAGAAGAAAATTTTTTATTATTTCTTTTCTCTCCAATGATCTCTAGAGCCCTTTTTATATACGCTTTTGGAATAGGAAGAAGAGAAATATTCATTGTATTTGAAATGATCCTTAGAGCCCTTTATATAGGATCAGACGCGTCAAAAGAAGTAGACTCTCCTCCCGCGGATTGATGACGTGTCTTTTTGTACTCCTTTGATTCTGCGGCTTGTTGCATCTTGGCCGCCCATACGTTCTTCCTTCTTCGGGGGATCTTTCCATGCTTGCTCTTACGCATGGATGCATGACACTTGCCATGGCCTGCTTCCTTTGGGGATCTTTCCATGTTTGCTCCCTTCTTTGTGCACGGATGCTTGCCACTTGGCTGTTGACCAAGTCAAACGTTTGATTTTTAAATTTTGAAATATTTGATTTAATTCAACAATCCCCCACATAAATTAAATATTTTAAAAATTTAAAATCAAAATAAATTTAAAAATCAAAATAAAGTGCTGAGTATCTTTTATTATGTAATAGGTGTAGGTACCTTTCGGTTTGAACCTTTACTTAGTAATAATTAATTACCTCTATGGAGCCAAGATGGACTATGCCTTGAACCTTGGTCCATGGCTCAGATTTTATCAACAGCACACATAATATAGCGTGAATAATGTTCAAATCGGGTTTACGCTTTACAACCATGCGCAGGTATCTCTTCATGTGTGTTATTAGGGAACAACCCACTTTCCACAGTCGCGGCCTCGCGACTACATGCATATAGGTGAATCTTCAAAAGGGTACGAGCAAGTAGGTGCTCTGTCTCATGGGTCTCGGATTCATTAAGAGTAAAAACTCAACCTAACCCTTGCTTTTTATGAGCACTGATGTCCTACGGATAGAAAAAATAAATAGTGCTCCTTATTAGTTACCTATTTAGCTTGTTTCTACTTATTGAACCTTTCCACCGTGGTGACTTTATTTATGGGCTTAGCCCTATCCCCTTCGACAACTCTAGAACTACTGTTCTAGACAGTCCTTTGGTAAGCTGGTCAGCTAGATTTCTTTTGGATCTTACAAAATTTAGTGCAATCAAGTTATTTTTTAATTTGTATCTCAATGATTTATGATGCACTTTCAAGTACCTATTCATTTTCACATTTGCATTTTCTTGATTGCATTTATCTATAGCAGAACTGCAGTCACAATAAATAGATATATATAGAAGGTAATGGTGAAGTCAAAAGAGGTAAATCTACCAGTAGATCTCTAAGCCACTCGGCCTCAATGCTAGTAGTATCTATGGCAATCATTTCAGATTATATAGTGCTCCTAGTCTCTACAGTTTGTTTGGTAGACTTCCATGATACAGCTGCACCTCCTAAAAGAAAGACAAAACCAGTGGTAAATTTGGTGTCAACTATATCACTGGTCCAATTGCATCACTATAGCCTTCTAGAACAGCAGGATAATCATAATAGTATAATTCCAGAGATATGGTACCTTTAAAGTATCAGAGAATTGTTTCTAGAGCAATCTAATGATCATTATTAGGATTGTGAGTATATATACTCAGTCGATTCACAGAGTATGTAATATCAGGTCTGGTATAATTTGCAAGAAACTCTAGAGAACGAATAATCTAGGCATACAAGCTTTGATTGACTAGATCACCTAAGTTCTTCTTTAGATAAAAAGATGGATTATAGGGAGTAGATACAGGATGACAATCAGAGTAGTGAAACTTTTTAAGAATCATTTTCATATAGTGGCTTAGGGACAAAGTTATTCTATTTTCATTCCTTATGATTTTAGTATTTAGGATTAAGTCTGTTTCTCCTAAACCTTTCATGTCAAATTTTAGATATGAAAATTATTTTACTTCATTAATAATTTCTAAGTTTGTTTCAAATATTAGGATATCATCTATATATAGAAATAAGATTATAATTTTGTTATTCTTTTTTTATAATACACACATTCATCTGTATTATAAATTTTAAATCAATTAGTTAGGATTATTTCATCAAATTTAAGGTGCTATTGTTTGGGGGTTTGTTTTAGACCATAAAGAGATTGAATCAACCTACATACCTTTTTCGCTTGACCTAGGATAATGAAACCTTTGGGTTGGTCCATGTAGATCTTTTCATCTAGGTTCCCATTCAAAAAAGCAGTTTTAACATCCATTTGATGTATAACTAGCTTATGAATAGAAGCCAAGGTAATAAGGATCCTAGTGGTAGTGATTCTAGCCACAGGGGCATAAACATCAAAGAAGTCAATCCCAGATTTTTGAGTAAAACCTTTGGCTACTAATCTAGCTTTGTATTTGTCTACAGTTCCATATGGCCTAAGTTTCTTCTTAAAGATCTATTTACACCTTATGGGTTTACTTCCTAGGATAGGTCTACCAATTTCCAAGTATGGTTTTGAACTATGGATTGCATTTCATTATCTATTGCTTCTTTCCAGAAGGGGGCATCTAAAGATTTCAAGGCATCCTCTAAAAAAGTGGAAGAGTCTTTTATTAGGAATGTGTAGTAGTCTTTTCCAAAAAAAATTTCAACTCTAGCTCTTTTACTTCTTCTAGGTTTAGTTTCTTCTTCTTCCTCTCTAAATTTGGTTCTGTTTGAACTAGTCCCTAAATTATTATTGGTATTTATTTGATCATTTATCCTTGTTCTAAAGAAAAATATACTTTCAAAGTAGATTACATCTCTTTCTTCCATTATGGTGTTATTATTAATTTTATTTATTTGAGAGTTAAATACTAAAAATCTATTAGCATTACTCTCAATTGCATATCCTATAAATATTGCCTCTACTGTTTTGGGCCCAATCTTATTTTTTTTTTTCTGAAATTTTTACTTTAGCTAAGCACCCACACTTTTAAGTATTTCAAGTTAGGTTTTCTATGATTCCAGATTTCATATGGAGTTTTATCATTATGTTTAAATAAAATTCTATTCAAGATATAAGATGCAGTTACTAGTGTTTCCTCCTAAAGATTTTATGGTGTACCTGAACTAATTAGCATAGAGTTAATTATATCCATTAAGGTTCTATTCTTTCTTTCAGCTACTCCATTAGATTGGGGTGAATAGAAAGATGTCACTTCATGACTTATTCCATGTTCTTCACAGAACTGGGTTAGCTCAAATGAGGTATATTCACCTCCTCTATTAGACCTTAAGGTTTTAATCTCTTTATCTAATTGGTTTTCAGCTTCTGTTTATAGATTTTGAATTTATTTAAGACTTCATTTTTAGCTTTGATAACATAAAGATGACAATATTTAGAAATATCATCTATGAAAGTTACAAAATATTTGTTTCCACCCCTTGAGGTTCTCCCTGAGTCACACACATCACTATGTATGAGTTCAAGAAGATCGAAATCTCTACTTATAGAGTGGAAGGGTCTTTTAGGTAATTTGGTTCTCTACACATATCTTTTATTTATCATTATTCTTAAGTTCTGATTTTGTGATTAAATTCAAGTGCATTAAAGAGCAAATACAGTGATCAAAGATATATCATCGCAAAAGGCCTATGACTCTCTTATATAGACCTAAGACTCATGTGCCATACATGGCTTGTTGGCGGGATAATTGAAACTACTCCTAATCAACTACATGGAAGGAAAATTCAAATTCAAATTTAAACTTCTCTCATGCGGAACACATGCTGAAAATCAAATGGGGAAGGTGAGCATGAAATAAGTTCCTAATCAGCCACATAAGGGAAAATTCAAATTCAAAATCAAACTTCTCAGATTTAGTACTAAAGATTTCAGATGCGTGGGAAGCCATTGATTAGGAGAGAAGGTTTATGTCAAATAATTGTACTGATATCTAATTTGAACTTTAGATGTCTAGTTGAAAAATCCAAAGAATAACAGCCAGATTTGCTCCAGATCGGTAGTGGAGTACTTAGCTTACTTAAGTACTAGCCTCTCTTAGGTATGTAGGCCTTTTTGACAAGCTTTTCTTAGACACCGTTATTCAATGGATGATTTCACTAGATATTGTTTAATTTTATCCTAAATACAATATTAAGCTAGCTCGTATGAATTAACTAATTTTCGAATTTTCGTTTGAATGGAATCTGGAAATTACTCTATAAGGAGTCCAAATGGAGGTACTAATAAACCTCTTAGAGGTTAGGCAATCTAATATTTTGCTTGAAAAATTAAACACTAAAGTGAAACTAGCAAAAAAGTGTAACAACTAAAATATACTAAATCTTAAGATTTGATACAAATACTAATTTTGAATATGATAATCAGATTTAATGATTTTTGGAGATTAATCTGTGATATCATACCAAGATTGTGCATTCAATATGTGGCAATTATGATATCATACCAAGATTGGGCATGCAATATGTGGCAGTTGTGATATCATACCAAGATTGTACATGCAATATATGGCAATTGTGATATCATACCAAGATTGTGCATTCAATATGTGTCAGTTGTGATATCATACCAAGATTGTGAATGCAATATGCGGCAGTTGTGATATCATACCAAGATTGTGCATGCAATATGTGGCAATTGTGATATCATACACCGATTGTGCATGCAATATGTGGCAAAATGTATAATAAATATTGTAATTTAAAATTTAGTGCTAACAGTACATAAATTTTTCTAGATTGTTAGCCTAGATGCACAAATATAATTAATAAATCAATAATTAAATATTTCTAATATTCAAAAACAGTAAATAAGAAGAATAAACTAGCAAATAATTAACTTGAAAATAGAATAATAAAATGAAGAAAGAGAAAGAAGATGGTCCGTGGATCGAAATATGCTGATGCGTTGTCACAGAAAAGTTTATGCCTCCCACGCACGGGTCTGCTGGCACAGATCTCCTAAAGTTACGATGACCCAGTATAGAACCACGTCTTTTCCGTTAGTGCGCCTCCAGAGAAGAAAGAAGTGCACGTTCACGCTTGCAGATAGCTCAAAAAAAACTTTTAAAAAATTATAAAGAGAAGAAAAATAACCACGTCTTTCCCATCAGTGCGCCTCAAGGGAAGAAATAAGAGCACGTTCACACTTGCAGATAGCTCAAAAGAAACTTAGAGAAATTATAAGAAGAAAAATTTTTCTTTATTTTTTTCCCCAATGATCTCTAGAGCCCTTTTTATATAGGCTCCTGAAATAGAGAGTAGAGAAAATTTTCATTGTGTTTAAAATGATCTCTAGAACCCTTTATATAGGCTCAGGCGCGTCAAAAGAAGCAAACTCTCCTCCTGCAGATTGATGACGTATCTTCTTGTACTCCTTTGATCCTGCAGTTTGTTGCATCTTGGCCGCCCATGCTTCCTTCCTTCTTCGGAGGATCTTTCCATCCTTGCTCTTGCGCGTGGATGCGCAAAACTCGTCATGGTCTGCTTCCTTTGGGGATCTTTCCATGTTTGCTCTCTTACTTGTGGGCGGATGCTTGCCACTTAATCGTTGACCAAGTCAAATGTTTGATTTTTCAAATTTTAAAATAATCCCTACTGCTCCAGCCGCTCGCTGTAATAGCTTGCTTCACCAGCACATTGAGATTGACTGTCTTCATGAATCAATTTGATGGATTGTACCTTCTCCTGCGGGTGGAAAGGAAGTTTCAACATATTTAAGTGAAACAAAGTTCCTTTCTTGAAATACTTTCATAGGAATCACATATTACATAGGGATAATTTTGCATGAAGAGGCAAGGCACGTAACAAGTTCACAAGTTATTCATTACATGCTACTGGTCTACAAAAGAAACAACATTTCCGCGCGAGAAATTATACTTCTAATTTCATGCCACTTAATTCATTAGCAGGAGCTCAGACGTGTAATGGTTATCATGCTCTATGTTGCACGGGAAGCATAGCCCAGCCAATCATGAGCTTAGGCGAAACCAAGTCACTCTCTCACCCGTTTGGGTGCCAGCATCAACTCCTCTATTAGCCTGCTCATGTCCTTGAAAGATGAACCCTCGTCCTCCACGGCTCGTCTTGCTACCTCCCCCAAGCTCCTCGCTCTCGTCCTCCTCCTGTTCGCCTCCTCTCCGCTCCCCATCACCCAATCCACCGCCCTCTCAATCTTCTCACTCTTCACCACGACCTCCTCCCCTTCTCCTGCAATCCTCGCCCCAACTCGGACCCCGATCTCCAACACATCCACCACCAGCTTCTCGTTGAACGACTGATCGGCGAATATCGGCCATGTGACCATCGGCACGCCGGCGCTCACCCCTTCGAGCACCGAGTTCCATCCACAGTGCGTCAAAAAGCCTCCGATCGCCTCGTGGTTCAGTATCAGTATCTGCGGTGCCCATCCTCTTATGATCATGCCCCTCCCCTCGCTCCTCTCCTCGAATTCCTCTGAAAGCCACTCCACCCCCTCAGCACCGTCCGCCCTCACCACCCAAATGAATGCACGCCCGGAGGCCTCGAGGCCCCGTGCGATTTCCCGAAGCTGAGACGTGGTAAATTGGGTAAGGCTGCCAAAGCAAACATAAAGGACCGAGCCGGGCTTCTTGGAGTCCAGCCAAGCCAGACAGCCACCATGGTGGTCTGCAGAAGCTCTCTCCACCTTATCATAGGTGGTGCTCCCGTTGCACAAGGAAACCGGTCCGACACACCACGCCTTCTTTCCAATGATTTTGGTGTAATGCTCGGCATAGTGGAGCTCCATTTCGTAGCAGCTGTTAACTACCACGCCATAGCTCTGGGCTTCGGCCTCATGCATCCTCTCCAAGAGCCTGTTGAAGTCAGTGTTGGTTTTGAGTGGTGTAGGGAGCTGCGATCGTGTCATTTCGATCGGGTGCGGTAGGTCGGGCACGATGAATGGTTCATCATTGCTGGAAACGTTGTCTTGAGGCCTGTAGCGCTCAAGGAGGTGCAGCACGCAGAGGGAGAAGAAACCCATGCCATGGAAGATGAGGCGCGGGATGCCAAGCTCATGGGCGATGTCGGCAGTCCATGGGAGGAACATGTCAGAGATGAGGCAGTCCGGCTGGTGGCCGGCAAGAAGGTGGTGGAGGGGGCCGCGCAGAAGGGCGATGGCGTGGTGAACGCTTTGGAAATCGAGGCGGCCGATCGAAGCGGAGGCATCCCAGCCGTCGGGGAGACCTGTGTCGGCTGGAGGAGGGAGAGGGAGGCAGAGGAGGGAGATGGAATTGGAGTTGGCGCGTTGGATGGCGGAGGTGACAAGAGCAGTATTAGAGGGGGTGGTGATGATCGTGGAGGCCACACCACGGCAGGCAAAGAGCTTGGCCATGTCGAGCATGGGAATCAAGTGGCCGGCGGCCATGTAGGGGAAGAAGAACATGCGGAGCTGGTGGGGGGCGGCTTCTGAGCCCATTGGGTGTCTTTGGTGGGGTGAGTTAATGACCTTGTTGAATCTATTGAAACTTGATGCCTTGTTTGTAGAAATCTAAAGGGCTAGGGATTGATACTTGGATGAGTTTTTCTGTAATCTATTCGAAGAGAGAGAGAGAGAGAGAGAGAGTATGAACGGAGAGTCATGGCACCAAAAATCAGTCGTACGTACGACTCGTTCATGAGATTTTACAGGGAGTCTTCCTGGAAATATGGGCTCCCAAGGACTAAAGGCATGACATCTAATACTTGGAGTACGTTTAGGAATCTCTTGACCAGGTCTCCATGCATCAGTAACTTGCGACGAACCAGGATTCTTGCTTATCCTTCTCCCTCATGAGGGGGAAAGAAACAAGGGATTTGGAGTCTTTTGACGTTATCATTCCTTGTTTCTAGTTAAGCCGCATCTAGAACAGTCCCTATTTTATTACAATGCTAGCCTCGGGGACAAGCAATAGTAACCTAATAGCACGACATTTTTGTAAGATAACAGCAAGCTAATAATAAAACATGCATCAACATGTTTGAACAATGAAACATAGTTCATTCATGAATCCATTTACTTTCCAAAACACATAAGATATAAAAATAAAATAAACACAAGGACGAAAGGGTCTCTCTTTATTGTGGACTATATTTTCACGAATTATTGGAGCTACAAGTGCAAAGAAAGAATAATGCCTTAGAGGAGGAGTTCCAGCGGAAAGGCCAAGGAATGGACTAGTGAATTAACAATATTTGAAAATCTCAAAAATTCAAGAATGCTGTAGATTATTTTTCTAGAACAATTAAGACAGTGAATTAAATAAGGGTTCATGTAGAAAATATCAGTAATCATAGAACTGCAGGAAAATATCAATTAATCTCGTTAAAAATTTGATTCAAATTTGTAGCCTTTAGGAGCCAAAGGGGAAAACAACTCTGCTAGTTTTCAACAAAAAAACAACTCTGTTAGTAATCAACTTGTTTTACTCTCTATAAGCGCATGAACAAAGATTGATTAGACGTAATGAATTCTCCATAGAAAGCGTCTTTCGATCTGAGCTCAAGATACAATCCCAAAATTCAAGAGATAAAGGATGCATAATTGAAACAACGTGGAGATGAATATTGGAATGTAGATAAGAGGAAAGGCCAAAAAAAAGAGAGATTTCCAACCAAGTGCTTATGCAAGAAGACGAGTCATCTAGAGAAGCAGAGTTGGCATTGTGGAAAGGCACAATGCCAAAATTATAGAAGATTTAGTCATGTAAAAAATGCTTTCCATTTCAGAATAATCATTTGTTCTACTATTCTTGAAATAAAAATGATGATGATGATGATAGTGATAGTTGTTCTACACTTGTCAAGTTGCACTAATTAAAAAGTATATCAATGATAAATGGTACATATCTAGCTGCTATATCAATCATACGATATTTTACAAAATGAATATATCAATTAATTCACTTGATGGCCCATTAATAGTGAATAAATAAAAGGATCAATGACATTGCCATCAAGAAAGGAAGGGAGCAACAATGGTGTTTTTTTAGTTTTAGGCTTGAAGCAGAATCTATTGAGTTTTGGCTACATAATGAAAAATGGATCTGCTTTCAAGGAGAATTTTGCATCATATATGACCAGAATTAGACTTATCAAATGGCTCTGAAGCAAAGATTTAGACTAATAGGAATATTTTCATTCAATTGTGATAAACAAGAGCAATATCTATGAAGTCAGAAGTTTTAACTCATTGTTAGGACATCAGACATCTGAGCACTTCAACTTTCATTGTCTTGAAATTTTACTACCAAGCATGATGGGCAATGTACCTTAGACTAAGGAATATGAAAGTGCACTTAAAGGTTCCCTATATGAAAAATATAATCATTTAGTGCAAGAAAATCATGGAGAGTGAAGGCATTGTTAGAGATAGTATATATGGATGACTATATATACAAGAATGGCTTACATATATTTTGCTTATAAGGATTAGAGGCTTTTAGCGTGTAAAAAAAAATCAAAAAGCTAGTAGAGAAACAGAGTGGCCACTACATTAGTATTGAAAAGTGAGAGGAAAAGAACTTGATACTTCTGCACAAATTTGAATTTTAGAAAGAAAAGTATGAAAATGATCGAAAGATTGGAAGCTTTTAGTGTGCATAAAAAAATCAAAATCCTAGTAGAGAAATAAAGCGGCCCTGACAATATTAGTGTTCAGAAGTGAGAGGAAAAGAATGATCGATACTTTTACACAATGTCAATTTTAGAAAGAAAAGTATGAAATTATTGGAAATGGCAAGATTGTGCTAAAAGCAGGACTACCAAAGATGATCTGACAGAGCAGTACATCTGCTAAAACAGTGTCAAACAAAGCTAATGCAAAGCGAAATAACCCTCCATTAAATCTGGGAGTGGAGCATAATCCCTATGTCAAATAAATTGAAGTCCTTGGTTGCAGATGTAATGCATATATTCCAACACCAAAGAAACATAAACTAGAAGAAAAGATAGTGCACCTTCATGGTTATATGGAGTATACAATCTAAAAACTTAAAAGGTTTGTGATGAGCTGAGTTGTTTAGTTCAGCGAAAAGACTGTCAGATTGCATTGAAGAAAAAATATTAATGTAAAGCATCGTTTTACTTGAGAAGTAGTATATATAGCTAGAAGGTTAAAGCATATGAAAAAGAAGGATGATTAGGCACATTGATCGAATTTGGTTGAATTTTTGGGTGATATGAAGAAAACTGCAAGTAAACAATTTACATTGGATTTCAGTATCCTTTTGTGGGGATTAAAGAAGCAAAAGATATTTACATTCTCAGCAGTCGAAGGAGAATATGTAATAAGAGCATTGGGCACCTCATCTCAAGCAATATAGCTTTGAATGATAATAGAAGAAATGTAGAAGCAACTAAAAAAAAGAATTGAAATCCTCTTCCTACTGGAACAACAAGTCAAAGTTAGCAATAGTGATATAAAAAAATCTAGTATTTTACAATAGGACAAAACATTTTGTAATAAAGAATCACTTAATAAGAGAAATAACAAAAAAGTGGAAAAATCAAGCTCAAATACTACAAGAATGAAAAATAAGCTGGAGGTATTTAAAAATAGATGCTACCAAGAGTAAGACTCATATTACTTCATAGCACGCTTGGAGTTTCAAACAATTGTTTTAGCAAGAATGTTAATAAATTATGACGTATGAAGACAAGGCAACAAAAAAAGGAAAAAAATATTTCAGAGCATGCCTGGAGTTTTAGAAAGGTGCATTACAAGATAGTGTTAAGAAATATTGCACTTACGAAGACAAAGCAAAAAAAGAAAATCAACAAAATATCTTGCTAATAATCCAATAAATTAAGGAAGCCTACATATAGCATTCTAGAATGATGTTTTGGAAAAATATTATATAAAAAGGGTATTCCTGTGCATGGGACTCTTGCCACTACAGGTCTGGAGAGGGTTAAAAGAATGCAGCCTTACTCGACGTGCGGAGAGGCTCCTTCTATATTTTGAATACATAATATCCAAATCAGAATTGAGCCATCTTATCATTGTTCAAGGACCCTCCCTCTAAATGAGATTTTATGATTATTAAAAATAACAATAGTGCATATTATTGAAACTAATGGAAAGGAAGATTTTTATGATTCCTCTCGAGATGTTTAGATGAGCTTTTGAAGATGGCTATAAATATTGGCAAAGTAGCTAGCCTCATATATTTGGAGAGAAGTGCTCCGAATAAAGCAACCATTCTTCCAAAGATACTTCCACTCTCGTTCACAGCTCTACCCTCGACCACTCCCATTTATAACACAACTTATATTCAGTCATATTGTGAGTTCAAATGGACTGATATCGATCATGGTATGTTTTTAGTTTCGATGCAGTTATTAGAATTTGATTCATAATATAGTAATGTAGAATTTTTAGAATAATTGCAACTGACAAAGAAGCAAAGCTAGAAAAATAATGCCTAATTTGAGGTAAACCATAACAAGCCTTCTCTTTAAAATAGAACTTCTTGGCTACCCAAGTGCATACACACTACGCCAAAAAAGTAAATTTCCGACTCTTATTTGCCGACGCTTATTCCAAGCGTCGGCAAAAATTTTTCCCCCGTCAACATTTGTCGACGCTTTTTAAAAGCGTCGGCTAATGACGACGCTTAAAAGTGTCGTCAAAGTTAATATGTAATTGACGACGCTTTTAACGACGCTTTTTAGCGTTGTTAAATAATATGTAACGACGTTAAAAGCGTCGTCGGAAGCCAAAAAACCACCTTATTTTAGTCCCACATCGGCGGATCTGAAAAAAAAAAGAACTGTTTATATAGCCAAACCCAACCACTCTGCATGGATGGAATGAAGGTACCGATCGGGGAGGTTGTTTATATTTCTCTTTGTGTTCCATCAGCAATTAGCGACACTTTAAAGCGTCGGGAAAGAGCGACGCTTAAAAGCGTCGCTAATTACATAAAAGCGTCGCTAAATTGTAATTAGCGACGCTTTTCAAAGCGTCAGAAAATGTTTTTTCCACTGTAGCATAGGCGACGCTTTACCGACGCTTTGTAAAGCGTTGGGATGGTTTCTACCGACGTTTAAAAGCGTCGCTAATAGCCAAAAAAAGCGTTGCTAATGTCCAAGTTTCTTGTAGTGACAGTTGAATGGCGGATCTAACTGTTACACTTTTATAAAGATTCTTGTCCGATATGGTATATGCAGTCAGTATATATAATTCATACAATACCTAACTCAGACCTTTAGTCATATCAGTGTCACAAAGAAATTCTTTAGAATTTCAGTTTTCTAACTTAGTTTATTTTATGTAAGGCAAAAATGTTAATGTATGCTTGAAATATTATGAAGGGGGAAAACTCTTAAGAAGACAATTAGATCATCTGCTGAATTTTCGTCATCCAGCCTTCTGATCACTTCAAAAAAAAAAAAAATCTGATCACTTAGACAAAAGAAATAAAGCTTCCTCCCATATCACTTTGAAGCACTTGAATTTATTAATATATAACTTAGTATGCAATACTTCCTCCATATACTATATGTAATCAACATCTTGATGAACTTTAGTACCATGAATTGTTTTTCCACCATCAGAATTCTTTCAAGGCTTCAAGAACAACATACCTTCTCTTCATCAACTAGGATCACTACTCTACATCATATATCATTATAAACCAACATATCAAACCGTAGAAATCAACGCATGCTTAAGAAAGCATCACTGCATAGAATATTCATTTAAATATTTATCCCTGACATCGAACACATATAGTTAAAATTTTTCGACAGAAATATATGTATGATCCAGATGAACAAAATAAAACAAACTCAACATATGTCCTCAATACTAAATCAAAATAAAGATAGAAGATCAAGTTCCAATAGTCTCGATATATTCCTCACGCCAGATACCTGTCAAATAGAAATTAATCTTGAGGAATCTTCCTGCAACACAAACGCCACTGCAATACAAATTTACCCAAATCTTTATCAACGTGGTTCGGAAACCTTGTACCGATCAGCAGAAATGGTTTCTGGCAAGCCGAAGCCAGGAAAGATTGACTGCAAAAATATTAACAGCGTCCAAGTGATCAGTTCGCTACCTCGCAGAGACAAAGCAAACAGAATCATAAGAACCTCACATTGAGACGATTCTGGACGGACATCTTATGCTTCCGTTTGGGCCGGCGGGGAGGTTTGGAGCCGGTCATGGCGATGAGGTCGTCCTCGATCTCTTCCTTGGACAGTTTGACATGAAGCTTTGCTCTCATCCTTTTCTTATCGTCTTTGTCCTCCTCAGCCCCTTGAGCTCTTGGCCGCAGGATCCTCCCCGTGAAAGTCATCGTCCGGGGATCGGCTGGCTTCCTTCCATCTTCTTGCTCCTCGTTTTCTTCTTTCTCATCATCGGGTCGGCACGTGGTGTGATCGGATGGCCGGAGATTAGTGGTCCGAGCGGGAGAGGGCGAGTGGTAGGGGTTGGAGAAGGGGTTCGGTCGGATAATCTCTCTTGGATTTTCCGAATCTTTGCACGGCAGCACCATATCCGTTGTATATGTCGGCGGAGACAAAAAAATGTAAACAGCCCGAGGTTTTTGCGCTGATGGGTAGGAAGACTTAGAGTTATAGGGACTCGCAGAATTTGGAAACTTCTCTTTTTCTGTCCTAGATTTTATTTTTCAATGCATACAACACACGTGTTCAAAGCAATGGACTGATATTGATCGCTGCTATTTTCTTAAAAAAGAAAAGGAGAATGGCTGCTATTATATCATTAGGCATGACATTCCTTAATTTCGAAGGATATTGTTTCCTCTTTCATATAGTGTCTGTATTCCTTATGATTTTGGAGTCTAGGTGCATCCTTTTTCAATTTTTTTTCTCATGTATATCCTACGTTTCTATTTTCCAAACAAAGCATGCATTTATTTCCGCTTCATCTCTATCTCCCTCTCCAACAACTTGATCCATTTACCGATATACGGTGGTTGAAACGGTTGCCACATACTTGGCCCTTCAAGTTGCAACCACGTAGGATTAATGACCGACAAACCTGTGAGGAAGCCTTGAAAGACCATATCCAAATCATGTAATCTATCACATACAAAAAAAAATTCATGAAAGCAATGTTACAAGCAACCTGCTAACGATATCAAAGCATATGATACAACTATCATAGTAAACAACAATGATCTTGAATTGCAAAGAATTTGTGAACAATTATGAAAAACCAAATAGTGACCAGCAAGGCAAGATAAAAAAAAAAAATCCACCATGGACGAGAAAAGTTTGAGTTTGTCCACAGCCTATCCACCATTTCCATAATCCATATAGCAATCTGCATGTGTATCATAAATTTGTGAAAAAGTATGGAACGAATAACAAGCAGGAAGAAAGAACAAGTGACAGCAACTAACAACCTGCAACTTGCTACTAGATAATAATTGATTTACAATCATATATCAATCAGATTCTCAGCATGCATCAACCAACGTCCAAATAATTTGATTTGCAACCAGCACATAGAAATTAACAAAATAAGAACCACCAGTCGACTTTTTAGCCTCAATCAACGTACAAACAAGCTGATGTACAATCATCTACCAACAATCAAATCTCTTCAAAATATAGCATGCAAAACCTTACCAACTGATATAAAACAGGATGATCCACGACCTGTTAAGACATACTATCAGCATTAATTCCACATGTAACAATTAATCCCACTAGCAAACTCATAAAAATGAAGTGCTGAAACAAAACCTATAATAATTGCAAAATAACATAATATTATGAGAACAAGGCAGCAAGCCAAGTATGAAAGAGTACATTCGTATGATCATAGATGATCATTGGCTCAAAGTTTCAGGGCTTGTGTTGCTGAAAGCCGTGGAAAAATAACCACATTCGTAAATTCCTCTAGAGGGCAAATTCCCGAAGCTACTCTAATCATCATCAGCTCAGATATAATTTGGTTGTTACTAAGGTTGCCAACTTGGCGGCCATCCAATTTGTGTCCACCATACATGCCGCTGACTCGATAATAAGGTCCCATAGTTAAACCTATATAACAAGCAATTTGATCGATCAGGACCGAGATCACTGTCGAGGAGTAGCGAAGCATCAATAGAGATAAAGAGATTGCCGATGGGAGTAGCGAGGCACAATAATTGCCAGATATATCATTTTTGGGCAACTATGAGATGCAGAGAGGGAGGCGATCAGGGTTGAGACAAGGGTTTAAGGGAGGAAGGGTCAAGAGTTGGTGGTCTGAATTACTTGAGAACAACGAAGTGAGGAGTCAAAGGCACATCTAGCTTCAATGGCTTCAGCCTTAGGGCGATGATTGAGCTGAAAATATTATGGGATTCGAGGGCTTGTGCACTCTAAAGCTATTTCTGAGTATCTGTGAATATAGACCCAACTCAGTCTGTAATCCTATGATTTTACTAGTTGTTCTGACCCAACTCATAAATATATAGGATTTTTAGCTCAATCATCTAAACAAGCTCTTAGTCGAGTCTAATGTCGTGAAAGTGGGAACATAGACAAAAAGTCAGAAAGTGGGTTGGGAGTGGCACCTACCTCAGAAGTAACATCCAAATAACCAAACTTCCTGATAGATTGAATCAAACATGCCTGTAACAACCTAGGACCTCACTCAAAAAGGCTGGCTGGAAGGTATTTGGGATTTTTTAGTCTTGTATAAGTGCCCAAGATCTCTCCAACAAATAACCGATGTGAGACTAAATACACACCTGCACAAATTCTCACATATTCCTCTGTTTAAGCCTTGATGTCCTCATCATACTAAGAATTCAAATCCATTCAATTCTAATCACAAGCATCACAATTAGCCCGTGGTCAGTCTCAATGAACTCATACTGTAGTGTCCCCTTAATCCACATAAACCATAGGCCGGATCCACTCCGATATCCTTTGTAACAACGCAGGATCTTACTCAAAAAAGCTACTTAGAAGGTATTTTTTGAATTATTTAGTTTTGTATATGAGTATTCAAGATCTCTCCGATGAATAACCGATGTAAGACTAAATACACGTCCGCACGAGTCTTCACAAAGCCCTAGTCAACCTTCTTTGCCCATATGGTATCTCTATTGGTCCTTGGATCTAAGACTCTTTGTAAATCCCAACCCCTCATTACGATCTTCTAATCTTGACCATTTAAAGAAACAAATTTTGAAGAAACATACCTTCCAAAGATCTTAGTCATCCATCTCAATGATCCTTTCCTCTTCCCTCCTAGCCAACAACTAATTTCCATAATATGACAACTCATATTCACTTCTAGGCTTAAATCCTAGAAATCCTCTAAAAAACCTAATTCTAACCACCCAACCTTCTCCTTCAATCTTGGCTATCCAAAATAATGCAAGAGAAGAAATACAACCTTCCTTAATCTTCAGCATCTAGTCTAAACTATCTCATCAATCATTTTCCTCATCCCTAGCCAATTGCCATAGCCCATTTTGATCAAGATTGGATTTAGGGAACCCTTTGGAGTAATCAATCCTTGTCTTCTATCTCTTCATTCTTTTGCTATAAGCAGCCTTTAATACTAGCCAAAATGGGGAGGGAAAATATAAAGAAATTATCAAGCAATAGGGAAGACTCTATCAAAACCCTAGCCTTTACTTTGTTTCATGACTTCCCTCTACCTTCAAGAAGCCATAGACCCTAGCTCTATTTCATCATCCTAGCCAAGTGCTAGCAACAAAAGCAAGAAGGAAGACCTTTCTAATCGCTTTGTTGGGGGCCTCTCTAAGTGGAGGCTCTATACCAAGGGAATAAGGAGAGAAAGTTGACTTCTCTCTACATCTTCAACCTTTCTCCTCTACTCTTTATCTTTTCTCTCTTTTTTTCTTTTCTTTTGTGCCTTTTACCTTGCCTTCAACACTAACATACAATTAGTGTAGAGAGCATATCTTACCTTTAAGAACTCTACCTTGGAGGGGTAATAAGGTGGGATGTGCTAATCTAAATTCTTATAGCAAACAAGTCCTATCCCTAATCTTGGATTACTGAGATTCTCCAATAAAACAAAGACAACAACTTTTAGCAACCTGAACCAATCGGAGGTAGCTTTCTCTCTTTTTCTCAATTCGCAACCTATAGCTTGTTAATCCCAAAACATTTTTCGCAATTAAAAATAAAAATTATTTATATCCTTCTTACTTACAAAATTACTTGTGTACACTCTCTTTTGTCTTCTCTCGAATGTGCATCATATTTCCTAGTTGCTAATTTATTTTAAAAGAGTAAATATAAATAATTTAAACAAAAAAATAAAACCAATATGAACATAATTTGTGATGGCCTGGTCAAGGCCCGATCCACCTGATCGGCCTGACCCGAGCTCAGCCCGACCCTAGCTCATATAAAAAAAAGAGGTAAAACAGATAGGAAGACTCCAACTGGGAGTCTTCTTCTCCATCCGACTCCTGGTAGGAGTTGACCACTGAGAAGCAGGGAGGCTTGCCTCCTTTATATAACCACGTCCCCACTCCCTTAGCCCTCCACCTCAAGCTTTATTCTTTCTTTTCCTCTCCTTCTTTCTTTTTCCATTAAGTTTACGGCTGCCCATTATTATACACGCTGAAAATTGGGGCTGTCGGCCGCCGCCGGAGTAGAGGTAACGCCCTATCCTTCCTCCCTTTTTCTTTCTCTTCTTCCCACGACTAGGAATCATGGTCGTCGCCCGAAAAATCGGCCGAAAATCGACTGACAAAAGAAGACCCCATTTTTTTTCTTGTTTTGGCCAAGTTTTTCTTCCTCTTTCCAACCACCATCACCATTGGCGTTCGTCGCCGAGAGATTTGGTCTCTTCCTTGCGCTGGCCCCTAGCCTCCATCGGAGCTCCAGCTGCTGATGAGCAGGCTAGGACATGAAATCCAAGCCAAGAACGCCTCTATTCTATCCCTATTTTTTCATATTTTTCTCTTCCTTTTTCAGCCGCTGCCTCCGATTGCTCGCCACCACCGTCTGCTGCAACCTTGCCGGACCACGACATGGCAGTAATCAGCCTGTCTTCCTTCCTCCTCTATTTTACCAAGGAAGAAAGAAAAGAAGAAGAAGAAGAGGAGAGAGAGAACAATCCCTCTCTTTCTTTCTTTTATTCTCTCTCTTCTCTCTACTCTCTCTCTACTTTCTCTCTGCTCCCTCTACTTTCTTTCTCTAGAAGATCTAAGGAATCTAGTATCAGATCCTATCGACCTGATCTATGAATCCGAGTTGACTCTGTAAATGAGCTCAATCCGTTCTGGTGCCCGGGTCACCTACTTGACTAATCACCCTGATCTTGTTGAACATCCATGAAACTTTCATTGATGAACCATGATTGATTAACCTTAGCCCTGATCGAGTCCATGCCTTATGATTTATTAATCGAATTGTTCATGCCTGATTTACTAGAAATAACCACCTTACGCTCGGTTAAGTCTTCTCGTACTATTTTATTAAAGCCATTAATTTTGCTATTAATATTTTAAATAGGACTAGTGGAGTTACCTAACGAAATCCGATGATCTAAGATAAAAAAGGTAAGTAATATTATACTCCTTACTAGTTGAACTTATAAGTAGGTCTTGCATTTTTTATTATCTTTTAAATGATCATGTCTTCTGTGCATAAAATTTGCTTATGAAAATATCATGCTTTTCTTTAAATTATGAATCAGCATATATGTTATAAAAATTATGCTTTATTATAAAAAATAGATTCATAAATGATTTGATGAAAATAGCTTTGTTATAAAATATGAATATGATCATGTCATTCAGTCCTTTTCATCTATTTATATGTATATTTTAAAAAAAAGATATAAGTTTTCTAAAGGCTCTCATATTGCTATGGCCGTCTCTAAAAATGGGGTCAATTAACATCCTAGAGCTCGCATCCAATAAAAATAACCCTTTGCTAACGGGTTAAAGTTGGTAACGAATACAAACTATGATATCTTGTCGATTATGAAGATGGCCTTGTCACAGGTTATAGTAATCATAGTACGAATATCTGTGAGCAATGTTTTGATCCATGATAGGATTATATGACATAAAAAATGATTTACGAAATTATTTGCAACATAAACTTGGCACCACGTTTATGAAAAATGGATGATTTGTTCATGCATGTTTTGCTTAATGACCTTTTTTTTTAAATATACTGTATTATAAAATGTTTATTTTGGAATATCTTTTATTTTTTTAAATGATGCATTGATATAAAAAAATTTATACTTGATTCAGTAAGATGGTGAAAGGTTTACTTCTGAGTTGTGTCGCTCATATACCTCTATTTTTTCTTTTCTCTCTCTTCAGACGAATAGGGTCGATAGAAACAAAGGATGATCCAGGCTTGGAGTTCTATTTATTCTATTATATTTAAGATGGATTTAAAAGCTAAATATAATATTGGCTTCGTGTTATTGTGGATTGTACGCCTCGGTAGCACAGCCAGGTCATGCTCATAATTTGCCTATACCCAAATTACAGAAAATAAGATGTAAAGAAACTTGAATGGAACCATATATTCATAAATTGGATTTCATATTGTTATATTTGCCTCTATTTAAATCAAGCATAAATTATATGCAAATGTTATTTATTTATTGATTTATCAGTAAACTGAAGGTTCATCCAATTTAAGCTACATAATATAGAAGGGATAAATCAAGTAAAATTTAAATTTAAATTATTTAAATTTCAAATAGGTCGAATCTGAATTCAGTAAATTCCGATCCGATCCAAAAAAATTGAACGGTTCCAATTTTCGAACCCGACCCAGTCCTACGGATCCTCCAAAATAGGTGGGGTCGGATCTAAGCAGGTCGGATCACGGGTCAATCTAACTCATTCGCAACCTTAATTTTACGTTCCAGCCGTTTTGAATAAGATTTATATTTTTAATTATAGGTGATTCAATACCGGAGAAATCAATGGTGATCTTTTGCGTTCATGGAAAGGCAAGAATCTATACAAAACCAAAATTATTTCTAATAATAATTCAATAAAATTATAATCGAATATTTCGTTTATAGATCTCAATTTTCTTCAAAAAGAATATTTGTTTTAGAGGAAAAAAAAGCTGTAATCTTAGGCTTCCGCTCTATTCATGGTTGGTTGGAGTTTGGCTCAAAATTAGACGGAAGTAGTCGTTGCGATTACCAAACACCCGTATGGAAATGAACCCTGTCTATGGAATGCTAATACGGAACCTTGCTTCGATCCCACTTCTATAGGCGTCCGCGGGATTCCGAGAGGAGGCCAAAGTAGGGCAGCTCCCCTGGTCGATCTATGGTTAAACAAATTAGGAACCTTTTCCCCAGATCTCACCTTGTACGAGAAACCTTGCTTCTATCATCGTCTTCTGGCCCGACCCTCCTCGCTGGGCGCCAGGCGAGGAAGAAGGGTAGGCGAGAAAAGATTTAGATATCACAGAGAGGGAAGAGACGCGCCGCTATTTATCGAATGATAAAAAAAATGAAAATTGAATACTATTAGCTTCCTTGAAAGAAGAAGAAGAAGGAGAAACCTCTTCCTTTTCGCTCCACCCAATTCAATTCCGCGAGCCAGAGATCTCTCATCCCAGGTACGCCTTTCGATCTGTCAAACCCTACCGCTTCGATCCTTCGCCGCTCGGCCCGGCAACTTCGGATTGGTTGACGATGGGGCCGTCGCGCTGCAGGTTTCGGCGGGGCGACCATTTGGGGGGTCGTGCTCGTGGGGTTGGGGTTGGTGGAAGGAAGGGAGGGGATATTGAGATTTGAGGAGAATTGGAGAAGGCAGACACAGAGATGGCGTCGGGGAAGATGGAAGGTCCGTCGGCGCCTGCCGTCCGTCGGGATCCCTACGAGGTGCTGTGTGTTTCGAGGGATTCGTCGGATCAGGAGATCAAGTCCGCGTACAGGAAGCTCGCTCTCAAGTAAGCCTCTCCCTCTCTTTTCTTTCTGAATTTTTCTAATGATCAGTTAATATACAAGGGGGTTTGTGTTTTATATGTGGGTTTATAACTCATTTTTGATCTTCCACACAAGTTTGTTTTAGGAAGAGTGATTGAAAAATATAATTTGTTTATTAGGAAGTTCAGAAAACGAAGCCTATTGAAAGATTGAACAGAAAAGGTATCGTGTAAATCATACGCAAATTAAAGATTTAGACAAAATTAGTTGGTGCGAGAACTCATGGAATTTGGAAGAGGAGTTTCGAACAATCTTTGATTTGGGGAATTAATTACATTGGCATTCATGGGATGTACTGAAGGGAGACTTCGAGTCTTTGCCGTGAGCTATCTTCCTTAGATCTTGCTGGTCATCGAAATCCTTTACTTACATTCCAATGTGATAAGAATAGTTCTCATTCACGGCCCTTTTAAATATATTTTTAGTTAATGTTGATATTGGTCCCTCCACTAGTTGAGTTCCAAGGTTATGGATTCAAAAGATTGGTAGAAGAAGGAAGAAGTAGAAAGGTGAAAGGTGGTCTGGAATGGGAAAAAGAGTTGGAATTCCTACAAGAAAGAAAACAATTGGAGTCGACCCAACAAAATAAGATATCTATTTTGTATATAAAGCTCATATGAGCCATTTTTACCAGCCCTAAGGGTCACAAATTAATCCAGGCCCTTGATTAGTGTAAGTGAAATACTAAGCTCATGGTATAAATCATCCTAATATCATCACCACCACCATCATCCAAACCTTCACCTATCCAATACAAGGTTGGAAATGCTATCCTCATAAAAACCTAGTTAAATTTACTGTAGTTTACTTTAGGTTTAATGCTTTATCTTAGTTTAAATATATTCTGGGTTTTGTTGAAGGCTTGGAATTGAAAGACTATATTGAATAAATTAGTTTAGACCTTTTAACATGAAGGATTGACTTAGGGGGTTGGTTAGGTCTAATGCTTGTTGGACCATTTGATCATCATATGTTGTTTCAGTTGCACATCGTGCCTTTGGGATGTATAAGATGATCAGCATGCTGGCATGACTTTGCTCTTCGACATATCTCGCACGTCCCATGCTGCAGTCTTTTATTAATAATGATCTGGATGGTTAAATGGTTTAACAAATATCAGACATAGCCTAGTTCTAATTATGGCTTATTCTAGCACTGTACAAATCACATCAAATGTTGAGAAGATTGGAGTACAACTTATGTTTATCTGTACTAAATAAAAAATTTAGATAATGAGATCTACAGCATAATACTTTATGATAATTATTGGTGATCTCCTTTCTAAGCCTTGGTAGTCATCTAGGGATTTCCTTGCAATCGCAAGTGCATTTTCCTAGGATTTCAGTTACCACCTGAATGGGATGGTATGAATGTGTACCATACCATTCCGGCAAGTTTCCATCACCAATACATAGTATATTGGTACAACATGCAGTCCCATACCATGTGTCAGTACCTGATACCGTACTGTTCCAGCAAGAAACCGGTGTGGGGTCCGATTCTGGTATTTGAAACCTTGATATTACTTATTAGGAAACTAATCTAGTTGTCTTCTAGGTTGACCTTTATAGGATCGCTTGTAATGTAAATTCCACCTTTATTAGGATTGACCTAACTATAGGCCTGGTTTGTGAATCACTGATTGTCAACACACCCTAATTTACCCCTTGGCAGTTAGTGGCCTTTCAAGGTTTTACAGAGATTGATCCTCTTATGTAGCCTGCCATAGTGCCATACTGCTAACCACTTGCCTCTTTTGAGTTACAATATTTATGAGCATCACAAATTGATATGAAAGACTACGATATAATGCTTTTATCCATTTTCATGAATGCAAAATGTGAAACATATGCATGTATTCATAACTAACATCTCTAAATGTGGATTTTAGGACATACAATTCCAATGGTAATGCATTCTTATTTTCTTCTTATATCACCATTGTTGTTGATACATACATAAAATCAATAACAGAAAAAGAAACCAAAGAAATATCAAAGTAATTTAGTCAGATCTAACTAGTCCTCATCCCATCCTAGAACACATCTAAGCATTTGGAAACCATCCATGGCCGCATGATTTGTCGCTAATTTGTCATTTAGTGGCATGAGAGTGAAGCCAGTCTTCATATGAGATTACAAAAGAAAGCTTGAGAGGAGAACATAGGTCAAAGCATTAGTCAAGCAAGAAGAAGCTCCATGGATTTCAATTTTGTGGATTTCTTTGCCAAAATGTTTCATGCAGTCTGTCAGCTCATCATCAAGGGATGAATTCTGCGGAAAGATCGATTTCTTCACTCCGCCTATGGGTAGAAGATCGGTAAGTATGAGGCGTAAGCGATAAAAGAGAGACAGAGTGGGATAAGAAAGAAGATATTGTTTCGTGCAGTTTAGACTGCTTGTTTAAATGAGATAAGCCTCAGCTGAGTGGTGCTAAAGTCTTATACAACATTTTGCATGTATATATATATATATATGTATATTAGAGAACCTATGATAAACAGATCCAACAAAGCACTGCTATAGAAAGCAGTTTATATGGCCACATGTGTATACGGCTCCTAGACATTGCGCATTGATTTTGTTCTCTCAATATGCTCCTGGAGTGCATAATGGTTGTTGATGTTGCTGTACAATCCTAGGCATCCTCCTTATGCAGATTGGGCAGTATGCTGGTCAAGTGGAGAAATGTAAGACCTGAGGGATCCTTTGTCCAAATACATTCACGGTCTATAATGTCCCATTGTTATGAAAACTGGGGTTCCCTTTTTTTCCATTAACCTGTAGCCCTACCTATTGTTGCTTTAAGTAGCACTAGCACATAGAGACTAGAGGAGTTGGTAGGAACCCAAAAGTGCCTATTCTTCAGCGAAGAGATAGAAATACATGTACTACAGGAAATTCATTAGTTGCGCTAATTTTGGATGAAGTGATGGGGTTCAATTGAATCAATAGGGTTATACGCACACAAGACTGGACTTGGCCTTTTAATTTATAGAGTAATTATGGAAAAGGGAAAACTTAAATTTTCTGTGTAGAAGTTGTGATAAACAATTTTAACAATTTCTCTTTTATTATATAGTTTGTCTTTTTAAGGAGTGAATAACAAAGAAGGATTTTTTTCTCAAAAGAAATAACAATGATCTATGATCCCAAATAGATAGGACTTGCTGGTCATGGTTATGAGTTGTGGTTACTTTTCTCTTATAGGCCATCTTTCACATGATTGTGAATGAATTTATTGTTTACATTTTACCTGTATATTGGGTATTCGCATATTGATTATGTAAAAGTTCCACGCTCATATGATGTCACTTCATTTTACATCTTATCTTCATCTTCGCATTTTCTATGTCAGTTATGATATAAAATTATCATTTTTTTGGATATATTTGCAATCCTGGCAGTTAGTGATTTATAGAAAAATATTTTGTGCTTCTGAGATTAAAATAACCAAAATCTTGATGTTAACAGATATCACCCAGATAAGAATGCCAGCAACCCTGAAGCTTCAGAACTTTTCAAAGAAGTTGCATATTCCTATAGCATCTTGTCAGATCCAGAGAAAAGAAGGCAATATGATACTGCTGGCTTTGAGGTGAATGCCCTTTCGACGATTGAATTTCACAAAACTCCAATATTAGTATGGATGGTTTTTGTGATCTGCAATATTTACGTGTATCATAAATACTGTGAACCAAGTTGCTATAGTAATGGTATCAGTTCCATGTGATTAATTTCATTTGTTTATTTCAGCTAACTCAAAATCTTTTTTATTTATTTTATTTTTTGACATGTTCCACTACCTGAATATCAGCTGTGAAGATGTTCTGTTTCCTTTGTATCTTCTTTAAAAAAATTAGGTTGACGACTTCATCTTTTGATGAAGTAATTATTATGCAATAGTAAAGCATTTATTTTTTCATGATCCATATGTGATGTCGCCTGACTCATTTTAAAACTGCAATAAGCTTTAAATTTCTAAATCCGCTGTTTAAAGTCAACAGAAGAAGTTGATTCAGATCTAAATGCAGATCTGAAACAATGGTGATCCGTTGTTTAACAGCACATCCTAGTATAGGGAGAGAGGGAATAGCATGAGAGAGGACAGAGGAGAAGAAATAATAGGAAAGGAACAAGAAAGGGCAACAGAGTGTCCTGCAGCCTTTTATACAATAAGCTTTTCACATAGTAAAACTTTAATAATCCTCTTCTCAGCCGTAGACCTTTTTAAATAACCTCAAAGAAACACCTTTCATGACCCTACTAGGTCTCACTAAAATAGAAGTAAAGCTAAGATGAAACAAGCCAACGAGAAAACCTTAATTAAGGGCCCATATTACTAAACGAAATAACCCTGATATCCAATGGATACTGTTCGCAGAACTGTAGCCTGAACAGTACTTTTGGACCCCCCCCCCCTAACAAAAAAAAAAAAAAAAAGCTGAAAACAATACCTAATAAATTGAGGCAAAGAAAATTTTAATGCATAAATATGCATGGTTGTTTAGTTTATTCTAGGACAATTGGTTTTGTAAAATTAAATTGAGCATTGGAAAGGGAGTGGAACATTAAAATGCTGACGGAACAGCATGATTGGTTTCATATAAAAGTACGTAATTCTTAATGAACTTTGCTAGGCAAAATGCAGATTAAGCTGTATCTGCTGTCATCTCAATGGTATACCTCTGATCCATGTTTTTCAAAACCTTGATATAAAGACATAAGATCTACTCGAATTAGAGTATATTATCCAACATCTTAACTCATAGCTGAACCAGTTGAACTGGGGTTTAAGAAAAAGAACTGCAACTGAAGTGATCTGTATTAAAACCTGAACCAAATTGACTCAATGAGGTTGGTTCTGTTCGGTTCTCCGGTTGACGTGGAACCATATGCATCCTACGCCATAATGACTCAAATCCTAATAAACCAAGTCTAATGTAAACCATTGGTTTGATTAATTTTATTCTAACCCATGTACTTAATAAGATTAGTTGGTCAAGACAAGTTTCCTTCTCTCATTGAGGTAGAATTATAATTTGGCTAAAACGAGTATATAATCTCCAGGTATGATCCTAGAAGGCTATGATTGTAATTATACCTGAAAATAGAGAAAAAAAATTTAAAATTAAATTTTAGACTAGAGACTCATCCAATCCTAAATAACTAAACTATGCTACAACAGAACAACAAAGTGGTTGGCAGTAGGTTTCAATAAAATTCATAAGCTGGATCATATGATGGGAAAAAACTGTGGAGTCCAATAACTAAGTGGATTGTTGAACAGGAAGAGAGAGAGAGAGAGAGAGGGAGTCAATGAATCATGTTGCAATGATGTTATGGTAGTACGGTGGAGTAGTTGACTGGGTTGTTCAGCTATCTATGCCATGTATTCTGGAGGGAAGGTAGGGGGAGCTGAAGTGGGCACACAATAAGCAGTAGATGTGGTCGGTACCTCCATTCCTCGAGTGTGGCTAATGCATCAACAATAGTCGCATAAGTTTCAACTATCAATGGAACAATTGAATGGATCGTCGATGTTAGGAGGCTGTGCACTGTGGACAGCCAAATAGTATGTCAGTATTCTGGGTTCATAACATGTGATCTTAAGTCTCTCTAGTCATCATCAAAGTACAGGCAGCTTCTACGCTTGGTAAGAGGGCAGTTGGATGCATGGTCTGCCGTATCGTCCAGTATGGGCATACTGTACCATACCGGTAAAAAATCGGTACAAAACACACCTTCAAGTTGGTACAAGCTCTGTACCGCGTGTATCGAGGCGTACCGCTCCGTATCAAAATGTACCGACTTGTACCGAGGCGTACTGAGGTACATATCGGTCCGTACCAAGATATACCGATCCATACCGAGATGAAAATTGAGAAAAATAGTTGGAGAGCTATTTCGGCACAGAGATGTACCGTACCGTACCAAATCGATAAGGTACCGATACGGTATCCGGTACTGAGATTGCGGACTTTAGTGGGAGGGGCTTTTATAATCTTTAAGGACATGTTTAATGAGGTGTCCAAGGGAGCCAATCATGTAGACAACGAAGAGTGGATTCTTAATGGTTATGGGTAGAATAACTACTGCACTGATATATGCTTCAAATGGTGCAGGGCACATGACACTGTCCCAAGGCAGTGGTGACAAGGCACAATGTCACAAGGATGTTATTTGAGGGAAACTTGGGTGAACAAGTGTGAGCATGTCAAACTCAGTGATTGTATGTGATTGATTTTGATTTTCCTAGCCTATTTTTTTGAAGTTTCTTTTGCTTGGTGCATGATATGATCAATAGAGCTATTTCTTGCAGAAATCCTGTAATCAAGTTACATAATTTTGTTGTTTAGTCTATTTTTTATGCTTCCCCAGCTCTCTTAATGCAGTTTTTCATCTGATTCTGGAGCCACAAACTAGTGTTGAACATTTTCATCCTATCTGGTGGATAGTTGAAAGATTGTTATGCTGTGACTTATGCATGTGATCTAACTCAGGCTTTAGAAAGTGATGGCATGGACATGGAGATTGACTTGTCCAACCTTGGGACTGTCAATACAATGTTTGCAGCACTTTTCAGGTGATTGTTAAGTTATAAGTTCTGCTTGAGTTTTCATGTAGGCCTGTATCTGATTCTTTCGCATCATTAGCAAGCTGGGAGTTCCTATCAAGACTACAGTTTCTGCTACTGTTCTTGAAGAAGCTCTAAATGGAACAGTGACAGTTAGACCACTTCCTATTGGAACATCCGTCAATGGAAAGGTGCTTTATCTGCTGACCTTTCTCTTGGGATGAAGTTTTTTTTTTGGGTTGGATCATTTTTTGTTTAACCTTTTTCATGCATATGCAGGTTGATAAACAATGTGCTCAATTTTTTGGTGTGACAATTAATGATGAACAAGCCCAGGCAGGCATAGTTATTAGAGTTACATCAGCTGCACAAAGTAAATTCAAGGTACATAAAGATTTTACCGTAAACAATTTGTCTTCTGTATGATGTTAATGAATTACTAGAGTCCTATCTTTTTTTTGTTTTATTTTCCTTTTCTGCTGCGATCTTTTTTAATACACTAATTTCTACTCTTTTGCAGACTTGCATTTTTTAACCTGACATTGCTTTTGTTATTGTAACAGCTTCTTTACTTTGAACAAGAAGCAAATGGAGGTTATGGATTAGCTTTACAGGTGATTATACTTCTTATAGCTATTGAGTATTTGTTCCTAAAATTATTTATGATTATAAAACATGATGATATGATTCTTTGGTAAGATTTGCATCTTGTATTATGCTTTCTTTTCTGGGTAAAACTACCCCAGGAAGCAATAACAATTTAACCTCTATCATCAATCAGGTTATTTTGTTTGCTGTTGTTTTGGAAATTTCATGAAAAATGTTCCCCTTTATAAGTAATTGATAGGGCTGATGATGTCTCTTTATTGGGCTTTAATTGGATTTTGGTTGGACCAAGCGAGTTCTTGCTTTTGTGGGGCCGGCCCCAGATTTTCCAGCCTGAGATAGGTTTGGTTCAGATACAAGCCGCCTTTACCCAACGATTAAAGTACTCATGTATTATATCTATGGTGCATACCAAGTTGACATGTTTTGATGGCAAAGAAATTGGTCTATGTTGGGGAAGGAAAATAAGGACTAAAGTAGCTTGCCCATTGGGAATCTTTTTACAAACCTCTCTATCTTTTTGTGCTAGTGCATGCTCAGTAATGGGATGATAAAGCAGCCAACACATAAAATGATGGACCCTGATTGACAAAACTTGTTTTTATATTATAACCATCCTTAGCTCAAGCCAATCATAGGAGACGCTCAAAACTTGTTTTTATATGATGTGATATGATCTGACATAACATAGTATAATATAATAAATACAATATAATATAGCAATATATAATATATAGTATTATATTAATATATTAGTATAATATAATACAATATAATATAAATAATACATTATTATATCTTGGCTGAACACAATGCTGTTGATTCTTAATCTTGACAAAGAAAAGATCTTGTAAATTATCTGATCACAAAATTTCACCAAATTGTGGAATCACAACTACTTGTCAAATACTTCTTGAATCAATCATGTCTGAACATGCCAAAAACTGGGATCTAACTTGACCACTTGTCTCCTTTCCTCTTATCCTCCCAATTCTTCTTCTTCTTCTCTCTCTCTCTCCCCCCTTCTTTCTTTCATCTCCTATTTTCCTCTTTTCTTCCCTTATCCCTCTCCCATCTTTCTATTCCATTGTTGGAAGATCTAGCCTTTTTGCCTATCTACCTACGAGTTCCCCCCAGCCAATTGCAAGCTGCTTGTTGATCAAAATCCCTAGCTCCCACGATGTCCACTACCAACCATGTTACATGGTATGTGCATTAGGTGTGGGTGCATGTAAGCATCAGATCAAAAATGTAGGCCTAGTGCACGAGGCTCCTACTACTATGGGGTCTGTGGAGGGTCAGATATATGTAGCTTTATCTCCGTGTGCAGAGAGGCTGTTTTTGTGTTTCGAATTGATGACACTTAGGTCACAATGGAGCAACCTTACTGTTGCGCCTAGGCTCGGCCTATGTGTGAGCATTAAATTTATTCAATATTTAAGATTTTCTTCGTATAGAGACATGTCCAAGTGTTATATTAATGCTCGTGTTTATGTGCCAGATGTGGTTACTTTAGACTAAATTGAAGGGTCCAGTTATAGTCTACCAATGCCTTCTCTACTCTTTAGCTCCTTGTCCTCTCTTCTCACTCTCTTTCTCTTCCCCCATGACATGGTTCAAAGTTAGGCCCGAGCTCCTAATGGTCAAGGTGATTTAGGTTTTTACTTTCAAGCCTAAGCTAGATCTGGGCTTTTTTTTTGTTTTTTTGAACACTTAGATTGGACTTCTTGAGTAGAGACAAATAGGCATGATGAATCTCCACGAGATTGTGATTTGATGTTCATATCAGATCAAATTCATATTTAAGCGTGAAAAATAAAATATATTTGGTGTATAGAAACTAAGTTTGAATTCATGATCCTGGGGGATCGAATGTGCATTTTGGAGGCAAAACCTCAAGTCCTTGTTCAGAAATCCATCCAAAAGAAGCATAGAGGAGAATGTGAATATAGAAGAAAAAGATACTGCAATATTTAGTTGATTCATCTTTGCTGTCTTGGATATGGCCTTGTCCTAATACATAAGTTGTAGAAACCTGAACCCTAGAAAACAACATGCCTAGATTTAATCTAAACATTGATCTAACTAAAGTAACCCAAGCATGTAAATCAGACTTTAGTTGTAGAAAAAGAACAAGAAAAGACTTACATGCCCTAATCTCAACTTAGCTCTTTTAGGCCATGATTGCTTGGTCAAAATTAGCCCATTTGGTTCATCAAACATATGCAAATGATGGATTTCATTGAGGTTGCTATGATTGAAGGCTCAAATCTTGAGTTGTAACTGTCGTAGTTGATCAAAAATATCAATAATAAGAAATCTTATGATAAATGTATTATGACCCATAATTCTTAAATAAAATTCATTTTATGGAATTTAGCATTCTCTATTATACAAAATACTATACCTTCAGCATACAAAAGCACAAACTAACATAGTCCTGATGTTGCATCAACAATCACTAGATCTGAAAGCTATTTCAAAACATGGAATCTTTTTTCTTTCAAAAGGCAGTATATGCTTTATCATTCACTTTGAAAGGATTGTATTAACATGAAGTGAGCGACAAATCTCAGCACGTAAACTTCTAGCATGGTCAAAAGAACTTAAGTTCTTGTTGAAAGCAAATGAAATTTAAAATGTAACATGCAAATCAGATTACCATTAGAAAATTCAAAATAAATGTTTATCGATAACATTTTATAAAAAATACCATTAGTCAACATCTAATAATAAATGAGATACTGCAAATGAGCAAAACACATTTTGAAATTCAGAAAACTCTAATCTTTCACATGATTTCATGTTTTTCTTTAAATGTTTACTCTTACCAGCATGGCCAAATAAATCCACACTGCTAATAAAGACGAGACCACATTAATAAACCAGATGATGCTGCATTAACCTTCGAGGTCCACATATAAGACTTGACCAACGTGGAATCTATGATAAATGATAAATGTAGAACTTAAGTTATTGTTGAAAGCAAATGAAATTTAAAATGTAACATGGAATCTAAGACTTCTAGCATGGTCAAAAGAACTTAAGTTCTTGTTGAAAGCAAATGAAATTTAAAATGTAACATGCAAATCAGATTACCATTAGAAAGTTCAAAATAAATGTTTATCGATAACATTTTATAAAAAATACCATTAGTCAACATCTAATAATAAATGAGATACTGCAAATGAGCAAAACACATTTTGAAATTCACAAAACTCTAATCTTTCACATGATTTCATATTTTTCTTTAAATGTTTACTCTTACCGGCATGGCCAAATAAATCCACACTGCTAATAAAGACGAGACCACATTAATAAACCAGATGATGCTGCATTAACCTTTGAGGTCCACATATAAGACTTGACCAACATTTACCACCTATCTAGAGATCCACATAAATCTCCAACAATAATTCAGATGATGCCCAATATACTACCTGGCCAGAGGTTCATATGCAGCCTTCAAGTTTGATATTACTTTTTAGAGTTGGAAGAGCGTCACAATTGCTACATGGAACATACATTAGAAAGCTACTATGAAAAAAAGATAAACAGATGTAGAATAGCTTCTAATATGAATATAATTATATGTCAAAACATACGTGAGTTCAAAAAATGTTAAATAAAACAACTCATGTTTTCATAATTTCCAATGGAGTTATAAAAAAAAAAAATTCAAACCAACATAGAAACCAAATTTCTAAAGAATAATTCTTTTTCTTTGCAATTAATAATGGATTTCAAATTCTAAAACAACTTTAAAAGCTGAAACCAATCTTAAAGTTCAGAAATTCAAATGAAACACTGAGTTTAGGGAATAATCTTGTGGTTCCAAACTTTAAAACGTCATCTATAAGCTTTGAATAGTCACAAAATTCAAAAGACAGAAAAACCTTGACCTTTGAAAATTGACCCAGGTTTTGGAGTTTCAAAACAATAACTGGATTTGGGATTTATTGCAAAGTTAATAAAATATAAAATATAGTTTAAATTCATGATGATTGATAATTTGTCCTAATAAAAGGATGACAAATATCTAAAAAACCATATGATTTTGAATTTTTAGAACAAGACATAGACTTGAGATGGATTGTAAGATTCATAAACACAAAACTTAAATTTGAGGAACATGGAGAAGTTACTGCATTATGCAAATGAAATCCATGACTCTTTGTCCAAGTTCCATTCCGCTCCTCCTCTTCTTCCTCTCTGTGTCTGTGTGTGTGTGTGTGTGTGTGTTTGTTTGTTTGGGGGGGGGGGGGGCGGGGGGGGGGGGGGGGGGGGGGAGGGGGGCGGTCTAGCTATCCTTCCTTTCCTTAACCTCACTTATCTTCACAGCTTCTATTTATAGGCAAAATAGGTCAGTGCACCTAGCTAGGTTGGTTATTTTAGTTTCATAAAAAAACTCAAAAGTTCAAATTTTGAGAAATAAAAATTTAACTTTTCAGTTTTAGTAAAATATCCAGATTTTTGGGATTGGGCCAGAGAAGCAAATTTAAATGCTAAGGTTTTTCTCAAGGCTTAAGTTCTCGTAAATTTTATTATGCTTAAACATTGCTAAAATCTAAAGGCTAGTAGAAAAGTCAGTGGCTAATATCTTAATCTTCAAAGCATTTCGCTTAAAATAATGCTAAAGAATGCTAACTTAGTAGAAAATAATTCTTATTTAGATGTTACAACCACACGCGCGCGCGCGCGCGCGCATATATATATATATATATATATGTATATTCTTTCATTGTGTTGGCTTTATTATGGAGGAGCTCCAAAATCATCTACAATTTATCTTAAACAGATGCCTGGACACCGTGCCTCAGCCTTAAAGAATTAAAATTGAAACCAGTCCAAAAGTAGCATAAAAATAAAAAATTACCTAAAGGACTCATCTAACTATAGGTTAGCAACTAACTATCTAGCTTGTGCTATCACTGGCTAGAAGTGACGCAACTCAAGTTTGAGACATCAACAACTGCATATACAGTTCAAACCAATAGTCTTGGTTGGAGGTAATATTATTATTGGCCAGTTAGCCCCTTGTAACCAGATTGCAATCCTTGTGACAAATTTTAGATTCATTACTTTCTAAAAAGTGAAAATCAAATCAAATGACTGTTAGGAATGATCAATTTAAATCAACTATAATTGTTGAACTGATACCAGCTACCCATATTTAAATTTTTACTAACTGTATATGTAAATATGTAATCATTCATCTAATAGTCCATACATAAAGTAATCAGTATTAGCCATGATAGTTAAATGATCATCTAATAGTCAATGGAACCTGCGTAGGTTGCCAAATGAATGTTTGTCACTTAATAGGTTTTGTTGAGACGATTTTTTTCAATAACAAATCAATATAGTTTTTTTACAAGGTAGATGTTAATAAATTGTTAAAATGTTAATGCATGTATGAAATTCAAAATGCCATATGGTGAAAAGTATATTTGTGCTGTTTATATAAAAGTTACTACTATACACTTAACAGAAGAAAGCACAGAAACTGTAAGATATTTTTCCTTAGGGGGAATTATCTTCTTTGAGCAGGTTTTATGTCCTTTGCTTTAGTTGTTAATTGTATTAGCATCTCATCACCGTGTTGACCATAATTGATGCATGAGGAACCTGTCATTGGAATTTATGCAGTCTTTTTATAGTTGGATAATGCATTTGCTTTCAGAGTTTTGGTTTTATTTGTGGATTTGTTTAGTTCATGACAGATTGAATTAATCAGTTCTATGGCAACTTATTGTCTTATTGCAATACTGGTTATTGGTTCATGTTTGTAAGTTTGGAATTTAGATGGTATTCTATAACAGCAACAGTATACAATATTGTCACTACAGATGTAAACATCTCATGTTACTTCGTTGCATCCATAGATGATATTGCTGCATTTGACTTATATCATAGTTAATATAATATACAGCTTTCTCTTTCTCATTCAGGAGGATAGTGAGAAGACTGGCAAGGTAACATCTGCTGGAATGTACTTTTTACATTTTCAAGTTTACCGCATGGATTCAACAATGAATGCGGTATGGAGCTTTGTCACCTTAAATTATTAGGCTATAATTTTCTCATGGTTATAAGTAAAACAGTGTGGGATTAATGGTTGGTTTATTTTTCATTGGTGTAGTTAGCAATGGCCAAAGATCCTGAGGCTGCTTTTTTCAAAAGATTGGAAGGTTTGCAACCTTGTGAAGTGTCTGAATTGAAACCTGGCACTCATATATTTGCAGTTTATGGTCTGTATTTCCTTACATCCTTTCTTTTATATTTCATTTTGAAGTATATGAAAAAGTTTACTTTAATATTTGACCTCTTCTATTTCTTTCAGGTGATAATTTTTTTAAACCAGCCACCTATACCATTGAGTCTATGTGCTCAAAATCATATGAAGATACAACCCAGAAGCTCAAGGAGATTGAGGCTCAAATTTTGTCCAAGAGAAATGATCTGCGCCTGTTTGAAACAGAATATAGAAAAGTAAGAAGTTGCATTTTTTCTGTTATCAAATGTAGCAGGAGACAACCCTTCTAACCCACTTTTGTATTGTTGTGCAGGCTTTGGCACGTTTTCAGGAAGTGACAAACAGATATAGCCAAGAAAAGCAATCTGTAAGCATCAATATTATTATTAGTAGTATTTATTGTTATAGGAGATGATTTCGGTAAATGGTTTTTAATTGTGCCTATGTCCTGGTGCTAATAGACCAACCACTTCTGGTCATCATATAATTCAGAAGTAGAAGGGCCGTTCTTATAGTGTCTAAGTGCTTACGTGCTTTTGTTAGACAACAAATTAATTAAATTTGATTGTGATCATAAGAGAAGGGTATTTTCATTTCTTTTACTCTTCTGTGGCTTTATTAAGTCTTTCCTCTGTTCTCTCTGCTGCTAACTGTGGATGTTCCTCTCCTCATCATGCTACATCCCTATTCTCATTATTTCTCCTCTATTTTAAGGGTGAGAAGATTGCTGTATTATTCATGTATCTTTATAAAAATAGAATTCAAGACCTCTCTGTTCGCTTGTCCTGTTATCCTCCAAAGAACTCATTATTTCTCCTCTATTTTAAAGGTGAGGATTGTCATATTCATGTTTCTTTGCGAAAATAGAATTCAAGTCCTCTCTATTCATGTGTTCTGTTATCCTCCAAAGAATTGACGCTATTCTTGGGTTGAATATTCACCACTAAAGATTGTGGACAGGATGTATATTCAAACTCTGCAGTAAGCCACAAACCAATGCATATTTCTGGTTTTTACCCTGAACCTAGAACTCAGACTGGAAAACAATGTGGACTTGTTCTTCCATTGCGAGCTATGTTGCTGTATGATTTTTAGCTTTTTGTGATCTTTTATGCTTCCTCCATTCATGTTATTTTGGTTGCCTTGCTCTTTTTGTTAACCCTAAAATACATTCGAGAGCCTAATCTTATATTGTGGCCTTAATTTTTGTTGCTTGTCTTGATACCTATTTCATGAGGTTTCTCAAATGGTTTAACACTAACGTTTAACCTTAGGTGCAATTCTCTTGCAATTCCTTTAAGGTACTTGTTGCTTTTCTTGCCAAACACTCCACATCTGCCTTGCCATTTTTATACTTTCGGCCCTCTTGATTGCCCAAATATCTTGCTCCATAGTCCCACTGAACATCACAGGCATATTAGTGCACAAAATTTTCTTCATAAAGTCAAATGAAAAAAAAATCATACTTTTTGGAAATACTTATCCACTTCATCAAACTTGCTGTGGTATCAGTTTAATTGTCATCGATATCTCTTTTCTTATGCATGGTTGAACCCCTGTCTGACTTAATAATCAATATATGTTGCCTCTGGTGTTCTATTTTCCCTATTTGTATATCCTAATTTTTGACCCTTGTCCTCATGCTATTGATTGTGCATTGAAACAATATCATTTCAAGAAGATATGCCAAGTCATCTGTGGATATAGGAAGTTCATTGATGATTAGTGCAAAAGTTATTGACTGAGGGTTGACCCTTAATATAGGCCAGCCATGAATTATGCAATTACCTTGACATGACTACTGGTACTAACAAGTGTTAAAATACATGTATCTATGTACCTTCAGATCATGTCAGATAGTTCTTTGCTGTATCGTAAAAGTTAATGAATCTTGTATAAGACACACTATTTCAAAAGAATTATTCTGTTGTTTTATTTTGTTATTATCCTTTGGAAATCCTCATTTCTATGTAGGTGTCAAGCGTGACTGTTTGTTGTCATCCTGCTGCATCAAATGACCTTAATCATTATATTTTAACCTGTATCACATTAATCCTTGCCCTTGACTTATTTCTGGGTTGTTTCCAATTTCTTTGAAGGTTGATGAACTGCTGAAACAAAGAGACAGTATCCACTCCTCATTTACGACTGTAAGAACTGTCGTTAATGCCAGTGGAAGTGCTAGTGGCCGCAGCAAATATTCCAATGAAGAGATCAGGTCTGAGAGCCCAGCCGATGATGGAAGTGTTGATGGGAAAGATAAATCTCACAAAAAGAAATGGTTTAATCTTAATCTCAACCGCTCTGATAAGAAGGCTTGAACATTTGTATTCCAGGATGAGATGGAAGAGATTAAGGTATTCATTAGTAGGAGTATTGAGTCACCCTTTCATTGTTTTCTCACATATGTAACATTCCCCTGCCAAAGTCAAGAAGGTTTTCCTGTACCAGTTCTCAATTATTTTCTCTGCGCTCTGCTAGTATCGCAAGTTTTGCTCTCAGATGTTGTTTGCTGGTGAATGTATTTCTTTGTTATCATTGAATTCAGCTCCCAATTAAATTATTTCGCTGTATGCATATCCTGCAAGTTAGTGAGAGTTTGATCATTTGTTCTTGGTGAAAAACCTTAAAAAATATAAAAATCAGAGGTGGTGACCTGATGATAGAGGCAGCGAGGGAGGTTATGGGGTCCAATTTACAGTCCATTATAAGTTGGTGGCGCTGAGTGGTGAGACACCTGTATTGGATTGTAGTCTTATGCTCTTTGAGAGGACTGGCATTGTGAAATTTTTGAAAGATCTTGGTATTGTTCTTTCATCTGTGCTTAAAAACTGCCATCCCAGGTTTTTGTTTTGATTGTTTCTTTTGCGTCTCTTGGTATAAAAAAGATTGAAGTTGGACATTTCAGAATGCCCTGTAAGTTTTTTAGCCATTGCAATGGCATCCTTGTTCTTGTTACGGTTGAAATTACACTGCTACCATGGGAAGCTTCTTCCTATCCTGATTTCTCACCTCTCTCGCTCACGCTTCAAGATAGTCTTCGGCCCTACAAAGAATGATGGTAGGGCAGGTATAACATGAGGAGATAAGGATAGAGAAGTCCCATTCATGTATTGTAAATTCGGTTGTGATTACATGAACCATGACGGTATCCAAGATGACCAATGCCCTCAAACCTGACTCTGTCAAAACCAGTGGCACAGTTTCAAGCAACTTTTCAACTCACCAGCAACATCTTCAAAACTTTCTCCAATACTGTGATGCTCAGTGTCAAAGTAGAGAAGGCTTCAAAACTGAACAGGAAGTGTTAATCATTGACAAGTTATCTGACATCAACCTCTGAAAGTTCCAAATCTAATTCCTGGACATGGCAGCTTTAAATTAGGGAGGATTTCCCAATAAATCTAGGAGTCCATAGACTGCCACGCAGTCGGACCTATATTAGTAGTCCATAGTCATAACTTAAATCCACAATAGGGAATCGATCCTCTAATAATTTTCTCCTCGGTTCGAAAAGAATCTGAAAGAGGAGAAGAACTAGGATATGTACTATGTACGTGCAATAGCTTATAAATCTGTCTCGAAAACCCTAATGTCTTAGAAAACTCTGCTGCAGTGCATCTCACGATTTCTTCTACTTCTCGTAGCTTCAGAAATTCCTACCGTTGGGGTTAAATCAATAGTGGATGCCGACGCCCATAACTTACCTTGTGGCACAAGACTGCTGTCTGGCCTAATTCTTTGACCAAATGCCAAGATACATAATCAAGAGATCCTAAAGGTACAGAAATTCAGACCAAAAATAAGTATAATATAGCATATCTTCACTAGCCGGAATTTATCCTATATGGACCCTACATGTACATACATTTCATCAGCAAGTTTCGCCGTCTTGATACCGGACTTCAACCCGGTACCATATTAGCATAGTGTAGGCACGATACGATACAGAATTTTTTTGGCATACCAAGTATCGATACGCTATCATACTAGATATGATATTGAACTGGTACGGTATGGTATGCTCCGTACCATGCGATTCAGGCTGGTATGGCGTACCTTATATATTAGGCTAGGGTTCATGCAAGCCACCTGTTTACATAGTCCAACAAAAAATTTCTTTTAGACATCATAATATGCGACTCCAGTTTTGACAAGGCTGGAGAATTATTTCCTCTAATCATGGTGTTTCACTTTGATAGGTTGGAAGAAATGGATCTCCATCAACCATACCAATAAGAGTAAGAGAGAGAGAGATCCCAAACTTTTTGAGTGCTTTGACGCATTGTCTGAGCTGATTTCAAAAGAGGCAATTGACCATTTGCCTCCTGGGCCAACCAGTTCTCAAGAAGTGCGGTGGATGATAACCAATGTCGATGCACATAAGAAGGAAGCTTCCTTCCCTCAAATCCAAGTTTTCCAAGTGCATTATTGTATGGTGGGAACCTCTTTCCATCCTCCTCTTTGATTTCAAATTCCTTGCTGACCCTAATATTATCCTAAGAAGAGCTTTTTGTCATGCTAGCCCAGCTTCTTCAAAGCTCGGAGCCTTCCACGTAATAGGCTCTCGTATATTAACAATTTTATCCTACGACTTTCGGCCAGCGGATGGCGGTAGAACTCGATACCCGGACATATAGATGTGTTTACGGGGCCACAAATCTAGTGGTGGGCCCACCCTCGATCACCATCTGATAGAGATGGCTTATGGACTATATGGACAGGCTTTACAAAACTAATGATCCTGGCCCTTTGCGTATCCGCTCTTTTTAGATTTGCCTCTTTGGTGGCCTTCTCAGGGGAAAGCGACCCACTTGAATTGAAACCTTGGTCGGATGCTTATTTGACAAGGTGAAGGGCAGGGTTATCCTATTCCCTTAATAGGCATGGAATTGTATTACGACTCTGGTTGGTTGCGGACCTGAGATTCTGCACTTAAAAGGCCAGCACAGGAATTCCATGCCGTCTTCCGTCATTTGATACCGCTGGTGACAAGAAGCCAACCGCGCTATTTGTCAAGCTTTGGAGGGTTAGGTCCTCCGGATGATGCAATGAGAAGACATCGAGTATCGTAGTTCAGTTGGTGGCTCGGTGCCTTTAGTCCAGAAACTGCAGCTGTAGATGGTAAGCGGGTTTGGTATTCTTGCTTGTCCAAATGTTTGGGGCTGAGGTAAGAGAACAAATCCTGTGCGTCTCCTAAGGAGAAAGAGAGAGAAGAACTTGAAGGAAATAACCCAGATTCATGCATGACTTGAGGCTGAGATCAAAACCTCCTCCACGAAAAGTTCAACAACCATGGCTCTCATCTTTTTCCACCGCACGAGGAATAATGTTGACCGAGACCAGCTGGCCCAGTACAAGAAAGCTCTAACACTGCCTCGATCTTAATTAGGGTGCTGTGGTTGATGTGGGTTTGAACTTAGCAACTATATGGATCCTAATTAAACAACCCTGGCTTTGGTTTTCAAGTTTTATATTCCACATAAGACATGCTATAATTTATCAACTTGACTCGTATCTACTACTATTAAAGAGTCATCTAGAGTTGGACAGCAGGAAGTTCGACTTTAAGCAGCGAACCTTCCGAACGCATTTAATATTTATTTTTATTTTTATCTGGATGTTTTAACCTGGTACCGAGAGAGGGGTAAAAAAGTGCCATGGAGGGGCCGGCCTGCGCTGCAAGAGAAAAAACAATGGGAGCATGGGGACAGCAGCATGGAATGATCAAGGCCATGCATCCCTTTTTCATGACGTGCAATGCACGCGTTGGGTACCAGTCACAGTAAATACAACAAATACGCATTGGTATCCGTAACTTGGTTTTGTCTGGGTGCCACTTAGTTTTACGTGGGCCTCACTCTTAACCATGGAACGGAATATTCTAGGGTTAGGGTTTCTTACGCAGGACAGAAAAACAAATCTTGCTGCAAGATCCCAATTAAATAGGCTCCGTAGGAACATCTATCTATTTGTTCTCGATGTGCATGCACTTACAAAATATGTGCGTTTTGTATGTGTACAGTTGGAGATAGGTGATGAAACAGGGGGTCGAAGTGAATGAAATGAAAGGACGAAGAAATGAAAAAAATAACGGTTAGGTTAGGTATACTAGTTAAATTACTTCATTCAAGATAGTGTTTTCTTATGGTAAATCGAAATTGACTCATGCATGGAAACCGTATCTCCAAAATAATATGTCTAATAGGTTGAATATCTCCATGGATTGCACTCTCAAAGGGCCTCAAGAGATAAAACTTTCAACTTGGAAAAAAGAGAAAATACATTCAAAAATAAGAAAAGAGATAGTGTCAGCTGGCTTTCTGGATGCAAGAAGGATCAAAGAGATGTAATCACCAATTTGAACCAGAAAGGATAAAGAAATAATAGTAGGTTCCATTATCTTAAACTTTTAAAAATTTTCGCTACTGAGATGCTGCCTGCTCAGAGAATGGTAGATAAGAAACTAAGTTAAGCTGGAGGAAATAAAGGATAGTATCAATTGGAAAGTAAAAAAGGTAGGAATATGAAAATGTGGTAATGATTCAAATCTTTTTGTTAGTTACAATTTTAGATTTATATACATGACCTTTTCAATCGCTAGATAGATTTCTAATTCGTAACTTCCCACCTATCCGCTAGCATTTGCCATTCTATGCACTTCCTAATCGATACTACTCCTGATTTAACTTTTGTGCATTATTTTCACTTGTTACATTGTGTCTTTCATTAATTGTCCACCAACAATTTGATGCAGTTACATCTAATAACTTGCTTTAGGCTGATAATCATTCATTAGGATTACGTTTTAAGTACTTTATGTATTAATAGTCATTCAAGCCACTTTAAATGTTTTATTTCAACCTAATAGTCTTCACCACTTGGTCTAACAATTTTATGTCTAATCTCTAACATTTAACCTGCTAGCCAACATTTTGCTTCAGTTAGTGGCTTCCATGTTTGACCTGTTGAGCTAGGTCTCAACCCTTAAGCCGTGCCTTATATTTTAGTGCATTGAATCCACACAATTTAAACAAAATGTTTATTATGAAAAAAGATCCGATGTGATTAGCCACACATATCGCCATCCAATCTACAATACTATTAGCCTCTCCACAAATATGTGTGACTTTGAAATATTGTAAATATGCTCTCATTTTCCAGCAAACTTGTTGACGTGGATAAGAACCAACCTCTGAAGGAGCTGATATAGATAGCTATTTAACAACCGTCAAAAAATATGATTTTCTTTTAGAATTCTTATTACATCAGATATACTATTATGTGCACCGCGAATTTTGCCACTGAAACCATAGTATCAAATAATTCAACTCTACGTGCCGCAACCAAGGTGCTACTTATAGTTCTTATAATATAGTTGGCTCCATCTCAATCACCTCCATTCAAAATATTCCTATCAAAATTAATTTAAAAAAAAAAATCAGAGGATGGTAGCTCCTATGAAAAAAAAAAAAAATCCCAACCTATATTGTAAATTTGGAAGGACCTCTGCTGGCCCCCAGCTTATCTAGAGCTTGTTCATCAGCAGGTGGAAAGACAAATGAGTCTTAAATCACGGATGCTCCTTGTAGGCTTCTGACAGCCACTCTCCACTATGTATATCAAAGTGAGCCTAGCAAAGAGCACTTGCTCTAAGTCTAAAACCATTATTTTAAGCGATACGTATCTTAGAATGAACTAATTAATAAAGCGGCTATTTTCGTGCTTGTTTTGACTAATATATTGAATGCACTTAATAAGTCGACTGATCGAGTGTCTTTTATTTTATTTTATTTTATTAATGCGAGGACTGATCCAGTTTCTCGACCAGTTGCTGCTTACGTTCACACCAAAAAAAACGTTACGTTGTTACAAGCGCTAGGTATAAAATAAAAAATAGCTGCCACCTTTTCTTTTCTTTTGTACTGGATCGATATAAATAAGTGGTATGGGGAGGAGGAGGAGCGCTGTCGTCGTACAATCATCGAACCCTCTGCAGTATAAAATATAACGTAGCTTCCCCCTTCGGGTTCCGCGAACTTCGTCGTGATCCGATCAAATGGCTTCTTATACTTCTCTCACCACGTAATTCTGTACTTACTCTGCGGTATGACACGTGGCCGGGTGAAACTGCTACAAGTGTATTGTCGACGTCATCCCGTGCCGGCTTACGTTTCAGGTGGTGAACTTTTCCCAGCCAATCCTCCCTAACGGGTCAACTCGCCAACTCAGTTCGAACCCGGAACGTCCTCATTCATGGTCATCCGATATATATTACCATTTATTTATTTTTAATGGAAATAAAAATAATTAATTCTTGCTAAAGATTTCTAATTCTCGTCATACGAAGAAGTCATTCATTGAATGGAACAAAATGGAATCATAGAAAATATAACAAAAAAATAACCGCAATTTACAGGATCCGATCCACCATAGAATTAATTCATACATATGTCATGATACGAGCGAGATGAGTCGATGCTGGCGTCCGAGTCGAGACCGAGTCAGAAGCCAGCGGGAGCCAAGCTAAGGTGGAGGTCCAGCCCGGACGTCTCGTCCGTACCACCGGCCGGCAGGTCCCTCGCCCCGCCGCCCAGAGCCGAACCGGGGAACCGGGCGGTCGAGGGCTCGTCGACCTGCCGGTCCTCATCGTAGCAGCGGAGGCTGGCGCCGTGCACCTCGGAAGCGGCCTGGGAGTAGGCGGCGTAGGCCGGCGACGCCCGCGCGGCGGAGGGGACGACGCAGCCTTGCGACAGGTAGAAGGGCGGGCCCGCCCGGGAGTAATAGACCCAGCTGCTGGCCGGAGGTGGGGAGGAGGTGGGTCCCACGAGATGAGCGGTGGCGCCGCTGCCGACGGCGAGGAGGTGAGGCGGGGGACCGAAGGCGGAGGCCATGGGGTTGCGGGGGTACAGGGCGCCGGTCTGCGAGCGGTGGCTGCCGCCGGCGGCGTGGTGGTGGAGCTGGGCGCGCTTCAGCTGCTGGCGCTCCTTCTTGTGTGCGTTCTGGTGGCCGCCCAGCGCCTGCGAGTTGGCGAACTCCCGGCAGCAGTACTGGCACTCGTACTTCCTCCCGTCCCCGGGGGCCGTGGCCGCCGTGATGGTGGACAAGGGATCGGAGGTAGCGCCAGCCTCCGGCGAGGACTGGTGGTCGGCCTCGTCGTCCTCGGACACGTGGAAACCGAAAAGCTTCAGGCGTGGGCTGCTGGTGGTAGTAGGTTTGGTCTGGCACTGGATCCCTGCCATCTCCTTACAATCCCTATAGCACTACTTTTATCATCTCAGTCCTTATCAACTATAGATGTAGATAGATAGGGGGAGAGAGAGAGAGAGAGAGAGAGAGAGAGAGAGAGAGAGAGAGAGAGGAGGAGGAGGAGGAGGAGGAGGAGGAGGAGGAGGAGAGGGGCATATGGAGCTCATGTGGGATGGGCTGAGCGCGTGTATTTATACCATTAGAAAGGGGGATTTAAGATAATATGGAAGGTGGGGAAGGAGCCACAGCTGCTCATTGAGAGATGGATTGGACGAATAATTTAAATAATGGTAGTGTGTGTGTGTATATATATATATACATATACCATATACATATACATACATATATATCGTATTATATTGTTTTTCTTTGCTATATAGGGGAACAGGGAAAGGGATGGGTTGGCTGCGGACATCCCGAGGGTTAGGTGATATTGGGAAGATACGCTACAAAGGCTCGGGAGACTTAGATTGCATGCTTTTGTCCCGGGTTGTGCTGTGCTTGATTTTCCTTCCTTGATTTGTTTGTGACTTCCTTGCCTTACCGCTGCTTCTTTTTACCAACTCCTTGCTTTTGGTGGGGTAGATGGGAGATTGATGCACGGTAGCTGATGATATTTATATTGGCTTAACATGTACTGTCCGAAAAATATCAGTCCATTGGTTATGGGTCCATCACCAGCAGTAGGGATTAAGTAGGTGGTGATACTTTGATCAAGGCCTAATAGTTGGATGACTGCCACGTAGTGAGAGATACCTTAAGAAAAACCAAAAATGGAAACACCAAAACTCTCCGGCCCCCGCGGACAGCTTAGTCACGCTGCTTGAGAGGGAGTCTAGGTTGCTTTGTATCGAGACAAACTTTTTATGAATTCAAAAGCTGGAAAAGGTTTTAAAAGTATGCTCATTTTATATTTTCAATATAGAGAATAACAATTTTCTGTCATCAAGAGCCAATTTGCCTCGTCTTAGCTATTTCTTGAATAACAAATGGCCGCAAAGCTTAAATTTTTGGGTAAGTTAATTAGTTAACATGATATTGGAGCTCAAGTTTATAAGAAATTGCAAGTTCAAATCACTGTCATGTCAAGTTTTTGTTAAATTTTATTACCTATCATCTTGTTCCTATCGAGTCTCCACGTGTAATCCAGGTCGCAAGCGAGAGAGGGATGTTAAGCCTAATAATCTTTGTTGGTCCTCTCTCTATCAAATTTAAGCTTTTTGTTAAAATAATTGGTTAATAAGATTGTTGATCTCTCTGTACTAGATCTAATATTAAAATTGAGATGGCGGCAATCTCAACATATTTCTAAAGAGAAAAAAATGTCATCAATGATGTTAAAGGGGTCTTTACTTCATTTGGGGACAAACATAAAGAAACATCAGTGGATTATTGGGATTATTGTGATAGCTTTGACATCCACTGTTTCCTGTGCACGCAAAAGCTGTAAGAGTGGTCAGATCCAAATTCCTTTATTTGGGCCTCGAAATAGACAATCCAACCAATTTCTTTTGGAAAGAATTTTAACTAAATGTATCCCTCAATTTAGAAAAAATTAGGCAGAGTCGATGTAGAAATCAAGATTCACCTTCTGTAGAATTTTAGCTTTTTTATGTTTATTTTTACTAGTCATGTCTATTTTGAAAAACTAACTCTTATTCAAATTAAGAGAGGAATTCAAACGAATTGAGAAAAAAATAGGGGATCAAGACTCTACTATTGCAAAATTTTCTATTTTTTCTAATTTTTTTGAGAGATTTGAATTAAGTAGGTTGAAAAAAATTCTTTGCTCTATCTAATCAGAGGACTAAATAACTTCTAGTTATTTTGCATTTTAGCTATTTTTAGAGAAATTCAACATCTTAACTAGAAGAGGAGCCAGACTTACATTTAGAGAGAAAAACTTCACTCGTATACGCAAAAGTCTTGTATCATAATTTTGTGCTTGGAGTTTTGAAAGTAAAAAAGGTCGACACCTGTTTTCATTATTTTTCATGACATTCAGCATTTACTATTTTCTTTAAAGAATTGAGTTGAGCAAATTTGAGAAAGAAATTCCTTTTTTTTTGTTTGGACCAGCCAGTAATCTAATCCAAGCATGCATTTGATTATTTACCATCTATTGTCCTATTGAACCATCGACACTCTATGCAACCAATATCTAGCATCCATCATTGCAAAGTTTTACACCTTGTTTGTTCATCTAAAGGCTTTTGATACAAAGCATACCTTCATTTGGAATGTCTTGATTTCTTTCAAAGGCTGAACATGCACTTTTCAACATTGCTATAGCGATCATCTCTTACCATGTCATTCTATGATGTTCATATCAGAATGAATAAATTTTACATTACCTTACACCTTTTCATCATACGTAGTCTATGCATCATCATTGTCGTCATCGTCATCGCTGCCGTTGTTATCATCATTGTCGTTGTCCTCTTTGATCTAAAACCTCCATATTGCCTCCTAAACTTAGTGGTGGGTGTTCAAGTTTGGATATTCATTTTGATAATGGTGGCAGAACAATCCAATTTACATCCATGGCCACCTTCAATCTTCGATCTTTGATCCACACGTTTGCCGGTCATAAAGCTCTCCAATGATCTGCTATACCGCCACTAATTTGTTATAGTGAATTAGTCCTAGAATATGAGATATCAATATCAGTATATCATTGAATTTTAATGAGTGTGTAGAAGACGCATAAATAAAAAACAATATTGAAAATAAAGATGGAGGGAGTCCACACTAATGAATGGAGGAGAAGAAACAAATAATAGGAAGACTTTCTCCCAATTCAATACAGTAATTTGTTTTGGAGCTTACGCTAGCTAATTTAGAGCTTGATTTATACAAGAAATGGCTCTAAACTCTTGATAGAACTGAACCACTAAAGACACTAACATATTAGCTTCAGAATATTTGTCTTAGAACCAAACTGTACACACTTGACCAATGTCCTATTCCACCACAAACTTCCACTCATAGATTATCTCACAGTCTCATCACATTCTTCAAGCTTCTTGACAGCACGACTCAGTATCGAAATTGTTTCAAACTTCGACTCAGCCTTCACTTCAGCAATTTCTCTAACAATTTTATCCAGTAGATCTGCCTTTTCCAGCAACATCTTGTCAATTCAGGGACTTGCTCCTTTGCTACCTGACACCAAAGTGGGAGCTTTTACCTTACTTCGATGACAATACAACGCACCCTAATTCTATCCGACGCCTCCAATATCTTTTTTTCCCACAACTAAATTAATGTTCTGCATGTCAACTATAAGAAATGCACTGTATCTGATTCATAAAGTAATTCTCTTAGCAATCAAGTTAAATCACGGCAATTGCTTAATTATGTTTGAGAATCTAATTATTAGTTGCCCATGTCTTATCATGGTTCGAACTGTCAAGCATAATTATTACGGACAATAGTCTAGACTAGGTCTTCTTTATTTGTCACCACAATTGTTCTCTTACTAGAGACAACTTGGCATTAGTGAATATTAGAATACAATTCAGTCCATAATCATCTGTCAACCTTGCATCGACCCTCCACTTTTTCTACTTTTTGTATTTAGATTTGAAGTACATTGAATGCCCTTGGAGTTTATGCTATTAATTAATGTATTGAACTCTTATATATGCTTTTGTGTAGCTTCTGCCATTACAGCGGCGGCAGCAGCTGCAGCAGCGAAAAATACAACCAGAGCTAGGGTGGTCATCGAAGTGCAGGACACGCATGGGAGAGTCAACTGCTTTGAAGTTTTTCCATTTATTTATTTTCATTTTTCTCACTAATTAATAGATCTTTCGGCTTCCTATATATATGTACCCTACATTTGATGCTCGATTCCACCCTCTGACAGAAAATATATATGAGCAAGAGAAACAGTGAAGCAAAGAAAAAAAGCCTCCCCAACCTATGAGTGTGTTTTCTAATATCCTCATAGACCCATAGAATTCACTACAAGACCTGGTTTGTCGAGATAATAGACAGTAAGATAATCTACTAAATTCTAAAACTCTACAAAGTTGTGTTGTTAGAAATAGATAAGCGCATTTATTCTACATAAATTCAACAAACTCTACAAATGGATAGGAGTAACTAAATTAAACAGGCATGCTTAACTGCACCAAAAAAAAAAAAAAAAAATCACTCAGCTGCCATGCATCTTTCCAGTTGCTCCTGTTAAACCAACCTTTTTTTTTTGATGTACCTTTCAAACTGATCATGTAGCCTGCTAAAGTTGCAAATCGGTCGAGCGGTCCCTTAAGTTAGATTTTCTATGTTATGCTAGCATTGCTCACTCATCTTACCTGCTTGTCCCAGAACAGCAATTCTGACTCAAACAAGCTCATCCTTCAAGTAAGAGTTATATATATATGTAGGCCATGAAAAGGGCTTCATGAATCAACATGTCAACTATGTTATGCCTGCAGGAATGCCATGACAAAAGAAGAATGCTGTTCATGTGCGTGCCCTCCATGCATGATCATCGCGACGAGGCATGTCGAGTCCCATTCATGAATGCTCGACCAATAATCGAGGTTGCCCTTGATGATGGACCCCCACATATGACGACATACGAAGCTTACTTTGCCAGTAAGATTAACTGGTGCTGTGTCACTGGAACACACTATTGTTGCAGCACTCAGTTCACGGGTTCAACAACTCCCCTACCCTGAAGAGGACACTGAACAGCGGAAGACTGCGATGGCTCATGCATCGCTTGGCCGAAGCCGACCGCCGGGGGCCAAGGACTTTTAGCCGACACCTCTCCTGTCTCCAACCCGATCTGTTCTTATGGTCCCACGGTCCCCAACTTATGTCCACAAAATGTATACACTTGAGCACCGAACACAAAATTTAGCCCAGACATACCCATGTATTGATAAAGATCGATACCCATTCTCTCATTTGGAAACCTTATGAATGTGGAGGAGAGAGAGAGAGAGAGAGAGAGAGAGAGAGAGAGAGAGAGAGATCTTGGCTTTCTACGTGCCATCTTATGCTTCTCCGTGTTTTTTTTCCAAAGGTATAGGTTCTTCCAGCTTCATGTAAAAGATCAAACCACGTTTGATGCATTATTTATGTTTTTAAGAAAAAAGATGGGGAAAGAGCAGCCGCAGCGCTTCATCTTTAAGCCACTGTGCTTTCATATTAATGAAGCTGAAGTGAGATGACAAGAAACTGACTCATCAAGAAGTCTAACAATTGGAATTTTCAACAACCTAAGTGTGTGGTAGGTGTCGATTTGCTTAAGAGTAATAATGTCAATCAAGATACATCCCACTTAGCCTACGATGGCTGGCTACCTTGATGGCTTGATATGATGCCGACACTGAAAGGCCGGGTCCAGCGAGTAGAATATTAGGCTGCAGACTAATTGTTATAAACCCAAAGGTCGATTGACTCTCCGCATCTGTTGAGCAATCTAGCAAATAATTTAGAAAACGCAAGTGGAGTTAACGGGAGTCTTTTAGGTAACAGGTCACGTCATGCAGGAAAGCCACCTGGACTATATTTCACTACCTAATCGTTCGGATAAAGGTGGCATCTTTGGCATGGAAAGAAGGTGAATTCACCTATGGATCACCAAATGGTCGCTTAGAGATTCACGCAGACGGGTAAATGACGGAGTTTGGAGTGCTTTGAGATCATCGCTATGGGTGATACGATCTCGATCGTAATCATCCAGCCGATCTAGCATGTTCCAATTTGTGGGTGCAAGAATGGGTGCCGGACGGTTAGGTGCATCTAAAATTTCCACTCGCAAAGTGGACAGACACAAGCAGAGGACTTGGCAAAGTGACCCACAAGTTAATCTTTGGAAAAGGAAAAGGAGAAAGATATCAGGGTTAAGCGGGCCACCACCTTAACGCATTGCTGATGGGATCAAGGCTAAGATGGATGTTGGCGTGATTGACGTTAGACATAGTGTTGTCTCTTTCCCCTTAGTTTATTATTTTAATAGCTCCAAACATTTCTCTCCCCTTGGAGGGAGATCTATCCGAATCTTGCTAACTATGAAGAAAAGGAGCCTTTCAAAAGAAGGGGGGGCTCACATCGCCATCGTAATCTCCGCCAACTTTAGAGAGTATATATGTGCGTCACTCTAGGCTCCCTTTGCCTACTTCCTTCCTCGAAAGTCTTCTCCCAACTCCCAAACAAGGCCCACCCTGTTCCCTCTTTTGCTGGTCATCGTTGATTCCGAGTCCATGATCTATTCCCCACTAATTAATTGTTTTGACGTGGTGCAGGGTCAGCCTATTGTGGAGTAGATGTTTCACAAGACCAATTTCATGGAATCTTTGGCGGAGACGGTCAGATACTTGTATTTCTGTATTTCCATAATTGCATCAACTGTGTCGAAAGTTGTTATTTGGATTCTTTGATCCTGCATAAGTATCCAAGATCTACCCAGCGAATAACTGATGTGAAACTAAACACACGCCCGCAGGGATCCTCACATACTCTCTCCGTTTAAGCCCTGACGTCCTCGTCAAGCTAAGAATTCAAATTCATTCAAATTTAATCACAAACACCACGATCGGTCCATGGTTAGTCCTAATAGAACCATGCTGCAGTGTCTCCTAGTCCACATAGTTATAGGTTGGATCCGCTCTGATACAATTTGTAACAATACAGGACATCACCTAAAATAGTTAACCGGAAGGTATTATTTGGATTCATTGATCATGTATAAGTACCCAAGATTTACCCAACGAATAACCGATGTAGGACTAAACACACGCCTGCATGGGTCCTCACAATGAACATCTCCTCTTTTTTTTTCGTATTAGTTAGTTGCCCAAATATCTAGTGAGGTGGTTGCTCTTCTTCTTTTGCAATTGAAGGCAATAAGCGTGTAAATTGAAAATGACACAATTTCATGTTCACTTAATAAATGTAAATCAATAGATTCCCCTACTTCTCCTAGTAGTTTTTGCGATAGTTTACCGCTGATCTAGTTCTTGATTGGCTTCTTTGGGCATAAAATACAATGGCACCAACAGGTTGCGATTGTTAGAGATAGATTTCTTCAGCTACGAGCGACAGTATCCACATTTTGGTAAATCGTATATATTATACAGATCTTGTATAAATATATCCATGAGAATCAGCGTGCAATATTTTGCATAAATATAGATCTTGCATAATGTGAGAGTCAACCGAAGCATTTTGACTCTCATATTCTCTCTTGATTCACTTTTAAGCTGCTAGATGAGTTATCGTTAAGAGTCAAAATTGTTGGCTCCCATGAAAGATTAACTGATCTAGGTGGTCGCATCAACGACCTAATTGCCACCTAAGTCTGATCCAGACAGAAAACAACTTCAAGGTTCAACCATACCAAACAATTGTGAAACTGAAATTTCAAATCCTTTTGATTTTCTTTCACAACTAATGAACTTTTTTTAACAAAGTGATAAATTATTAGTCCAACACAATGATATTATGAAATAATGATCAAACATAGATTAGACAAATAGACAATGAAATATTGGGTATTTGTTATCCCCGCATATACATCATCTAAACAACTAGATACTAGTATCTCACATATATTATTGCCGTAGAGGGTTGAGAGCCTACATCCAATTGCCCAATGTGTGTGTGTGTGTTTGTGTGTGTATACTTTCTTGTTTGAAAAATATGGATCCATTGTAACTTTATTCTTGTTACACAACCCATGATGGATTATCACATCACCACCATGGTATCAACCACATTCCATGTGGTGGTGTCCACTCACAATAGGAGGTTTAGTGGCAATTGAAGGTGCTATAGATGGTTATTGCATCATATGATGATGCGGGCACTACACACTTTCAATCACTCTTATAGGATTCCAATTTAAAAAATTACTAAGATAGCTTCTAGATATAGATGTCTTTGCCCGCAAGACAATTAGAATTAGACACTGGAGAATGCTTTGATACCGCAACCTTTGCATGAAAAAAGATACAGATTTGACAGTTCACTACCCTATTGCTCTTCCTTCTGCTTCGAGATCACAGATCAGCTGCACGACTACTTGCTCGACTTTTTATGTCGACACTTCCGCTAACAGTGTATGCACGGGTCTTCACATACTCTCTCTGTTTAAGCTCTGACGTCTTCGTCAGGCTAAGGGTTCAAATGCATTCAAATCTAATTACAAACACTACGATCGGCCTGTGGTCCGCTCCAATAGATTCGTGCTGCAGTGTCTCCTAGTTCACATAGGTTATAGGCCGGATCTGCTCTGATACCATTTGTAACGATCCAGAATTTCACCCAAAATAGCTAACCGAAAGGTATTATTTGAGTTTCTTGATCCTGTATAACTACCCAAGATCTACTCAGCAAATAACCAATATGGAACTAAATATATATGCCCGCATGGATCCTCGCAAACGGTGCTCTTAGAGCTCGAAAGGGCCCCATTTGATCTCTAAAAGCTCGCTTTTCCTTGACTTGGGAGCTTGGGTTTGTGGAAGTCCCCCCTCCTACCCTGGGTTTTCTTGCATGCGTTGGTCTCCCTCAAAAGAACGCAGCTGAGGAGACCCTTTTAGATAGCAATCATGCTACCCATCTACCACTCCATCCACTAGATTCTCCAATGTTAGGCATACCGAAGCTACTCAAATTCCAAAATAATGATGTAGGAAGTCAAGTTGCCACATTGCTTTTAAATGAACACTGGCTTCCTCATATTCCATGCCTTTCTTTATCTGTCTCTCTGTCCCGTCCTTTCTTGTCGCAGGCAAAATGCGAGCCTAGCTGTAGGGCCCATGACTCAAATAATATGAGCAAACACTTATACGGTGAAACTTGTATATATGTCTATATGTTTGCTAGGGGGTACCAAAGCACATGGTCTTTCCCCCCTTGAACGCAAGGAACCAAAATGAAAGGTTGCATCCGTTCTGGTTTCCCGTTGTGTTTGATGGGAATCCGATCTGGATGGAGACCGGCACCTGCTGCTTCGCGAGATCCGCGGTCTGGCTAGAAAACAGGTTCCTTCAAGATAACACATATTTATCAGAAGACAAATAGTGCGGCAGATTGGGTCGCTTCTTTTATGGTCCGGCATTCGGGTAGAGTGATTTGGACCAGGATCGGAGAAATATCTCACCCTGTGTATCACATTCTTTCTTTGATTTGGCAGGTTGTACTCATGTGAGAACTATATGAGTGCCGTTGTTAATCCAAAAAAAATAAAAAAAAATGGAGTGTGGGCTCATATATGCAGCTTCTATGAATTTGATTATTAATTCACATGATCTTTTAAAAGGAAATTTTAGAACTATGCCGGTCGATTTAATGTAACTTAGAAGAATGCTGCGGCCATGCAAAGTCTGCTATAGTCTACTAGCTAGCTGCTTTCTTGAAGGAGGCTTTGTGTTCCAATTTCAGAAGGTCTTTTCAAGTGTTCGCACGGATAATTCAAAGAAGATAGTGCTCCAAACTTTATCCTCCTCATCGCATGATTGCATATCCACTAGTTTGGCACTCGGAGATGGAACCCGTATGGCAAGGCTTAGCGCCCCTTCGCGTTTAGACTTTAAAAGCTCGGTTGCTGAAACTCGAATGAAGTAATATAGTCCACATTGCTTTTTATATAAAAATAAAAAAATGAAGTCATTGGCTCTCGTTCAATCTCCTAGCCAATTTAAAAGAATATTTCATCAATTTTAATTTTAGATATTATGGATGTAAACTACTCTCCTTAACTCTTATTGTTCAAGGTCATTAGGTCATTGAAAGGTATACTTCCATGTCTTTAGCTCGTCGTTGATCAACAAAGAGAATTAACTTTGGCGTCTATCGGTCAAATAACTTTCTTGTTCAGGTGGCCTCCACCATCCAATATCAAACACTTCATTGCAACCACAATCATGCTTTATTTTGTTGTGGATTTGAAGGACTTAGACGGCAACACCAAGATCACCCGAATCAGGAGCAAGGCCCACCAAATTGTTCTCTTGGAGAAAATAATTCACTCGATGAGACATTAATTATACTAATGCAACATGATATCATCCATTTCCATTTATATAATACATTTGCATCTACTTAACAATTCTCTCTCTCTCTCTCCCCCTCTCTTCTCATTGCAAAACTTGCTTTTGAGTTAATAATTGAGCTGATATCTTCTTTTAAGATTCGTTCAAAGGATGTTTTAACAATCCAAGCAAGCTGGGGCCTTTTATAATCCCTTTATTTCCAAATGACATTATCTGCTTTCACTAAACAATAAGCGGATAGAGATTGGGTTGATCTCACTTAAAGTCATGTAAAGCGATTCCACACGAATACTTTAACGCTTGATTTTGGGCATGATATAGAAACTAAAACTAGAATATGGTCTAGAATGATGAGGCTTAAATGAGCATTCTATCCATTCCATCATGTGAACTTGGAGAGAGAGAAAAAAAAAGTTTCGATCATTAGCCCACGAAATAAGTTGTTAGTCTATGCACTGGAGACAAGAACAATCTGTGTTTTGCTACAGTCGAGACACTTGGACGCCTACATGTGGGGTTTAAGGATAATAGTTTTTAGATGGATGCACATGGAGACATGTGACGTTTAGGACAAAAAAGATCTATAATTAGGCTAGATGCTTCTAAGAGGGTGGCGTTAAGCAGAGGCTTAGCAAACTTTTTGGTTGATATGCATGAATCGATTGGCAAGATCTTTCGGATGGACAAATCTTTGAACTTCGAGAACAACTGCGAAAAAAATCAATCCAACTACTAGATGCAAGGAGGTACATGTTTATAAGCATAAATAAAACCCAGCCTTATGGAAACCAAGGTCAAAACAAACCCTTTGACAAAGATCTTATCTTTCAAATGGTGTTTACTCAAGTCTTAGTTGTTATTATAACACTAAACCTCAAGTTATCTTGTGCTTTTCTTTCCAAACTGGATTAAATTGTGCTTTGCACTTGGCCACCCCCTGTGAGCTTACCGATATGGCATTGCTTTTGAGTTTTGATGTAGGTATGTATGTGGGAAGCAAACCAGATTATAATATTCTGATGTATGCCACCAACTCCCCCATAACTCGTTCCCTTCCTCTCTGATTTCCAGGGAAAAGGCGAGTCGCGTTCATTGCACATGCTACACTCTAGAGTAATGTAGTAGAACTCATATAATTTGCCTATTGTGATCTTCTTCATGGGTCTCATTCATGGTGGTGGATCTCCAATCATCACTCACACACCATACAAATCTTAGGATTGATAATAAAATGATATAACAATAAGAAATAGATAAAGCTCGATATAAAAGTCGACTAATAATCATAGAAAGAAGGTGAAAAAGAAAATATTTGTTTCTCCTTTTGAGAAATAGGCTACACTTTGTGTATGAGGTGTTGGATGCTTATTGAATGTTGTGTCGCAATGTGAGTAATTTGTTTCATCAGTGAATAACAAATACTTATGAGAAACAATTGAACATGTCCGCCATCCTCTCTTACAAAATAGCATCAAACAGACTAATTTTGTTGATAACATAATCTTTCACAAAATTCAGTTTTATGGGTATCAAAGAATAGTAGTAAAGGGAAGGACTTAACAAAGAATGGTCACCACAGGCACAAGGTCCGTAGCACGGTCTTAGAAAGAAGCTATTCGAGGGTCAACAGTTGGTTGTTTTGCGTACAAAATGGCGCAAAAATAAAACATAACAAAATGTTGTATTCCAAAGGTGGAAAAATATAGCAACAAAATTGGTTCTCTTTTGGTTATTCCACCAAACATCTGGAACCTTAATGTAGCTATCATATTCTTAATGCAATTCCGAGCAGCAAAATGTAAACCATCAGGAAGTGAAGCTTAAGATCGTTCAGTCAAAAGAAACGAGAAAGAGAGAAGGAGATGGAGGGGGTACATACATAGGTGTCCGAAAACAAAAAGAAGCCTGCTGAAGTGGAGCCTTTTTCTTCTGGAAACCGAAGAGCTTTATACTTCGCCAACCCCATTAAAACAATATGGGATGATCTTTCACATTTTCCTAACGTTTAAAAATGTGACATCATTTTTTCAAGTTCCCTTAAAATCTTCTGATAGATTCATCTTTTTCTCATTTTTATTCGTTGCCGCGAAACCTTTGCAGGAGATCAGACCCTAAGAACAGCTGAAAAGCCATACACATCTCACCGGAATTGTCCCCCAGCCAAGCTCAGAACCCAGATAAGGATGTGGCATCAAGCTTTAGCAAAAACTGAAATTTTAAATAACAAGGTTGATTCTTTATTCCAAAGCACATAATGTTCCTTTCACTTAATTTTGTACTCCAAAAATTTGAGGATGTCATCCACAAATTCTGCAATTAACTTGTCATGCCAACGCTAAACCATTCATAACATCAACCTGCCATTAGACGTCCCTTACAATGATTCTTCTCCAGCAAACTCATGAATTATTCCAAAATCCAACTAAATAGCTGATCAATTGTTCAAAACGAAACCAATTCAAGTAACTAGCATTGCCTAATGACAATTAAATTCAATTTAAAGCACCAACTAAATTCAATTGCAGATGTAAATGGCAGTCAAGGGAGGGGGGGAAGAAAAACTGATATTCTCCCTAGGATTTTAGACCAAAACAACAGTCCACTTCCCATTTCTGAAGACAACCATAGAACAAAACCTAATAAAACACCTACACCACCAACCGACATGACAAAATTAAAATCAAAACAGAAAGCGTTGATGTACCTACTCCTTTTACTCCACTGTTACTGTACAGTGAGTAGCAATACCAGGTCAAAGACTTAAACATGAAATGCGGGACATCATCTAGTTAAGCAAGCCCCTGATGACAAGTTGTTCCATAAATTTCTGGGCATTTCTGACTCTACATTTGCTCTAGACTGAAGCAGATGGGAGATTTCTCACAGCATGTCACTCCAATCCACGTATGAAATGGAGTTATCAGTACATTTCAAATATATAAAAATAAGTGCTTGAAGGTTTGTACAATCTTCGTAGAACTAGTAGTGACTTTAGGGCTATAATTTGATAAATTCATTTGTCAGGAAATAAATTCACAGAACTTTTCAAGGATCAAATCAAAGGATCTCTCCTTGAAATTTGCTTATTCGTGTGAATGAATTGCAAACATACCATGGTTAAAAAGGTTCTAAATCATTTGTCAATCTAAATCATTTATGTTAGGCAGAAGACTCCCCTAACGAAATGCAAACCAAGAAAGAAGCTTATATCAAGTCGAGCACCATATAATGTGTACATCCAAAGTAGCAGAAGGGAGTATCTTCGAAATGAATTTTCAAAAATACATGTTTAGAAACCTAGGTAGTTCAAAGTTTACATTTTGGTATGTATACCTACAAAATGACTTCCTTGTTGGGAAAGAATCATCGCAAAAGAAAGTTGAAGGACAGGGTTCATGCACCAACACAAGACTCTATTTGACCAAAGTACAGGCTAACAAAGAGGATCCTAGGTATAAACACATAAAAACAAAATACTGAGATTACAATTGTTAAGCATCTTAGATATGACTGTTTCAGAGGAAACACGTTAGAAATAAGTGCATAAGAATCAACTAAGATGGTCTGGGCACATTGAACATAAATTTAAGGCAATCTTGTGAAGGAGTTTAACTTAGGTGTGCCATGAAGGTTAAGGATAAACAAAAGAAGACCTAGTAATATAAATGAAGTGTTATGCAAAAAGAATCAGTGAATTGGCAATGACAACTCATGCAGCCTGCAATAGGATGGGCTTGTGAGAGGCTTGTTACAATTTTGTCATTATAGCATGCTGAGGGATTAAGAAGGTGGCTTTATCAAGGGTCACAAAAAAATGATTTTCCACAAAGAAGGATAGACAAGCACTTGTCAATTATTAGATTCCAGTCCACAAGTTAAGATAGGAAGAAAAGCATGAAGGTCCCAGCCTTTTCTACTATAGCTATATGGGTTCACTAAGTAGAAGAGGTGAAGTTTAAAGATAGGAATGATAAAGATCCTGATGACAGCACCAAACTTTAGAGAATCACTATCCTAACAGAAAAATATCAAACCTAGACCACACAAATGCAAGAAATAATGCACCACTAAACAATGACTGCTAAAATTTGATCTTTATTCAAAAATTTGACAAGTTTCTCTTTCTTATAGCACTTTCCGCAAAAATAATGTGTGACAATAAAGTTTCCTAACTTTTAGGTAAAAAATGAAATAAGATGGAGTTTAACTAAAAGCCAAAACCAAATATACATTGCAATAGTGCCACTTGAATTTGCTAACTCTGGCAAGTGCAACCAAACTCTATTGGTGAATGCATGATACATCCTTCATGGGATAGAGAGAGTGGTAATTCTACAAAGGCCACTATAATTATTGATGAATATCAATTGCACTAATAAGAGGATGTACAAAAGAAAAGATTTCAAAGAAGCCATGAAGTTTCAAAACCTCCTATCAGAACCTTCACCTAGATGTTAATAAGCCCTAAAGGCAATATAACTAATTGTTAATTATCTTCACTCCATCATCGATTTTGTATGCAGAAAGCATGGCCACAAGCTCGTTTATTTCAGGAACTTTAGATGTCTCCCTTGGAGATAAGAACACAAAACAAGCAAACTCAATTCAGAAGTTGGGAGGAAAAAGAGAAAAAAAAAGCGTTTTTTTCACTATGAATATTATAAAGCAATCTGACTCTTTCCACCCTGTCCTTGAATATAGAAGGTCAAGAGCTACCAAGTCTAACAGCAACTTTGAAATTTGACAGCATTTTGTATGCTGGAGAGTAAGTTTGATGTTCTTCAGTAACTATCATTTTCTTCTGCTAATTTTAATAGCAGGCTGGCAGATTCACCAGTAACATAATAAGCCCTCTTTCCTAGCCATGAGTCCCACCCTCGGAATCAACCAATCAAACATATGCCATGCGATATAACTTCCCACCACAAGCATAAGAAGTCTGGGAAGTGCCAATAGAAATTTTGCAAGATTTATTACCTCAAAAGTTTTCAAATAACTGCAACCAAAACATTATATCATATCAAGTTTTTGACTGCAACTATATAGGTAGAAACATAAGTTTGAACTAAGTTGCATCATCTTATAACACATAGTGAAAGGATTTTAAAGAATGCAAAACGTGTCAATTATAAATCAAGAAAAGTAAAACATCTGCCATCAGAACATGGAAGATGTAAATGACAGTTGCCAACCACCAAGGATGAACGATCATACCATATGACATAAGCCTCCATAGATTGTCCGAAAGAAGAGAAGAATAAGAAGAGATGCAGAATCATAAATGCAGCTCAACATTGTATAGAAACACAATCTAACACCAGCGAATTCTATTTCTACCCAAAATTTTGAAAGATATAACTATTCAAACAACCAAACCCACTCTATTCCCCAATTCCCAACATCAGACAACTACCCAACAAAAACAAGATTAGCATCGATATAGAAAAAAGATGGTATGATTCACCAAAAGGCACCTACTCTTTCATGTTATTACTGTTATTCTTATTGAGCAGCTCATCCGGGACGACTTTGAGCAGCTTCCTCTGCTTCGACTTAGCGATTTTCTTCAAAGTCTTGGGGTTGGTGATCTTCTGGAGCTTCGTGCCTGTTCTCAGAGTGTTCTCCTGTTTCCTCTTCTCCCTCTCCTCTCTCATCTTCCTCTTCGCCTCCTTGTTCCGCCGGATCTCCTCCTTGAGCTCCTCCTTCCTCTCCCGGAAGGCCCGCTTGAGCTCCTTCTCCCTCGTCCGGAGATCGAGGGAAGGGCCGCGGCGGGAGGCGGCGATGGCGGATGCCCGGCGGGTGCGTGTCTGCTTCCACTTCCGGCCGGAGACCTTGCCGGCGATCACGCCGTCATAAGTGGGCCGGCCGAACGTGGGCTTCTCCGGGTTCTCGAGGGAAGGGAGAGCGGGCCTCTTGGACGGCGGGAGGATGGCATCGCCGCCGTCGCCGTTGGGGTCAACATCCATGGATTCGGGACCATGGGATTCGGATCTCTTGCGCTTGTTCTTCTGGCCGCCGAGGCCTTCGTCGAGGCACCGGAAATCCAGCGTGCACGCCATGACACTAAGGTTCTGGTTAGGGTTAGGGTTCGGGGAATAGCAGAATAATCGAAGAGACGCAGGAAGGCTCGGGGTCATCCAAATCCAATCCCCTGGGCCTGGATGTAGGCGAAAGGCAAATGGGTTACACTGTGTTGGGTTATAGTAGTGATATGGGCTTTCTCCTCGTGGGCCCGTCCTACCAAACTTGGGAAATTGCTGGCTTTTGGAAGGGTGGTCATTCATCAGTCATGATCAGTAGAAGAGCATTGAAATAAATCAATCACTCCTTGCTTTATAATTTTTATCTGTTTTCTTTTTTTCCCCCTCTTAAATGTGGCATGCTGAGTTTTTTTTTTTGAGAATATGCGGAGTAATTTTGACTATGTTAAGATATGAATTAGTTTCAGTTTAAGCAATATATGGCCCAGCCATAAATGATCCACCTGTATCATTATTAGACCTACATGAAACACCACTTTAATCTAATCAAAATTTGAGTTATATACCAATAGGGTTTATTTGAACTCATGCATTGAGTCGGTTCAACATCTATCTATATTCTCTCTCCAACTACTCGGGCCACAATATAATCTAAAAATATTACCTCTATTACATTAAATAGGGGTGGCAGTTCACTCGGCCAACATAACCCACAAACCTGCTAGGTCTGGTCGAGTTTGGTTTAAAGCCTTTCAAACAATTAGATCATAGAAAGAGATGTGTATGATTAATAAAATTATGTATTTTTACTGATATTTATGTATATTTTAAAAACAATAGAGGCTTGAAAATAAAAGAAGAGATGAGTTTAGCATTAAAAGTCTAAAACATATGAAGAAGTAGCCTACAAGGCCAATTGAGAGTCGACAGATTTGTTGCCGGTCGGCTTCGAGTTTTGACTCGATAGCAAGTCGGGTTGGATTCAGGGCCTTAATATATGTATGAGGATGACCTGCTCGAACGTGACCGACCGCAAATTGCCACCTCTTATCAATTATTCTTCTAAATGTGAAATTAGTTTTTTGTTCCAAAACTCATCAAAAGGAATTTCAGAGTGGAAGTTTTTGGTAATCGGAGAAAGCAAGCTGGCACACTCCAAAACTGCATGCATGCACACCTATGCTTCCACCTAAATATTTCTGCGAGTTAAACTTGGTGGCATATGACGTCAAACTAATCATTTTACATAGTGCAATAGATAGTTCTACAAATATGAAAATGTTTTATGATTTATCTCATGCCCACATTTTTGTTTTGTTTTCTTCCTACAATCATGTCAGTTTTTACTGCATCATTGGATTGGTACGACGGTAAAGTAACATTATTGATGGTATATGTTTTGCTCTTCAAAGTTTTAGATGACTCCAATATGACCAAGAGATTCATGTTGCATGTCTTGAGGTGGCATCATAGTTTAGATGATCCTTTTATAGATGTCAGATGGCTCGGGTAATGATTCCTTGCTTGCCCATAAGATGTTTCCGTGCTTCATCATGCAGCAGGGTGACGGTGGCCAAAAAAAGTGAGGTGACACCTGCTGGTTTGTCTAGAAACAAGACTATTTCATGTTGCTGCCAATCCAGTCTTACATAAACCTTGTGGCATGGAAATAGTTATGTTCAAACAACCATTTCTTTTTCTTTGGCAAGTAACGTTCACTTTCTAAGCTCTTGGATTCTTGCTACTTAGTTGCTTCAAGACCACTCAAGGATGCTCTCGACCCAGGAAAGGCGTATATTTATTTATAGGGCTTCAAGAATATGTCGGAGTTTTGCATATCCAATGTGCCATTGTATAAAACGTATGCAAGCCATGTAAAATCATGTGATTTTGAGAGATTGCTCTGCTCTATGAAAATTTGATGTTAAAAGAATAAATTGGCAATAAACCAGAAAGGTATAGAACTGATAGCCAACCAGATGATAGGGGTACACATATCCAGCAAATCAAATTGCTCTAGAAATAGCATTGGGTTTGTTTGGTGCCATTCTACAGCTGAGCTTATCAAACAACATCTAGATTGCCTTCAGAAGGTTTTGGCAACACAGTTCTGCCATTAGAAAAGAGGAAGCCTGGAACTGCAATCATAGTAAAATCAAAGTGCAATCCGGCCTAAATATGAATGGGTTGGCATCCATTTCTCCAAGTAAAAGATCCTAAGATTTGAAACTAAATAGTAATAAATAATTATCATGTTCTTAAAATCAAACAAAAAATGAAAGAAAAACTGCGGTATAGGATAGAATCCTGACCGAGAGAAATAAAATTTTCAATATATCTGTTATCTTGGTGAATTGTTGTGACCGAGAGAAATCAGAAAAAATTGAAAAAAAAAAAAGAGATCCCAATCGACATTTTCAGATCAAGATATCAAAATCTTGGTTGTATATTAAACCCATGATTAATATTGTACTAAATATTAATTTCAAAATTTAATAATTTTTTAAAAAATCTAAAAAGGCAAAAAAGTGAGAGGAAAATATCTCCCAATAAGGACATAATATCCTACTAGCCGATATCTCGAATTTTATCAATTTATATCGACCGAAATATTAGAGCCAAATTTTATATTTATATCATATCGGGAGGTGCCTTCTATCGACAAGACGAAAACCTTAAATACTAGACCAGGTTGATTCTGATGAATATTTTTTTTTTAGAAAAATAGGCCGAGTTCATGTTGGTTTGAGTTTCATGCATGTTGAAAAATTATCAACCGCATCCACTTGTTTAATAAGCATTCAGGATATCGAGCCTGAAGGCAACTCTTTATCGAAGCTGATAAAATGATCTAGCACAGCTAACACAATTATTTAGTAAACAAATTAGGTTAAGGCATTTCAAAGTTGACATGTCTAACAAGCTGACTAGAAATTCTTGAGCATATCTAAAAGCTTGGCTTGACATGGTTAATTGTAAACTATGGTTAACCCACTAATTTCACATTTTACTTACTGCTCTATTACAGCATCCAAAATTATAATTTAAACATATCACTACTCAACACTACAATACATGGTCAAATGGGTTGGTATGAACCATTTTAAAATCTAGGTGTAATCTTATCGATCTGTTCTAATTAGGAAACAAGTGGATCTGAATTATTTTGATTTTCTTGAGAAAAAGAATCAGGCAAATCCGGATCAAAATTTATTAGAAGAGCAACGGCTAGCTTACGCTAACTGAGCCAGTAGAAAGTAGAAACCATTCAGAAGATAAAAAATCAACAGGATAAAAAAGAAAGTTACAAAGTTATTAAGGAAATACATCTAAAACAGCTTAAGCTTTCCTCCTTTCCTCCCAGTCCCAGAAATCACTGAAATCCAGTCTTTAATCAAGAGTAGAAAACTCTCGGATTCTTCTCTAGCTGAATGATGATTGTTTCAAAACCGAAATTTCTTTTAAGCCTGAGAGACCACAACAACACTAAGATGACCACATCAACTCTATATCTGAAGCTTTTATTAGCCTGAGTTTGGCCTCCAAATTGCCCATATCTCATTAACTTTGGCAGGAAAACATCTAAATCGAAGTAGTGTAGCAAACCAATTCCAAATACACAAATCAATCCGAATTAAATGTGTTAGGTATTGTATCCAAGCCCCATTAATGGACCAATTGCCTACACCCAAACCTGTAAGTTTTTTTCTCCAGGTTGAGCTGGATTATTCGCAGGCAAATATCAAGGTTTGGTGACCATGGCCATGGTCAGAACGTTTCGGCAAGAGAGTAATGCTAGGATAACACGAAATTCTAACATAGAAAATTAACAAATTAATGCGTCAGCATACGAGGAGCGTTAGGGTAGCGTCGAGCTGGCAAGTTAATGACACCTCAAACGCCGTCTACTTCTGGTGATGGAGAGAGGAGAAGGGGAATGATTATTAAAAAAAAAAAACCGTACCTTTATTTCCAAAAGCTGGCCTTCCTCGTCCGGTGGTCCCGGCTCCCGGTCGCCCAGTACCGCCGGCGCCGATGACGATGACCTTGCCCGCGTCGACCCCAAACCCTAACCCTAATCTCCTTGAAAAAGCCCCCAGCCTATCCCTCATCTCCTCTCGTCTCCCCTCGAACAAAATTTCGACTTCTCTCTCTCTCTCTCTCTCTCTCTCTCTCTCTCTCTCTCTCTCTCTCTCTCTCTCTCTCTCTTCGTGTTCAATGGGTCACACCGTGTCAAATCCGGAGCCAGCTATGGAGCTGCGGCCGATCCAGCGGAAGATCGAGGAGGTGAAGCGGCGGACGCGGACGAGGAAGTCGAGCATCGTCTCCACTGCGGAGCTACTTCGCCGGGAGGATCACGAGGGGATGGTCGACGGCGACTCCATCCGTGGTGTCGGCAGGAAGCGGAGCCGGAGAACGGGGGCGTCGGGTCGCCAGGGGCCGTTGCTGCCGCCGTCAAGGAGACGGAAGAGGAACAGAAAAAGGTCGAAGAGCAGAAGGCAGCAGCGGAGGAGGAACACAAGAGGAGGTTAAGATTTAGCGCGGAGGAGGACAAGGAGGGGACAAAGTTGGGGTTTTTCGGCGGCGATACTTGGCAACCGGAGAGGCCGGAGCAACGGCCGAGGAGGGCTTGGTTGGGGAAAAAAAGGCTACAACTTTTTTTTTTCCACTCTCCGTCACATCAAAAGGTTTGTAGGGGTTAAATCGTTAATTTCTAAGCAATTGGATGCCAAGCAAGCAGCCACAGTGGCTAACAGACCCAGACCTTTAAGTGACAGCCCGTCTTTCTTGTTTGTTACGTGGAGCAGTCCCTTTCAGCCATGGCGAAACAGTAGAAGCCACAGCCTTCACCAGATTATGGGCTATAAATCCTTAGATTTAGACGTTCATGCCGAAAGAACTCCTCTTCTCCTACCGCTCCCGTCATTTCACTAAAGTGGGTGGCGCTCCACCCGTGAACCGTAGCGCCACGGATGAAAACAACCGCTCAGAAGCACGAGGAAATAGGAAAAGGTGAAAAAATTGCCAAGACGAAGGAGACGCGATCCCCGTTTTTTTCTTGTTGTCCTTATTGTGATTGCGACGCTTGGAAGCTTTGAAAACGCATGATAATTTAAAAAGGAACAGGAAAAACTGTTAAGCTTGCAAATCCTCTGTTCCAGGCCTTACTTTAATCTAGTGATCCAGTTTTGGATGTTGAGTAATCAACAACTTGGTTCTTTCTAGCTGTGATCTATGGCAGTGGTATGAATAAAAATAAGAAATAGCTCAGCTGCTGAGCTCCCATGCCCGGCAAGAGCCTTCCCTCCGGGAAATCCACCACTCGACAGCCCCAACAGTACTTTACCATTGGCCGCAGTCCCCCTGGTTTTCCCATGGGCTCACAAGCTTCGCTGTAAAAGAAATAAAGAGAGAGCGGCAACGTTGCTTTCACTGCAGGTGGGAATCCCCCTCCCTCGGACACTGCACCTGTTCTTTCAAGGGCTCAGAGATTTACAGGGTCCTCTCCATCTCTCTCTCTCTCTCTGTCTCTCTCTCTCTCTCTCTGGTCCTTCTTTCTTTTTGCAACTTTTCGCAGTTTTGCATCGTGTGCACCGCTTCAGCTGGGTCGATTTGCTTCGGTTTGCGTGTGGCGATGGGAATCGCCCGGTTGGCAGCTGTACCCGCGCAGCCTCGCGTGCTGATGCCGCAGACACCCCAGTGTCCTCCTGCTTTTCCTTGCCCCTCCGCTCCCGGGGACTCCTGTCCCTTCCCATAGATCAGATTGCCCGTGTTGTGTTGGAAGAAGTCCGTTTGATAGGAAAGTAGAGGTTTTGGAAGAGATGAAGGATGGTGCGTCGGCGTCGAGCTTGGCGATCACGGAGAAGAGGCAGAGGCCGCCGCAGCAGAAGCCTGGCGGCGGATGCATCAGTGTCTTCTTCCAGCTCTTCAATTGGAAGAAGAAGCTCTTCTCCAAGAAACTCCTCCCTCCAGGTGACACATTGACCCGTATCTCGATCTCTAGTGCTTCAAGAAGCAAGAATGGCCTCAATTGGCTCATCTTTTTAACTGTCTCTTGATCGTCATCTTTGTTTCTTTCTTTCTGGTAATGCAGTCTCTGGTGCCGCGAAAAGGGTGTCAAAAAAAATTGCTGGTAGAGAGGAGAAGATGCAGAAAGTATCCATGGCAAAGCTGTTACTGGTACCTCTTCTTCATTCCAACGAGATTTCTGTTTTGATTTATTTCTGTGTAAAGATTCTGCTCCAGTTTTTTTTATAATCTCTCCAAAACTGTAGATTGCTGATGAGAACCATGGAGGCTTTCCGAAAACGAAAAGATCAGAGGATGAGACCAGCTGTTCTTCTTCCCCGGGTGGTCTGGGCGACGGGATGCGTGCTCCTGGCTTGGTGGCCAAGCTCATGGGCCTCGAATCCATGCCTGTTGCTCGCCGTGAAAACACAAGGAATGCTTTGGGTTCCAAGCTCGATGGCACTCTCGATGAGGCTTCCGAGCTTGAAGAAATTTGCTCGGAAACGGGTGGGCATGGAAAGGCCGAGACGAGGCCTCAGAAGGTCCAGAAGACTGGAGTCACTTCCCGGTTCAGTTCCAACGATTTCCAGTTCAACAGGAACATGCTATCGAGCTCGAGAAGGCAGCACCAAAAGCTCGCTTCCCCTGTGAAGAGCCCAAGGATGTTTTCGAGAAGGAACAAAGCTCGGTTGATGGAGGCTGCGACTAAGATCCTGGAACCGGGGCTGCAGTCCAGGAATCAGGGCAGATGCGCCCTTACTTATATCAGCTCCTCGCGAGTCCGTAGAGAAGGATCCAATGCTGCTCTGTTTCTCAGGAATTCTGGAGAACCATTGAATGATTTGCTCGTTGGTTCTTGTAAGAATTGTGGAAATGTAGTTGAAGTTACTGGGCTAATGGCAGGCACCAAGGAGACGCAGGTAACTGAGAATGGGCACTGTGATTCAGATTTGAATAATGCTTCATCTTCCCATGGTGGTGGGTATGAAAAAAATAAGCCGAAACCTCCAGCCGTGCTGTCCGGTCCAAACAGAACAGCTTCGCTTCTTGTTCATGGCAATGTCAATGTGCAGAATTCACCAGAAAGTGGTCAGAGTAGAGCGACATCTCTGGCTCTTCAAGCTAAGATCAATGTCCAGAGCAGAGCTCATGACTTGATTGAAAGGAAGTGCCATAAAGCATATGATCAGAACCTGTGCAAGGCCAGAGAGGAACTTGCTTCAAGAGCTGCCCTCAAACAGAATAATTTGAGGCAAAACCAGTTACCATCAGTTAATGAGAAAGCATTTGTGGGTTCTGAAGTGTGTGGAAGACAACACAGCGGGAGAGAACCATATGCATCAAATGGGACCAAGGATTTTGTTGCTTTGAACAGAAACCTGAACAATTGTTTGCGTTCCAGATCCCCATCTAAAGTTTTGGAGAGAAATAGAATGGAAATGGAAAGGAATGATTTGGAAAAGAAGAACGTTGCTCAGAAAAGAAGACTGGTGGGTAACTCTCAGATTGGAAATGCAGGAATGGTTAACGTAAGGTCAATGAAGCAAAGAAGTGCCAGACGTGACTTGATTAATGAAACAGCGACAAGTGTTATGGTTAATCGTTCCATCAATAAAAACAATACCAAAATTGAGTCATGGAAACAGGTGCAAGTTGGTAGCAGAGGCGGGAATGCAGGTATAGTTTCTTTCACTTCACCGATGAGACAAGGTTCTAGGTCTTCCACCCACAGAAATATGGTAGGGAAGAGAAGGGGTGTTAAAGAACTTGTTCATGATGCTTCTAGTTCGAGAAAGTTGGTATCAGATGCAGAAAAAAGAGTAGCAGATGCAGAAACAGGAAACTTCTCATCTCAGAAAGGAAGGACCCAAGGAGAGGATCCACTGGTTGCTCTTCTAGGACAAATCAGAGAGTCTTTGGTCCAAGATGGGTTACAAACAGGGGGAGCTCTTCCACGAAGATCTCCTGCATCTGTTTTTGAAGAGCTGATATCTGCCCTTAAAAATGGATCTCGCCCACCTCAGAGAAATGGTGATGGATTGCCAAGTAGGTTGGGCCCAAAAGATAATTCGTGTTATGACTGCACTGACTTGTCTAATGATGCCAATTCTCATGGTGACACACCTACTATCAATAAAAACTTTCAGGTCAGCTTTCTTTTGTACTTGCATCAGTCCTTTTAGATTTGCAGTTTTGATGGATGGTTCAAGTTTTCTAAAGGTAGTGTTCATTCTCCTTGATCTGGACAATATCTTAGTTCTGTTTAGCATGGATATGGGATGAAGCCAAGGGAGCTTAATTTATGTAGTATAGTTGCAATCAAACAACACTTTATTTTGAGTATGATCTAGATTCTATGTTATTGTGTATGACATGCTAAATGACTATTAAGTAGTTTACTTGCATTATATCTACTATGAAGTGCTAAATGTTATTGAACATTATCTAGATCTTATGATCTAGACTTTATGATTTCTAGTATTAAGTAGTCAGACAAGCCGACATGTTAAATGTCATCTAGATTTTATGTTATCTAGATTTTATGTTGTTTTGTTGGGATGGAATCAAAGAAGCTTGTGCTTACTTGCATTATACCTACTGAGTTTTTGATATATGTTATGGTTCTCATAAAGCGAGATTAGAAGGACATTGATACTGTTAAGTAGGGAATGAGGGAAGGATTAAGATTGATTGTTCAAACTTGCTCAAAACCTTCTCAAAAGAGTATGGCAGGTAGCTTTTTATAGAAGTCATGAGCAGCTTATCTCTCCTTTCAATTTGATGGCCGGTTATTACCTTTTGACTCCTTTCATGAAATGCATGTTAACAACTAGCCTAATTAACTATTTTGACTACTTTCTAGAAAGTTTCTTCATCTAATCTGCAATGGATGGTGACCTCTTTTATACCACATCATCATAATCTTGTACTTTGTAGGTTTCATTAGTAGCTCTCGTTAGCCACATTCAACATATAGTTATACTCAGTGGCACAGGGGCATTCTGGTTAATCATGCTTTGACATTATTAATGTAACAGCATTAACTCTAAAATTTGTTAATCTGGTTGAACAGTCAAGCAGATAGAGATGGTGTTCATAAGTTAGTGTTACTGGGACACTTCAAAATTTGGGCATATCTGGACACCTGACACCAAACTTCTTGAAACTTCAAATTAACAATACATGATATCATCACAGTCATTTATGAAGTCATGACACATCTACTTAGAAGTTTTCAAGTATAACTAGCAAAGTTTTCGCAAATCCTACCAAACTGCAATGCAATGGGTTCAACTAATTATTCATTGCAGAAAAGGGGAGGAAACTTGACCTAATTTATTAAAATAAAATGACAAGAAGAAAATTAAAATGTATTGATTATACTAAAAGCAGGAAAAAAAATTAAATTCCATAACTTCAACTCCCGCAGAACAAAGCTAAGGAAATAAGCACTTTTCGACTTCTAGCATAAGGATCTATGAGGTTTTGGAGCATGGTGAACTGCTGAAGTCTTCTTATTACACAGTGGTTGGTCCATCACGGCTCTGATAACATCTTATATGTAACTGTTCTTTTGAAGGACGATTCCATTGTTCCTCTCCCTCTCTCTCTCCAAACTCCCAGGCAGATTGCAAAATTTAATTGATCCCAAGCTAGACGCTAATCGAGCTCCTCCTTTGGAAGAACTACCAACTATTGTCATGGGATTCTTTTCTTCGTCCACGTAGTCCAGAGTGATTGAACTGTAGCATGCATTCATCTAAGAAAGGACCAAGTTGCACTTGTAAAGGGGCATCTAAGAAAAAGATGATTATTTATCTCTCTGTCATTACCACAAAGTATACAATGTAGACCCTTCTTTAGCAAGTTCTCCTTCATTTTTGATTTATTGTTTAACACGATCCGCATAAACACTTTAGTCTTTTCCTGTTCATTTGTTTTCCAACGAGAATTGAAGAAAGGCAACTGGACTCCACCGCAGCTGATGAAATTATGGAGATCCTTGCAGTTGTATCTCCAATCCCTTCTTCCCTTCCATCTAACCATGTCTTTCTGTTACTCGGAGCTTTTTGAGATAACATGGTCGCAAACTCATTCCACTCTACAGTAGCCTCCCTGGTCAGTTGTCTGAAGATTTTGATGTTCCACCTCTTCAAACTCTTATCAAATTGAGAAACCACCCAACTAATTATTCATTATTCACATATATCTATATAAATTTACAAACACATCTATTAAATATGGATGTGTCCCTGTGGCCACTTCTCTAAAGGTTTCCTTCCAACTCTTCTAGATACCTAGACATTTTACGACCGTGTCACTTGCCCAGGTAACATCGGTGCATGTCCGTGGGGCCCTTCTTCAGTATTGGCATTCAGCAATGATGCATCCATATATCATGCATTTTCGTATCGTTTACTAGCACAGTGGTTTTTGCTTTGTATGCATTTTTACAGTGCGTATGTTGTGATGGATGGCAGTTAGTGGCCTCTAGCCATATGGAAATCAACATTTTTTCCTCAAAAGGTATTAATTGAAAGGCTTTCTGGTGACTGTAGTTTTGTTGTCGATCTCTTCAGGCAGGGGCAAAAACAGGGATATCCATGGCATATACCGCCAGTGATGGTGATCATCCTAGCCCAATATCAATTCTTGAAGCTTCTTTCTCAAATGACAGTTGCTATTCTTGGAGTCCCAGTGGCTGCTCAGGTGTGAAAATCACTTCTACCTTTGCCAAAACAGTGAACCATGACCATGTTCCTTGTTGTTTAAACAGCCCCGTCCCTCTTTTTTTCGTTAGTATTTTCTTGTTTGGTGCACAACAATTTTTTTCTTTTGGTGGACACAACAATAACTATCATTTGCCTGGTTTATGCTTCAATGAAACTTACACAATTTGATAATTTCAACATTTTATTTGTTTTTCTTTTGTACACACTGCATCCATTTCATTACTAGAACCATCGCATGCTTGCTTTTTTTTGATTCCCTGATCCTGCATTTTTATATGATTTCAAGTCTGTTTGAGTTGATTTCTGCCTTTGTAATTTACAATCCTATTCAATTATTTTTGTATGACTTTTACTTCAGGATGCAAGCCAGACTCCACTGTAAGCTCCTGCAGCAAGATACAAGCGTTGGATCGAGAAAGTGATCTTTTAGACTCTGCATCTTCCACTAATATTGGGAATTTTGATACTGAGAACACTGCCTGCCCGGTTGACAATATTTCAACTATGCATAGTATCTATTCCTGTAAACCTGAACTCAAGGACAGTAAGCTCGGGTATTATTACATCGATGCTATTTCCAATGCTGGATTACTGTTTGAGAGCAGTTCCTCGTTTGGGTCAAATGCGGCAGAAAACTTGTCCATGTATTTGTTTCTTCACGATATGGCAGAAGCTATGATAGATGCTTCTCATATTAGTTCAAAATGTAGTTCTGGTTTCACAGAGAATAAAGAGGGGAGTTCACTTAGGCGGCTTCATTTTGACTGCATGATAGAGTGCTTGGATTCTAAATACAGCTGCCTCTGTAGTTCTGGTTACAAGGCATGGTCGATTCTCCCATTGTTTTTAAACACAGATAGGTTGGCAAAAGAGGTTGAGAAGGAGATAACAGGATGGACACGTTCCGCTGGGAAGACTTTAGATGAGCTGATTGAGAAGGATATGAACCTTTCAACCGGAAAATGGACAGAGTTCAAAATCGAAGCATTTGAAATTTGTATGCAGATTGAGGGTGACGTACTCCAGGTACTGATTGATGAGACAGTGATAGATTTTTGTTTGTGCTGAATTGAGACATTGGAATGCTAAAAGCTTCTTAAGGAGCATACTGCAGTGTATTAGATGCAGACTTGTGAGCTGTACTTTGTATACGACCATGTGTGGGCAAAAGCATCATGTACAAACGAGGTGGTGTTTCGGGTTTTGTAGAGGAATTGTTCATAGGAGTTTTTGTGGATTTGGAAGGAGCATTGCAGCTTTTTTGCATTGAAAGTTGCTGCTTTCTGGAGTTGTCAAATGCTGCTTTTTTTTTTCTCTCTCTCTCGCTAGTAGTTATCATAACTGAGTGATGTATCACATTTTGTTGTAGTTTCCTGAATCTAAACCAAGTAGTTGAAATATCTCTTACTAAACTGGAATCTATAGCGTTTTCTCAGTCTGTAGGTTTCTCAAAAAAAGGGGACACGGGTTAGGCTATGCAATCGAAGTAAATTTTTTGTACCAATGGGAATAATGGACTCTACTAGAGATAGCCTTAACAATAGAGTTTGGTGCGGTCATCAAAATTGCATCATCTGTTCTTATCAAGATTATGCTTCCTATTTATTCCAGTGATGCCTGTTCTCTCAATCAATTTGAATGCAAATAAAAAATTTCATGGAAAGCCAGAGAGGACTCGGTCCTTTTTGGCCTCTTCATGCAAAAGAGGAGATTTTCAAGTAATATAAGGATTGATAGGGGTGTCCTGTTCAAACAATCGTAGGAGAAAAACTCACCATAACAACCATATTTAATTCAAACACATCTCCTAATTAGGAGCCTTACCAAATCCACCATAAATTACGCCCAAATCCCTCTCTTCTCGCCAACACTCCCCCTCAAGTTGGTCGAAGATATCAATAGCGCCCAACTTAGACAAGATCTCTTGGAACCGGGCTACTGGTAAACCTTTTGTGAAAATATCAACTAGTTGTTGATTGCTGCGAATATAGGAAGTAGAGATAATTTTGGCTTGAACATTTTCTCGAACAAAATGGCAATCAAACTCAATATATTTTGTTTGCTCATGAAACACTGGATTTGAAGCAATATGAATTGTAGCTTGATTATCGCAAAACATCTTTGTTGACTGCGATGAGTCAAATCCCAAATCCTGTAACAAAACACGAAGCTAAATAATTTCACTCGTAGTGGATGCCACGGCTCTATATTATGCTTCAGCACTTGAACGCACTATAATATTCTGTTTTTTACTTTTCCATATCACCAAGTTACCACCCACAAATGTACAATACCCTATTGTGGATCTTCTCCGTTTGACATCCTACCCAATTAGCATCAGTATAGGCACTAATATAACTGTGTCTGTTCCTTGGCATCCATATACCTCTTTCAGGTGATCCTTTCTAGTATTGCAGTATTCTATTAACAGTCGTCATCTGATTAACTGGTGGAGCATGCATAAAGCGACTAACCAAGCTCACTGCATAAGAGATATCAGGGCGAGTAATTGTGAGATAGATTAGTTTACCAACTAATCACTGAAATTGACCAACATCAGATAGCAGTTCACCATCTGCACAAAACTTGCCTCCACTCTCAATAGGAGTGTCAACAGGTTTCACTCCTATTTTTCTGTTCTATGTAATAAATCCAACACATACTTTCTTTGATTAAGAAAGATGCCTTTATTTGAATAAGCAACTTCTAATCCCAAAAAATATTTTAAAACACCCAAATCTTTAATGGCAAATTTTTTATGAAGAAGAGCCTTGAGTTTTGAAATTTCATCTTGATCATCTCTAGTGATTACTATGTCATCCACATAAGCAAGAACAATAGTGGTGCCAAAAAAACCTTTCTTGACAAATAGCGAAGGATCTGCACTGCTTCTTTTAAGCCTAATATTTATCAACACATGATTAAGCTTAGCGTACCAAGCTTGTGGAGATTGCTTGAGACCGTAGATAGCTTTGTTCAACTTGCATGCCAGATCAGGCTTGTTCACTAGATAATGTCCTGGTGGAATACTCATATAAACTTCCTCTTCTAGATCGCTATTGTTGCCCAAGGTGACAACCCAAGAGGGAGGGTGAATTAGGTTTTCTAAATTTTATGGCCTCAAATTAATTCTTAAGTGAGTATATAGTTTGGCCTATGTGAATTATATAGGTGTGGTGGAAGCAAGAGAGATTAAGCTCTAGTTAAGCACAATTAAATCACTTTTAGAAATTAAGCTAGAGCAACTACACAATATAATAAAGAGAGTAAGCGAGAGGCACAAAATGAACACAATACAAACACAAGCATGTATAGTGGTTCGGTGCACCCCAAGGTACCTACGTCCACTCCCCAAGCGTCCTCTTGGAAATTCACTATAACCCTTCGGATTACAGTTGGATTATTTTACCGGGCTCACAATCCAAAAATCCTACAATTTGGTTTTTTGGGATCACAAATAATCTACGTTGATTTTACGGGCTCACCAACAACCTACGTTGGTTTTACGGGCTCACCAACAACCTACGTTGGTTTTACGGGTTCACCAAAAACCTACACCGTTGGTTTTAAGGGCTCACCAACAAACCTTACAATGAATAAGAAATCAAAGGTATAAAGCTCCTAAATGAACAAATATAACAAATATGCATTAACGAGAAGAAAAGAAAAATGTTATCCCTTTGAAGGCGCTTTTCTTTTCTTCGTTGAGATTGCTTCACTCTTCAATGGATTGGTTGAGCTCTTGAAGGCACTTAAATTCTGTTCAACACACTTCTTTTGGGTTTGAACTTGAAGCAATAAATTGAACTCTCTTGGATTTTCCTTTTCTCTTGAATGCACACTTAAATCCTCACCAAGATTTCCTTCCTTTTGATGAATAGTAGCTTTTAAATACTTCTCCAACCTCCAAAGATCACTTTCCTACCGTTGGAATAGAGAAAGTAGCCATTTATAGCCGTTGGGGACTTAAAAATAATTCTGCAGAACTAGCCGTTATGCTGTCAACCGTGCTGGGGTCGGCTCAAGTTACTGTTCATCAGGCTGGGGTCGGCTCAAATTACTGTTCATCAGGCTAGGGTCGGCTCAAGCTTTTCTGGGGTCGGCCCCTACTACAATGGGGTCGGCCCTCTCAGGAAATCCAGAGACATCTTTTTTTTGAGTTCTGAAGTTGGGGTCGGTTCATGGTCTCTTAGGGTCAGCTCAAGGCTACCTAGGGTCGGCTCCACCTGGGGTCGGCTCAAGGAAGCTTTGGGTTGGCCCTCTCAGTCAATTCCAGAAAACTGTTTTTTGCAGTGGCTGAAGCTGGGGTCAACCCGAGCTTTTCTGTGGTCGACCCGAGTTACTGTTCATCTGTGCCAGAATGTTTCCAAAACGTGCCAGGGTCGACTCCATCTCTTCTGGGGTCGACTCTTACTCTGTGCCAAGTGTTCCAAAAGCGTGCCACTTCGTTCCAAGGCATGCCAAATATATCGGGGTCGACTCCAAACTAATTATGGTCGACTCCAAACTAATTGGGATTGACTCTAACCATATTTTTCTGCACTTTGAAGGTTAGTTATGCATATTAAAATAACAATATGATATTCCAAGTAAATTACGATGCATAGCACAGTAGAGTTTCATACCCTTAATAGTAAAAATTACCGAATTGCCCTTTTAGGTATTTTTAATGTGAAACTTTGCCAAAATAGATTCTTGAGCTTTCTACCATTCTTTATTACAAATTTTATCTCGTTATCAATTCTTAAGAGTGGTTTTGACCATATATTCCTAATGTATCGTGAATGTATCGAGGGTGTGTTATTTATCAATGATATATCGAGTTAATTTGCATTTCTAATTTGATATGGCCTCACTGGTTGTGTTAATCATCAAAATAACATTATCATCCTCAGCCATGTAAGAAGACATCATTTACATCAATCTGAAAAAATTTCCAACCATAATTGACAGCAAGAGATAAAAGAACCCAAAAAGTATTCATCTTAGCAACTGGAGCAAAAGTTTATATGTAGTCTACTCTATATGTCTGAATAAATCACTTAGCAACAAGTCTTGCTTTATATCGTTCTATGGTACCATCACTATTATACTTGATCTTGTATACCCAACGACATCACACAGATTTCTTTCCCAATGGCAGCTTGACAATAGTCCAAGTTTTATTCTCATCAAGAGCTCGGAGTTCTTCTTTCATAGCTTGTTTCCAAACAGGCTTGGAGTTGGTTTCTTGAAAGTTTGTTGGTTCATTCTCATTAGATATAGCACTTAAGAATGAGCAACTTTATCATATGTCACATAGTCTTGTATTGGATAAGATACTGCATGATAAGTAAAGAAGTCTTTCATCACAGCTAGAGGGCGCGACTCTCTACTTGACCACCGTGGGATAATTTCAGTAGGAAAAACATTAGACTGAGTAGAGTCCTCTAGTGCCAAAGATCCAGGCTCCACGTTGGCCATAGTTTGCACCTACTCTGATTCTTGTTCCTCAGTCACCATAGGATTGACGCTCGCTATTAGAAGTGGTACCAAATTAGACAAGTCCTCCCCCTATGGCAAATTCACATCCTCCATTTTGGCTTGAAAGAAAGGCTTAGACTCATCAAATCGAACATCACAAGAAATAACTAACTTTCGTGATACTGGATCATAACACTTGTACCCTTTCTTTGTAGAAGAATACCCGAGAACTACACAATGAGTGGCACGAGCATCTAGCTTATCACGATGAATCGCCTGTTGATGAACGTAACATACACAACCAAAAATCTACAAGTGGGAGATATCAAGCTTGCAGTTTAAAAGAACTTCCAAAGGTGACTTGAACGAGAACATGACTAGGAAGTCGATTAATTAGATAACTGCAGTCAAAACTCCATGTGACCAATACTTTTTTGGAACATTCATTTGAAACGAAAGAGCTCGGGTGATCTCTAGCATATGCCGGTTTTTTCTTTCAGAAACATCATTCCGCTGTGAAGTACCGACACAGGTTATTTGATGAATGATTCCCTGGCTGCATAAATAATCAGGTAAAGTACCTTTGACAAGCGCAGAACTATTGTCAGAACGAAAAAATTTCACTTTAGCACCAAATTGATTGATCACCATGCTATGAAATTCTTTAAAAACAGAGCACACATCACTTTTAAATTTCAATAAGTATATCCAGGTAGCACGGGATCGATCATCAATAAACAACACAAAGTATTTATAGCCATCACAAAAATCAATAGGTGCAGGACCCATAAATCAGAATGAATTAATTCAAAGAAGTCAGCAGTCAAAGACTTTGAATTACTAAAAGGTAAACAAGTCTGCTTAGATAACTGACAAACATTGCAAGTAGAGGACTCAATGAGTAATGAAGGAAAAAGACAAGACAGAATACGGTTGGATGGATGTCCAAGCCATTGATGCAAAACATGACTTTCTGTCAAACCCCTAGTGTGACATGCTCTGTCAGATGATTTGAATAAGTAGAGACCATAAGAATAAACTCCCTCACCAATCTCCCTCCCTGATGTTCGATCCTAAAAGGTAACAACAATGGGAGAAAAAATAACATTGCAATTTAGTGAGTGTGTAATTTTTCCAACCGAAAGGAGTTGTGAAGGAAATGAAGGACCAAATAGAACATTTGAACTAGGAGAGCTAGAGAATAAGTTAATTTTTTCAAATCCCAAAACTGAAACTGTGGTCCCATTAGCAATAGAAACAACATGATTGTTGGAACTATTAGAGAAATCAAGCAAATAAGTAGAATCGTTGGCCATATGATTTGTCGCTCCAGAATCAACGATCCATGTATTGACACTAGAAGAACTAAAGAGAGCTTGAAGGTTACCTGACACATGAGTGGAGGAATCTGGTTCAGACGTGACAAACTTACCGAGTTGTTGAAGAAGTGACTTAAATGTTGTATAGAGATCGATGTATCTACAGCTGCTGCTTGCTCCTTTTTATCAGTGCTACCAGGATTAGGCCTGAGATGAGGATGAAGATCCCAATAATAGTCCTTGGTGTGCCATTTTTTTCCACAATGTTCACAAGAAAAAATTTTCTCCTAGTTTTATTCTTATAATTATTTTCTTTTGCACTGCTGGTGACCTTCTTCTTTTCATATTTCTCAGATAGAAAGGCACTGGATTCAATTCTATCTGATGTTGATTTCATATCGCTACTCATAACCTTTTTTCGAGTCTCTTCTCTTTGAATAGTTGAGCACACATTAGACAATGATGGAAGTGAGGGATTCATGAGTATGTTACTTCTGAGATTCTCATATTCTGGCTTCAAGCTACTCAGCAGTGAAAAAATTTTGTCCTCTTCCGCTCGTTTCAGAAGAGTCTTCACATCAGTAGTAGGTGGGCGATACATGTCAAGCTCATCCCACATTTTCTTAAGACCCCCAAGATGTTCGATGAAGGTTTTGTCACCTTAGTCTGCTGCAGCAATCTCCTGCTTTAATTCAAAGATGCGAGCAACATTATTTTGATTACCATACAGATCTGAAAATGAATCCCATAATTCCTTTGCTGACTCGGAAAAGGTAAAGATATCAGCAATTTGTGGCTCCATAGAATTGAGAAGCCAAGATCTAATGAGTTGATCATTACATATCCACTCTTCAAATTTCGGATTAGTTTTTGCAGGATAGGTAAATTTACCATCAATGAAACCCAACTTTCTCTTGCCCCCAAGAGACAGCGTCACAGCACGAGACCAAGATATATAGTTAATACCATTCAACAGAACAGTTGATAGCTTCCAACTAGGATTAAGATCAGATTCTCCCTTTGATAAGGAGAGGAAACACAGTCAGATCAGAAAAAAAAAAGATCTAAAAGAAACACTTACTCGGATAACCTTTGGTGCAAAAACTAGATCGACAAATAACTCAAACCAATGGTGTCGACCTTGCCTTCTTCCTGCTCTAATACCATGGTGAAACAAAAAGTGGAATAGAGAACAAACAATTTTTTACGTGGTTCGGCTCGAAAGCCTACATCCACAGGAGAAGAGAGATGAGATCTTTTTATTCACTACATTAACAAAAAATACACCACAAAGACCCATATAAAGGCCAAAGGCAACAATAGAAGGAGGGTCCAAACAAGGCAAACAATCGTAGGAGAAAAACTCTCTATAACAATCGCATCTAATTCAAACACATCTCCTAATTAGGAGCCTTATCAAATCTCTGTTACCAAATCCGCCATAAATCACACCCAAATCCCTCTCTTCTCGCCAACAGTTTTACATAGGCAAAGAAATGTTAGGATTTTTCCAGCAAGCTCAACTTCGTGTCTCGAAGGTGAGCTAAAGCTCACGAACAAAGACTCAACCTGAAAGGTCATAATGCCAGAGGACGTGTAATCTCGTTGGAAGGCCAGCTCGGAGGTATGTTTTGCTTGAAGACATCAATAGTATTGCCATCAAAATGGTCGTGATACAATATAATTGCTCTACTTGTTGTTGAAATTGGGACATCTAAATTAAGACAAATCCTCTCGTTTCGGACTGCAGTCTAGTTTTAATCAGTCGAAAGATACATATTTCTTCCTTCATTTTACCCACGACTACTTTTCTTGACAAACCAAGCTTCAAAAGCAACGAAATATCATACCCTTATTCTCTCGTGCCTTTTCGTTCCGAGACCTGCCCCAAGCTTTGGTCTATGTAGGATTCTACAAGCAATAGGTGAAAAGCCTGTTAGAATAATTTCAAAATATGAGCTTACATTGATTGCGTATTTTTGTTTTATAAAACGGGTTAGACGTATGGCTCAGAATGGTACTATGGTTAAGCCCAATATGATGTGTGATCATTTTGTTTATGGATTTTGTGCACCTTGAATGTATAGGATTGAGTCCTATTTATTGTGGTAATTTTGATATGTAGGAGCTTTTAATGGGGAGGCTCCTCTATGTTTTCTATATATAGGCTAGGTCCCCCTCTCCTCTCCATATGGTTGATAGCTTGCCCCATTGACGGCTATCTTTTGTAAAGAGCAAAGAAGGGAAGATCCAGCCGCTATTATTCCAGGTGATTGAAGAACGTATTCAATATGTCTTCCGCAGGTATATTTCTCAAACTTGAATACGGTATTATTGTGATTCTAAATCTTAGCATGTTATTATTTATGACTAACAATTGGTATCAGAGCCTCCATGCTAGGATTAGAATTCTTCATATATCATTATTATTTTGTCTAGATTTATGGATTAATTTTATGCATTGGTGAATGGATCTCCTGCATCAATCGATCTCTCATTGATAATCAAATATCTGATTTGATTTTATTTTAGATTTGCATAAAATATGATTGGATATGATTTTCGGATAAAAAAAAAAAGGAGAAGGTTTCACTGTTTATCTTTTTCCTTTTCCTTCCCGTAAGCTTCATCTTCTCCCGCAGACATCCTTCATCTTCTTCCCGTTTTACAAACCCCCTCTTCATGGGAAAGAAGAAGAAGATGAAGGATGGCAAGGGGCCGGTGCCTCTGTGCCGTGCGACGGCGGCGAAAGGAGGCCGAGGCGGCTCGCCCGCCACCACCGCGGGCGGACGGCCGCCCCACGGCGCCACAGCAGGCGGACGCCGCCGCAGCTGCGGGCCGCGGGCGCGTCCCAAGCCAGCCCACGGCCGGCCGCAGGCCGTGGGGCCTCGCGGCGACGCCGCCAGGCTCGGTCGTGGGGGCCTTCTCCCGGCCACCCCATGGCCGGTCGTGCGTCTCATGGCGTTGCGGCGGCCCGGCGGGGTCGCCGGCCACGGGTGGTGGCCGGCGCCGTGGCTGCCATGGGAGGCAGCCACGGGTTGCTTCGATCCCAAAAAAAAAAAAAAAAAAGGGAAGGCGGCGGCTGGAGGAAGAAGATAGGGAGAAAAATTGCTTAGGTTTTCTTTAGATTGGGCTTGGGTTTGTGAAGCCCAATCCAAATAGGTCCATGGTTGCAGGTTGGGCTCTTTTATATAACCAGCCAAATTTTATTTAATGGACCATAATGGGTTTTGGGCCTGGGGCTAAGAGTTAGCAACCCATTTAATTGTTATTTAAATATTGAATAATCTGAATCAAGGCCCTCATGCATATTAATTATTGAGGTGTTAAATTAATAAATTGTTAAATTTTGGACATTTGTTGCTGCCATATATGCCTTTTGTAATTAACATCTATGTTTAATCAATCATATGTATTTTTGATTATGTTTGAAGCATATTTGATGATTATGTTTTTGTCACATAAACTATTTTTTTTGTGATTGAAAATTGTTGGGCATAAAGACTATCCTTATTTTCCCATTAAGAGAATATTTTGAATTTAAAGTGGGTGGTAGTCACCAAAGTGGCACACTCACTGATATTTATCTGATTTTCTCAAAAAAAAAAGGGTAGCATTGCATTTTGCCAAATCTTTGAATGCAATATCTTGCCCGAAGGTGTTATTGTGTATGATGATTTGGAAAAAAGACATGAAGTGATAAATGGGATTGCATTAGCCTAGAATCATTCTTCTGCCCAAAGATGATGGTGTTTCGAAAGCTGATGTGATTTTGTTAATTAGCTTCATGATATATCTTAAGAGTACCTTATAGCGTGTTGTGTTGTTAGCCCAAAGGCGACTCTACAATGATGCACCGAGGCTCTTACCGTAATTAGACTTATATGTTTTTCAAGTTGATTAAGGACTATCTAATTAATAGCCCAAGTTGATTAGATAGATATGTTATCATCCATTGATTGCATGCATCACTTTTGGATGATATTAAATAAAATATGTTGTTTCTGCAGTTTTGAATGCCTCTTCCCTATCAAGCCAATTGTCTGCCGTTGAAATCTTGACTAGAAATAATTATGTGAGATGGAAACGAGACATAAAAATAGCACTGGTTCTCTTGGGCTTAGATTTTGTTTTGGAGGAGCAACCTTTGAAACCAACAGATAAGAGCACTATCGAATACAAGGCTGAGTATGTCAAATGGGAAAGAGCTAACAGGCTATATTTGAAGATTATCAAACATTCCATATTTGATTATTATGGGTGCTATACCGAACCATGACAATGCTAAGAATTTTTTGGATGCTATAGGACAGCGATTTGTTGAGTCCGATAAAGCTGAGACTGGGGACCTAATGGATAAATTTATAAATATGAAATATGATGGTGTTTGTGGAGTTAGGGAGTACATCATGAAAATGCTGCACATAAGTTCTAAATTGGAAGCCCTCAAAGTTTCCATCACAGTTTTCTTGTCTATCATATTCTTAATAGCCTTCCTAGCCAGTTTAATCAGCTTAAGGTTGCTTATAATGCCCAGCGTGACAAATGGGATTTGAATGATTTGATTACTATGTGTGCCCAAGAGGAGTATAGAATACGTCGTGAGACTGTTGAAACTGTGCAACTGACCCATCAGTCTTCTCAGAACAAGAGGTCTTCTCATAATCGTAAGGGTAAGTTCCATAAGGGCAACAAACCTCACTACAATCAGCAGAACAAAGGGTCTGGTGGGCAGACTTCTAGTGGTCCTAAAGGAATTATGAAGAAGAATGACAAATATAAATTCTGCAAAAAGAAGGGTTATTAGCAGAAGGATTGCTTTAAGTTTAAGGCTTGGTTGGAGAAGAAGAAGACTTCATCAGGTATCTTCTTGGCTTTGGTTTATTTTGAGTCTTATTTGGTAGATGTACCTTTAAATTCTTAGTGGATAGACTCTGGTGCAAGTATTCATATCACTAATTCCTTACAGGAATTAATAAGGAGACGGAGGCCAAGTGAGAATGAAATGAACCTATGCGTTGGAAATGGAGTTCAAGTTAAAGTTGAGTTTATAGGAGCAGTGAAGTTATCCTTGGAGTCTAGTTTTTCTCTTGTTTTGGAAAATATATTTTTTGTACCGACGATAAGACGGAATTTAATTTTTATGTCAAAGCTTGATCAGTCTGGATTTTCTTTTAAATTTAGTAATGGAATGATTGAACTATTTTATTACTCTCGTATGGTTGGACATGGCATTTTGTGTGATGGTTTGTACAAATTGAATTTGGCTCCAGTTGATGAAGTCTCTTGTGTTACTAAAGTTGGAAAGAAAAGGGCTTTAATTAGTGAATCATTCTCTATATTATGGCATAAGCGTTTAGGGCACATTTCAAGAGATTGAATTGAGAGATTGATGAAAGTTGAGATTCTACCCTCTCTGAATTTTTCGGATTTTGACACTTGCATAGATTGCATAAGGGAAAAGATAACTAAAACTACAAGAAAGGGATCCACTAGAAGCGATGGTCTTTTGGATCTAATTCACACCGATATTAGTGGACCGTTACCTTCTACTATATGTGGGAACAAATATTTCATAACCTTCATTGATGATTTCTCGCGTTATGGTTATGTTTACTTAATTAATGATAAATCCTTCGCTCTTGAAAAATTCAAGATATTTAAAATGGAAGTTGAAAAACAATGTGAGAAAAGTATTAAAGTTATGAGATCTGACCGTGGTGGTGAATAGTATGGTAAGTATGACGAGTCTGATCAGAACATGGGTGATTTTGCAAGATTTTTACAACAAAATGGGATAGTCCCTCAATACACAATGCCAGGAACACTTGAGCAAAATGGTGTTTCTGAAAGACGTAATCGAACTCTAAAGGATATGGTCAAGAGTATGATGAGTAGAACAAATTTGCCAGAATTCTTATAGGGTGAAGCATTAAAATCTGCCATGTACATTCTGAACAGGGTTCTTAGTAAAGCTGTTGAGAAAACTCCTTTTGAATTGTGGACAAATCGTAAATCTAGTTTAGCCCATTTTAGAGTTTGGGGCTGCCCAGCTGAGGTTAGGATTTATAATCCTTCTGAAAAGAAATTAGACCCCAAATCCACACCTGGATTTTTCATTGGGCACTAGAATCGTTGAGTCCATTACGGCGAAATTTTTAGAAAATGATATTGGTAATAGTGAGAGTTCTGTGTTAAATAAAATTTTTGCTGAACCGGATCAAGTTGTGGTTCCGATTTTCATTGTACAAGAAAAAGTTATTTCTCAGCCAATTGCAACAGTTAATGAAGAACCTGAGCATCAAGAAGAACTTCACGTTCCTCCTCCAACACCAGCAGAGTCATTTTCTGAACCACAAGTTAGGAGATCACAAAGGGAAAGAAGGTATGCCTTGCCTAATGACTATATTGTCTACTTACTGGAGAGTGATTTTAATATTGGGCATAATATTGATCCTTTTTTTTTAATGAAGCATTAACAAGACCTGATTCAGATAAATGGCTGAATGCCATGGAAGATGAAAAGCTTTCTATGAAGAGAAATAGAGTTTGGAAACTTGTTGAACTTCCACCACATGTTAAGGCCATAGGTTGCAAATGGGTTTATAAATCCAAGTTAGACTCAAAAGGGGATGTTGAACGACAAAAGGCTAGATTGGTTGCCAAAGGGTTCACTCAGCGAGAGGGCATTGACTATAATGAGACTTTTTCACCGGTTTCATCTAAGGTTTCCTTTAGAATTATCATGGCACTTGTAGCACACTATAATTTGGAGCTTCATCAAATGGATGTTAAGACAACATTTTAAAATGGAGATCTCTATAAAGAAGTTTACATGAGGCAACCTGAAGGTTTTGTCGTAGAGGAAAAGAAAAATTTGGTGTGTAAGTTGAAGAAATCCATATATGGGCTCAAGCAAGCATCCCAATAATGGTATTTGAAATTTGATGAAGTTGTGACTTCTCTTGGTTTTGTTGAAAATACAGTGGACCAATGCATTTATCTCAAGATCAGTGGGAGAAAATTCATTTTTCTTGTTTTGTATGTGGATGATATTTTACTTGCCAGCAGTGACCTAGGATTACTTCATGAGACAAAGAAAATGTTATCTGCTAATTTTGAAATGAAAGATCTTGGAGAAGCTTCTTTTGTACTTGGAATTGAGATACAGCGTGATAGAGATCGTGGCTTGTTGGGACTTTCACAGAAGACATACATACGATGCATCCTAGAGAGGTTCAATATGCAAAATTGTGCACCCGGTGATATACCTATAGTCAAAGGGGATAAGTTTAGCAAAGCCCAGTGTCCAAGAAATGAACTTGAAAGAGAATCTTTGAAGAACATACCCTATGCAAGTGCTGTAGGGAGCTTGATGCATGCTCAAGTTTGCACTAGACCTGACATAGCCTATGCAGTAAGTGTCCTTCGTAGATTTCAATCGAATCCAGGACAAGAGCATTATAAAGCAGCTAAGAAAGTTATGAGATATTTGAAAAGGACTGAAGGTTATATGCTTACCTTTCAGCGTACAGATCATCTTGAGGTGGTAGGCTACTCAGATTCTAATTTTGCAGGATGTCAAGATGATGAAGTCAACTTCAGGTTATGTTTTTATGATGGCTGGTGGTGCTATTTCTTGAAAAAGCGTTAAGCAAACTCTAGTGGCTTCTTCTACTATACAGGCTGAATTTGTGGCATGTTATGGAGCTACAGTCCAAGCCATTTGGTTAAGGAATTTTATTTCCGGACTGAAAGTTGTTGATTCCATCTTGAGACCAATTACCATCTACTGTGATAATAGTGCAGTCGTGTTCTTTTCAAAGAATAACAAGAGTTCTGGTGGCTCTAAGTATATAGACATTAAGTACTTGGTAATCAGAGATAAAGTTAAAGAAGGGCAGACAAAAATATAGCATATAAATACAGAGACAATGATTGCAGACCCATTGACTAAAGGACTCGCACCGAAAGCCTTTAAGATACATATCACAAATATGGGCATTATGGAAACTTTTGATATTTTGGGTTAGCGGGAGTTATTTATGTAAAAGAACTACGTTTTGGCTTGATCATCTTTACGAGGTACGTAGACAACCCATATGCTTCAGGTACAGCCTCTTCCAATAATAATAATATTTATCTTCCTATTTATAATTCTGTATTTTGTGCACAGAAATTATAATTATGTTTGAGCATGCATTTCACATATGTCTTTTATTATGATATCATTTTGATCTCAAGATATAATGCATAAAGACATGATGTGAGTCTCTTTTGAGACATATAGCTTCTTTTGAAGCATTTATGAGGACCGATATGAATTAGCACACCTTTGATTACATTTTAGTACTAAGTTCATACTACATACTACCACATTGGTTGGAGGATGGGGATCCATGTCGATAAGGATGTTAGCATTTGTAGCTATGGAGTGGTCTTACATCGATTAAATGGTGTAACGACTTCCATGTTCAATGTTGATGTTCTTGTTGGACCAGATCATGCATCCAAGGTGATTATCATTTGAGCTATATGTGTGACCACTTTTGTAGTTTAACCAGAGAGTCGTTTTCAAAACAATTTTTTTTTTTAAAACTAATATGACAATCCGTGTTCGCTCAAGTGGAAAAATGTTAGAATAATTTCAAAATATGGGCTTACACTGATTGCGTATTTTTGTTTTATAAAACGGGTTAGACGTATGGCTCAGAATGGTACTATGGTTAAGCCCAATATGATGTGTGATTATTTTGTTTATGGGTTTTGTGCACCTTGGATGTATAGGATTGAGTCCTATTTATTGTGGTAATTTTGGTATGTAGGTCAGAAAATCCAATTAGGATTTTGGAGCTTTTAATGGGAAGGCTCCCCGGAGGAGTCAGTACTCAAATACTATCTTCTTTCCACTAACGTCGAACTGGCTGGCTGCGTTTTGTAGCGCGCGTACTCTGATCCTCATCTATGTTTCCTATATATAGGCTAGGTCCCCTCTCCTCTCCATATGGTTGATAGCTTGCCCCATTAACGGCTATCTTTTGTGAGGAGTAAGGAAAAGAAGATCCAGCCGCTATTATTCCAGGTAATTGAAGAACGTATTCAATATGTCTTCCGTAGGTATATTTATCAAACTTGAATATGATATTATTGTAATTCTAAATCTTAGCATGTTATTATTTATGACTAACAAAGCCTTCTCATCCACGTTTTGTGAATCTCTGTTGATGAAACAAGAGATCCAGAAAGTTGGAAAAAGAATTGAAGTGTAAATACAAATGACTGGTGTAATAAGCCTCAAGCCCCCCTGTACCTTTCACCTTTTTTGACCATTTCCAACTTTTATATCAATTATTTTTTTTAAGATCAATATAAATCGGTTTTGCTTAAAACTGTTATGCCTCTGCATAGCTCATCCCACAGTAAGTAAAAAGGAGCAACTGAATAGGAATAAAAAGAGAAGGGAGTTTCCATTTGTCAGCTTTGCTCCTCCCCTTCTCATCACTTTTGCCACCTTGCCGTCACGATAAGCACAGACGCTCCACTATTGGCTCTCAAGATGTGCTTCTCACGCATTCACTAGTAAAGCCTTGAAGTGGTCTGTGTTCGTTTTCTTTTCCTTTTTTCTTTTTTTTTTTTCGCAAGGCCAAAACAGTGACTAGTGAATTGTTGTGTCAAAAGCGATTGTTGTGTCTCTTCTACGTATTAAAAGTCAACATACCTGTCAAGATTCAGGTTTACCGCATCAGTTCTTCAGAGGCAGACTCAGGCAATTCTCACAATTTCAGTACGCTCCGGTAACAGCTCCAACCTGCATTCAATTTACTCTTGCCACTGCAACTTTCTTATGGGGGAATGTGAAGAGGGTGAATTCGGGAGCAACGAGCCTGGAAGTCGAGGCCAAGCCCCCTTAAGAGCATAGAAGGGAAACAGGGGTTAAGCTCAAAGTTCTGAGTAGTAAATTTTGTTTATTGATCTTATTGTAAAAAACATGCAGCTTGTTGATGTGACAGTCCAACAGCCCTGTATTCTCTAAATTCGTTTAAAAAATGAATTGGCTATGAACTGGCGCGTACGTTACAGAAAAAAACTACACATAGTTGGTATATCAATATTATTTACACCTGGTCAAAAACTTCAAAGAAAAGGAAGGCAAACCCCCTCGCTAATTTGATGTGGAGCAAGTGGAAGAATCAGCCTTGATTACCCTTGTATTATATGAACCACAACAACTGCATTTGTGGTATAGCCAGTGGAAGCGTGACGTCCCCTTTTTATCACAGTCATTGCATAGTACATCCTGAAATACAATTTGTAATTATTTAGCCATTGGCAATTACCTGTCATGAAAAAAATAGAAATATTATGATGAAAACACACCTGACATCGATCTCTATACTCTTCGGGAAGATCTTCAGCAGCTAACAAGGCATCAAGCATGCCAAAATAAACCTGAATAAATACATTAGTAATTTTATATCTCAACCACTATAAAGGAAGGGGAAAAAAAAAATGCCAGAGTTATAATTTGAGTTGGTGCATACTATAGCTAGATTCTACTCAGACCCTCGCATTAGGTGTACAGAATTACAAAAGGGGAGGAAAAAAAGGAATCCTAGAAAGGCACATCAAACCTATCAACATTAGAACTCACAATTTTTTGAATAAAATAGCCCTTCATCAATTATTTTTCAAAAAGTTCCTTAACAAAGGGATGCAATTTGATTGGTGCTTTAAAATGCGGCGCATAATACCGCTTATCCACCAGCATATGCATATATGGTTCCTTGAACACACCACATTGCCTATATAAGGTCATATGTATATGGGCTGAAAAGGTCCACTTATCACTGTGTGGCTGAATATACAGTCTCCTTGTTATTGTATGGTTACATATATGAGCTTTCGGAGCATGCTGAAACCACAAATATATCCCAATCTCATGCGGGCCCATATAAGTGAAGTGGTTCAAGCTGATAGTTAGGTTTGATGTAAGTTTTAAGTGAACCTGAGACAGATATTAATAATGTTAAAATGTTGATTATATTATAATTATTGCTATTATGTCGTAAGCAATAAGCACTAGGATTCAAGGCATCACGCAAAAACAAGACCAAAATCTAAGAACATGATTAAATTTCCAGCCTTGATGTGCCAGAAAAGTGAGAGATGCTAGCAAATTTGAGAAGTGCAGCTATACAAATTTGCTACCAATCATATATCTGAAGAATTCATCAAGGTTGTGTATCTTGTCACTGGAAAAATAAAGTACCTGAGTGCTCTATTAACAACAGCCCATCTTGGTGATTTAACATGAACATCTGAACACGCAAAAACAATACAAGTATCGTGCAATAAAAAATTGCAACGTTTCCTGCTCAAATGCAAAAGTGCGCGTGCATGCATGGAATACAACACCAGCCAGTCCGAAATATCTTTTTCTATTTTATGGGGTATCAAAAAAAAAGGAACTAAAGATCACATCCTCTAAAGGACCATATCCCTTCTTTAAAAGGGTTATTGCCCAGTTATCGTCCTGGCAATCCAGGGTCCTGGGAAGGGCCAACCTGGGACAGGCCTAACCTTCAACCCCTGCAGTCCATCCAATATAAGATAAAGACTTTGAAACTACTTGGGCACAAAGTAATTATGCTTTTCCTGAATAAGGTACAAGAAATAATGATATCTTACCGCCATGTCTCCCAACGATTTGCTACATATCGGACAAGTGTAATGACTGCAAGTATATGCCTGCACAGAAATTAGAAAAGCCTGGTAAGCAATCAACTTCATTATAATTTTAATATGAAACGAGAGACATGGACACACAGAATGAGAACAAATTCCTGTCCTAAAAGAAGTTTAGCAGGACTGAGAATGATGTACCTGAAAACATGCTGAATGCATGAAATGGCCACAGGGTAGAGCTCTCACTGCTGCACTCGATGTAAATAAAAAATCACAACATATGGGACAGTTTGTCTCTAATCCTTTTTCCCGACACTTGTGCTCAACGAGTTTCATTCCCAAGCAACAATTGCATTTCATGCAGTGAAAGAAGTCAACACCAAGTCCTTTTCCAACACGACACAAGTTGCAAAATGGACAGTGATACACAGTCCTGAAACAAAAGATTGCAATTTTAGATACTTTACATAAGTATTCTTTTTTTGGAAAGACATCCAAGTTTATTAATTGTTTTTATTGCTTCCCTGTATTATTGTTCGAGCGTGTTTTTTTTTCCTTTTTCCTTTTTCTTTTTTTCTGGTTCATTTTTTGAGTTATTTTTTGTCTTTTTTGGGGGCCTTTTTTCATTTGTTTTGGTCGGGGGACTGGGGGAGATTGGGTCTATAGATGCCAGCTGAGGTTTAGTTACACAAAATATGAAGGATCTTAATATAGAGAATCGTTAATAAAAATATTTATTAACATTAATATGATTTTATTAACAAATTATTAGCATTAATAATATTTATTAATATTAATAAACGAAATCAAATTAATAATCCATATTAATAGGTAAAAATTATTAATATGGTTTATTCAGCTTTTTTTTTGAGGGGGGGGGGGGGGGGGGAGGGGGGGGGGACTATAGATACCCTAGAATTAAAAATAGTGCAGGTTAAAAATTTAAATTAATGCCTAACAAATTCTAAAACAAGAAGGGAGAATGCCACCAAGGTTATGCTAAACTTGAAAAACAGAAAAGAAAGGAAAGAGTCAAATTTTGATAGGGGCCACCTTCATATCTGACAGAAACTATAAGACAAAAAACCAAATTTGGATACAATCATCAAGATTTTACAAGAAAACATGCAAAAAAAAAAAAAAAAAAAATTGAGTCGCCATTCTAACCTATATTAATGATGGGTCCTGGTGTGAAGCTAGGTAAAGTTTTATAAAAAAAAAATTCTTGGATACTAGAAGGATCTCACGCTTAGACACACAACTGCACCTAAAATATGTACCCAAGTTTATGTAATACAAATCCTAATCCATCCCTCACCCAAACCATCCTTGCCAATTTAGATTGATTTAGAATTTTTTGTAATCATGAAAAAAAAGCGATGTGGTTGTTAGCTGGTTAGTCTATATACTAGAGGCATAAAACCGAGCAATTTCATCTAAGTCAGAATTTCTAAGAACAAAAGCAGTTCCAATCAATCATCAAGTTTGTCCAATGGTTTGGAAACATTTTTAGGAAGCTTTAAATCATTATTATTGCTCTCCGCAAGCAAACATTAACAATAACTATGTAGAAGAATTTTCTCCTTGCCTTCACTATCTTCAGCTCCGCATTACATTATTATGACCTGCTCTTTGGTTGCATTAGAGAGACAGGAAGATAGGCAAAAGGTATCCTAATCATTTATTGAAATACAGAGGTTCTTCATCCAATGTGGTACAAATTGCAAATAGAAAAACTAAACTAGAGTAATCAATCGTCTAGCACTTATCAGGCTATCAACCATAATTCAGAGACAAATTTTAATTTTCTAGATGAATATATAGAAAATTAAAGAGCTTCTGCAACAATCAATCTAAAAAGCAAGTCATAACAATTACAACAACTGCTCCAGCATTAAAAAAGATCAAGTTGAAGACAGTTCATGAACATGTACACTTCTTCATGCCAATATAAGATCCTTGAGAACAGTAGTCAAGCTTCAAAAGTACCTTTCATCATCAAAAAATTTGCAGATAATGCAAGAATATTTGGCCATTGAGAATCCATCACATGAGGGGGTCTTGCAAGTTGGGCCAACTGGTTGAACCTTAAGACATCGCATACACATCATTTCAGTCGTTGCTTTTCTGCAGAAAATGCAATCATAAAGTCACGCATGATATCAACATTCTCTCCTACCATTTATGACTTTATTATTTTCCAGTTCAAACATACTAAAATCGGGTAATTGTCATCAATTAATTGAAAGATATCAAAGCTCAAGACAGGTGACAACTCAAAGTTGTCCAATAACTGTTCATGGAATACATTGAAGGGGAATTAGTGTCATAAGATTTAAGCAACTAATTATAACTCTCCAAATAAAAGGCTTGTGGGCTACAAATAGTCAAAAATAATTAGGGGCTGACCAAAAACTAATCAGGGCATGCATGAACAAAACTCTAATAATCTCAATAAAGTGAGCAGTCTCTATCACTACTACAAGCAGCTAAAATTAAATTGTAGTCAAATATAAAGCAAAAAGCAAAAGCAAGCTTTCAACAACGAACCGCAAAATTAGCAGTTGCATTTCTATTTTCGAAACACTAAAAAACCTAAATAAGGTCAGAATAAGTCATTACTAAAAGTGAATTGTTGATGTAGATTGGGCATATCAATCAACTCCTAATCTCAGACAAAGTAGTTACGAGCACATGTATAGTGATAGTGATTCTCACCACTAATCCTCATTTAAGTGGAACGTAAAATTAAAACTATTAGCCAAATTCCAAGGGACTACAGATGGTTGGTTATGCCTAACTCCATTTGGTTTCCCACGTGTATAATGTTTTAAGAACTGACAGCAGTATCTAGCTGGTTGAGGTACTCTATAGTGCATATACGGTATATAGGTACATATGCAGGTACCTATGAAGTTGGCGTTCAAAAGATATTTAAAATAAATACAATTCCTAGATATAAATAGAGTAAGAAAAGAAATAATATATTAAAAAAGAAAAGTAAGAATATTTAAGTTACACTTCTATACTCATTTGAGAGCCTATTTTGAAGCAGAATATAGCATGTAGCCTTCAAAAGAAATATTGCATCACTAAGTATGTTCAAATTTAGGTATGCTATACAAATCATTAAATGATGAACAATATCAAAAAAAAAAAAGAAGCGAAAAGATGCACGACTTAGTTGATAACTAAGTTTAATGTGCCTACCTGTTAGCCCAAATATAAAGTATATAAACTACCAATTTTCAAAAGGACATCTAAAGTCAATCTTTTGCCACGGGAAGTGACTTGTAAGCAATTGTCCACATGGTCCGTATGTGTAGGTGTTGGACCACATAAGCAAGTTGCTTGACCTATCAGAGGCACTTGGTGGTGTCTCACTGTATGGCCCAACACCAATCAGATGTGGTCACAAGATCACATCCATTTATGCAGGTGCCTACACTGCCACAGGGACGCCTTTACACAGCAAACATCATCAGTTTAGGTTCTATGAATCCTGAAGGGAAAAGCCTAGCTATGGTTTAAGCATTAAAAGGAGCAGAAGCCGTAAGCCAACACCCACTGATCGGCCACATAATCACACTATTTGGAAAAGCATGCTCCATATCTAATGGGTCCTTAGTTGTCTCCTACAATTATTTACGATCCATTATTTTAGTTTTTTTGATGCAATTACATCCTAGTTATAACCCTCAGTGAAAAATTATATTATAAGTAAATTTAATCTGTTTTTTAGATATTTTGTTGAATATTGGCAACACTAATAAATGCAGCCATGCTACATGAGACCATATATCAGCATGAGATCAACAATGACAAAACCAAAACGAAGTTGACAAAAAAAAAGATTTTTTATTTATGCAAAACAGAAACCATGGTTTTACATATCAAACCACAGCATCCATCTCAAGCATGCCGTATTATGTCAGTTATCGTACGGGCAAAACCAATATGCTACAGGGACTCCAAATGCCAATGGTATTGTATTGACACATAGTATAGGCATTCCAATTTTGCATCTTTACCATGTGCCAATATGGGAGCGTACCATGTCATATTGTATCTTGCTAGTACGGTACCAGTATCGAGATGTAAAACCTCTATGGTAACTTTAACACCCTTATGTCTACTTCATTAAAGCCCTAAGGAACTTCACAAGATATGGTAACACACATCTCATTCACATCAAAAAAAAAAGTGAAAGTAAAATTGACTTTAAAGGTCCCAATATGAGAGAGAAATGGTTGGCTAGTGATTAGTGCAGGAGACTGGATCCTTCTCTTTCTCTCTCTTTGTGTCCCCATTTTTTCTCTTCCTTTTCTCCTTCCTATCTTTTCTCATCTCTTCGTTCTTCTTGGAGGCAGATGAAATAAAAGAAAGTATAGTTGTTGCCCCGAATCACAACTACAGCCCTTCCTTGTCCAAAATTCAGTCATTTAAGCTCACAGTATTGGCATTACAGGTCATTTAATGCTCACCCAAAAACTCTCTTGCAATTGGCAACATGATCAGCCTGCAAAATGAGACAACACTATAGAACCTCCTTGGTCTTCCAGAGACAACTTCTAATAACAGCCTTAAGAGACAAGGTTCATCATGCTCGTGGTGTTGATCACTAAAGAACAATGTTGTCCATAACACAGCCATGGTGTGAACAGCTAAGCTATGCCAATAATGTTCACTTGATCAGCCTAAGATTTCACCATCCTCCTCAAAGCATTGATACATGCCCAACGGTACTTGTCATATTCTCCAACTACAACACTCAATCACTGAGTTGGACGTACTACTTTTATGCCTTGTCTCCCACACTTAAAGCCTGCCAAGTTTCAGTGTAAGCTTTCTAGCCTCTAGCGATCTAGTCTGCTATCGAACCACTACCTTGTTAAATAGTTTGTAATCCAGGATTTGAAAGGTGCCTTTCTGATGCTACCATGCCTTTTTTTGATCCTTGATTTGTAACGCCAACTAGCAGTTTTGCTCAATGGCGTGCAGTCAAAAACTTATCATCCTAAATGTCTAGTGGAAGGCAAGCCCAATATCCCATTGCCATCACCTCCTCAAACCCCAACACCCTTATTGACTAGAATAACTTGTAGAATTCTCTAGTGTGCTCAACCATACTGCTCAAACTTGATGATAATGGGATTCGATGAATAGAGATTGCTGGTAGTTCAAGAAAAGGATTGGTTCTTTATAAGTATTTTTCATCTCTTCTCGCATAGCCACCTAACCTTCCCCTGCCTGCTTATAATCCAACATGTAAATTGGGCATACCACATTCCTGTAGGCTTTGCAGTGGCAAATTGAACGTTTTCCATCTTGATAATTGGTGCTAAGCGAAAAATGATTCTATGCTCCATGACCACAACCAATACAGAAAGGTTGATTGATTCATATATCAACGACAACAGAGTTCCTTCACTTGCATATCAAACACTTCCAATGTCATGCAATATTCATCAAACATTTGCCTAACCTTGTCAACAATTAGCATCAAGCAGTTCTTTGCAAAATTCCTATTTCCTACTCTTTATTTTGTATAGCCAGCTTGATTACCATGATTCCTTGGACTCATGTTTTACCATTCTTGAGGCACAAAATGACCAATCTATATTCTTCAGCAGATCTGTGAGAATGTAATGGAGATTCCTGTACATCAAATCCTTGACCAAGATGACCCAGGGAATCCCCACGAAGCCTGGAAGACCTCATATTCATGAAAATAATTGTTTTGCTCTACCATTGATTTCAGTAAACTTTGATTTCAATTAGGAGGTTCAGAACATAATTATCACAAATCATAGGTAGGCTGTTTTAGTTTTTTTCAAGGCATAGCATGCTCTTGTTCTTCAATAAAGTAGCAGATAAATGGATCACACAATACCTTTAATTATACTTGCTATCCAATGGAAGCAACTTCACTGTCAAGATTGTAATAATCTCTTGTAATCTTCTCCATGTGGTTCATTCACTCTTCATGATAATCCAATCATATCATATTTCCTTTCAGTAGTTATTACATGCTCTTGATATTGTGACCTAGTGATCCAAAGATTGCATTATAACCCTGAAACCTATCTTCAAATTGTCAAAGCTTTTCACTTATCATAATCAAAATGACCTAACACCAACCATCTTCCGATCAAATTAGTTTCAGGTTGGATATAGATAATGTTGAAAAAAGACCCAGCCTAATAAATTTGCATTCTTATTCCCAATGCCAAAAGAGGATCTAGCTTAGCCTAGATCACCAATAAGAAGAACAAGAATTGATTGTCATGCCTTCTCCAGAAAAGGGGGGAAAAATCATCTTCCTTTACTAGAGCAGGCAGCAACCATAGATATAATCCCAGAGTAAGAATAATGGCAATTATATTTCTGCCTTTATAATTTGCCCCAGGATAAACCATTACAGTTGTCCACTTCTTTCCATGCTCACTTTCTAAGGTCCAAAGCCTATAATTCCTCTGCAGCTCCAGCAAACCAACAGATCCTGCGTTCATTTACCCAACAACCTCCAACTATTACATAACCCCTCAAAACCCCAATAAATTATCATTACAATAAAAAAAAAAGTCTACCTGAGAATAAAATTAATGAACACAAGTAGAGTTATAAACATTGGTAGCATTAATTATTTAGCTCCTTATTTTAAACTACATTCCCCATGCATTACTTTTGCAGATAACTGAAGAAAAATATCAAGACTACCACAAGAAACTAACATGTTATAACAGATCTACAGATAATATTTTAAATACTTTCATTCAGAAATTCTAAGTCTTTATATTTCTGAATAGGTTCAACTAATCTTAGAATTTTCATCTTACAGCTTTATAGCATATATTTATTTTCAGATAAGTTGTTAAGTGTTCATCTCTACGTTGACCTAAGTGGAAATGAGAGTGATACCTATCCATTGGATGATCACTGACTTTATCATGGCAGAATCTGCATGTGAACAACTTATTACAACATGAAGCAAGGAGCTTGCAATTTCTTTTGTAGTGCTCACAGCCAAACACCTGCTTTTCTGGATCTCGAAAAGATGGAGAGCATCCAGGTACATCTTCCCCCTCCGTTGTTTCCTCTGTTTTTGCTTGCAGTAACTTCTGCTGAGCAGCTATCCAGCGACTGCAATAACCATTTCCAACTTATTACAAGACTTGTGAACAAAAACTTATGATGCATATAAACAGTCGTTCGTACAACAAACCTTGTCATGAGGTTTTGAATAAGATATGCCTTTCTTCGTGGATCAAGTGTTGGATCTCGAGAAACCTTTCGTATCTCTGACTCAAGTTCATTCTGATTCATCCGAAATATATCTTTCCAGCCAGGTTTGAACATCTGGTCATTTTGGTCGAGACTTTCTTGGTGATCAGTTCCTAAGAGACCAAAAGAAGAGTAAATGTAACAATTTACATACAGAATAGAATGTCATCATACTCCCTTTATGTTTAGATGGTCAAAGCTTCCTAGAAAATACAAATTGCAGAATAACAAAAGCAAAGAAAAGACCTTTCGAAAGAACAAAACACTCCGTTGCATCCTGTGATGATACAGGAGCGCCCTTCCACCATTCATTTAGCCACTCATTAAACATTGTGTTTTTGGTTGCCTGCCTCCATGTATCCATCATCCTGTTCTGCTCTTCTAGAGTAAGTGCAGAAGTTACCCATGGTAACATTGATTGAAGAACCTCTGCTCCTGTTGTTCCAATTATACGACCAACAATCTTATCCTGCTCCTCCACAGAAAAATGTTGGTCAAATAATGGCCACAACTCAAGTTCTTCCCTAAAGACATGATGATCCAGAGTCACCCGTATAGATTTGCACATGCCTTGAAGCTTCGTAGCAAGCTCATTTTGTTTCCTTGTCCAGTCAATACCCTGACCAGACGAATTGAAGTCATTTCCAGCTGCATCAACTTCATCATTTGTCCTTTCTAAGCTGTCATGCAATTGTGTAAGCTCTGAAAGAACTTCAGAAATATCTTTAAATAGTTTTTCCTCCTGTTTATGATCTAGAGTGTATGAATGGCTCACGTTATGAAGAGTCTCCCTCGATTCCAAAGCTGGAAATACGACATCATCCTCAGCATTACTATGAGCCCTATATAGACCCCACAAAAGACGAAATCTTCCACTGAACTGCCGAAGAAAAGCCTCATCACAATCTATAAGCTTTCCTGATTCAACATCCAAATATTCCAAATCTTTGCGGATTGCTTTATGAAATTTGAAGATGTTGTCAATTGGCCTCTGAGTTTTTTCTGTATTAGATGACATAAATTCTGTCTCCCAGTTAAAGAGACTAGAATTTAGAGAAGGAGCACCAGAATTGTAAGACAATGAGCGCAGAGACTTTGCAGCACCCAGTGAACCTATCCCTAAGTTGCTGTTATCAACTCCTAATCCAGGTACGCAGCAAGGCTTTTGGCTACACAATGATTTTTCATTTTCAACTGTCTCTGAGTGACCATTTTCACTAGCATGTCCACATGTTTCTGAGAAGTTACATCTTTTAACTGGCCTAGCATCATTCTCGTATTGCAGAAGTGATGATTTATCCTTAGTGCTAAGTGGACAAGCACATGCACAGACCATTTGACTACAACCTTCTTCTAACTCATTTTTCTCATTTAAAAGACAGCAACCAATTGCCTTGGAAGTCAAACATATAAACTTGCCAGGACTGGAAATATCCTGGGATCGACCCTTGCATGCCCATCCAGAGAAAAGAGTAACAAGTGAAGTTTCAGATGATGGAGCTGCACCACAAATACAGCAATGTATCATATGGCTTTAATAGCTGAATGAAAAAGCCATAAAAAAAAACATGCAGAATACATAAAGACATAAAAATATGAAGCATGAATTGACAACCTGCCAGATGCATGTTCTGGAGAAAGCACCTTGCCTCCTCGTCACTTAGCTTTGAGACAAACCATGGTAAAACACGCTCTAACAATTTCAGTGGCATCACACATAGACTCTTGTATAGAAGTTGCCGCTGCTTCTCAGGAGAGAAATGTGTCCTGGCAAGAGGAAGAACCTAGAGGAAGAAGGGGGGAAGCAGCAATTTGAGCCCAAATTTCACAAGTATAATAAAGTCCATGTCATCAATAATAAGATTACCTCAGCTTCCTCACTACAGAAGTGCCTCTGAATAGTGTCCATTATTTGATCGGCATGTGCACATAACTCAGAGCAGAATTCTGCAGAAGTTACATTTGCTCCTGCACTTTGAATTTGTTCAATTAAACACCTGAACTTGTTAAATTGTCTTTCTTCTTCTGCATGCTCCTGCACAAAAGAAACTTCCCCATCTACCGCAGGAAATATGACTTGATCCTCGGCAACACTGTGCAAGTGGAAAAGAAACTTGGTTATTGAAAAAAAAATGAAAAAGAGAACTTGCATTGAGGGCTGTCATACAAGTTTGGCTTTCAATATTTTATTATATTTTATATCATGTATTGGAAGTAGCAGCATGTGTGGGTGGCGGCCAAGACTAGCACATGTCCCACGATCAAATGCATGTTTTATTCCAACTTTTGTTTTAATTTACATACTGCTCTGTTTATACATGGTTTGAGAGCCTAACACGGACCGTATTCAACATGCAACAAGGGTTATAGAAGGATCACTTAAGGAACAACAAATGATAGAAGCTTTGTTTGGCTAGAATTTCTTTTTTTAAGAAAAACATTGACATGAAAAGCCCAAATCTGAAACCCACAGGCCACATCCATATTCATGCAATAATAGTGGCTAAAGCAGTCAGAATGGCAAAAGCAAAATACTTGGCAAATAAAGGAATTCGAGAAAATACAAGCATGAAAGCAGCAGTTACATGAGCATTACTAGAATACTGCCTTTTAACCAGCCAACAGTGAGTGCTCATTATCTCACATAAACTAATATCTGTTAAACTTTCTTGCCAAAAAAAGGCAATCAAGAAGTCTCATACCTATGGAAGATGCATATGTCAGCGACAACTTGTAGTCTCGTATTGAAGGCAGACAAATCAGAAAAATCGCCAGAAAGTTGAATCTTCCGTGCTTCTTCTGCTATATCACTTAATTCTTTTCTGATAGCATTATGCCAATGCAATATCTCGTCTATTGGGTGCAACCCCGGAAAATCAACAGCACTGCGCTCTGATGCTGTATGTTTCCTCTTTCCAATATTGGAATGTCCACTTGCACATGTGCACTTCCCAATGTCATCAACCAACTTGCCAGGCCCACATCTGAGATTGCTCTGTGATTGAGAATCATCACAGTAACTCTGCCTCATGTTTGTAGTGCCTTTTCCTTCCATCCAGCTGAATATAACCTTCATTATTTTACAATTCATGTCAAATGCAGCCTGTTCAAAGGGATTACAAGGAAAAGTAGATTTTTTTTCTTTAAGAAAAGGCATCTTACCTTTTGAAGAAGCTTTTCTTCTGGTACTATCTTGCACATGCATTTTAACATATCTTGATGCTCATCAGGTGAAATACAAGCTGAAAGCCAGGGAAGAAATTCTGCCATCATATTCACAGGGATGCTACATAAAAACTGCCAGACCAAATCAGCCTGCTCTTCGAATGAAAACTTCTCAATAAGCAAGGGGTATACCTGTAACACTAGCAAACATCTAGTAAACACTTGTAATCGGCTACAAATGTTACATAGACAGAGGATAACATAAGATATTATGGATGGCATTTATAGGTAAAATTGTCCAAGATATTGAACTGTGAAGCAGAACAAACAAAAGTAATGACCTACAAGATAGATGAATAAGGAACTCATAGCTAACAAAATCACTTTCCCACTAACTCTTACTCATTGTTTGCTTGCAGTACTGAGTCCACAGAAGAATGGTTTTCCATAGATTTGTGGAAACACCTAATCTATCAATGCTTATACATGTATACATGTATACACACACACCCACACATATAAATATATGTATGTATGTATGTATGTATGTATGCATGTATGTATGTATGTATATATGTATGTATGTATGTATGTATGTATGTATGTATGTATAAAGAGCATTTTAAGGGTATACAGCATGTCAAGGATTCAAATGCTGACCATGCTGTGCTGTGTCGACAAAGTGCTTGGCTCTGTGCACACATATATGCTGCAATACCTGCACATTGCAGGGTGTCAACCTATCAAGCCAGCACAGATTAAAATGGTTTAATACCTTTTGGTGCTCAGCCAATTTTTAGATTTGTTATATATTTTGGCACAGTGACACTAGCCCACATGCCCTCAGCACTGACACCTGAATCCTTCCTGCAAATTAACTTTGCATGTACAATTCTTTTGTGCCATTGGTGTTGTACTTACCACCTTCTTGATTTTGTATATTTAGGGTGTTATGCCCTTGGTTTTCCCATATTACCATGAAAGGAGTTTCAAATCTAGTTATCTCTTGCCCTTGTTTTTCACTGGCAATAATCGGAGCTTCAGTTCATCAATCTGGCAGTTAGTCATCAATTAGCCATCATCAAACCTCTGTTGATGTCCATCACTAGAATCTTAGAAGCAGTAAATTGAGCCAACACTAGAAGTTTGCCACCAGTTGAAATAGTAGGGATTCTATGATTGGAAGCAAGAAGATCCGTAGCAGCAGACTTATATCACCCAACAAAGCACTGCAGGAAACTTTTGGAAATCCATCTTCATGCTGCTCATTTCGATTGCTCCAATAACTGCAGAGCTTATTCAAGCTATATTTCCTTCATCCGGAGTTGAACATTATCCAACTTGGATTTAAGATTACTGGCAACCCCTAACATCATCTAAAGTTTTATTGCTTTGATACTCTTCTTTTAGAGATCTATCAAGGCATCCATGCAAAGTGAAAAATTAGAATTCAGTGGGTTGATGATGCAATGAGAGAAAAAAAAGGAAGATGGGACGATTTGATCAACAAGATTATGCTTAGAAAAATCAACACGCAAATAGAAAAAAAAACTGGATTGAAGATTCCTTCACTTGGTAAAAAAAATTCTCTCAAAAAGAATTTTATTAATATCTTAAAATCTGCCCCTTACAATGTATTATGCGCATATTTATAGGACATGATACTCTAACCCTAATTCGAGCATTAAACCCGATACAGAATCATACTCAAAATAGAATTCGATAAGAAAACATACTAGAATTATTCTATTATAAATATGAAAACTTGGCTTAAATTTGATACTGTCCCTAACGAAAAATTTATAAGAAAATCGACCGAAAATATTTGCTTACTGCAATCTTTGCCCACGAATTTGTTGGCTCCTTCGATGCTTAGTATGGTCTAGTTGGTAATAGTACTTGTTGGTTGCTACATCAGTTGATTTCTTATAAATTGTTCGGATCCACCACGAACTAAAGCAATAGGGTCACTGTAAACCTTTTTACGCATTCACCAAGCTATTTCGAGGTGTTGATCTTTTATGCCCTTTTCGCTGTCTTGGTGCCAGCTTTACTGCAAATGCCTTGCTTTGCCACCATTTTTGACTTTTACAAGTGCAAAACTCTCTTTAATGATTTTTCATGTCCTTGATACAATATTGCGTTATTATTTCATTTCTTAGGTGTGATTTGAGCCCTTTCAGATCTCAGATTTTACCACTTCTTTCTAGTTGATGGCCATTCAACATGTGCATAACATCAATGCAACACAGTCATTCAAAACGTAGGCATGACTATACAATCATAACTAAAGAGCCATATTAGTGCATTAGCAGGAAATGACATCCAAATATATTATCATTCTATAACGCCCATAATATCTCTTATGTTTTACTAGTTTATCCTTGTCCAAGACAGGATTTCTACACTTTGTTGTGAGATCACAAACCTTCGACTATAAGAGCTCACTAAAATACTAGATTCAACAGTTAAAAAATGATTAAAGATTGCTCAAGTGCTTCTTGATAGCCTCACCTAATACAGTTTTGGGAGACAATTCCAAACAATAGGAAGAACCAATGTTTCATTACCTTGAACTGAACCATAGTTCTATAATTGGTTGCAAAATGTGGTGAGAGAGAGTACTAAAATCTGCCACGGGTGCAACATATCATAAGATCATGGTTGACACATATAGGAACCCAACAAGAAAGCCACATATTCCAATCAACTAAAAAAGCATGAATTAGCACCCTTAACTACCCCTCAAATTAATGATTTGGCATGCCTTTCAAATTAGATGGTCAACAATTGACTTCAATTTGTACAATTAAATGAATGTAGCCAGATTTAGCAACACATAGGCGAACAACAATCATTCCTTGCAACATACTGTCCTTATCCCTCTATACAACCATTTCAGTGAGTTCATAAGGTATGAGTCATAGAATACTAAATTGTTTTTTTTTTCTTTTTTGAATTGTGATGCTTGATTTGATCACCCTTGCAGTCAGCTTAATTACCATTACAATACCTCTCACCAACTAGATTAGGAAAGTGGAGGATATCTTGACAATTGAACAGTCAATTTGTGTAGCAAAAAAAAAAAAAACCAGTCGATTAACCCACTTGAATTTATAAGAGGATTAATTTCAGATGGGAAGGATGACATACAAGGCCCTTTTTAGTGATCTTCATTACAAAAATAATACTCTGACTTGATCAGCATTGCGAGATCTTATATCAACGATTAGGAAAGTGGATGTGATCATAAAATTCAGCATTCTACTAATCCACCTGAATTTATGAGAGAATTGTTTTTAGATGAGAGTTTTCATATAGGGCCATTTTTAGTGATTGGCATATTAATTTGAGAAAGCTGGTTTCATTCTTGTAGGCAATATGCCGGTGCTCTATGCCAGCACAGATCCTAGCAAGACAAAGTTCCTATCGTAGCAGGATGCAAACACGTGAGGCTATAAAAGTAAAATAATCTTTAAAGTGAATGACGTAAGTCATAACAACTAGGTCAATTGGAAACTTTACATCTAAGAAGCATGGATACTTCAAATCCTTATCACATAATGATACTCATTGGATACTTCTCGGATACCCTATTTATACTTGTATCAAATATTCTATTTTACAAAAATTAAAAAAAAAAAAATTTGGGGGGGGGGGGGGGAGTGGATTTTGTAGCCTATTGATATTAGTATGAAAATATGAAGTATGGAATGTGGTCTACGAAGTATGGATGATGATGAATTATGTTATTTTGATATCCTACAATGCTTTATGGATGTTTTTCTTATATAAATACATATGCATTTGCGTGTCTATGCGAGTAGATATGTATAAAATACATGCACCCATATACATTTATACATGTATGTGTATAAATATTACTTGACATATCCTAGTCATATCGTATCCTAGTTTTTCAAAATTCGTCATATCAGCAAATCCATATCATGCTGTATCCTTATCCCATATCCATGTCCATAATAACTATAAATAAGTAAACTATAGATTTACATTCATTATCACAAATGTCACAAGGACAGTGAATGGTAAACTATAGATTCTCTCTAGCACCTTTTCCCACTTTGTAAAGCAGGAAGTAAATTCAGTAAAATGATTTATATCTCCACATTCAATAAGAGAATTAGAAAGATAATACCTGCTCCTCTTCCTTAGACATGTGCTGACTAAGTGATGTTTGAATGGCTCCAGTGCAAGAAGCAAGTTCTCTTCGAAAACTGTCAGTTTGCACATCCGAGCTTAACAAATCAAACAACTGATCAAAAAGATCACTCTCCCCTTTATGCTCAAGAGAGTATGTCCGTGCTACATTCTTGACACGGATGTCAAGAGCTGGAAAGATAACCTGTCACATTGAGGAAAAAAGATTGGTTACCAAAACCAAATTAATTTTTTTGGATGCAATTATGGCAAGCATTCCGACTGCCATAGGCTGTTTATTTTAACTTCAAAGTAGCTGTATTAGAAAGATTTAAGTATGCATTGTAGGATCTACAATTATGCACAGTTTCTCCCTCAAACCCCCACCCCCCACCCCCCCACCCCCAAAAAAAAAGCAACTTGGTGTTCAGTATAAACCTTAGCAATTTATTTTACTTTATTTCATATTTACATAAAAAGGTTTCAGCTATAAATGAATTAAAAGGAAGAACCTATATAATTGTCCTTCAACAGAAACTTTTTCACAAAAAAAAAAAAAGAATTACAATAGATTAAGTATTTATAACAATTTAGCCAATAAAATTTTGGTATGCCAATACATGGAGCGAACAAGAGCCAACTAGGGTCAACTTCAGCCGGCCATATTATCATGTTGTAGATAAAGACAAAAGAAGGTTGTCTAACTAGGTTACCACAAAATCAAATACGCTTGGCTCATCCAGAAGGAAAAATAAACATAATTCTCCAATTCAGAGTTCACCTCACATAACTCCTTTATAGGCATCCTTTAACCAAGGTCTGAATCTACAGTATGAATTAACTTAAAAACCATTTCCTTGTTATACACATCCAAAACTCATTAGTCTCTTCTTTTATATTCCAAATCCAACCAATTAATCTCTTCTTGAGATGTTCCCTCACCATCGCTACCCCCAATGTGCACAAAAAATAAACAAATTAAAACACTCATAAGAACCATCGCTGCATGCCAAATAAGTCCAAACTATCACAAGTTTTTCTCCTCACTTTATCCTCTGCCGGTGACATATGTATTAATTCTCTATATCTTTTAAATCATTTTTCCCCACTTTACCATGTGTCCACCCAAGCATCACCATCTTAGCATAACTAATCTTATGCTTATGACTGATCGATTGTCCACTAAACCATTTTGATCAATATAACATAGTTAGGCTTCCACTGGCATTTGTCAACGATAGATGCTTGGATATCTACTGCAACCTAATGAAGAACAAAAAAAGAAACTCCAAATGTCATTTCTTTTATTGAGATGACAAGGACACTGCTCGCTGATAATGATATTGTATGTGATATTTGATTCTGAGGATTTTGACTCCAAATGATCAAAACTGACATTTCAAAGTTACAGTAGAAAAAGAATTAACAAAAGAACAATGCTTTGCCAATCCTCCTAGAAAGATCCACCTGTAAACTACGCAGGATCATTCTTTTGCCCAGAGATTTTTTTCTTAAATTCTTTCATTGTAATTTACGGATACTGGATGGTGATAGATATGGAACAATATAAGAGGCTCCAGCAACATGAAGAAGCAATCATGCAACAAGAAGCCAACGTCAAATTATTGGATCATAGTATCAATAACAAAAAAGTATACAATAAATGCAATATCAACAAAACAAAGCCAATACTCATCTTAATCAGCTCAAGAATCATATGCAAGACCTTGCAATTTTAGAGGCAGATGAGCCATATTGGAAAGTGTAACCCTTAAAGTAAATACTGTTGAACTTCAACTTATTTATGACAGAGAGAAGTTTGGAGGAATTCAAAAAATTATAAACTAGAACACATGTCTAACCTGGGGAAGCCACATACTTATATTGTAAGCCAAGAAAAATCAGCCATTAAAATCCCTAAATGAGGAAGCAAACGTGCAGCAATCTGTTATATAGGATATCCATGGTTAGCTGATATTTAGCCATGGACTTCAAGGGCAAAGTAAGGGGCCAAGCCTATCAAGAAAAAGGTGGCTATCTGGAAAAAGATGGAAAAACTTTTCCCCATAATTTCCAGCAGTTCTTGTTTATCAAATTCTACAGACTTCGGCAAAGAACCATGTATTTGTGTGGAAGCTGTTCCTACATGCTAGAGTATATGAGTCAGAAAGTGAGAGGAGGTGGCGGCAGCAAGGTATTATGCCAGACTCCATTTTGACGACATTCTGCTCGGTTTTTGCTCCACATTTTTTTTTGGGACTTTTTCCTCTTTCTTTTGGAAGAAGAAGGGGGGGGGGGGGGGGGGGGGGGGGGGGGGCGTGATAGAGGTTAACAAAGACCTTCAATTTTCCACATCTACAAACTTTCAAGGTACAGTCCCATTATAATAAGTTTTAGAACGGCAGCTAGCTGGCTGAAACACACAATCACTAACAGCACAAAATGATGACATTTTGATTTCCAAGAAAAGGTGGTTTCAGCATATCCTACAGTTGGCGAATTGCATCTCGGAACCCAGAACATAAGTAAACACAAACAAAATCAAGATGCGAACGAAACCTTCATTTGAGCCCAAAACTGATAAAGGAACGAAAAAGGGAGAAAAAAATCGCTACTTAAGCTCAGAAAATTCGTGAAAGAACCTTTCTAGCACCTCCTGATCCAGATAATTTCGTACTTTGCACTAATTTACACCATTTTTTGCAAGCTGACCCCACTCATCCAGGTCAAAAATTTCAGAACCAAATTTCGTGCAATCAAAGGCCTCAAGATCCAACAAAAACAATTATTTATAGTAATGAAAACCTAACCGATTCACCAAGACACCTACCACAACTATATCACCGATCAAGCCCTAAAAATCTGCAACTTGTCCCAAAGAAGAGCAAGATAAGGAAGCCGTACCTCGTCCTCCGCATTGCAGTGGTGCTTGTAAATGGCGAAGAGGAAGCGGCAGCGCTCGGCGAGCGACTGCACGTCCCCGCTGCGGTCGGTGGCGAACTTGACCGCCGCCCGGTGGAGCCGATCGAGCTCCGACCGGATTGCCTTCTGGAAATACAAGAACACCAGGATCGGAGACTTCTGAGCCGAGTTCTTGATGCATCCGTTCGAGGAAGAGGGCACCGAGGACGAGGATGAGGCCGGATCGATGGAATTTACCGGCTTCTGGGGCATCAAAGCCAGAACTCCATCCCCTGCCAACGGCGTCGCCATCCCTACCCACCCAGCAAATCTCTCCCTCAGCTAGGGTTTAAAAATTCCGAACCCTAACCGACCGACCTCCAATAGCTCCAGGGCTTCGACGTCTGCTTCTCTCGCTTCTCTCCCCTCTCTGCCTCTTTTTTAAAAATTTATGGAACTATTTCCTCTTTCTTCCCAAGGAGGAGGGAGACGGAGCGGGCGGACGAGGCAGGAGAGAGAGAGTTCTCGCAATCCGTTGATAAGGGGGAGATTAAAATGGGCTTTCTTTCTTAACGTTTTTTTTATAGTCGCTGACACGTGGAGGGATGAGGCGGCCGCGCCGCGTCAGCAGACGAGACTGCAGGCACGTGTGGGTCGTACGTGCGAAATGGGGCGCGATGGGCGAGCGTCCCGGCCCCCGCAAGCACCACTTCGCCGGGTCGTGGTCGGCATTGCAAGGTGCATAATGGTCATTTGAATCATCCTTTGGCGGTTCCAGAAGCTTGATTTACCCTGATTTCCGGAAAGTTAAAAGAAACTGTGATTGTTAAATTACATATATAACCCTACCGTGTTTTGCATTACCATATTGGTATCCCTTGGCACGCCGGATATCAGTCATATCTTAGCCGTTGAAACAATGCGCCCAGTGGACGACAAGGGGACAGCTATCGGATATCCACTTTTATAAGGACGGCAAAATTTCGGGACATGGAAAAATGAGGTGGACCACACCCCAGTTGGTTGGCTGACCATAGGGGTTGGGAACATTGATTTATCCATGCACTCGTGAGACCAAGTTAGGTGTTTCTTTTACATTCGTTGGTATCAAGCACACCCTATACACATGAAAGAGACTATGTCTGAGGCCAATAATTCGAAAATACCACAACTATTTCGATATATAAGGTGCAATAAAGAAACCTAAATATTTGCTCTGGAAATTTTGTGTGAAAATTTCGTGCTGCACTAGTTAATTTGGAGCACACTGCACACATATATTTATTTGCAGCTGAAAGCCAAGCTTATAGCATTTTGGAGAAAAAGGGTGGCGTTGATAGCAGAGCGGGGCGTGGCGCGCGCACGCGCGGCGGGGGTGGAGTGCGTGCCGCGGGCGGGCGGAAACGTGGATCTCCCATGCCGCCTCTCGCCCCGCGCGGATTGGGCCGCGCCGAGATCACGCCTCGCGTCACTCCGCTTCTGGTGAGAAGTTGTGCCCTGCTCCAGATGGCGCCGTCCGACGGCGACCGCGGAGTATTATTTTCCGCCTGGACGGTTTTACCCCTGGAAGAAATTTTGGGCTCCTTGTACGGCCATACGGGGAAGAATCAGGTGGGGGTAGATTTGGAAAGAAAATATTTTTTTTTCCGATGCCGTAAGAAACTAATGCTTTTGTAGCTCAATCTTAGTGCCAAAAGGAGTCCATTGTTCTTCACCTGAGAGACCCACCTCCAAACTTTTTTAAGATCAATTTTGATGAATCTATCTTAAACAGAGATACGCGAGGTGGCGCGAAATTTGTTATTAGGGACCCGAATGCCAAGATGGTGGCAGCAGGTGGTTGTCAGCTATTCGATGTTTCGGTTCTTGATACAGAGTTGAGAGTCGTTTTGGCAAGCCTTCGACATGCACGACTAGATTTGCGAGCTTTATCCTGGAGAATGACTCGGTCACGGTTATTAGTTCGATCCAGAAAGTTCGAGGGGTGTGACAACCACCCTTTGCTTCGAGACATTTAGGCCATGACGAGGAATGGAGTGGCTTTTCAGACCTAACATGTTTTTCGTAAAGTTAATAGAACTGTGGATTGGGTGGCTGCCTATATAGCCAACCATACAGATAGTACCGTATGGGCTGGGATGGAAAGCTGTCTCGGATATTTTGAGATATTTTGTTTTTTGATTTTATTTGATGTATTCGTACCCATTCTGGCAATAAAAGAAAATAAAAATAAAAATCCCATTGGTGCGTTTTCGTGGGAGAAAAGCGATACTAGGAATTTGATTTGGTACCATGGTTGGGTTCTGTAGCATGGTGGTTGGTGAAAGATCTGGATAAGGGAAAGGAGTCGGTTACTGAGAACGTGACACGGTGGTCCGTTACGGTGGTCCCGAATGGTGGTGGCAGGAGAATTACTACTAATGGGACGACGGCAACGGATCTCGTGATACAGAGTTGGATGGTAATTGTAGTAAATAATGTCAAATTGCGGTAACTAGTGTCCATTAAATGAAAGAGAAAGTGAGAGGGAAAGCCAATTAAGAGTATTTAATCCTTTATCAAAAAAAAAAAAATGTCCCCTAATAGAGAGAGGAAAAGCGAAATTGTATTACTTTTCTTTGAAGACGTATAATAGTATCCATTAAAGCATTTGACATAAGAGTAGAATTGATAAGATAAAATTATTTTCTTACTACTTAAGGCCAAAATATTGCCTTTGATCTTTGTGTTTATTTTCAAAAATTCAAAAAAAAGAAGAAGAAACTAGATTGAATAACTACGTACCATGAAATTTTTTTTTTAAAAAAAATCTCTGTAATATCTTAAAAGCTTTTGGCAGCAAAAATTTATTATTTTCAAAAAAATAAAAATACAAATCTAGGAATGAAAAAAATTTCATGCAATTAGCATCCCAATATTAATCTTCGTGTAATAGTTCACTAAAATATGAAAACAAGAATGATGCCAAACAGATTTTTAATGATTTCTAAAGTAGAAATTTACATGCTTCATATGCCTTCCTTTTGAATTCATTAAGTAGTTACTTATGATTCCACTTGCGTGCAGCATGCAACAACCATGAGTAGAAACATTGTAATTGTAAAAATTATTTTTACTTGATTGTCCGTGATCCATGATTACACGTGCATTTGCAGTTGATTAGTTGTTTGATGCTAAAAGAGATTTACTTGTCATTAAAATAATGTAGAATTGTTACCCCAACAAGCAATGAAATGCTTGTTTAAGCTTCTTTTATACATAATAACACTATATGTTAGCTAACAATCAGATAGATATTTATAATTACTATGTATTGTATTATTTACTGCTATTTAATTATCCAAATATTGTATGATAATTTTAATTATCATAATGTAACTACAATAATATATGTTATATAATGATTATATTATTATATGATATTACAATTTAATATAAGGAGGTGAAACTCGGGTGCTGTGCAAAAGGTAATACTAATAGGTCCCTATCCATTTTTTTTAAATAATAGATCGAATTTATCTGCTCCCTTCATCCAAAAACTTCTTCTTTTTTTTTTTGGCTACAACGGATGACTCAACGATTATAGTATGAATATATCCAAAAAAATCAAAATATAATAAGTCACAGAGCGCTCTAAGCAGTTTCTGTTTACCAATGTAGAAAATTTCCTCCACCCAGTCTGTAGCTCCATTGGTCTCCATATAGACATGTCTGGCCCAAAATGCAATATCTCCACTTACCATGCCCCAGATGTCCCACCTATATCATCAGTACACCCCTGGAAACAACTCTTGAATGGCTCAAAGAAACTGGTTAACCAATGCAGAGAAACAAGACCAAATTGGGCTCTGATAAGGTGGATTATTTATGCCCAATTAAGAATACACAAGATGATGTCCTCCATAACCAAAGCTTATTTAAACTTTAGTTTTACCCAGCCAAAGGAACTTATAGGGAAGGTTGTATAAGATTGCATGCAGTAGAGCCATCTAGGAGTTCACCAAGGAGACTTAAACTTATTCATGACAAAACTTAAAATTTTCCGATGAACAGACACGTGGACGTGCCTTAATTTTAGCTATTTCAAGGGTTGACAACTACAGCCAACCAAATGTCCATGTCAAGACCCAAGTTTTTATTTCTTTTCATCATGAAGAGGTGGAATGCCCCCCTGCAAAAAAGGCTGCAAGTTCTGAAATGGTGGAGAGTAACGCGTCCATTTGTCTGCCTCCAAAGCCACAGAGACACTCACCGAACGTAGGCACCTATCTCTTGTCTGAGCTTGCCATATATGGAAAATGTTGCTGGAATGCACCTGACCTTATAGAGTTCTGTGACTGTAATCCATTATATATTGACCCAAGGTTTCCAAGTTTGCTCATTCCCATGGATATATAGTGATAGATTGAAGGCTCAAAGTAGTATATATTTTTTTATGTGAACCGTGCACCAACATAGAGTACGTAGAAGAGAACAAGAGCTTGGGTGTACTATATATTGCTATTAAATTCCTAGTCTTGGGATGTAGATTTTAGAACTGGTGGACTAGCTAGGTGGTTGTCCTTTGCTTTCTATATAATGGCGCGTGCTTGGAAATGGACGCTTGAGCCGTCCGGAACAATTTAAAGAGTACTTGTTTTGTATGCACATTGCTTGGTCATCCATTGGTGATGGAGTTCCTCATCATCTCTTCGTTTTATTAAGTATATAACTCCTCTGTTTGCTTGATTTTATAAAGGTTACCACATTGTCTAACAACTGGATTGAAATCCTGGGAGTTAAAAAAAAAACGGTATTTTGAGGTGTATGATTGATTCCCAGGACATCATATGTCAAAAGAAATTCATCAACTTCAAGGGCCTGTTTGAATATTGCTATAGGATTGAGCTTAAAATCCTATAAGATTTGGATTTATTGGCTCATTCATCTCGTATTTTCTAAGAAACTGTTCAAATCTAGCTCAGGTCCTAGCCTTTGTACTATAGAACGAAATAAAAGATTTCTACAGTTTTTTCTTTCTATAAAATTTAGGTTATATAAACAGCCTAATCCACAAATTTTACAGAATTTTCAGCCCAATCATGTAAAATATCTAAACACACACTAATAATATGTTTAGTTAGGGAAATTGGACTTTAAAATGGGAATAGAAATGAGTGGCTTCCATTTCAGCTATTTAGCTGGGAAGAGTATCTTTCGATTCTGATTTGAAGAGGAAATGAGAATTGCTTCAATCCTCCAAAATTCAATCCTAACTCTTCTCTAGTATTCAAATTAAGTTCCAATTTTGATTCCATTTTCAGTCGAACCAAATGTGTCGGAAAAAATATAACCATTCCAATTTCCATTCTAATACATTCTGATTCCCATTTTGATTTCAATCAGACAAATTAATTTGAGAAATTAAGGACAACATCATATAGAGGAAACTCCTTCCATGTAAAGGACATCAAAGGGCATCCACCAGACAAGACAAAATAAGCTTTACAATGGTTTCTTTAAATTCAATAATGAGGCAGGTTTTCCATGTTCCATAAGTACTATATTGCTGTATAGCCTTCTTGCTTTGTGACATTGCCACATCTCAGAATTCTGCCGAATAACTGTCAAGTACTCAATAACATTCGGCAGATCTCCTAATGGTTGTAGCTGCAGCTATCATGTTCCTATTCAGTGTGAGTGAGTTGGTTGGGATGTGATATGCGAACCGCAGTTGTAATTTAAAATGCCCAAAGTAGCGTAAGCTTTAAAATCCCTGTTTCTAATGAGCATAATGAAATTAAAAGTTTCAGTTGTCTCTCCCTACTTGACCTCCAATAAATCCTTTACAACCAATTCATATATAGATAGCAAAATTTGAAGCTTTTTCACCTGGCTTGCAATGGATCATGTTGTTGGTGTGAGTTCCATTGCTGCTTCACGTACACATTGTGAACATATGTGGTCCTTCATACCCCATTGGATTCCTTCTCTACAAACTATAGTCCTGATGACATAACTCTTTGTAAAATATCCAAAAGTAATAAATGTTCTACAGAATATCTCTTCATCATAAATTATTGTCACATGAAGCACTTGGTTCAGTCTGATATCCTGACATCCGTTCCCTCATTCTATTCATTTGTAGCCACATATAAAAATAGTGATGAATTAAAGAAAACACGACTTTGTTTCTTCAATGTTGTGTTAATGATTCACTCTAAACATTTCACACACTAATTGCTCAGTACCGCAAATATAGTAAAATCAAACAATTTTTGTTTCTTTTTTTCAAATTCCGCCGTAGCCTCTTGCTAGTGGTCTCTCAAAGGAGAGTATTAGAAATTCCATTTTAATTGACTGGTCCATGCTTAATAAGTGATCTCCTGTTTAAGATCAGAAACAAAGAGATTAATATTTGGTTGTAAAGGTGCAGCTTAAAGTCAGCAGATATCACATGATATGATAAATTGCCATAATGAAACTTTGCAAATGCTACAAAACCTTAGGTGTCACCCCTTTTCCCCTTAAACATGATAACCCCTTTTCATTACTCCATGTAGTGCCTATGTTAGAAAACTGGTTATCATGTTTAAGGGGACAAGGGGTGACACCTAAGGTCCATCAAGCAATCTGAGAAATGACCTTGGATCTCACTCAGAAATCCATCATGATCTCTTATATGGGTTTTCTGAGTTGGTTATGATCCCAGACGCACAGCTCATTTACTCCCAAGTATAGACCATGGTGGAGCACTATCTTCCAAGTGGTCAGGAGTAACATCATGGTATCACATAATTCCAACTCAGTTTATATTGTTGACATAAACATCAATGAGATACACAAACCAGAAAGATAACTAGATGTGCCTCTTTCTACGTTCAAACAGATTAATTTCAGAATCACATTTGTGCTTCGGAGTTATGGAGCATTTGAACCGAAAAAAGCAGCAGCAAGAAACTGAGCTGAATCTAGCATCATATAAAAGGTACAACAAATATCCAACTTAACAGGCTTCGAACTTCTTGATCAAACAGTAAGAAAACTTGATTGTCAACTTTGTCGAATGGAATTAGAAACATATGACAGTTAATAAACTGTCAGTAGCCAAACAAGTTGGGTGCATGTAATAAGCTAATTACCAACTTTATTACTAGTTTAAGCATTGCTCAACTTCAAGTGACCGAGCATCAGTAACATAATATACACAGATGGCTTGATGTACTTCTTGTCATAGTATGTCTAGGACAGAATTGTAAGCCAGAAATGTAATTTTTCTTAAGAAAAAAAAAGATCCAGATAGAAATATAAGGCACTGATTTGATTTTGTACCATAGCTAGTAAGGTTTCTCATGCCTAGAAGAATTAGTAAAAATGCAATACCTTTCACAAAAATGTAAAATTATCATGGCGTCTCGCAACAAATATAAATCTACATGGCCGAGTTGTTTCGCATTTCATCACTCACATTTGATGGCATTGACAGGCCTGTCATCAAGAAAATCAGTACCAACTTTTAAAAATTATCCTGAAGTGAATATATAATGCATATTGCAACATCACAAACTGATAAGAGCAACCTTCATATTTAATTGAGACATAGCTTTAAGATCAACCATTTTTCTTAAAAATAATTCCCATTTGGATCCATTACAAAGGTTGAAAGTACAAAATTTTGGCTGATTTTTTTTTTTAAAAGTTATTTACAGCATCAATCATGCAACTTGAGCTGGCATGTTAATTCTCAACAATCTACATGTTTGCTTTCCTTTCCCATCTTTCCTTTGCATCAAGCCTGCAAATGGAAAAGAAATGTGTTAGAATTTACCATCGAAATACAGATCCCGATTCTATAAAAAACATGAGCCACAACATATTGGCACTTAAAGATGTAGTAGCCTGACTAATTTAAACACCAATACCAGCATTTCTGATAACAGACTGAACCAGGCAGTAAGGCATGTAATCTACCGACCAGGTCAGAAGCTGGTACCCACTACTCGGACCAGGGCCGTTTGCTCAGTTCCTGGTCGAAGTGTGCAGAACCAGTTAAATACCACTACCGTCAACTACCAATATTCAGCAGTGCTGACTGGCACTTGCTGGTTCGGCCTGGTACCTATTAAGAAAGGGTCAGTGGCACCTTTCTTTAAAATTTTTTTTCTAGGTTTTCAATGGGAAGGAGGGTCGGTGAAAGGGAACCTTGTTCTCCTCCTACTCCACAATTGGCCATCATTAGCCCAAATGTGTGCCACAGAAGCTTGTAGCAAGGTAATCCATTCTCCATTCCCTTCTTTTTTCTTCTTTTAGCAAACAAGGTCCAGTATGGGATTCTGATGCATCTAAATGGAACACCTAGTGGGTCAAAAGAAGCAATCGTCTCCTAAATTCAACCACAATCATGTGGAGCAGTCCTTCATTAGAAATCAAATCATCGCTGCCCCAACTTGCAATCATCGTGATCATAGCCTTTAAAGCTTTGGATCACATCAAACACAGGCTAGAAAATCAATTTGCATGAGTGCATAACAGAAAGGAAAGATATAGGTAAAATACAAGTTAGTCAAAAGCCTTACAAAAGTACACAATTACTCAAAGGCCTTACAAAAGCACACAAATTTTTGAATAAATTTGACAGTTGTGCCATCTTGAAAGCCTTTCTCAAGATGCTGGCAGTTGATATCCGTGCGAACCTAAGGTCCCAAATAAAGACTTCATCTTTGTAGGAGAAACTCTAACCACAAAAGTTTACAAACAGTATGTGCCATCGCAGATTACTTAATTTTGACATTGCATATTGTAATTCCAATTTCCTAGTACGAATATGTTTTGAATACAAGCTTCATCCCATGTCAAAAGGCGAGCAAACCAAATGCACATTTGAGATAGGGAAGGATATGTATCATGACATTGTCTTAGATAGGGAAGGATATGAATCATGACGTATTTATGGGTTGTTTTTGGGACATTGAGAGCTGATTAATAACATTCTAAACACCTATTTCTTGGCGAAACTGTTGCAGATGCTTTGAGTGGTGATCTAACCACCAATTCCATGCATCTCTCCACTCCCCGCCTCACATCTCTGAAAGATACTTCCCCACCTTAAAAATATACCTATTGCTGGAAATTGGACCCGGGGGCAATCTTCGGTCGAGGGAGAGGGAGCTGCGGGTCACCACGGCGGGGCGGCGACCAGTCGGCGGGCGGCGTCCTTCGTCTGGGGTGGCCGGAGAGAGGGAGCTGGGGATCCTCACGGCGGGGCAGCGATCCGTCAACGGGCGGCGTCCTCCGTCTGGGTGCCTGCAGACAAGCCGGTGGCCGGGTTTTCCGGCGCCGGCCCTCCGACGCTCAAGTCAGGGAGGGGGCAGATAGTGTAAGGAGGAGATGAACAGTGCTTGTAAGGCGCGGAATTTTCCAACCCCCTCCTGAGAAGCTAAGGCTCCCTTTTATAGGTGGGGGTCGGTTTACCTGTGATGTAACAAGGCGAGGCCATAGTACGGCTCGGCATGTGGCTCAGGTCGGCGCACGGTCAGGCGAATCATTGTGCTGATGTCGGCGGTGAGGGCGTCGTACGACCCGAATCAGTACGCTACCAGGCGAATCATTGCATTGGTGTCAGAGGTATGGCCGAGATCAGAGACTTATCATGGTTGACCAGACTCTGCTGGGCTAACTTGCCGTGGAGAGCCGAGGATCCGTAGATGTCAGGAGCCATGCGCATTAATTGTGGAGTAAGCCGGAGATCCGCATTAATGGTGGAGTAAGCCGGAGATCCGCATTAATGGTGGAGTAAGCCGGAGATCCGCATTAATGGTGGAGTAAGCCGGAGATCCGCATTAATGGTAGAGTGAACCGGAGGGTTACAGCGGCCACGCGCAATAAATGCGGAAGCAGTGGCAGGGCATGGTCCTCAGTTGGACCTCGGAGGAGTACGGCCGTAGTAGGTGGCTGACAAGGGTAGACCTTGAGCGTCAGGATTTTCCTAGGTCGGAGGTCTCGAGGTCGGATGTCTTGAGGTCGGGCGTTCCGAGGTCGGACGCCGATTTCAGCTGTTCAGGGTCGGCGATTGTGCGGCTTCTTGGGGGCATTTGTGTCACTTGGGAAAAAATCTTATTCCCCCAACACTACCCCCCGACTTCCGAGTTCGAGCAGCTTGCGGGCTCGGACGTGGGAAGTAAAGTCTATCGTTAAAGTTGGGGGGCGAATCTCGTCTGCGCCCTCGTGTTTCTTGGAGTGTTTATGGCGAGACCCGCGCCCTTGGGCGTTTCGAGATTGCTTTATTCAGCGAACTTATGGTGGAGCTCGTCTTTCCTTTTCTTGTCGTGAATGAGGCTAGGGTCTTAGCTAACCGCCTTGACGACCTCTAACTCTGTATTTTAGTTCTCGGGCCACTTAACGAAGTTGCCCTTTTCCTGAGTTATACCTTAGCCTTCTCGGATCTTAGTCATTCCGAGCAAAGGGAGCTCCGAGATTAGGTTTCCAGAAAATTTTCTAAGTCCTGTAACTCGGATCTTAGAATCGCGAAAGTCGTCACGTTCGGCCTTTAGGAAAATCCAAGGCATTGAGGTCGGGCCTTAGCCCTTCGAGTAGGACCGGGCTAGGTCTGTTCGTGCCGCTATTCGGGGGAGTCTAGTCGGATTTCCGAACTTGACTTCCGGGTCCTTTGTAGGGAGCGCGGGCTAATAGTCGAATTATCGCCGAAGGTTTTCATAGTTATTGCTCTCGGACTCTGCCGAGATTTCAGTGAGTAAGGCTGGAATCTCTGAAGATCGCCTTAGTATCTGTGTTCGGCTGGTGCACTTGCGGCCGGGACCGCTTTCTCAGCTAGACATCGGAGTCTATGTATGGGGGCCGAGTTGGGCCCTAACTTACGGAGACTTTGTTCAAGTTGAGACTTGACGAGCGGAGACTTGTCGAACGGAGCATGCATAATGTAGTTAGGAGATCGGTCTTAAGCCGACCCATTGGAGTAGCCCGACTTTGGGGCGAGATAGGACTCCAACGTTAGATGATTAGCGGTATGTAGATAAAACTTGACAAGGAGGGCATCGAGTTGGATGTACCTCTTGCATTCTCGGAGGTATGTTTCACATGGCGGGGTAGGTTGCTTCCCTTCCTCATCGTCCTCCGGAGTCATTTTGACTTGTGAGGGGGCTCGGGCTTCTCACGGACCCGACGACACCCACCGAAGTTGAGAGGATCTGGAGAGGCTTTATCGATCTACAGTTCTTTTCGAGGCCGAGGGAGCTTGAGACCCTCTGGTCGGACCCCGGGGCGCCTCAACCTTAGTCGAGGAGTCTTGTGTCAGGTCGGCGGGCCTGTGGGCGCTCTACCGAAGTAGGGTGCGCGCTAGTTCAATGGCAGAGCTCTGCTTCAGAAAGTATTGTCCGCTTCGGGGATCGGGGATCGTCGACCGCTCCCGGGGGTCCACTTTGTGGCGCCCCGGGTGGAACCACCCTTTCCACCCCTCACGGCTTCTTCCCGAGGTCGAGGGAGTCTGGTTCTCTACGGTCGACCCTCGGGGCATCCTGACCTTAGTCGAGGGAAAGTATTGTCCGCTTCAGGGATCGGGGATCGTCGACCGCTCCCGGGGGTCCACTTTGTGGCGCCCCGGGTGGAGCCACCCTTTCCACCCCTCACGGCTTCTTCCCGAGGTCGAGGGAGTCTGGTTCTCTACGGTCGACCCTCGGGGCATTCCGACCTTAGTCGAGGGAAAGTATTGTCCGCTTCGGGGATCGGAGATCGTCGACCGCTCCCGGGGGTCCACTTTGTGGCGCCCCGGGTGGAGCCACCCTTTCCACCCCTCACGGCTTCTTCCCGAGGTCGAGAGAGTCTGGTTCTCTACGGTCGACCCTCGGGGCATCCCGACCTTAGTCGAGGGAAAGTATTGTCCGCTTCGGGGATCGGAGATCGTCGACCGCTCCCGGGGGTCCACTTTGTGGCGCCCCGGGTGGAGCCACCCTTTCCACCCCTCACGGCTTCTTCCCGAGGTCGAGGGAGTCTGGTTCTCTACGGTCGACCCTCGGGGCATCCCGACCTTAGTCGAGGGAAAGTATTGTCCGCTTCGGAGATCGGGGATCGTCGACCGCTCCCGGGGGTCCACTTTGTGGCGCCCCGGGTGGAACCACCCTTTCCACCCCTCACGGCTTCTTCCCGAGGTCGAGGGAGTCTGGTTCTCTACGGTCGACCCTCGGGGCATCCCGACCTTAGTCGAGGGAAAGTATTGTCCGCTTCGGGGATCGGGGATCGTCGACCGCTCCCGGGGGTCCACTTTGTGGCGCCCCGGGTGGAGCCACCTTTTCCACCCCTCACGGCTCCTTCCCGAGGTCGAGGGAGTCTGGTTCTCTACGGTCGACCCTCGGGGCATCCCGACCTTAGTCGAGGGAAAGTATTGTCCGCTTCGGGGATCGGGAATCGTCGACCGCTCCCGGGGGTCCACTTTGTGGCGCCCCGGGTGGAACCACCCTTTCCACCCCTCACGGCTTCTTCCCGAGGTCGAGGGAGTCTGGTTCTCTACGGTCGACCCTCGGGGCATCCCGACCTTAGTCGAGGGATCCTTGCGTCAAGCCGATGTTTCATCGTCCTGCGATACTTCTCGAGGTCGAGGGAGTTTGGAACTCTACGGTCGAGTCTCGAGGCATCCCGATTTTGGCCGGGGAATCTGGGGATCACAGACGGCCCAACATTAGAAGAGAATTACAGTCGTCAAGATAAGAGAATTATTTGCAGAAAAGGAACTGAGCCCATTGTCCTGATTGTCTTGAACCCCTAGGGGTTTTACTGGTAGTACATTCGTAGATTCTCGGAGTTCCAGCTTCGCGGGATCGGAGTCCCTTCCAGGGACTTCAATTTGTATGCCCCTGGTCGTTGTACCCGGGCGATTTGATACGGCCCTTCCCAATTCGGGGCGAGCTTTCCTTGCTCGGTCGGTTGAGAAGCCTCGGCTCTCCTGAGGACGAGGTCCCCTACTTTGAAGAGCTTGGGCTTGACTCTGGAGTTGTAGTATTGGGCCGTTCGCTGTTGGTATCTTGCCATGCGGACCCGGGCGACCTCTCGTGTCTCTTCGACGAGGTCCAAGTTGCTCCTGAGCTGGGAGGAATTGGTGTCGGGGTCATAATGCTCCACCCTTGGAGAAGGCAGGCCGATCTCCAACGGGATGACGGCCTCAGTGCCGTATGCTAGGTTGAAGGGGGTCTCTCCTGTGGGCAGTCGGAACGTGGTCCGATACGCCCAAAGGACATTGTACAAGTCCTCGACCCACTATCCTTTGGACCGATCAAGCCTAGCCTTGAGTCCCTGCAAAATAGTGCGATTAGTTACCTCAGTTTTCCCGTTTGTCTGGGGGTGAGCGACCGAGGTGAAACGGTGATCAATGCCGAGCTCAGAGCAAAATTTCCTGAAATAAACATTGTCAAATTGTCGACCATTGTCAGATATAAGGATACGGGGTAGTCCGAATCTGCAGATTATGGACTTTCACACGAAGTCCCGCATCTTTTGCTCGGTGATCCGGGCGACGGGTTCGGCCTCGACCCATTTGGTGAAGTAGTCGATGGAGACGACCAGGAACTTTCTTTGTCCGGAGGCTTGGGGAAAGGGCCCCAGGATGTCGATCCCCCATTGGGCAAATGGCCAGGGGGCGATGATAGAAGTCAGCAGGGCCGAAGGTCGGCGCTGGATATTGGCGTTTCGCTGGCACCGATCGCATTTCCGGACGAAATCCGTCGCATCCTTCTGGAGTGTGGGCCAGTAATATCCTTGCCGCAGGATCTTGTGGGCCAGTGCCCGACTCCCCATGTGATTTCCGCAGATCCCTTCATGGACCTCTCGGAGGGCATAGTCCGCCTCGGAGGGGCGGAGGCATCTGAGAAGGGGAGAAGTGAATGATCGACGATAAAGTCTATTCTCGTACAGGACATACCGGGGGGCTTGGCGCTTGATTCGGCGAGCCTCCGTCTCGTCATGAGGTAAGGTCCCGTCTTGGAGATAGCAGACGAGCCCATCGATCCAGCTTGGCTCGGAGTCGATGCACATGGTGGGCTCGGGTTCTTCCGTGCTGGGGATCTGAAGATACTCGAGCGTTGTTCCCTTGGGAAGCTCGCTCATGCGGAAGGTTGCCAATTTGGACAGCTGGTCTGCCCTGAAGTTTTCCGCCCTGGAAATGTACTGAATATTGAAAGAATTCAGGGCAGACGTAAGTTCCTGCACCTTTTGGAGATACTTTTGCATGGATGGCTCTTTAGCTTCAAAGTCTCCTTGAATCTGGTTCACTACCAGCTGGGAGTCGCTGAAGGCCGTCAGGTCTTCCACTTTCAGTTCTTTTGCCAGCTTGAGCCCGGCGATGAGGGCCTCATACTCGGCCTCGTTGTTCGAAGCCGGGAACTCGAGGCGCAAGGCTTGCTCGGCCACCACTCCGTCTAGACTAGTGAGGATGAGTCCGGCTCCACTACCCCCCGAGGTTGAAGACCCGTCCGAGTGCAGGACCCATGGTTGCCTCGGGGCTTCCTCCGCGGATACGGGTGGCAACTCGGGGTCGTCCGGCAGGGTACACTCCACGATGAAGTCAGCGAGTATTTGGGCCTTGATAGCCAGCCTGGGCCGATACTCGAGGTCAAATTCCCCGAGCTCAACCGCCCATTTGGCGATCCTCCCCGCACGATCCGACCTTTGCAATATTTGCTTCATAGGCTGGTCGGTCAATATAGCTATTGTGTGGGCTTGGAAGTAAGGCCTGAGTCTCCGAGCCGAGATGATGAGAGCGAAGATGGTCTTCTCAAGTTTAGAATATCGGGTCTCAGCATCCCTGAGAACCCGGCTGGTGTAATAGACCGGCTTTTGGAGCTTGTCCTCTTCCCGGACGAGGACTGAGCTCACTGCGGCCGGGGAGATGGCCAGGTATAGATAAAGAACCTCGCCCTTCTGGGGCTTGGTGAGCAGCGGGGGAGAGGCCAGAAGGCTCCGGAGCTCTTCAAAGGCTCGCTGGCATTCTTCTGACCACCGGAAGTCTTTCGGCCGTTTGAGGCTTTTGAAGAAAGGGAGGCAGCGCTCGGCTGACCGAGAGACGAACCTTCCGAAGGCGGCAACTCGCCCTGCGAGCCGCTGCACCTCCTTAACTGTCTTCGGAGGCGACATCTCTTGCAGTGCCCGGATTTTCTCCGGGTTGGCTTCAATTCCGCGCTGGGTCACTATGAAACCCAGGAACTTGCCCGAGGTGACCCCGAACGCACATTTCGCCGGGTTGAGCTTCATTTTGTATCTTCTGAGCTTGGCGAATGTCTCGTCGAGATCGGCTATGTGGTGTTCTGCCGCTCGGCTTTTCACCAACATGTCGTCCACGTAGACTTCCATATTTCGGCCGATCTGGTCTTTGAAAATTTGGCTGACCAGTCTCTGATAGGTGGCCCCAGCGTTTTTTAGGCCAAAGGGCATCACCTTGTAGCAGTAGGTGCCCTTGTCGGTGATGAAGGCCGTCTTCTCCTCGTCTTCTGGCGCCATTCGGATTTGATTGTACCCTGAAAAGGCGTCCATAAAAGTTAGCAGTTGGTGCCCTGAAGTAGAGTCGACGAGCTGGTCGATGCTTGGAAGGGGAAAGCTGTCTTTCGGGCAGGCCTTGTTCAGGTCGGTGTAGTCCACGCACATACGCCATTTCCCGTTGGCCTTCTTTACGAGGACTACGTTGGCGAGCCAGTCCGGGTAGGAGACCTCCCGGATGAAGCCGGCTTCGAGGAGTTTGTCCACCTCCTCGGCCGCAGCACTTTGCCGCTCCGGGGCGGAGCCCCTTTTCTTCTGCTTTACAGGCCTGCTGGTTGGCCTCACCTGGAGTCGGTGAACCTTGACCTCAGGGTCAATTCCCGGCACGTCCGCAGGCGACCAGGCGAAGACGTCAGCATTGTCCCGCAGGAAGCTGACGAGGCGATCCCTCTCGCGGGCGCCGAGGCCGGAGCCGACCTGCACGGTTAGCTCGAGAAAATTTTCTTTTAGTGGAACTTGAACCAGGAGCTCACCGGGCTCTACTTGCTTCTTCCAGAGGGTGTCCCTCGCATCGAGGGTTTCTATGGGCAATGAAGGGCCCGTTGGCTGGATTGTCGCCTCGGTCGGTTGCTTTACTCCGTGGGCCGCCGTGTAGCATTGCTTGGCGACCAGCTGGTCTCCTCGGACCTCGCCTACTCCTTGGCCGGTGGGGAACCGCATGAGCAGATGGTGGGTTGAAACTACGGCTCGAAGGGCATTCAGCCCTGGCGGCCCAAGGATGGCGTTGTAGACCGAGGGCAGTCGGACCACCAGGAAGTCCGTCCTCACAGTGCTCTCCCGGGGGGCGAGGCCAACTGTGACAAGGAAGCTGGTCTCACCTTCGACCGGGACCGAATCTCCGGTGAACCCGACCAGTGGGGCGTTGATCCTCCGGAGATGTCCTTCTGTCAACCCCATTTTTTGGTAGGCATGATAATACAAAATGTTGGCTGAGCTTCCATCGTCAACTAGGACACGCTTTACATCGAACTTATTTACAATCATTGAGATGACCACAGCGTCATCGTGAGGGGTCTCGACCCCTTCTAAGTCCTCGTCCGAGAACGAGATGACTTCATCAGTGCGTGGGCGTTTCGGGGGTGCTCCCGGGGCGGCTGCTCCTGCTGAGGCCCTTCCAATCATGTTGATGGTGCCGGCAATGGGCCTGTTGTCGTCCGGATTTTCGGTTGGTACGACATCCTCCGCCGGCCTCCTTTCCTCGCGCCGGTTTCTCACGAACCGGTTGAGTACTCCTCGACGGATGAGTGCTTCTATCTCGTCCCGGAGCTGGAAGCAGTCCTCCGTGTCGTGCCCACGGTCTCGGGGGAAGCGACAGTACTTCCTGGGATTACGGGGAAATCCGGTGTCTTGCATAGGCGGCGGGGGTCGGAAGAAGTCCCGACCCTCAATTTCCATCAGGATCTCGGCCCGGGGGGCGTTGACGGGTGTATAGTTCTCGTACTTTCCCGGGTACGTCCGAGGCCGCGGTGGGGACCTCGGTCGAGGAGGGGTCCTCTGCTGAGGTCGCCCCTACTGACGGGGCGGGCTCCTCAGTCTGGGGAGATTCTTCTCATGGCGAGGGGATCGGCTCCTCTGTTGGCCGCGCTCCTCGCGGCGCTTCTTCTGCTTCTTAGAGGCGGGCTCGATTGCTCCCCGCCTAGAGGCAACTGCCTCCTCGGCCTTGGCATACTTCCGGGCCCGGGCCAACATTTCGGTGAAGTCGGCCGGGAAGCTCTTCTCGATGGAGAAGAGGAATCGGTAGGAGCGAACCCCAGTCTTCAGAGCCGACATGGCTATCGACTGGTCTAGCTCGCGGACCTCCCATGTGGCGGCGGTGAAGCGGTCCAGGTATTCCTTGAGGGACTCCCCCTCTTTCTGTTTGATGTCGAGGAGGGAGTCTGACGTCCGTTGCTGGCGCCGGCTGGCAGCAAAGTTGGTGGCGAACTGCCTGCCGAGTTGCTCAAAAGAGGACACCGTGTTCGGCTTCAGTCCAGAAAACCAAAGCCGAGCGGTCCCTCGGAGGGTTGCTGGGAAGGCCTTGCAAAGTATGGCCTCCGAGGACCCTTGTAGGGCCATGAGGGCCCGATAGCTCTCCAAGTGGTCGAGGGGGTCGGTGATTCCGCTGTAGGGCTCCACCTGAGGCATTTTGAACCTTGCGGGAACCGGCTCATCCTCGATCCGGCAGGAGAAGGGGGACTTGGTAGTGAACTCAACGTCTCCCTCCTGCCTCGCCTTCTTACTGTGGAGCGCTGCAATTTGGCGCTCCAAGTGCTCAACCTTTCTGTCGAGCTCCCCCACCCGCGGGATTGTCGCCGCGGTTTGCGCCGGCTCACGGCGGTCCGGGGCTGACTCAGCCTCAGAGGGCTGGAGTCTTCTGTTGAGAGCCTCCCCCGGTAGCTCTCTCTGGGGGGAAGTCCGTTCTTCGTTATTGGCTCTGGAGGAGCCATGTAGATTCTGGCCGGGGAGAACCGGGCCGTTGGGAAGAAATTCCGGCGGGACCTGGGCCCGCGGGGGAAGCGTTGGTAAAGCTTCCTCGCGTCGCAGGCCCTGAACGGCGGCGGCCAGGGCCTGGACTTGCTGTACTAAGGCGTTGAACTGTTCCGGCTGGACCTGAGGAACTGGGTCAGCCAGAGTTGGAGAATTCTGGACAGAGCGTCCAGGACTTTGCGGGGGACGCCGGGAGACGTTGGAGGCTCCCTTACTTCTCAACTTCATGACTGCTACTCGGGCCCTTCCTCTAGCGCCAACTGTTGCTGGAAATTGGACCCGGGGGCAATCTTCGGTCGAGGGAGAGGGAGCTGCGGGTCACCACGGCGGGGCGGCGACCAGTCGGCGGGCGGCGTCCTTCGTCTGGGGTGGCCGGAGAGAGGGAGCTGGGGATCCTCACGGCGGGGCAGCGATCCGTCAGCGGGCGGCGTCCTCCGTCTGGGTGCCTGCAGACAAGCCGGTGGCCGGGTTTTCCGGCGCCGGCCCTCCGACGCTCAAGTCAGGGAGGGGGCAGATAGTGTAAGGAGGAGATGAACAGTGCTTGTAAGGCGCGGAATTTCCCAACCCCCTCCTGAGAAGCTAAGGCTCCCTTTTATAGGTGGGGGTCGGTTTACCTGTGATGTAACAGGGCGAGGCCATAGTACGGCTCGGCATGTGGCTCAGGTCGGCGCACGATCAGGCGAATCATTGTGCTGATGTCGGCGGTGAGGGCGTCGTACGACCCGAACCAGTACGCTACCAGGCGAATCATTGCATTGGTGTCGGAGGTATGGCCGAGATCAGAGACTTATCATGGTTGACCAGACTCTGCTGGGCTAACTTGCCGTGGAGAGCCGAGGATCCGTAGATGTCAGGAGCCATGCGCATTAATTGTGGAGTAAGCCGGAGATCCGCAATAATGGTGGAGTAAGCCGGAGATCCGCATTAATGGTGGAGTAAGCCGGAGATCCGCATTAATGGTGGAGTAAGCCGGAGATCCGCATTAATGGTGGAGTAAGCCGGAGATCCGCATTAATGGTAGAGTGAACCGGAGGGTTACAGCGGCCACGCGCAATAAATGCGGAAGCAGTGGCAGGGCATGGTCCTCAGTTGGACCTCGGAGGAGTACGGCCGTAGTAGGTGGCTGACAAGGGAAGACCTTGAGCGTCAGGATTTTCCTAGGTCGGAGGTCTCGAGGTCGGATGTCTTGAGGTCGGGCGTTACGAGGTCGGACGCCGATTTCAGCTGTTCAGGGTCGGCGATTGTGCGGCTTCTTGGGGGCATTTGTGTCACTTGGGGAAAAATCTTATTTCCCCAACAATACCTATAATGGTTATTTTCTTGCACTCAAAAGGTGATAAACAGGATAGGTGCCGCCAGCTGATAGCAGGAATGTATCTATCAAGTTACATAAATAATAGAAAATATCTTTAAAAGATAGATAACATCCATCCATGTTTCCTCTCACATACATCATATGAACCTAAGAGTGGTAGTAATTATTAAGTTGAATACATGAATGAGAAATCACAATTTCCCTTTGTGGTTCCACTAATATTCTTTCATCTTTCACAACTTTCACCACAGTCACGTTTAGGTTGACAGGAGTTTCCATGCATTGAATCCCAACAAATTAAATCTCTCATAGAAGATCAATAACACACACCATGCTGCATAGATAGATTCCCTCTATAGACCAGGCCATCTCAACCCTAAGAAGTGTCTATTTTACCAAGATATATGGTGTAAAATTTTTCTTGTAATGTTGTTCAAACTGTTGATGCCTTCAACATCACTAAAAATTATTATGATTCTACCCACTAACATAGACACTGAGAAACTAAGACTAGTTGATTAGAAGAATTTTGCAGTTAGGATGGCTAACAAGAGCCAATGAAGACATATAAATACTAATTCCAACTACACTAACAAAGCCTAACTCTTGGCAGTTATTCAAGTCCACACTCAACTTTGTTCTACCTTTATCATGCTTGCTTAAGCAACAATTCTTGTATGCTGTTTTCTCCTAGTAAACACTCAAGTAGTGCTTTTCAGTGCAGCAGCCAATGTGCATAGCAATCCTTCATATAGACTTAAATTTTGATGCCAGAAAGAAAGTCTCAAAGTTATTCACCGCTGCTGACTACGCCCTTAGCAACTAAACATACTAGGTTTTGGACCATATGGCTTACAATATTGATGCTTTTAGGATAGAAAGAGCTGAAAAAGCTAAAGATACCATGAAATTGTTGGAAGTTAATGCACTTAGAGCTTGTTTTAATTACTGTTATGTTTCCTATGCAGTCCAAGTTGTATGGTCAATGTGTCTCTTCATTTCTCTATGATCATGTCTGCTCTCTTTAATGTTCCAGAACTGTTCAATGTGTTTTAAGAAAATTTGTAAGCCCTGCTGTCTTGGAAGGAAGTCTAAAAGATATAAGAAAAATCCCTTCAGAATATTGCCTCTGTTACTCTCTGCACATCTGATTTGTGAGCTCTACTGTAGCAACTCAAGTTTGATTAAATTAGAAACTTTATTCAGGTTCTTTAGACAACCAACAACTGGTATCAGAGCAGTGTTTCGATAGATATATCTAGGCGTATTTCTCCCACAAAAGAAGACAGCAACTACAGGACCAGATGGCTTCCTCTGCTGCAGAAAATCCTGCTTCTTCTTTCTCTGTTATTCCAGTTTTTGGAGGTGAAAATTATGAATTTTGGAAGGTGAAAATGAGGACTTTGCTCTTGTCTGAAGGTCTTTGGAACATTGTTGAAAAAGGTTTCAAAGATCCTGATGATGAGAGTGGACTTTCTAATGCCCAAAGGAAGAGACTTGATGCAAACAGAATGACAGATGCTAGAGCCTTCTCCAAGATTCAAAATGGAGTTTCTCCAACCATTTTTCCAAGAATCATCAGAGCCAATACAGCCAAACAAGCCTGGGAGACCTTGCAACGGGAGTTTCAAGGTGACAGTAAGGCCATAACAGTAAAACTCCAATTCTTACGAAGGGAGTTTGAAAATTTAAAAATGAAGCAATCTGAATCTGTAAAAGATTATTTCTCCAGAGTCATTAAGGTGGTCAATCAGATGAAGACGTATGGTGAAGATATTTCTGATCAGAAGATAGTTGAGAAAATCTTAATCAGCTTGCCGGAAAAATATGATTACATTGTTGCAGCAATTGAAGAGTCAAAGGATCTCAGCACCTTGTCCGTTGAGCAATTGATGGGTTCCTTGGAGTCTCATGAGCAGAGGAGACAATGGCATTCAGACCAATCGATTGAAAGTGCTTTTCAATCAAAGCTCAACTTGAAGCCTCAAAGATCCTTCAAGAAAGGTGATTCAAGCAATCAACAAAGAAGATGGAAGAAGAATGACTCAAAGAAGGAAGAAAGAAAATATGAGAAAGGTATGTTCTCCAATGACTCTAAAATGTTATATAAGATTTGCAAAAAGACAAACCATGATACCTCAAGTTGCTGGCATCGTGGAAAGCCTCAATGCAATCACTGTAAGAAGTTTGGGCATATTGAAAAAAATTGCAGATTTAAGACAAACAATCAAGCTAACTTCACTGAGCAAAAGGATGATGATGAAGGAAATTTATTTTATGCTTGCCAAGTAGCTTGTGAAGAAAAGAATAGTGTATGGTACCTAGATAGTGGGTGTAGTAATCATATGTCACCAAATGAAAAAATATTAGTTGGTATTGATACTACAGTCACACCTAAGGTACGGTTGGAAAATGGAGCTATTGTTCAAGCCAAAGGAAAAGGAAGCATTGCTGTTGAAACTAGAAAAGGAACGAAGCATGTTCATGATGTTTTGCTTGTTCCTAACCTTGAACAGAACTTGCTAAGTGTTGGGCAACTAGTGGAGAATGGCTATTGTCTCTGCTTTGAAGATGATGGCTGCATAATTTATGATCGAAAAAATAAGACTATGGCAATTGCATCTGTCAAGATGACCAAGAACAGAAATTTTTTTATTGAATTCAAGTATGAATCAGTTTCAGCTTTTAAAGGAGAAGTTGTTGAAGATTCTTGGCTATGGCATAAAAGATTTTGTCATCTAAACTTCCATAGGCTAAAGCTATTAAAGCAGAAAAATATGGTGAATGGGCTGCCTGACATTGAAATCAGTTTGGATCCATGTGAAGGGTGTATAATGGGCAAGCAGCATCGTGGATCATTTCCAAAACAAAGCTCATGGAGAGCAAAGGCACCATTGGAGCTTATACACACGGATATATGTGGACAAATGAGAACTCCCTTTTTGAATCACTACAGGTACTTTCTTATTTTTGTTGATGATTTCTCTCGAATGACCTGGGTTTATTTTTTGAAAGAAAAATCAGAGGCCTTTCTTGTATTCAAGAAATTCAAGGCATTCGTTGAGAAACAAAGTGGCAAGACTATTAAGACTATTCGAAGTGACAGGGGAGGTGAGTACACTTCAGAAAATTTTGAAGAATATTGCAAAGATGAAGGTATTTGGAAGCAATTGACAGCAGGATATAGCCCACAGCAAAATGGAGTAGCTGAGCGCAATAACTGGACTCTTGTGAAGATGGCTACCTCAATGTTAAATGAGAAAGGCTTACCAAAAACCTTCTGGGCTGAAGCTGTTCATACAGCAGCTTATATTCTCAACAGAAGTCCAACAAAGGCAGTGAAGAACAAGACTCCAATTGAAGCTTGGTGTGGAATCAAGCCATCGGTAAGGCATTTCAAAGTTTTCGGTTGCATTTGCTACTCACACATTCCTAGTGTGAAGAGAGCAAAGTTTGATATGAAAATGTAAAATGTATCTTTGTTGGATATAGCTCGGAGACAAAAGGGTATCGGCTTTATAATATTGAAACTAAAAAATTAATCATCAGTAGAGATGTTATTTTTGATGAAAAAGCTTCATGGGAGTGGACTAACAATAGAGTGCAGGAGATTCCATCTAAAACATGTGAAGTGGAGCACAATACTCCAGAAATTTCAGATGATGGAGCTTCCTCTCAGTCATTTACAGCCCCATCAAATCCAAGCTCAAGCTCGGGATTGTCTTCTCCCATCAACTCTTCAGCTGAAAGTCCTCCAAGAAGGATGCGAAGTCTGAGTGAAGTGTATGAGGCATGCAATTTTTCTGTCCTAGAACCTGGAAGCTTTGAAGAAGCAAAACAGCAAGAAGTTTGGGTCAAAGTAATGGAAGCAGAGATGGGTATGATAGAAAAAAACCATACATGGGAGCTTGTTGATCGGCCTAAAGGAAGAGATGTACAAAAGCACAAAGCAAGGCTTGTCGCCAAAGGATTCGCGCAAAAGCCAGGTATTGACTTCTATGAAACTTTTGCACCAGTTGCAAGACTTGAAACTATAAGAACTATCATTGCTCTTCCTGCTCAAAGATGCTGGAAAATATACCAGCTTGATGTTAAATCTGCTTTTTTAAATGGGACACTTGAAGAAGAGATATATGTTGAGCAACCACCGGGATTCTTGGTGAATGGGGGAGAACATAAAGTGTACAAACTGAAAAAGGCCCTTTATGGGCTGAAGCAAGCTCCACGGACTTGGTATAGTGAGATAGACAAGTACTTCACCAAGAAGGGCTTTGAGAAAAGCCAAAGTGAACCCACTCTCTATGTCATAAAGAAAAAAGCTTCCATGTTGATAGTCTTAATTTATGTTGATGACTTAATCTTTACTGGTGATGATGAGAGATTGATTCAAGAGTTCAAAAGAGATATGATGCTGGCTTATGCAATGAGTGACATGGGGCTAATGCATTATTTTTTGGGAATTGAAGTATCCCAAACACAAAATGGCATTTTCATTTCTCAAAAGAAGTATGCAGAAGGCATTATTAAAAAATTCAAAATGGACAGATGCAAGTCAGTTTCTACTCCCTTGGTTCCAAATGAAAAGTTGAAGAAGGATGATGGTGCTAAGAAGGCAGATGCTAAAATGTATAAAAGTTTAGTTGGTAGCCTCTTGTATCTTATAGCCACTAGACCAGACATAATGTTTGCTGCAAATTTACTTTCCCGCTACATGCAAGAACCAAGTCAGAACCATTATGGAGCTGGGAAAAGAGTTCTTAGATACTTGAGAGGCACTCTTGATTATGGGATTTTTTACAAGGCTGGAGAATGTGCAAGTTTAATTGGTTACAGTGACAGTGATTGGGCTGGTTGTTTGGATGATATGAAGAGCACAAGTGGCTATGTTTTTTCTCTTGGTTCAGGCATATGTTCATGGGCATCTAAGAAGCAAAACATTGTGGCGCAATCTTCAGCAGAAGCAGAATATGTGGTTGCAGCAAAAGCAACTTCACAAGCTGTGTGGCTGCGAAGAATTCTTGAAGACATTGGAGAAAGACAGGAAGAAGAAACCATATTGTTTTGTGACAACAAATCAGCCATTGCTATTGGGAAAAATCCAATCAGTCATGATCGTACCAAGTATATTGCAATCAAATACCATTTCATAAGGGAAGCTATAGAGAATGGTGAAATTCAGCACAAGTATTGCAAGAGTGAAGAGCAGCTAGCAGATATACTGACAAAAGCACTCCCAAAGAACAAGTTTTGTTATCTCAGAAATCTCATTGGAGTTGTGAAGAAAGTGCATTAAGGGGGAGTGTTGGAAGTTAATGCACTTAGAGCTTGTTTTAATTACTGTTATGTTTCCTTTGCAGTCCAAGTTGTATGGTCAATATGTCTCTTCATTTCTCTATGATCATGTCTGCTCTCTTTAATGTTCCAGAACTGTTCAATGTGTTTTAAGAAAATTTGTAAGCCCTGCTGTCTTAGAAGGAAGTCTAAAAGACATAAGAAAAATCCTTCAGAATATTGCCTCTGTTACTCTCTGCACATCTGATTTGTGAGCTCTGCTGTAGCAACTCAAGTTTGATTAAATTAGAAACTTTATTCAGGTTCTTTAGACAACCAACAGAAATATGTGATGGTATTTAACAACAAGGGGTAAAATACATGCATCTAATGATCAGCTTTATACTAGATCAATCAAATATCTTTATAGTGGGAACATGAAAAATTAAATAAAGCCCCCACTTTCCCTTAGGGAACAAGAATGCATCTGACACATTCATTTTCTCAGAACAGATCATTGGGGTCAAAGCCATAAACACAGTGTTCATAAAACTTGAAAGAAGTAAATTATAACCATCTATAGCATGCTTCATAAAGAACATGTACCTTCAACTTAAACAGAAAATATAACGATATTCTGACATCTTGATGTAAAGAATTATTTCAAAAATCAAAAAAATAAATGACAGTATGAAGCATGTGAAGTTTTTAGTTTTCTATGTTTGTCATGGATCAAGGATGCACCCATGGATTCATGACAAATATGAATGCGACAAAAATGTTGAAACAAGGTCACAAACAGAAGGACAAGTTATGAGAAAGAAACACTACCCCCAATGTAACTTCCGTCTCTTCCTTGAGTCTGGATTTGTTTTTTCTACCTGATGAAATGAGAAAAAAGAGTTAGGTCCAATAAGTCAACTGGGAATTTTTTTGAGTGACAAAAATAGACTTGAAGCAACCTGCCATTCAAATATAAAGATTTGAAGTATTAGTAAAACTAATTACCCAAAATCCTACAGCCTCGCCTCATTAATAAATAGCATAAGAAACAATATTATTAATTTTATGGTAAACTAATCCTGATTAATTTGTATATCTGAAGATACTGGAGGGTGCCTTTTATCTATTTTCTTTTTTGCAATCTGAAAAAAACTGTTTAATTCATTCACGCATATCCACAAATTTATTCCAGAGCCAGCAGATGTATCATGATTATCATGATTAAGCATAGACCGATCCTTTAAATTGCTACAAAGAAATTACACAAAGATGATCACAAGAATTAAGAAGTGACATGGACTTTAAATGTTTATTAATCAAGAAAAGAAAAAGCAGTTTGTTGCACTTACCAAGCAAGTATTCTCTTTTAATTTGGAAACATTTGAATCTTCAGTGTCACCAGATGCAGATATATCTTTACCATCCTTAATGTCAAGCTCCTCCAAGCACAGATTCGCATCCCTACCAGAATTCCCTGAAGAAATCACAAAAATATGAATGAACTGATTATGATAACAAAAGGTTAGAGATCAGAAGGTACCTTTAAATTTTGCTTTATCCTTTGTTTTTCCTTTTAACAACAATCGTTTATTGTGTAGTTCCTGTAGAATGCAACAATAACAACAAATAAGAATGAGAGCTGTAATAATATAATGAGAATGTGATAAACCACACCTATGGAAGATTCAAGAGCCCCGCCTGATGATTCGACTCTGAATATGTGGGGAAACATATAGAGCACAGAAAGGAAACATTAGACAGATCATGGTTTCAAGTCTATCTATAACTCTAAAAATAAAACTAAAATATGTTCACATCAACCAAAGGCAATTTGGAATTCGGGTTAGTTTCATAATTTCAACTACAACTAACTTATGGGGCCAAATTTATTGTATATACGGTCCAAAATGTCTTAAGCAATAATCTTAATTTGAGGCTTGTTATTTTTCATTCTTTTTGAGATTGTTCTTGTGTGATATATTAAGCCTCTCAAAAGCCTTTTTTGCAAGATTGAATTCAAAATTTACAATTTTTAAGTAGAATTACAAGCAAGTAGGTGTTGGTTTGCATTTTTTTTCCTAGGATACGCTATTATTCTGTAAACCTAATCAAAAAGTGCAATATCTTGTAAACCTTGCTCACAACTTGTAAAGTATCACAGAAAACAGTAAAAATCACAAACTATGATATGTTTTTGTAAAATGTTAAAAAAACATTTTTTTTATTTCAACAACATTAATTTATATTGTTGGTGTAGAAGATTCTCACTAAACAACATACTATCACTTTAATATTTTGTCTGATCTATTGGTGTAATTTGTGATATCTTCTCTTATTCTCTTTCTAATTCCTAGGCTTTATTTTTATTCTTACAGTTTCTAAAAGGTGTCAAATAATTCAAATTACATTAAAAACAACTGAAGGTTCAAAATCATACAATATACTCTCCACTGATATCTGAATGTTGTTCTCTTCTATTTATATTTTTCTATTTCTTTAGGACTTCAGACCAAAACTCTGAAATTTGCATCTGAACAGCCAAAATTGTTGAAACAACTCTTTGACTTTGCCCAAGCCAAATAATTGAATCTTTAAGAGCCTTTGTAAGGAAGAACAGATTAAGATAAAAATCAAGGATTCATAAGAGGGTTAAGCAAGCAGGAGAAAAATAGTTGAATCCATCACAAAAAGTTTATTTCTCAAGATCTCAAACTTCGTAATCATGGCCCTACTCTTGAAAGCTTACATAGATCCCCAACAAAACTAAGTTTAGAAAACTTTTAATAACAAACTTGATTCTAAAGTATAAAACTATTATCATGATTAGAATACTATTTTTACGTAATGAATATTTAGCCGACGGCCATGAGAGATTGATCCTAAAATCAAAAAAAAAAAAAAAAATCCCAAAAACCTAAATTTGCCAAATTCCAACAATTGAGCGAGAACTTTTGCATTCTAGGAGCTTTCAACTCTCTTAGAGATTCATGTTTTGTCCACACAATCTAAAATATTTCTAAATCCGAGCCACATCAAACTCCCCCTTTTGAGAACTTGTCCCTTGTTATAAAGGGCGGCCCTATGCACCAGGCTCTTGCCATTGTGGGGTTTGGGGAGGGTCAAATGCGTGCGACATTACCTCTATGTGCAGAGAGGCTATTTCCATAGAGCTTATCCACAATTCAAAGGTTATTTCCATAGAACTTATCCGCAATTCAAAAACAAAAATTAGAACCTTTATGATAAAGAAGAGCTAAAGACAAAGTTAAATAAGAGAGCATACGAGGAGGGTTAAAAGAGAAGAGAAGATGAGTCGTGAAATCCACCACAAAGGAATATTTATCATCTCAAAAAAAACAAATATTTTGATGATAGTGTTTCTCTTAAAAGTGTAAATAGATCTATAATAATACAAAACCGAGAACTTTTTTTAATAAGTGTGAACTAGAGAATTCCTATTATAACTAAAATACTGTTAACCTAAGGTTGCTCAAAAAAAAATCAGCAATTGGGGAAAAATTCATGATTAAGTTACAGTATAATTTTGACCAAACCCTTACCTCTAAATGAGATATCAATCCTAAATCTTCCAAAGACCCTTCCAACAAATAAAATATCACAGAAATCCAATATTGAATGAAAAGTTCAGCCTTCATGAAGCCCGTTAGCTACAGTGCAGTAAATTTCATCCATTCAATCTAACGAATCACCAAAATTATGCCGCATGAGAACACAATGAGTAGAGTATTCTTGGATAATATTGAGCTTTATTCTTACCCAGCACATCACATGCTATATCGAGCTCGAGAAGACTTCAAAGACTCTTAACAAAAATTTACTGTGGCTTCAAAGAGTGCAACCATAATGGTGACTAGGCTGACAAATTTTCAAGAAGAACATGCAAGGGTAAAAAGTTATCAAGGGAGTCAGTTGAAAGTGTTGATGATGATGCAGCTAATCATGCTCCCAATGAGGAATCAAACTCAGATTCTGATTAGCTGAATGACTATCAATTTCAGAGATACAATTTCGATGACTACAGCCAAAAAATAATTAAAGGCATCAAAAAATATAAAGAAAAAAATTCAGAAAAGTTCAAAATAGGAAAAAAAGACAAATTCAAATGTAATTATTTCAAGAACATTTGCAGTTCATGGATCCTTGAATGCACAGTTTTGGCAGTATCAGAGTAAAACCAATTAGCAGCATATAAAATAATTCTAAAAAAATGTTAAAAACATCCTTCTTCACAACATTTTGGAGTGCTGGATCTAATCTAACACTTGACAATCTAATTGTCTACAAAAGCATGACCTAATTTCATTAAAAAATATGAAAATTTTGTTCAGAAAAAATCATGATATAACTAGAAGTATTTGCAAAATTTGTACTGAAACATGAAAAATCAACAGGGCATCATGAAATATTAAGAAAATGTCCAAGGAACTTCTGCGGTTCAAACCCAGGATCATAAAGAATAACATATGATATCAGATTTCATAACTCCGAGCTTAATGCCCTCTAGAAGGTTTTCTTTCCTTTAGTTTTGACCTTGACCTTTATACAACGGCAGGATCTAGGCCAAGAATCTTTATGATGAGGTATAGGATACACATTGCCCATTATAGAACACCTTATGGAAGTTATCCCCAAACTGTTCCGTGTGAGCATTCGAGGATGCCACCAGTAATCTGAGAAAAGTAGAAAAATAACACCTTGATAGCAACCAAAAAAAAAAAAGAAGAAGAAGAAAAAGAAAGAAAGAGAATTCTTGGATGAAGGGAAACGTTGCTCTGAAGCAGAAAAAGATTATACCATCTTTCCCAATCAAGTTTCAATTATCAGTTATATCCGTTTCTTGTACACTTCTTAATATTATTTTCCGTGTATCCAGAGCCATGTAGCACACATCTTTGATGATATTGAATCAAATCTAAGCGGAAATTTTTCTCGGGAAGCTGTATAAAAACAGGAATTCCCATCATTGAAATTAACAGCATAGAAAAGAAAAAATAAACAGTAGAAAGATTTCGGAACTTATCCAGAGAAAGAGAGGGGAAATCTACCCGGAACTTGTCGAGCTGAGACTGGGTGACCTTCGAAGATTTGAAATTGGTTTGGAGGAGTGGCGTTGCAGCCAACGCAGCCTCCCTCCTCGCGTTCTCCTCCTCCTCCTCTCCCATGGCGTCCTTGAGAACATAAGCTAGGGGCAAGGGAGAAAATATAAAGCCGTCCTAAATCTGGTGCCCCCAACCCAAAAAAAAAAAAAAAAGAAAAAAGAAAAAAAAAGAAATGGAGGACCTCGGCCTCCATGGGCCGGCCGATGCCGACATGGACCGAAATCTCGGTACATGTATCTCGGCCCAGAAGGAATAAACATATCTATATAGTGACATATTTGGCGAGGACAGATTAGAGATATTTCGACGATTGAGTAAATTAGATATTAGCTGTTATTTTAAGCATTGATTTGAATATTGAATAATTAAAGATTCATTTAGGATGTTGGCCAGAAAAGATAATTTAGGACACTGAAAGACTGACCGGAAAATCTAAGACAGGATTTTGATATAGTGCTGGGCTGTGTGAGATGGGTGTAATGACATGAGAGGAAAGATAAGATTTTGATAAGATCTCTTAGCAAATGCACTCGTTGTTTTCTGAATTTGGACAGAGGTTGGATGACAAACCGTTTAGCACATACCTATATGTCATGGTAGAGAAAAGGTCATGGGGCATACAAAAAAAAACACAAATTGTTTTTGGCAAGATTTTATTCAGCACATATCTATATTTTATTTATTGTATTAAGATTTTCTTTTGGCACGTTTACTTTTCGTTTTTACCTTCGATTAACTCATGTTCAATATTACCATTGAAATTTTTCTCTCCGGCACGCCCTGCGGTGTGGTTCAGGATTTCACTGTAGCACGTGAGAGTGGGAGACGCAGATGTCAGGTTGATTGGCTTTGGCTATCGGAATCATGGCTTCCGAGATCTATACGACCTGATAGGGACGCAAATTCCCAGTCCTGGACGTCAAATCGCATCATCCGTTTATGTGAGATCGCCCATGGCGGGGGGCTCCTCCTCCTCCTCCTCCTCCTTCTCGACCGCCCCCGCCCCATCCCTCGTGGACTCGCTGTTCCAGCGCTCTCTGGACGACCTGATCAAGGCCCTCCGCTCCCAGCCCGCCGGCGCCGAGCCCTCCCTCCTCTCCCGCGCCGTCGCCGAGATCCGCCGCGAGATCCGCTCGCCGGACCCCGACACCAAAGCTGTCGCCCTCCAGAAGCTCACCTACCTCTCCTCCCTCCACGGCCTCGACGCCTCCTGGGCCGCCTTCCACGCCCTCGAGCTCCTCCCCTCCCCCTCCCCCCTTCATAAGCGCCTCGCCTACGTCGCCGCCTCCCTCTCCTTCCACCCCTCCACCACTGACGTCCTCCCCCTCTCCACCCACCAGCTCCGCAAGGACCTCTCCCCCTCCTCCCCTCCCCCCTTCTCCTCCCTCGCCCTCCACCTTCTCTCCCTCTCCGCCTCGCCCGACCTCGCCCTCCACCTCGCGCCCGACCTCCTCCCCCTCCTCTCCCCTCGCAGTGCTCCCTCCTCTCCTCTCCGCCCCAAGGCCGCTGCCGCTGCCCTCCGCACCCTCTCCGTCTGCCCCGACGTCGCCCCCCTCCTCTTCAAGCCCCTCGTTGACTGCCTCTCCTCCCCCGACCTCCGCGTCGTCTCCGCCGCCGTCGGCGCCTTCGCCGAGCTCGCCTCATCCGGTGACCCCACCCCCTACCTCCCCCTCGCCCCCGAGTTCTACCGCGTCCTCGCCGAGTCCGGCAGCAACTGGATCCTCATCAAGCTCCTCAAGATCTTCACCCGCCTCGCCCCTCTCGAGCCCCGCCTCGCTGCCCGCCTCGTCGACCCCCTCTGCGACCTCCTCCGCCGCTCCTCCGCCCAGTCCCTTGTCTTCGAGTGCGTCCGCACCGTCTTCTCTGGCCTCCCCGACCACGACCGCGCCGTCCGCCTCGCCGTCGACAAGGTCAGGGAGTTCCTCGCCAGCGCCGATGACCCCAACCTCCGGTACCTCGGGCTGCGCGCCCTCTCCATGCTCGGCCCGCGGCACTCCTGGGCCGTGGAGGAGAGCCGGGAGGCGGTGATCCGGTCCCTCGCCGACCCCGACCCCAACATACGCCGCGAGGCCCTGCACCTCATCATGGGGATGGTGTTTGACAGCAACGTCGTCGAGATCTCCGTTCTCCTGGTCAACTACGCCATGAAGTCCGACCCCATTTTCGCCAACGAACTACTCGACGCAGTGCTCACCACCTGCCGGAGGAACGTGTACGAGCTGATCGTGGATTTCGATTGGTATGTCTCGCTCCTCGGGGAGATGGCCAGGAACCCGCACTGCACCCGGGGGGAGGAGATCGAGCGGCAGATCGTGGATATCGGGCTGAGGGTCAGGGATGCGAGGCCGGAGCTCGTCCGCGTGGCTCGAGGTCTCTTGATTGATCCTGCTCTGCTTGGGAACCCGTTTCTCTGCAGGATACTGTCTGCGGCTGCTTGGGTTTCGGGGGAGTATGTCGAGTTCTCAAGGAATCCGTTGGAGCTTGTCGAGGCACTGCTGCAGCCGAGGACTAGTCTTCTCCCTCCTTTGGTGAGAGCTGTTTATATTCAAGCAGTGTTTAAAGTTCTCGCCTTTTGTTTCAGTACATATATCGATCAACTGGAAATCAGTCAACTTTCATCCCTTGGCAATTCAACCACTGGAGGTGCGTCCTCCATTGTAGAATCTAACACTGCTGCTGCTGCTAGTTGCATAGCGGATGGAATTGCTGGGATGGAGAGCACTGATGGCATTGCTACTGGTGACAAGCCAGCCTCTTTATTCAGTTCGATAGAGAACAAAGATCCCTTTACATGTGAATCTCTTACAAAATTGTTAATTTTGATTGAAACGGCAGTGGGTCCACTATCAGAGAATGATGAAGTGGAAGTTCATGGGCGGGCAAGGAATCTGCTTGGTTTGATTCACATGTTACGGGAGATTCTAACTTGGAAGACTGAGGAGCAGGGCTTTATAAAAGATAACGGGATTGGTGAAATTGTGAACCTTCTGCAATCAATGTTTTCTGAAGAGCTAGGTCCGGTTTCTGTGAATGCTCAGAATAGAGTTCCTGTACCTGAGGGTCTTGTTCTTGAGGAAAATCTTGCTGATCTTGCCTGGACTTTAACTGAGGATGATACCGCTCCATCCATGTCAATTTCATTTTCCCTTCGAAGTCATCAACATGGGGAGACAAAGGATGCTGCTGCATCATCAGTTCGGTCAGCATCTCTGCTTGCTGAACACCGTAAACGGCATGGATTGTATTACCTTCCTACAGAGAAAGATGAGACTGAATCGAATGATTACCCACGTGCCAACGATCCTCTGTTGCCAGCCAGTCAAGGTGATGTACCTGAGGACCTTGTAAAGCTCACCAAGCAATCACTGATTCCCAGAAAGGTAAAGCACACAAAGCCACGCCCTGTAGTGATAAAACTGGATGAAGGTGATGGAGTCTCAACTTTTCCTTCGACAACAGTGAAGGAATCAAAAGATGATTTGCTATCTGGTGCAATACATGATGCTCTTTTGGGAGAAGGCAAACCATCATCATCACAAAAAAGGTATTCGGACAAGTCATCCCGAGGAAGAGTCAAAGATATAGCAGATACTGGTGAATCTGTTTCTCAGTCAAAAGAAAATCTAGAGTCGGGTAATAGAGAACATCGGAGTTCAGGTTCTAAGAGTAAACATCGTGGTCATGGTAAAGAAAGACATAGAAGCCCTCAGAAGAATGAGGAGAAGGAAGAGAAAAATCATAGGAACTCAGCAAGGAGCAGTCATCATCATGAAAGACATAAGCATAGGCCAAGAGGGGAGGCTCTTCTAAATGTAGCTCCACGGGCACCAGTTATCCAACATTTCCTTTTGTGATTGATTTTAACTTGTTTGGTGCATTGTTTATCTAGTCACAGTTTTGGAGGAATTTAGATGATGCGGTGTAATATTGTTTGTTGCCCTTCTTGCTGAGGTCAGGCCTAGTGCTTTCTCCTTTTCTTTTGCGGTGCATATCTTTGTATATATTCTAGTATTATATGAATTTGTTTCAGGGTTTGAATCAAGGTTCATCGTACCGGTACTAGACCGTGTACCGGTGCCACATTAGCATGGTGTCAGTACGGTACGATATGAAATTTTTTTGGCGTACCGAGGGTCGGTATGCCATCGGTATCGGTATCGGTATCGGTACCAAACCGGTCGGTAATTATGCCACCCGTATCAATACCGATACTGGTACCAAACCGATACGGTACGCTCAGTACCAACCGGTACAGTATGGTATGGCATACCATGGTTTGAATCCTGTATACTATCTTACAGAATAAATCTCATTAAGATACTCCGCGAAATACTATCTTGTATTCACTTGTTGTAACTGTCATAAATTTAGATCAGGATTTTTTTTGTCCGGATGAAGAATATTAAACTTGTTCAAATTTAAGAAGGACATCTTGATAATGCCTTATATTTTCAAAAGAACTAGGAGAGAAATGTTGGAGGAAAAACAACAATGGTATAATAGGTTTAGGCATTTAGCAAAAGGCGAAATGAAATTCAGATAGTAGCATGCCATGTTTGCATAGTAGATATTTTACCAAATATAAATAACCAGTTAGTCTGTACTCCTGTTTTGAAAATACAAATCTCCCTTTGACTACTTATTTCAATTTGTCAGGGTACTCTTAAAGACATAAAAGCCCATTAGGTCGATACAAATAGTAAATTTTGGGATTTAAAAACAAGAGTAATTTAACCATAACCCTCATGATTTTTATCCATATTGTACAAATGGATGCAAGAATCTCACCGTACCTTCTCCAGGAATAAACTTTTGATGAAGAAAGGAGCAAAATATTGGAACTTCATGTCATCTTCATCTAGATCAAGATTTTAAGTATTGGTTTCAGTGCTCATACCGGTTCGCAACTAGTAAAATGTTGAGTATTGTGCATTTCTTCATACAAAACTTCAGTACAAGTACAAGGGGCATACTGGGTATTTTATCCCTACCAGTATGGTATGGTATCCCTAGTATGGACTGGTATGTTGGTACTTAAAACAATGGTCTGGATTCATATGCGGGAGGTATGGCTTTCAGTTCTTATGATGGCGAGTCTACCTTCTTGATAAAATCAGGGGAAAAAAAAATTGGGTGAACTCAGACCCTCGATGACCAACATATGATGGCTTCCTGAACATAATAATGTGAAGGCCCCTTTAGCACCTCCTATTTTATTTCATACGTACTACACTTTTGGTCTGATTTGAAGTGTTCTTATTCTTTTATGTTTTCCTTTCTGTTCGCATTTGGAACTACTTATTAAATTTATTCACATCCATAATTGTTTGACACACATGAAAAATGCTAGCCAAATGTCTACTTCATCAAAATGAAGGACGTAAGTTTCAGCTAAAACCTCAAACAGATCTATCCTAATTTAATCAATTTTTTTGGTTTTGGTCGGTTTAAGCCAAAACTAATTGGTCGCGGTCTAGTTTTACCAGTCTTGGCCAAAATTGATTATTACGTGTTATTTCTGTTCATAATATATTGATAATTTTATGATTTTGGGCCCATTTTTGTTTTTATTTTAGGTTGATGTCATCATGAGTTCATTTCTACATTTCTCTAAGTAAATTCAACTAACTAGTGTCGGTTTTGGGCCATCTTTTCATTCTTGAGTTGAAAGTAAAAATACTTATGGATGATAAATCTAACCTACAAGTAAACCAAATGCACTTTTTAATAGCAATTATATAGTTTATTGGGTTTATAAAAAATTAAATGCATTGGGCTCTTTCAATATAAGAAATTTAATAAAAGATAGATTTTTATAGATACTTGAGATTTTCACCATTACTTTCTAAAGTAAAACATGAGAAACAAGATCTATGAGCAAGATTTAAGCTTGCATTTTCTAGATCTTAGTTTAAGTCCCCAAGGCATTTTCATGAGGTATATCTAATCACTGTCTTTTTCATATTTAATAGCGAGGTCCGTCGTACCGGTATCGGTCGGCATACCGGTGGCGGTCCGTATCGGTCCGTACCGATCCCGTATCGGTCCGTACTGATCTCATATCGGTCCGTACCGATCCCGTATCGGTATGGCAGTCGTACCGGCCGGTTTTTCAATGAAAAGCTCTCGGTACCGGATCTCACGCTGATCCGGTACCGGTCCCTGTCCGGACCGGTACGGCATACCCTGCTTGATATATTATAAACTATATGCCAGTAATTGGTTCTCTGTAGGATGGTAATTATTATATCATGTTTCATACATATATGCACTTCTATTTTGTATTTTCACTATTATATTTATAGTACTAGGCATTCAAGAATTAGGTTATTGACATATTATCGGAAAATAATTACTTGACATCTCATCCATTTCCACATATTTTTATATTTCTTTCTACTTTCTGGCTTTCATCTTTCTGAAACACACAATCCCCAAATTTGATGATTGAAAACGATACATTGTGCTCCAAAACTATGTAGTAGATGTTTCCTCGGCTTATTTTTTTCTTATTTTTTGAATCATTATCAGTTTTTCTTAGTTTTGGCTGAAACTTTGAAACTTGAGCAAACATAGCGAAACAGCCAAAACTGCTGAAGACAAAACTGGAAAAGCCTGATTGAAACCGAAACTAACTTTTCCAACCTTGATCAAAACTATGTAGCTCTTATTGACCACAACTGTATGCTGATGTGTTGCTGATTTAGTCCTTGTTAGGGTCAAAGGATAGCACTCTTCTACTCTCCAGAGCCAAAAAAGCATCTTTGTCATCTTGAAATGGACTTGCTAGATAAGCTATGAACTTTGTTGTCTCCACTTTCTTTATCTTTGTAGACACCCGTCAAGAGAATTAACATGCTGGTGTTGTATGTCACTTTCTAGCTGGAATCTTCTACTTATGGTGCGACATGTTGGAAATTCTTTGGGATATTACTCTTTTACCTGCTTCTCAAGCACTTCCTGAATGTAAAATATTAATAAGAATCTGTCTTCCTTGCTCCTGCACTTAAATTTTGTCCCCATACTTGCTCCTGATTCTGGTAACTAAGATTTGTCAGCACTCTGATCCCCTGGATGCGAAGAGTTGAGGCTGGTGAATAACTTTTGCTGGTAGTACTAGGAAAATGCTTAAATTTCATTTTGTCCAGCTGTTTTGCCTCTTTCACGCTATTGCATCAATTTTGTTTCTTGTGAACAGCTATCTCAACAGGTTGTGCAAACAAACTATTTACTCTTCACAGTCATTCAAGGAAGAATATGGACTTAATATTCCTCTGGAACTTGGAAGTGAAACTTCGTCCCTTTTTCAGTTATAGATGATGAATTTTACAGAGTTAGTGCTCAAAATGCTTCAGGTGCTTCTCTTGAGTTGTAATGGCCATGTTGTAGATTGGTTTATGAACTGCAAATGTGGTACTCTTAAGAAAATCAGTATCTTGCTGTCCTTGATAGTCAAGTTTAGATCGTTTCACTTTGTGATATTTAAAATTGAGCATTAATAGTTAGATTTTCTCTGAATTCGTGCCTTGCTGTAAAAGAAGGGAAAGTAGAAAAATTTCAATCTTTGCTTTAGGTTGATCATTCAGTTAGAATATGCGGGGCTTCTTCAATAATTTGCAATGCTACGTTGCCTGGCATTTTATCATTTTTCAGTGTGCATTGTTTTTTAGCTGCATGCGTCAAAATCTGCTAATTTACGAGGGAGGCAAAATCTTCATGACTTAAAAGAGGAATTGGTCTATGGATGCATGGATGGATCACAAACAGGAGCTCTTAAAAGAAACGCCGGCTTGCCTCTGAATCTGTACTTCTTTGAAGAATGTTGAACTGTTGCTATCAATTGGAAGGGTAGGTGGAAACTTATTGGAAGGATTAAAAAGGATGGGAGGTAATTGACTTTCAAAGTTTAAGAAGAAGGTGGCGTAGAATATTTGAAAACTTGCAAAGCATATTTTCTCTTGCAAAGCAAGACAAATGAAGGTTACACATGTGAATTATGGAAAAGGACTAAGAAGTGTGCCTCTGATAGGATCATGATAATATTACTGTAATCTTTAACAAGGAGCAAAGTAGCTGAAGGATAACAGGACCATATAAAAGAGGTATCTACATCTTTCTCAGTGAATGATGATATACTAATGACGATAACAGGGCCATATAAAAGAGGCTATGATTTTGGATGTTCCCCCCAGGAAGTCCACAGAGAAAAGGCTAAAGTTTTTCTTCTTAAATTTAACTGGTTAGAAAATGAAGCTGCTATAATTATAAATAATCATCTGGGTCAATGAACTATGATATAAGATACACCTTATGATAGAAAATATCATTAATAGCGAGGCAGAGCAAGTATGTTCGGAAACAATGCAGTGTGAAACGTTCAAGTAAATTGAGAGGCTAACAGATAAAAGGGCTTTGGATTAGCATTAGGTGATTACTGTCAAAAATAATCAACTCTGTGATAGGATCAGTGGCAGAACTCACACGAACGTTGAGATTTATGGCTGAGCTATGGTGAGGAGAGTGACTGCTGGATGAGAAAGGACGATATGAATAGGAACAGATTTTTGCTACAGCTGCTAAGGATGGTAAACTTGATCATAGTTTCATTTTTGCCTCTACTGTTATTTTTAATTTTATGGTTATTGACTAAGAGAGGATGGATATAAATAAGGTAAAAGAAGAGGTCTAGGAGGTTTTTTACTACTAATGCTTCGATACTGAAGTTGCATATGAAAAATATTTGGATGCATCGATCCCCATATTAATTATTTGTGTGCATATATTAACAGTGTAAGTAGTGATTCTTGACCAGATGAGATTTTAGTGCAATAATCTCGTCTGACTGGGATCATTTGTTTAATTGTAAAATATGTTGATTAGGTAACTTGAAGTGCTTATTATTTTCTAATTTACAAAAATATCTTAAAAGTCTTTTATTATTAATCACTTCTACAACAATTTGGTTTAGAAATTTCTATGGTTTTGTTGCTGGAAATTGGACCCGGGGGCAATCGTCAGTCGAGGAGAGGGAGCGGCGAGTTCTCACGGCGGGGCGGCGGTCCGTCGGCGGGCGGCGTCCCCCGTCTGGGGCGGTCAGAGAGAAGGGACGGCTGGTCCACGCGGCGAGGCGACGATCCGTCAGCTGGCGGCGTCCTCCGTCTGGGTGCCTGCACACGAGCCGGTGGCCGGGTTTTCCGGCGCCGGCCCTCCGACGCTCAAGTCAAGGAGGGGGCAAATAGTGTAGAAAGGAGATAAACAGTGTCAGTAGAGTGCATCCATCTTCCAACCCCCTCCTGAGAGGCCAAGGCTCCCTTTTATAGGCGGGGGTCGGTCTACCTGCGATGTAACAAGGCGAAGCCGTAGTACGGCTCGGCATGTCGTTCGGGTCGGCACACGGTCAGGCGGATCATTGCACTGATGTCGGCGGTGAGGGCGTCGTACAGCCCGAACTAGCACGCTACCAGGCGAATTATTGCATTGGTGTCGGCGGTGAGGGCGTCGTACAGCCCGAACTAGCACGCTATCAGGCGAATTATTGCATTGGTGTCGAAGGTATGGCCGAGATCGGAGACTTATCATGGTTGACTAGACCCTGCTGGGCTGATTTGCCGTGGAGAGCTGAGAGTCCGTAGATGACAGGAGCCATGCGCATTTATTGTGGAGTAAGCCGGAGATCCGCATTTATTGTGGAGTAAGCCGGAGATCCGCATTTATTGTGGAGTAAGCCGGAGATCCGCATTTATTGTGGAGTAAGCCGGAGAGTTACAGCGACCATGCGCAATAAATGCCAGAGGGGCGTCAGGGTATGGTCCTCGGCCAGACCTCAGAGGCGCACGGCCGTAGTAGGTGGCTGACAAGAGTAGACCTCGAACATCGGGGTTTTTCTTAGATCAGAGGTCTCGAGGTCGGTCGTCTTGAGGTCGGGCGCTCCGAAGTCGGACGCCGACTTCGGCCGTCCGGGGTCGGAAGTTGTACGGCTTCTTAGGGGCATTTATGTTATTTGGGAAAAAATCTTATTCCCCCCAACACTACCCCCCGACTTCCGAGTTCGAGCGACTTGTGGGCTCGGACGTGGGAAGTAAAGTCTGTCACTAAGGTTGGGGGGCGAGTCTCGTCCGCCCCCTTGCGCTTCTCGGAGCTTTCATGGTGAAACCTGCGCCCTTTGGCGTCTCGAGGCTGCTTTATTCAGTGAGCTTATGATGAAGCTCGTACCATTACGCTTCTTGAAGCGGAGGTGGCGTCTCTTGAATCGCCAGGATCGCTTTACGGCGGATTAATGATGGGGGTCCTCGAGCTCGTCGAGGCGGTGCCTCGATCCCGTAATCAAGGCTTCTCGCTCATTAATGAGTGTGCCGTTACGGGGTTTAAAACGGACACGCGGCGTGACCCAAGGTCGGACGCTTCCGATTTCGTGTTACTGGATCATAATTCCGGAGAGGTGGAGGCCACATCGAGGCTCCACGTGTCCCAGATCTTATTAAATGAGGGGAGCGGGGCAGCGTCCGCTCGTTCCTCAAGACGATTTGATTTTGCGGACCCATGATGAGGCCCCGAGATCCGATGGGACAACGCTTCGATTTCGTACCCGATTTATTAATCCGGAGTGAATACAGTGCCTCGGCTTCCGAGGTCAACACGTGGCGCAACCCGATCGGGGGATGGGAACCGACCCCATCGATCTGGGCCGTCAGGGGGGTCTATATAAACCCCTCGAGGTTGCCCTAAAGGTCTTGTTTGGCTGCTTCTTATTTTCGTTGCCTTTCTCCCCTGCTTCCTTTCTCAACCGAACCTTGCCGTCGGTGCCCGGAGCGATTTCCGGTGATGTCCAGTAGGTTCCTACCCCGTGATTGCTAGAGTTCCTCTCTTCTTCTCCTCCCCAGTTTCCATTCGCTGTTTTTAACTTTTATTTCGTTCTTCTGTGGGAATGGGTTTGGGTCCTGAGGAAGTGGGATCGAGCCTGTCGGGGGAGGAGTTGGAGCTGATCCGCTCCCGGTTCTTCTTCCAGCCCGGGTTTCGTCTTGAAACTGCGGGGCCGGAGGACAGGGTGACGCAGCCGCCCCCAGGTCGGATCGCGGTCTACCGCGAGACACTTTGGGCTGGCCTACGTTTTCCCGCCCACGAGTTCGTGAGCCAGCTGCTGGCCGAGTACCAGCTCGTCCCGGCGCAGTTGGCTCCGAACTCGTGGAGGACCATAATCGGGTTCTTGTCCCTGTGCCTCGGGCACGGGATCCCGATCTCGGTAGGCCTCTTCCGCCGGTGTTTTCTGTTAAAGAAGAATCCGGCAGACGCAGGGTGGCTATACTTCGCCTTTCGGGGCGGTATGTCACTCTTCCAGGGTGCCCCTTCCTCGATTCATGAGTGGAAGGGGAAGTTTTTCTTCCTGGCGTCCGAGGCGCCTTGGGGGTTCGACCCGAGGTGGGGGAATCCTCGGTTAAAGACCCTCAATAAGCTCTCCGAGCCCTCGAGGAGGGAGTTGAGGACCCTGGACTCCGTGCGAGCCCTCGGGAGGGGCAACGACCTGACCGAGCTCCTGCGGGAGGACGCCGTGGCGAGCGTAGGTCTGAGCTCGGCGCGCCCCGAGGGTAAGGGTGGTTACATTATTTTATTTTTTCTTCGTTCTTTGCTTTTACTGTCACTGGTCTGACATTTAACGAAATTTTGATTTCAGATATTCCCCGCCTGCCGACCAGCAACACATCACTTTTTTCTCGCCTGTGAAGGCGAGAAGCCGAGACCGGGGGAGCCGCGCCCCAGCCTCGGAAGAGGGTGAGGACGGACGGCGCCTCTACGTCGGCCAGGAGGAGTGGCCCCGAGGCGGGGGCCTCTGCAGCCGAGCCGAGGCGGGCGCGGGTCGCCAGCGACGCGGGCCCATCGGCCCTTCCTTGCCCTGCCCCCCTTGCCCAGCGGGGGGAGTCGTCCATGGCCCGGCCGCAGCAGCCAGAACCCGGGCTTGCTCGAGGCCCCGAAGCGAGTGGCTCCGGGACCTCGGGCTCGATCGTGCCGAGCTCTTCCCGGGCTTTCCGAGAAGAGTCAGTCGAGCCGGACTCCTCTATTCCCGAGGGGAGTTCGGCTTTTCGTAATGCCGAGGTCGCACGCTCCGTGTTGCGGCGTGCGATGCTCCCAGCGGACCGGGCCGAGTTCCGGAACATTCCGCTGGAGGAGGTCGTCAACGGCACCTACTGCAACACTGCCCGAGTAAGTTCCTTTCCTTGATTGCCTTGAGTCATTGGCGAGTTCATATGCTTTTCAACTCACGATATCTTCGTTCCTCTCTTTTCAGCATGTCCACGAGCTCGACGCCTTGGTGTTTATCGCCCAAGGCTGTCAAGAGGAGGCCTGGCGGCTCGGCCAACAGTTGGAGCCGGCCAAGAAGAAAATCGCCGAGCTGGAGGCGGCATTGGCCGATGCCGAGGCTCGGAGGACGGCCACCGAGGCCGAGCGCCTTGCTATGGCGGGGGCGCTTGAGGAGGAGAGGGCGGCTCACGCCCTGACTAGGTCGGCCATGCGCGGTACGGAGGCGCGCTTGGGGGAGGCCCAGGCCGAGGTCGAGGCCCTCAAGTATGAGGACGGGGTCTCCCGCCTCCGGATCGAGCAACTTGAGGCCCGGGAGAGGAGGGCACTCGACCGAGCCGAACATGCTGTGGAACTCTTCAAAGAGTCGCAAGAGTTCCGCGACATGTTGGAGGAGGAGACGGTGGACGGTTTCCTTCGGGGCTTCGAGAACTTTCGGGTGCAGATGCGTCGGTTCTGCCCTCAGTACGACCTTTCGACGGTCCGTCCGAGGGAGGACCTGGGCTGGGGGTCCGACGTGGAAGCCCTTCCTGCCATCCTGACATCCGAGGCGGGAATATATGAACAAGACCCCGCCGAGCCTTCGACGGGGGTGGCCGAGGCGGACGGTGTCATGGAGGCGGCTCCGGCGGCCGAGGCGGGCGCCGTCCTGGGGGCGGTGCCCGAAGCTCCTGCCCCCGACCCTGAGCCTGTTCCGGATGAAGATCATGAGGTCATCAATGTGCCGGACGACCCCCCGGATGTTGCTCCCGCCGCTTAGGACTTAGCGTATTTTTCTTTTCTTTTTCGTTGTATCCGGGGTCGGCCCTCGAGTGGCCGACTTCCAATTTTGTAAGTGGCCTTCCGGCCCTTTGTTAATGAAAAGATATTTTTGTCATTCCATGTTCATCTTTCTTTCTGTTGTCGTGAATGAGGCTAGAGCTTTAGCTAACCGCCTCGACGACCTCTAACTTTGTATTTTAATTTCCGGACTGCCTAACGAAGTTGCCCTCTTTTCCCGGGCTATGTCTTAGCCTCCTCGGATTTCAGTCATTCCGACCAAAAGGAGCTCCGAGTCTTAGGTTTTTTAGAAAATTTTTCTAAGTCCTATAGCTCGGATCTGAGTGCCGTAAAAGTCATCACGTTTAGCCTTCAGGAAAATCTCAAGGGCTCGAGGTCGGGCCTTGGCCCTTTAAGTAAGACCGGACTAGGTCTGTGCGTGCTGCTATTCGGGGAGTTTAGCCGGATTTCCGAACTCAACTCCGAACCCCTCGTAGGGAGCGCGGGCTAATAAACAAGTTATTGCCGAAGGTTTTCGTAGTTATCGTTCTCGGATTCTGCCGAGATTTTGATGAGCAAGGCCAGGATTTCCAGAGATTGCCTTGGTACCCGTGTTTGGCTGGTACACTCGTGGCCGGGACCACTTTCTCAGCCGGACATCGAAGTTTACGTAGAAGAGCCGAGTTGGGTTCTAATTTATGAAGCCTTTGTACAAATTGCGGAGACCTGACGATCGGAGCATACATAGCGTAGTTAGGGGGTCGGTCTTAAGCCGACCTATTGGAGAAGCCCGGCTTTGGGGCGTGATAAGACTCCAACGTTGAGATTCCGCTCAGCAGTATGTAGATAAAATTTGACAAGGAGGGCGTCTAGTTAGACGTACCTCTTGCATTCTCGGAGTTATGCTTCGCATGGTGGAGTAGGTTGCCTCCTTTCCTCGTCGACCTCCGGAGTCATTTTGACTTAAAGGGGGGGCTCGGGTTTCTCACGGACCCAACGGCGCCCACCGAGATTGAGAGAATTTGGCGAGGCTTTATTGAATTGTAGCTCTCTGCGAGGTCGAGGGAGTTTCAGACCCCATGGTAGGACCTCGGGCGCCTCAACCTTGGTCGAGGGATCTTGCGTCAGGTCGGCGAGTCCGTGGACGCTTTGCTGACCTGTGGTGCCTCCCGAGGTCGAGGGAGTTTGGGACTCTACGGTCGACCCTCGGGGCATCCCGACCTTAGTCGAGGGATCGTTCGTCAGGTCGGCGGGTCTGGGCACGCTCTACCGACCTGCGACGCTTCCCGAGGTCGAGGGAGTCTGGTTCTCTACGGTCGACCCTCGGGGCATCCCGGCCTTAGTCGAGGGATCGCTCGCTTCGGGGATCGGGGATCGTCGACCGCTCCCGAGGGTCCACTTTGTGGCGCCCCGGGTGGAGCCACCCTTTCCACCCCTCACGGCGCCTTCCCGAGGTCGAGGGAGTCTGGTTCTCTACGGTCGACCCTCGGGGCATCCCGACCTTAGTCGAGGGATCGTTCGTCAAGTCGGCGGGTCTGGGCACGCTCTACCGACCTGCGACGCTTTCCGAGGTCGAGGGAGTCTGGTTCTCTACGGTCGACCCTCGGGGCATCCCGACCTTAGTCGAGGGATCGCTCGCTTCGGGGATCGGGGATCGTCGACCGCTCCCGGAGGTCCACTTTGTGGCGCCCCGGGTGGAGCCACCCTTTCCACCCCTCACGGCGCCTTTCCGAGGTCGAGGGAGTCTGGTTCTCTACGGTCGACCCTCGGGGCATCCCGACCTTAGTCGAGGTAGGAGAACGAGCCGAGCTCGTCTGGTCAGAGAGGACCGTGCTCATAGGTGGAAGTTGATGGAGAACGAGCCGAGCTCGTCTGGTCAGAGAGGACCGTACTCATATCTTGACGTCTCGAACATCCCTATAGCCGGGGCATCCCGACGTCTCGGGGCATCCCGACGAACCGGGGCATCCTGACCTTAGTCGAGGGAATTTCGCGCCAAGTCGATGCTTCGTCGTCCTGCGATTCTTTCCGAGGTCGAGGGAGTTTGGGACTCTACGGTCGAGCCTCGAGGCATCCCGATTTTGGCCGGGGAATCTGAGGATCACAGACGACCCAATATTAGAAGGGAATTACAGCCATCAAGATAAGAGAATTGTTTGCGAAAAGGAAGCTGAGTCTATTGTCCTGATTGTCTTGAACCCCTAGGGGTTTTACTGGTAGTACATTTGTAGATTCTCGGAGTTCCAGCTTCGCGGGATCAGGGTCCCCTCTAGGGACTTTAATTTATACGCCCCTGGTCGTTGTACCCGGGCGATTTGATACGGCCCTTCCCAATTTGGGGCGAGCTTTGCTTGCTCAGTCGGTTGAGAAGCCTCGGCTCTCCTGAGGACGAGGTCCCCCACTTTGAAGAGCTTGGGCTTGACTCTAGAGTTGTAGTATTGGGCCGTTCGCTGTTGGTATCTCGCCATGCGGACCCGGGCAACCTCTCTGGTCTCTTCGACGAGGTCCAAGTTGCTCCTGAGCTGGGAAGAATTGGTGTCGGGGTCGTAATGCTCCACCCTTGGAGAAGGCAGGCCGATCTCCAACGGGATGACGGCCTCAGTGCCGTAAGCTAGGTTGAAGGGGGTCTCTCCCGTGGGCAATCGGAACGTGGTCCGGTACGCCCAAAGGACATTGTACAAGTTCTCGACCCACTGTCCTTTGGACCGATCAAGCCTAGCCTTGAGCCCCTGCAAAATAGTGCGGTTAGTTACCTCAGTTTCCCCGTTTGTCTGGGGGTGAGCGACTGAGGTGAAACGGTGATCAATGCCGAGCTCAGAGCAAAATTTCCTGAAATGAACATTATCAAATTGTCGACCATTGTCAGATATAAGGATACGGGGTAGTCCGAATCTGCAGATTATGGACTTCCACACGAAGTCTCGCATCTTTTGCTCGGTGATCCGGGCAACGGGTTCGGCCTCGACCCATTTGGTGAAGTAGTCGATGGAGACGACCAGAAACTTTCTCTGTCCGGTGGCCAGGGGAAAGGGCCCCAGGATGTCGATCCCCCATTGGGCAAACGGCCAGGGGGCGATGATGGAGGTCAGCAGAGCTGAAGGTCGGCGCTGGATATTGGCGTTTCGTTGGCACCGATCGCACTTCCGGACGAAATCCGTTGCATCCTTCTAGAGTGTGGGCCAATAATATCCTTGTTGCAGGACCTTATGGGCTAATGCCCGACCCCCCAGGTGATTTCCGCAGATCCCTTCATGGACCTCTCGGAGGGCATAGTCCGCCTCGGAGGGGCGGAGGCATCTGAGAAGGGGAGAAGTAAATGATCGCCGGTAGAGTCTATTCTCGTATAAGACATACCGGGGGGCCTGGCGCTTGATTCGGCGAGCTTCCGTCTCGTCGTGAGGTAGGGTTCCGTCCTGAAGGTAGCAGACGAGCCCATCGATCCAGCTTGGCTCGGAGTCGATGCACATGGTGGGCTCGGGTTCCTCCGTGCTGGGGATCCGAAGATACTCGAGTGCTGTTCCCTTGGGAAGCTCGCTCATGCGGAAGGTTGCCAATTTGGATAGCTGGTCTGCCCTGAGGTTTTCCGCTCTGGGGATGTATTGAATATTGAAAGAATTCAGGGCAGATATGAGTTCCCGCACCTTTTGGAGATACTTTTGCATGGATGGCTCTTTAGCTTCGAAGTCTCCTTGGACCTGGTTCACTACCAGCTGGGAGTCGCTGAAGGCCGTCAGGTCTTCCACTTTTAGTTCTTTTGCCAGCTTGAGCCCGGCGATGAGAGCCTCATACTCGGCCTCATTGTTCGAGGCTGGAAATTCGAGGCGCAAAGCTTGCTCTGCCACCACTCCGTCTGGACTGGTGAGGATGAGTCCGGCCCCGCTACCCCCCGAGGTCGAAGACCCGTCCGAGTGCAGGACCCATGGCTGCCTCGGGGCCTCCTCTAAGGATTCGGGTGGCCTCTCGGGGTCGTCCGGAAGGGTGCACTCCACGATGAAGTCGGCGAGTATCTGAGCTTTGATAGCCGGCCTGGGCCGATATTCGAGGTCGAATTCTCCGAGCTCGACCGCCCATTTGGCGATCCTCCCCGCACGATCCGACCTCTGCAGTATTTGCTTCATAGGCTGGTCGGTCAATATAGCTATCGTGTGGGCTTGGAAGTAAGGCCTGAGTCTCCGAGCCGAGATGATGAGAGCGAAGATGGTCTTCTCAAGTTTAGAATATCGGGTCTCAGGATCCCTGAGAACCCGGCTGGTGTAATAGACCGGCTTTTGGAGCTTGTCCTCTTCCCGGACGAGGACTGAGCTTACTGCAGCTAGGGAGACAGCCAGATATAAGTAAAGGACCTCGCCTTTCTGGGGCTTGGTGAGCAGCGGGGGAGAGGCCAGAAGGCTCCGAAGCTCTTCAAAGGCCTGCTGGCATTCTTCTGTCCACCGGAAGTCTTTCGGCCGTTTAAGGCTCTTGAAGAAGGGGAGGCATCGCTCGGCTGACCGAGAGACGAACCTTCCCAGGGCGGCAACCCGCCCCGCGAGCCGTTGCACCTCCTTAACTGTCTTTGGAGGTGACATCTCTTGCAGTGCCCGGATTTTCTCCGGATTGGCTTCAATTCCGCGCTGGGTCACTATGAAACCCAGGAACTTGCCCGAGGTGACCCCGAACGCGCACTTCGCCGGATTGAGTTTCATTTGGTACCTTCTGAGTTTGGCGAATGTCTCGTTGAGATCGGCTATGTGGTGCTCCGCCGCTCGGCTCTTTACCAGCATGTCGTCCACATAGACTTCCATGTTCCGGCCGATCTGGTCTTTAAAAATTTGGCTGACCAGTCTCTGATATGTGGCCCCAGCATTTTTCAGGCCAAAGGGCATCACCTTGTAGCAGTAGGTGCCCTTGTCGGTGATGAAGGCCGTCTTCTCCTCGTCTTCTGGCGCCATTCGGATTTGATTGTACCCTGAAAAGGCGTCCATAAAAGTTAGCAGCTGGTGTCCTGAAGTGGAGTCGACGAGTTGGTCGATGCTCGGGAGGGGGAAGCTGTCTTTCGGGCAGGCCTTGTTCAGGTCGGTATAGTCCACGCACATACGCCACTTCCCGTTGGCCTTCTTTACGAGGACTACGTTGGCGAGCCAGTCCGGGTAGGAGACCTCCCGGATGAAGCCGGCCCCGAGGAGTTTGTCCACCTCCTCAGCCGCAGCTCGTTGTCGTTCCGGGGCGGAGCCTCTTTTCTTCTGCTTTACAGGCCTGCTGGTCGGTCTCACCTGGAGTCGGTGGACCATGACCTCAGGGTCAATTCCTGGCACGTCCGCGGGCGACCAGGCAAAGACGTCAGCGTTGTCCCGCAGGAAGCTGACGAGGCAATCCCTCTCGCGGGCGCCGAGGCCGGAGCCGACCTGCACAGTTAGCTCGGAAAAATTTTCTTGTAGTGGGATTTGAATAAGGAGCTCACCGGGCTCTACTTGCTTCTTCCAGAGGGTGTCCCTCGCATCGAGGGTTTCTATGGGCAGCGAAGAGCCCATTGGGTGGTCCGGCGCCTCGGCTGGTTGCTTTTCTGTGTGAGCCGCCATGTAGCATTGCTTGGCGACCAGCTGGTCTCCGCGGACCTCGCCTACTCCTTGGTCGGTGGGGAACCGCATGAGCAAATGGCGAGTTGAAACCACGGCTCGAAGGGCATTTAGCCCTGGGCGCCCAAGGATGGCGTTGTAGACCGAGGGCAGACGGACCACCAAGAGGTCCATCCTCACAGTGCTCTCCCGGGGGGCGAGGCCGACTGTGACAAGGAAGCTAGCCTCACCTTCAGCCGGGACTGCATCTCCGGTAAACCCAACCAACGGGGCATTGATTCTCCGGAGATGCCCTTCTGTCAATCCCATTTTTTGGTAGGCATGATAATACAAAATGTTGGCTGAGCTTCCATTGTCAACTAGGACACGCTTTACATCAAACCTATTTACAATCATAGAGATGACCACAGCGTCATCATGAGGGGTTTCGACCCCTTCTAAGTCCTCGTCCGAGAACGAGATGACTTCATCAGTACGTGGGCGCTTCGGGGGTGCTCCCTGGGCGGCCGTTCCTGCCGAGGCCCGCCCGATCATATTGATGGTGCCGGCGATGGGTCTGTTGTCGCCCGGATTTTCGGTTGGTGCGACATTCTCCGCCGGCCTCCTTTCCTCAGGTCGGTTCCTTACGAACCGGTTGAGTACTCCCCGTCGGATGAGCGCTTCTATCTCATCCCGGAGTTGGTAGCAGTCCTCAGTGTCGTGCCCACGATCTCGGTGGAAGCGGCAATACTTCCTGGGATTCCGGGGGAGTCCCGTGTCTCGCATAGGAGGCGGGGGTCGGAAGAAGTCCCGACCCTCGATTTCCATCAGGATTTCGGCCCGGGGAGCGTTGACGGGTGTGTAGTTCTCGTACTTTTCCGGGTACGTCCGAGGCCGTGGTGGGGACCTCGGCCGAGGGGGGGTCCTTTGCTGAGATCGCCTCTGCTGTCGGGGCGGACTTCTCAGCCTGGGGAGGTTCTTCTCTCGGCGGGGGGATCGGCTCCTTTGTCGGCCGCGCTCCTCGCGGCGTTTCTTCTGCTTCTTCGAGGCGGGCTCAATTGCCCCCCGCCTGGATGCAACTGCCTCCTCGGCCTTGGCATACTTCCGGGCTCGGGCCAACATTTCAGTGAAGTCGGCCGGAAAACTCTTCTCGATGGAGAAGAGGAATCGGTAGGAGCGAACCCCAGTCTTCAGAGCCGACATAGCTATCGACTGGTCTAGCTCGCGAACCTCCCATGTGGCGGCGGTGAAGCGGTCCAGGTACTCCTTGAGGGACTCCCCCTCTTTCTGTTTGATGTCGAGGAGAGAGTCCGACGTCCGTCGCTGGCGCCGGCTGGCAGCGAAGTTGGTGGCGAACTGCCTGCCGAGCTGCTCAAAAGAGGACACCGTATTCGGCTTCAGCCCAGAAAACCAAAGCCGAGCGGTCCCTCGGAGGGTCGCTGGAAAGGCCTTGCAGAGTATGGCCTCCGAGGACCCTTGCAGGGCCATGAGGGCCCGATAGCTCTCTAGATGGTCGAGAGGGTCAGTCGTCCCGTTGTAGGGTTCCACTTGAGGCATTTTGAACCTCGCGGGAACCGGCTCATCCTCGATCTGGCGGGAGAAGGGGGATTTAGTAGTGAACTCAAAGTCTCCCTCTTGTCTTGCCTTCTTGCTGTGGAGCGCCGCAATCTGGCGCTCCAGATGCTCAACTTTCCGGTCGAGCTCCCCCACTCGTGGAATTGTCGCCGTGGTTTGCGCCGGCTCACGGTGGTCTGGGGCTGACTCCGCCTCAGAAAGCTGGGGCCTCCGGTCGAAGCCTTCTCCCGGTGACTCCCTCCATGGGGAAGCTCGTTCTTCGTTGTTGGCTCTGGAGGAGCCATGCAGGTTTTGGCTTGGAAAAACCGGGCCGTTGGGGAGACACTCCGGCAGGGCCTGAGCCCGTGGGGGGAGCGTAGGTAAAGCTTCCTCGCGCCGCAGACCCTGAACGGCGGCGGCCAGGGCCTGGACTTGCTGTACCAAGGCGTCAAACTGTTCCGGCTGGACCTGAGGAACCGGGTCCGCCGGAGTTGGAGAATTCTGGACAGAGTGTCCAGGACTTTGCGGGGGACGCCGGGAGGCGTTAGAGGCTCCCTTACTTCTCAACTTCATGACTGCTACTCGGTGCCCTCCTTCTAGCGCCAACTGTTGCTGGAAATTGGACCCGGGGGCAATCGTCAGTCGAGGAGAGGGAGCGGCGAGTTCTCACGGCGGGGCGGCGGTCCGTCGGCGGGCGGCGTCCCCCGTCTGGGGCGGTCAGAGAGAAGGGACGGCTGGTCCACGCGGCGAGGCGACGATCCGTCAGCTGGCGGCGTCCTCCGTCTGGGTGCCTGCACACGAGCCGGTGGCCGGGTTTTCCGGCGCCGGCCCTCCGATGCTCAAGTCAGGGAGGGGGCAAATAGTGTAGAAAGGAGATAAACAGTGTCAGTAGAGTGCATCCATCTTCCAACCCCCTCCTGAGAGGCCAAGGCTTCCTTTTATAGGCGGGGGTCGGTCTACCTGCGATGTAACAAGGCGAAGCCGTAGTACGGCTCGGCATGTCGTTCGGGTCGGCGCACGGTCAGGCGGATCATTGCACTGATGTCGGCGGTGAGGGCGTCGTACAGCCCGAACTAGCACGCTACCAGGCGAATTATTGCATTGGTGTCGGCGGTGAGGGCGTCGTACAGCCCGAACTAGCACGCTATCAGGCGAATTATTGCATTGGTGTCGGAGGTATGGCCGAGATCGGAGACTTATCATGGTTGACTAGACCCTGCTGGGCTGATTTGCCGTGGAGAGCTGAGAGTCCGTAGATGACAGGAGCCATGCGCATTTATTGTGGAGTAAGCCGGAGATCCGCATTTATTGTGGAGTAAGCCGGAGATCCGCATTTATTGTGGAGTAAGCCGGAGATCCGCATTTATTGTGGAGTAAGCCGGAGATCCGCATTTATTGTGGAGTAAGCCGGAGAGTTACAGCGACCATGCGCAATAAATGCCAGAGGGGCGTCAGGGTATGGTCCTCGGCCAGACCTCAGAGGCGCACGGCCGTAGTAGGTGGCTGACAAGAGTAGACCTCGAACATCGGGGTTTTTCTTAGATCGGAGGTCTCGAGGTCGGTCGTCTTGAGGTCGGGCGCTCCGAAGTCGGACGCCGACTTCGGCCGTCCGGGGTCGGAAGTTGTACGGCTTCTTAGGGGCATTTATGTTATTTGGGAAAAAATCTTATTCCCCCCAACAGGTTTCGTATATGCAAGCCTTTGAATTCATGGCAGAGGTAGATCATTCTTACTTTAAGGATCATATATATATATATATATATATATATATATATATATATATATGCCTTGCTGCTTTGCTCATGCCTCATTCGGTTTTAATTTTTGCACAGCAAAATGCTTGCTTCCTCTTCATGGTCGGCAGATTCTTTTTTCCAGATGTTTGTGCAAGATGGTTGATTTCAGTATTCTCTTGGAAAATGAGTTGAAATGGTTTGTGGAAAAAATTTTGGGACTAGGCATGAACATTCATTTGAACAAGGCATTTCTTTAGCAGTTATTTAGCTTAAAGCTCATAAATGGATGCATCATGTACTGATATATTTGGATTTAGTCATATTTTAATTGGATAGACTCCATAGCGAAGGATGAATGTCACCACTGCTAATGTCTAGTGGCCTATAATGCTAATGTCTAATGGGATTTCTAAGGGTGAGATGATAACATGAGAAGGATATTTTGAAGCTTGAAGTTTTCCATGCAACTGCAGGTGCCTCTTACACGAGAAATTATATTCTCCATGACGGGCACTTGATGAATGAATTCCATAGAAACGAGCAGCTGTGATTTACAGCGTTCATGCCGCCTTGAATATACTTTCCTGCAGCTGTGATTGGTCCTCTATTTTTTTCAAAAAAGTCTTTGAAAATAATAGCTAATGCACTTGCCATGAAAGTTTGTATTGTGGAAGGGAGGAGAGTGTGGATAAGGATAAGCTAGAAGCTAGAGCGGATTAAGCCTCTCCTTTGGGAAAGGATATCAGGAAACTAAATTCTATGGCGCACATAAATGCCACTCATGAAATATTAGGCTTTCAAATATGTTAGTGGATCCGAGACTTGTCTACGAACTTTTGAAGGCTCGGTTGCCACGTACACACGTGTTAACTTCCGGGAAGCAAGCGGGAATAAAGCAACTCATCCCATGGTGTTCTCCCCCACTTTCGTAGCAATTCTACCGTCCCTGCCACCATCATGGGCCCAAGTTGAATTCAGGTGAGCAAGTACAGCTTGGCCGGTCGGTCAGCTTGACCGCTAAAGCCATGCAAGTGCAACCCACTCAAAAGTCTCTTCCAGTTCCAATCCCATCTAACTGCGAAAGTTCCTACTTAAACGATAATTAGGTTGACTTTGAAAATGAAAGACTCAAGGCTAGAACCTTCAAAATCTAGGAGGAAAGGTGTGTGTGTCCCAGATTTTGTACAAAATTCTCGATTGAAATAATAGTTCATGGGTACTATTAAGTATTATCCCACTGTTCTTTGCTCAGGGATTGGTGCAGTACACAGCAGGTGCATGGACATCTGTAATGGTTGTGCTGAATGCTGATCACCAGCTTCCCTAGCAATGGACACGCTGATTGGCATCACAAGTTGGTGCCTATGGAAGCAAAGGAATAATAGGATATTCCGTCTCCAAGCTTTGGCCATTACAGAGGTAGCAAAAATGGCGGCCTTCCTTCTTAAGGAATATTGGACTAAGAACAGTAGACTGGTTATCCTCCTTATCCTCCCAGCTCAACCCGAAAGGTTTCGTCTTGATGGAGGCAACAGCCAATGGCAAGACCACGTTTCTTCCGGGTAGAAGGGGAAAGGACCATGATGGTAATTATCCTACATGGGGAGTCACAAGGTCCAACCTGAGGTCTCTTGGTTTTGCACCAATTATCCCATCTACATCACTGTAGCTGAATACTACCACTCATTTCAGGTAAATACGTACCTACCACTTTTTTAATAAGTTCAGCACAGCACTGAATTGTCTTACTAACTTTATTTTTCCCAAAAAAAAAATATTAAGGACTTGTTTGTGTCGCTTCACAAAAAAAAAAAAGGTTAAAAAAATAAAAAAATACTTCTTATTTAATTGAAAGTTTTTTAAAAAAATAAAAAAATATTATTATAAAAATAAAATTTTTATATTTTATAAAAAAATATTTATGAAGTACATGGAGAAGCTATTTTTTTTGAAATTTGTTTTCAAAAATACTTTTAAGGCATCAAAACTTATAGATAATTTTTTTTATTAAGAGTATAGTATGTATTTTATAAAATTTTTTTAAAGAAAGTAGATGTTTAATTAAACCTAAGCTATTTTGAAATATATTATTTTTTTTCCGATCAATCAAATATATTAAAATTATTTTTTAAAAAAATATTTCAGCCAGAAAGAATGTTTTGGCAAACCAAACGAGCCGTGAACGAGAAGGAAAGCATCTTTTTGCAGCTCGGAAGACAGGCGAAGGCACCTCACCAGCCAGGGGGCCGGCGTTGGTCAACGTGAGAATATGACGTCAACTGCGTTGTGTCATTGCAAACCTCCTCGCCGAGTACTTCATCGACAAGCCATCCTTCCACCCTCCTTCCACGAACCTGCAGGGAAATTTCTTATGAGGAAAAGAACGCTTCCCTTGCGGCTATGTCACATATTTAAAGCCCTCGCCAACCTCCTCTCTTTCTCCCAACATTCTCCTCCTTATAGACTCCAAACCTTTAGCTTGCTCTTGCTGCCTGCTGAACCACTTAATTTCTCTCACATTTTCCAATAAAGATTAAACTAAACATGGCAGTTAGCAAGCTCCGTGCAGAAGATGAGAGTGATCCAGACCAACCCGTGGCCAAACGGCTGAGATCTGTGCCTTCCTTCGCATCGTAAGGAATCCTGACCAACTTATTCTTTCGTTTGGTCTTAGTTCTTGTGTTTTCTCCTCGGCAAAAGCATAATACTAATTATAAAGCAGCTATCTTTAGTTTTTTTTATTGCTTAATATCATGAACTACTCCCTTATAAATTGTTCTATTGATAAGCGTCCACAACTTCTATGTTTTATCTTAGTAAGAAACATGAACTTCATCATCATGGTCTAAATCAAGTGCAATACTTGTGGTGATTTAGTTGTAAACAAGTATATATAGTGTTCAAGTGTTACTATGGTTAGATCGTTAAATTTGCTTAATGTTTGCTGCTGATAAGGTCTGTGTAAATTCCACCTGACTTCTTTACTTTTTTTGGTTGTTGACAGTGTTATCAGAGAAGCGGTGGTGGCAAAATCCTTACAGAACGTCTGTTTTGCGTTGGAACCACTGCTTCGGAGGGTGGTAAGCTGAAATCTTTTACAAGCCAAGCTTGATTCATGATTGCGTTCTTTTTTTTTTCCTCCTCTAATTCCAACCTTTTGTTTGTGGTAAATGCATAAATTTTTTGTTGTTTTCTCACATTGACGTGCAAGCAAGCATTCTTGGTTGGTCAAGGACATCTTCTTTCTTTGAAATACTAATTGGAAGGCATAGTTTTTTGATTGGGGGTGCAAGGATTAGAATAAATTATAAAAAAAATTTAAGATTAGGGGTAAATTATACTTATACCCAATAATTTGAAAAACATATACATACTCTCTTGACATTTATTTTATTCGACACTTTAACTCATAACTTAACTGATCATTAGTCAAACTATTAACCTTAAATGAGATCTAAATGCCATATCAGAAAAAAAAATTCAAAAATAACTAAAATAATCTTAAGTGACATAACAGCCACTCAAGGACATAAAAAAATGTGTTTTTTACACGAGGTAAATGGTTTCGCTAACATCATTAACTTAACTACTAGGTATAAGTATTGGTTTTGCAAACTGTTGAGTCTAGGCGTAATAAATATAAACTTTAGGAGAGTTTTTGTAGTTTACTCTTCTTATATTATAGTTTAATGATTATAAATGTTATTTCTAAGCATAAGATTTAATGTAATTTAAATTATGCATATCCAACAAAAAACTTCTCCTCTGCCCCAAATAAAGATGGAATTATGAATCAAGTGAGACAACTTTCTGAACTTGTGCACCATAATATGCTCTTTATGGTGATCTATTAAGATGTTTGTAGTTTCAACTTTAATTGTTGCTAGTTTACGTTAAACAAGCATGATGTGCTCGTACAGGTGCATGAGGAGGTGGAGCGTGGACTGGTTCATGTCATGCAACCACCATTAAGGTAGGAAATATGCAGCTTCTTTTAGTACCTGATGTTCCCAGCATGCATGTCCATAAGTTGATAATATGAGGCAGAACTAATGTTGATCCTTGTCTTGTAAAGTCCAAAGATCTATGAGACTCGAGCAGTCATTAGTACAAGCATAAAGTTAGATTTTCCCTCATTTATTAATCCCAAAGTTTCAATCTAATATGCATTGCTTTCCAGATCTCCGCAGATGTGCATTGAAGAGGTGGAGCCATCATCATGCTTGCAACTCGCATTCGCTCGACTGCTCTCACGCCCAATCTTTACCGGCAGCAGGATAGAAGACAAGGAGAAGAATGCACTTCAAATCCTGCTTACAGACACTCGAACCGGCGAAAGATCGCCAACCCTGCTCAAAATCGAAATAGTGGTCCTTGATGGAGATTTTCCTTCTGGGGATCAAGAGCAGTGGACCAGTGATGAGTTCGACGGTCGAATTGTCAAAGAACGGGAAGGGAAGAGGCCATTACTCATTGGGGAGCACACTGTAACATTACGAGATGGAATGGCTCACATTGGAGAACTCATGTTTACAGACAATTCAAGTTGGATAAGGAGCAGGAAATTCAGACTTGGTGCAAGAGTTTTCCCTGGAAGCTATGACGGACCAAGGATTAAAGAAGCACTGACAGAAAGTTTCACAGTTAAAGATCACCGGGGAGAATGTAAGCCTGTTAAGAATCGAGCTTCTTAATTCGAAGTCACGTAGCAATACATTCTTTAATTTTTCATATTATACAACAATGATGCATCTTAAACCATGCATGCCATGAAAACATATTCTACCAACAGTAGGAAGAATTTGATGTGCATCATAGCGATCGAAATTATTTAAATATGGAAGCAAGATAGGTGCATGATTTCTGTAGTAAGATATATATTGAATTAGTATTTGCAAGATTGTTGCAGCGTATAAGAAGCATTATCCACCATCCCTTGGCGACAAGGTCTGGAGGCTAGAGAAGATAGGGAAGGGTGGAGCTTTCGACAGGAGGCTGGCTGCTGCAGGAATTAAAACCGTCCAAGAGTTCTTGAAGCAATTGGTCATCGATCCCTGCCGCCTGCGCAGTGTAAGCACAATTCTAATTGAAACCTGCAAACATCCTAAGATCTTCATTTCTTTATGACACCCACCTTTCTGAAATAATCAGATACTGGGGCCGGGGATGTCAGACAGGCAGTGGGAAAGATCTATAAACCATGCAAGGACCTGCACCATAGGGGAGCAGCGATACATGTATCGCAGGCAAGCTTATGCTGTCATCATGAACCCTATCTGCGAGGTCGTAGGAATCATGATTAATGATGTTGTATCAACTCCGCAGCACCTTAGCCAACAGCAGATGGTAAGGATTCAGTTCAGAAATCTCTGCTTCTGGCCATCATGATTGTGGGCATTCTAACTTACATCTGCATGCAATTCTTTGTTGCAGGCTGATTTTCAGCAGCTGATCCTGGAGGCATACCACCATTGCGATAAATTGGAGAAAGTTGATGGGATGTCATTCGATGCAAGAACTTCTCTGCAACCAAGTAGATACCTGGTTCTTCCCTTTCTCCATTTTTTTTTGTTTTCCTGAGTTGCAATGGACTGTTCTAATTTATATTGCTTCATTCACAGATGATCCAATGGATGCAGGTGTGATAGGTTCCTCCACTTGGTATTCCAATCATCAGGAGAGCTTGCGCTCGCAGTATCCAAATGAGGGGATTTTTGAGTTGGGAACTACTCCCAGCACTCTGCAGTTGGGATCTAATAACTGGATCCAAAACATGATGCTTGACACCCCTGATCAACTTCATGAGGGATACTGAGGAAACGATCAGGGATCCTAACAAGTTTTGATGTACTTTTCAGTTTGTAAGTGCTAATATGCATGGTAAGGTATATACTAATTGCCTTGCACATGTAACCTATTGTTTGGATTGTTTATCCATTTACAGCCCCTGATTGCTTAAGTGAGAGGATGCAAATCAAGCAAAAAGAGGCTTTTCTCTAAGAGAGAGTAAAAAAGAGCTTTTCTGTATATTGGTTGAATCAGAGAGGGTTGTACATAAGGGAGGCATATTGCAGACCTATGCAGTTCATCTTCTTTTTTCATCTTCTTCTTTTGAATAGAAACGGAGGAGAAACTCCAGCTAAATTCATTGAGATATTGAAAAGAGCAACAGAGTGAAAATAAGGGGAGAACAATTTCTCCATCAAAGAAAATAGAGAAGTGATGTGAGGATCTATGCAGGCGTCTGCTTAGTTCCATATCGGTTATGCATTGAATAGATCTTGGGCACTTCTATAAGACCAAATAATCCAAATAATACTTTCCGACTAGTCTTTTTAGATAAGATTTTGAGTTGTTGCAAATTGTGTGAGAGCAATCCGGGCCATAACCTATATGAACTAGGCGATACTGCAATATAAGTTTATTTGGATTGACAATGAGTCAATCGTAGTGTTTGTGATTGGATTTGAATGGATTTGGTCCCTTAGCCTGATATGGAAGTCAGAGCTTAAATGGAGGGAGTATGTGAGGGGGGTGTTCTTAGTCTATATCGGTTATGCATTAGGTAGATTTTGAGCATTAATACCTTTTAATTAGCCTTTTTGGGTGAGGTCCGAGTTGTTGCAAGTGAGGAAAAGGGCAAAACTACAAAGAAAAGAAAAAGTAGAATAGAGATACAAAAGGAAGGCTTGATGCTATTGTGTTCCGAACAGCTCCGACCAGATAAACCTGCACATGATGACAACAAGAATGTCCCAACCTTTCTTTGAATTCTTGATTTATTTTCACCTCCAAGGGACCAGAGCAAGGAGGGAGGATTAGCAATGCGTCCATGTTGTCTATATTTTCTTTCAGAAAGACATATATGAAGTCCGTTGTACAAAATTTTCGGTTCAACCATCCAGTTTGTAGAAAACAATCTAATTTTGGGGTCGAAAGCAAATCATAAGCCAAGTTTCAGCTGATCTTATTTTCTTTCTTCATAATTATTACATAGGGGGATTCTGTAGCTTTTTAACCACGATAGCCGATTCTTTTTTTTTTTTTAATTTTATTTTAAAGACAGCAAATGAAATGTAGTGTTCCTAGTTCGAAACAAGATGAGAATCTTTAAGGAACAAAACATAATTTCTACTTGTTGAGTCACTAAAACAATTACATTTGCATGCGTGGAGGCATAAACCTATGTCTGAAAAATATGAAGAAGACTCTTTTAAGGAACAAAACATACCGTACAAACCCATAATTTCTAGTTTCACTCCGCAAGGGATTGTTTAAGTCTCTTGCATCATTAGATAAAATGGTATTTGATGCCCTCCACTTTGCCCACAAAATTTAGACTATAATAACAATTATAAATCAAGACTCTAATTATAATTAGATAGTTCGTGCATTAAATTATCGATTAGCTCCACTTGTGCTTCGATTTAGTTCTATAATTTCGTAAAGTGCATAACAATTGAGATTGGTTGGTAGCTTTATCAGGGACGGTTATGGGCCAAGACAGGCATAGGCTCTCAAGCCTGGATTCTAGAGCTCAAAGTCAACCCAGGCCCGGCCCGAAAAAAGTCCAATGGTATCAGCCTCAGGTCCGATACCGACCCCTGTAGCCGGGCCGAGCCCACTTTAGTCCGGTTCTGGGCCGGAATAAAAGTCTGAGCCCAAGCCCTGTTTTCTTTGGGTTGAGCACTAGGCTGATCGAGCCAGTCCGGCCCATTGCAGATCTGGTTATCCCCCGTTGTGTCTGCTACTTGCCTACGATTAGGGCTATCAAACAAGGGAGCCATTTGTGAAAAGCTCATGTTTGGCTCAGATCACTTGCCTTCTTCATTGAGCTCGGATCACTTGAGAGAAGGTTGTTATCTATAATTTATTAGTCAAGCTATTGTTTAAATGACAATACATAACTTTATAGATTTATCAAAGATGGAAATGATTTACACTTACGATCTTGATAAAAAAGAGTTGATTTCAACATCAAAATTGAGATTCATGATGAAAATTATTATCTTAACATTCACGAGCATTTCGAGCTCGGCCCCTTCGCTGAAATGCCGAGCTCATATATTTGTGCTAGGTGGTTGGGGTCTAGTTAGGTTAAGTGATCTGGGATACTTTTGGTTTGATGGATATAAGTTAGAAAATTAACTGGTTGGGCTAGGCTGGATGGGTCCATCATCCAATCCAGCTCATCACCAATTTTAAAGTCAGCAGAAGGACAAGTCCGTGCGGACACAAAGAAAACAAAGCTCAGCAAACCGACCACTTACTCCCGGTCTTCTCGTCCAAACGCGCACAAACGACTTACATGGTCGTTACCATGAACTCCTTCCATTAATTTTTCGAGCAAAACTGCGATTAGTACTGCGTATCTAACCGTTTGTGTTTTTTTATTTTGTGTACCTTGACCGTTCTACGCGCAAAATTAAGAATATTCAGAGTCTAGTCCACGTATGCGTCAACCGTGGGTTGTTAGTCAGCAGTCAACAGTCAACACGAAAACATGAGGTCCCACCGTGTCGGGCGAATATGCTTCACCATCCGACAAAGCCAATGTATCAAACCCTGCACAATTAAAAAAAAAACAAGTTAACGCCGGTGCCAGAATGGAAGCAATGTTACTCTAAAAGTTCGTCGAGAATATCTGGAATACTTAATCATACATAACTAAAAAATCTAAAAAAAATACTTTCTGATCAGTCATTTTGGATGAAGTCCTGAGTTGTTGTAGCTACAACAATCTCTTTCGTAGTAATGGAACTCTTAAGTATTTCACTTAGCTTTTTTTATAAAAAAAAATAAAAGGCCAAAAGTTCTTTCTAGTATTGCAAATTTTCATATTAATGACTTGACAAATATAATCAATCAAGTTGAATAAAATCTGGTTATATATTATTAACCATTTCAAAAAAAAATGATATTTTTGCCTTGAAGTACTGCTATGTTTTTTTTGTTAAATGCTCCGCATATTTGACGTAGAGGCCGTTTTTGGTGCTATATAGAAAGACTGGGTGTCAAATTGACACCATAATGCAAATTAAATCCTCGGAACTTCTAGATTTTTTTTTTTTCAAGGATAATATGATCGCTCAAGACCCGCTCAGGACTGTGGGAAAATGATATTTTTCTTTTTCTGCTCCCTTTTATTTTTTAATGAATACGGGTAGTCATGGCCTTCTTCATTCCCCCAATGAGATCCTCATTCCATGTGGTGCATGAGCTTAATCAAGCACTTTGGTTCCTTTTTTTTCTTCTTTTTCCTGACAGAACTGTTTCATAGGAAAAGACGTTAAATGTTAACGACGTCCACTGAATGGTGGTAGTTGGCAGTAGTTGAAGTTTCAACCGGATGACGTCCGCTTTCTCTACGTCAGTCTTACCTTTCCTCTCATCTTCCAAGCACGCGCTCTGCACCTTCTGCGCTCGTAGTTATTATAATACACGTAACGGTCCCATTCCAACAGCTCAGTTCTCCATATAAATACAATGCCTGTCCTTCCCATGGCTTCTGTGACCCCTTCCTGCTGCTCTCATCTTCTCCTTCTCTGAATTTGCTCGCTGAAATCTTCCATCGAACAAACCATTCTACTAGAGTGCCAAAATGGCAGGCAAAAGGCTCCGCGATGCATCCGGTCACGAGCTCGACCCAAAGGAGGACAAACGGATGCGATCCCCGTCTTCTTTCTCGACGTCCGTAGCCAGCTCTCATAACGTCTAAATATTCCATATGGATGAACACACATGCACACTGAATCATGGCTTGCAGTTTAAAGAGGCCTAACAACCTCAGATTTTCAGTGACCAAATTGAACATTTCAATACCCAAGAAGCTCTCCTCCTCCGCTTCTTCTTCTTCTTCTTCTTGCTTACTGTTTTAGAACCATGACCTTCATCTTGCAATTAAATTATATATATATATATATATATATATATATATATATATGTATATATATATGTATATGTGTGTGTGTCTATATATATATATATATATTCATTAGAGATGGAACCTGAAGCCAGAGAGCAAAACAAACATGGGCACTTACCTGGACGGGGTCATTGGGTGATCAAGAAATTAAAGTTCCTCATGCAGTGCTTTTTAGATCATCGATATCTTTTAGATCTCCCGAGCTTCTATCTGAGATTATGAAATATAGGTTATATGGGTCGTGTATATTATTTTACAGGCCTGAAATTAATCAAATTATAACTAGAGATAAATTTCATGGAAATTATCTTAGAGCATTGGTTTTATGAATTGTGATATTGCTCTGTGATGTTTCAACTGTATATAAGTTTCTATATATCATTGTCATATCACTTGTTCATATCACTTTCTTTTTTTTTTAAGAATAGCTTGTTAATATCTTTTCATATTGCTTGCATGACATTTTGTATTGTTTTGTTCCCTCCTGCCCTTAACAGTATAATTGGGGAAGCTGTGAAGGCACAATCGGTGCAGAATTTCTGTATGGCTTTGGAACCCTTGCTTCGAAGAGTGGTATGACAAAATTCTCATATTTAATCCTGTTTTCTTCGTTATCTTCTATTCCTATAATTAGTTGGGGAGTTGGATTTATAGTCCTCCTGTCAGGAAATCATCTGATTGTTTATGCTGAGTCAACTGGCCTTATTCTGGTTATTTCCCAATTTGTTGGAGATTAATAGTCCTTTTTAGATTTAGATGCTTAACCTTTTGTCAATAGCTAGAAACAGAATATTAGCAAATCACTTCTGTTGCATTTTCTTTACGTGAGAATTCAAGAAGTAATGATAAATATTCCTCAACTTAGCTCTTTGCAATTTGTTGATAATTAGCCAAAAGGTTTCTTGAATTTGTGGTGTTATATTTCTTTTCATCTTCCTTGTTCTTTGGAGAATAGCGTTAGATTTCCATGATTTGGAACAAGTTAATCAATGCAAGTTCATTGTAGTATTAAAATTAAGCTGAAAAATATATGCTGGAGAATAAACAATCTTCATTGCATGAATTTTAGTTGTCCAATTGTCCGTTTTGTAAGAATCTTCTATTTGTTTAGGTTAAAGAGGAGGTGGAGCATGCACTATTTCAAGGTGCCCAAGCACTTCAGAGGTACAATTATTGACACTCTCTTTAGCACTATTAGTTTGATTGCACTTCTTCTAGGAGCTTTCTTTCAGCTACCATTCAGTGACTCAATTTATTAATCTAATTAGTAATCTCTCTCTAACTACACAATCCATATTTCGAGAATATATATATATATATTGAGATGTAAGTGAGAGGAGTTGCCAAAGTTCCAGAATATAGCTAACATGAGCAATAAAAAAAACATTTTGATTGTCTTATATCTTTCCAGATCTCCTCAAATGCAAGTCCAAGTAGCAGAATCATCATCAAGCTTCAAGCTTATTTTCAATAAACCACTTTCACTCCCAATCTTCACAGGGAGCAAGATAGAAGATGAAGATAATAATCCACTCCAAATCCTCCTCATAGACACAAAAAATGGGAAAAGGCCCCTCAACCCACTACCATCATCCATGAAAGTAGAAATAGTGGTCCTTGACGGAGATTTTCCTTCGGAGTATCATGAGGATTGGACCAGTGAAGAGTTCAAGAACAGCATCATTAGAGAAAGATCAGGGAAAAGACCATTGCTTATCGGGGATGTTCTCGTCAACTTAAGAGATGGGATTGCTTCCATTGGAGAACTTGCTTTCACGGATAATTCAAGCTGGATAAGGAGCAGAAACTTCAGACTTGGTGCCAGAATTGTGCTGGGGAGTAAGGAAGGACCAAGGATTAAAGAAGCAATGACAGAACCTTTTGTCGTCAAAGATCATCGAGGAGAACGTGAGTATAATTTTAAACTTGTTTGCCATTCATGTTATAGTGATATCTCTATAGTATTGAATGGTCATTTAAAGACCATCCATGGCTTAAGATGTTATAATCATATTATCCAAGTATTTTACCCATCAAATTAATACAAACTCCATTTTTTTTTTATCCATATGGTGATGAATAGTTCTTTTATATTTCATAAAATAATCAGGGTTATAATGTGATAGCATCGGACAAATTTGTTTTTTTTTTTACGATTTTTGCTTGCAGTTCTGGCCTTTTCAATCAACATCGTAATTGCACAAATCTTAATTTAAAAACAATGGTTAAACAAATTAATAAGAATTGATTTTCAGAAACATTGACAAACTAAATTTGAAATTCTCAACCCAAATCATAGCGAGTAATTTATCTTTAGCATCAAGAAGACAGATAATCTACCTAATTGGCTTATCGAAAATAAATGAGTTTTAGTACATGTGGCACTGATTATAAGCACCTAAACTATAATTGCACCAGTTCAAGTCTTAGGTGGACTTTGAAATTCTTGGAAGACTCATGGTCTATTCTTTGAATTCTATAATCAAAGCTGTTGGGCCCCAGTTGACATTAAGAAATCAACTTAATATATGCTACTTTTTTCTAAAGTAATGTGTGATCAGCTTCAACCAGATTCATTCAAATCGAGTTCCTATTCATTGGATATGCTTTGACCATCAAACAGAAGACCTACCCATGACTATTTTACATGATGTTTCCGAAATGCTAAGACTATTGCCACAATACTTTTCTTGCAATGTCGACATTCCATGTGGCGCTAGGGGATTGGAGCTCTATATAATTAACCAATCTCTGTGAAGTGGCTTACTATGGTACACCTAAGTATACCAAAAATTTTGGTCCATCCATGTCATTTTCTGTTAATATATAGATAACTACAAGCAAAATACACCCTTGTGCAAAAACTTTTAAGTACTAGGTTTTAGCCACTATTTATTATTAAAGGATACAATCTTTGTCATTGCAAGTGTTTTTATTTATCTCTTTGTTTTTCCATTGTTCGTTATTATTCATGTGCAAGTAATCAAATGTTTATTCAGTATCAATTGCTATTTTGTTTTCCTTTTCTTTTCCCGGTTTTCAACTCCTTCCATAGCTCCTTCCAACTAATATGACTTAACCAATTCCAAATCTATCTAGTGTACAGAAAGCACCACCCACCAACTCTTGGAGATGAGGTTTGGCGACTGGAGAAGATAGGGAAGGATGGGGCCTTTCATAGGAGGCTAGCTTCCAAGGGCATCAACACGGTCCAAGACTTGTTGAAGTTATGGTCTTTGGATCCTCATCACCTCCGACAGGCAAGCACTATCCTAATTAAACTTTCATTTTTCATGCTTCCAAGTTCCCAAACTTCATTCTTGGACTACTGCAATCATAGCAAATGCATACACTGTGTCCTATAAAGCTATGCAATATCTAACTTCTTGAATTCAACCAGACGCTCGGAATGGGGATGTCGGATCGAATGTGGGAAGTAACAATCAATCATGCGAGGACTTGCGACATCGGCGACGGGCAATACTTGTTTCGCGCGTCTAATTGCGCTGTTCTATTGAACCCCATATGCCAAGTCATGGGGGCTGTTTTTGATGGATTAACATGCTGGCCAAACCAGTTTACTCATATGCAGAAAGTGAGTTTCTGATTCAGTGCCCATGCCCAATATAAGACTGTAGGTCTTTTGACACTTCTAACAGTGTCCCTAAAAACTGATGCAGAGTTATGTAGAACAGCTGGTCTTAGAAGCATACAGGCACTGGGATAGGGTGGAAGAGGTTGATGGATCCTTCAATACGTATAGTGCTTTATTGCATGGTACCAAGTTCCCTTCCTCATCCCCAAGTAACATTTAACTGTCTTCTTATTGTTCATATATTGGTCTAATGTCTTGAAGTTGTCTGCAGATGAGCCAGCCCAGCAAGTAGTTATGGGGTCCTCCAGGTATTCAGGTCATCAAGAGAGCATGCGACCAGACTACAAAAATTTGGAATTCAATCAAGTAGGAGGTCTTGTGAACAATCCTCAAGTGGAAGCAAGTTGCTGGCTGCAAACAACAACAGAAATTCGACAGCCAACAGTTCAACAAGGCGATGCCTGCGATATGTCGGACTTGTCATCAGACACAACTCTGTCTTAGATTTAGTTCAGGCCATCTCCATTTGAATTTGAGCTAGAGACTGTAGGAAGGCTGTGTGCTAAGAGGATACTTTGTTACTTGTATAGAGAAGGGTGTATAAAATCCCTCTCCAAAACACACTAGACAAAAATGTGTTAACAACCCCTTTGCACTGCCCTGGTTGCCTATTCTCAGATATAAGCAAATAAAACATGGTGTGTTTGTGTTGGTGTGCCCAAGTGTTCGCCATTATTTGTGATACAAACCCCTCAGCTCTAATATTACAATGATGAAAGTCAGTGTTCTTGTTAGACCTTTCGGATCCACTTAAGGAACCAAGAAAAATTGTCTTATTACAGACTTTTGGCATGAAATTTACTCATCGAAGTGGAGGAAAATATCTTTTCCCTACGCATGGTTACTTGCTATACAACACCACAGACTTTTTACTTCTTTTTTTTTTTAACCTTAGTGGGCGTTTCACAGTACACGAGTATGGACGTACTCAATAAAACCAGAAAACAAAACATCACGGAGAGACTTTTCATTCTTCATTTACTAAAAGTTGCATTTAGATGTACCATATAATCATGCTATTTTGTAATTGGAGAAATTATAGTATATTATTATGGAATATGTCTATTTGATTATTTGTAGAAATTTACATTTTTCTAAAATCTAAAACTGAAAATTTTAATTTCAGTAGAGTTGCTAAAGTTTGTAGCTTTCTACTTCTATTATGTTATTAACTTTGGTGAACTGCCATAGCGGTCAAATGTGAGGTTCTGAGTTCGATTACTGGATGATGCATCCCGAAATGGACTTGGACAATTATAGTATGGTCGGTCTCCCTCCTTTCCTTTTAAAATTAAAACAATGAAACATCTTTGAAAATTCTAAATTATTAAAAAAATAAAAATTTTGAACCAACTAAAAGCAAAGTCATGACTTTAAGATTTAAAATTTTCAAATGTTGTCTTAATGAATGACTTCATGGGAGTTCTTTTTTTTTTGTGGTAAAATGGGAGTTCATTTTCACGGCCCATAATTGTTCATAAAATTAGATAACTTTGAAGAACTCTTGGCTTGTCTTGAATAAGGTTGGCAATTTACGATCCGACCTATCAATCTGACTCACAAACGGCCTGCTTTAAGTATATTTAGATTTAACATAAGCAGGTTTCAATCAACTTGTCTAGACATATTTATTAAATGGGTTAAGTTTATGTTTAGATCTTTGACTCGTTTAATAATTGGGTCGGATCATTATCCGATCCGACCCATTTAACCTATTTAAAATCTGTTTAACATGTTTGAAATCTACTTAACTTCTTTTTAACATATTTAATCTGATTCGCTTAACCTGTTTAAATCTATTTAATCCGTTCAAAATCTATTTAACCTGACTTGACCTGTTTAATAATTAGTTACGTGGGTTGGGTCAGGTTATTTGTTTAATAAATAGTTATGTGGGTTGGGTAAGATTATTTTTTTAATAAATAGTTCGGATTCAGATCTGAAATTTTAAACTATTTAATAATCAAGCCGGGTTTGGGTTGATAAATTTTTGACCCGGCCCATATCTGACCCAACCCATATCTGATCCAACCAAACTCAATTGCCACCCCGAATCTCCTAATGTGCCTTCTTCCACATTTGTGAAGCCTAAGCTCAAGCTAATGGAAGGAACATCTTATTTAGGTTATAAAGTACAAAGAAGTGTTAGTTTAAGGGCTAACGAGGCTAAGTTGCTTGGACTTGATGATAAGGCCTTTGGTTCTGAAAAGTTGATGATTCTGAATTCCCTTGCATCTAAAGATCTGCCCAATCTTGGCATCAGACATGGACTGCTTTTGGTGCATGAAGGCCTTTTGGATGCAGCTGGGAAGCCGAAAAAATTGAAAGTGGAAGAGTGTAACTAAGTTTTCTTGTGCGTTTTGGCAGGACCTAATGTTGGTTAGAAATTTAGGATAACTAAAGTGAGGCATATGCAATACATAATGTTTATGAAACTTGGAGTCATAGATCTTCTCTATCCACTGTAGGTCAAGAGTGGGATATCAACAAGCCAAACACCAATTGAGCAAGGTCTAGCCCTAGGTTGGCTTCTTTAATAATTGAAGCCAAACCGGAGGTAGCTCATTTAATTTGTAGCTGAGCTTGAGCTATACAAGAACAGCTTATGTGAAAAATCTGGTAAAAGTTTAAAATTATCCAAGATTTCTTTTGATATATTTGAAGTAAGAATATTGATTATGTTTTAATTTTTTAATCGAAACACATTTTACTCGATATTATCAATATTAATTTATATTTATAATTATCTATATAAATAATAATAACTAAAATATTATATAATATATTCAAATTATTTATATATTAGTATTTTGAGTTAGTTCGAGCATAGCTAGAAGTTAGCTTTTGAATAGATTGTCAAGAAGGGAGAAGCAAGGATGGGAGTTTGCATTTTATATAACACTGAGTGTTGGATGTGCAATGCACATGTTTATAGAAAATAAGATAATAAATTTCAGGGGAAGAGTATAAACCTAGGTTAGCAACGTAATTCTCCAATTAATCAAAATTTAGGGCAGGATTGGGGAAATGTGATGCACGGAAAGTGGATGAAGAGTGGGAAAACACGTGGAAACACCAGCATCATGAAAGGCCTCATGACCAGAGTTAGCGTTATAATATTAATAGATAAAGATTAGTAGTCAGCATGTGTAACACATAATTTGAACCATGATGAAACGCTTTGATTCCATGGCCACCAGCCTAATGTGGGCGTTCCCATCATACAGTATAGAACCATAGGTATTGTCAATTTTATACCAATCATTTTAATTTTATGTTTTACCTGTTTGGTATACCTAGTAGTAAAATTATCCAATAATATATATTATTTAGGGTCTGTTTGGGAAATTCAGTAAGTTTGGATTGGATTTCCTATAGAAATCAGACTTGCTAGCATCCATTTTCTTCAAAAATTCAGTCATAGTTTTGGTCTAAATCTCATCTATAGGCATGTTGGACTGTATCCTCCCACAAGATTTGGTCTATAGAGGAATTGGATTGATATGGGCTTTATTTAAAAAGACTGTATAATTTAAGAAGAAAAAGAAACCTATAGGGCCTATTTAGATATTGGGCTGAAAATCTTGTACAATTTGTAAAATTTGTGGATTAGGTCAATGGACCAGTAAGATGATCTTAAGCTGGGCTAGACCTACGTGTATAAATATTCAGAAATTGAAGTGGACTGGCCTAAATCCCCTAGAGAGAGAGAAAAAAAAAAAAAAAAGACTTGTTGAAGTTTTTTTCTTCCTATAGTATTCCGACCTGCCCACTCTAAAATTATTTTTGGGTATTTTATGAATACAGGCCTAGCGATTGTAGCCTATAATTGTGTGAATCTAACTTATAAATTTTATGAAATTTTCAGTTTAATTTTATAGAAAAATTTAAACAAATTATAGAGATTTTTTTTCTCCCCTAAAATTTAGGCCAGATAGGGCATGTATTTATATAGACCTTATGAATCCAAAAATCTAGTTTAATTTTACTGATAGATCGATGGACCCTCAGGCGAAAAAAATCTACTGTTTTCTTAAATTTTGATGCTAGACTATTATCTTGGTTTCTATTTGTTTCTTTCCTCCGTCCCCGGAGCCTGTCAAGTGGTTGTGGGGTTTTCACTTGTGAGATATTTAGGTAGCAGAGAGGAAGCACCAAGAAGGCTCTGTTTATCCTAATTTTCCAATGCCTCCTTCCGCCCTCTTCTTTTCCTCTCTTGCCTCTTCCAAACCTTGCCCTCCTCACCGTCCAGATAATCTCCAATCCCTCTCCCCGAGCACTGCTTTCTCCTCCTCCGCCAAACCCCTCAACTCTCCTCCTCCCCCTCTCAAGCTCATCCCCCAAGATAAAGCCCAGAGCCCTCTGTCTTCGGAGAAGCCACCATGGCCGCTCGCCGGCGCCGTCAAGATGCCTACTGCCCCCTGGATGAGAGGCCCCCTCCTCCTCCCCGCCGACCAAGTCCTCGACCTCTCCAATCCTCACAAGAAGAAGCCCCGCGGCGACGGCGGCCGCGGCGACGACGACCCCGCCCGGGACCGCTCCCTCACCGACAAGGTCCGCAGCGGTAGAAGCCGGCAAGCCATGCGCGGCATCATCAGAAGCATCACCAAACTCCAAGAAATCCATCCCATGGAGGAAGAAGAGAATGCAACAGGCGAAGCCGAGTCGCCTGAGTTCAGCGTTTCTCTCAACATCAGCGATGGCGAAGCGCGGTGGCGACCGTCCAGGAGGTCGCCGTGGGTGGGGGTGGAGAAGAAGCTGGTCTTCAGGAGGGAGAAGAAGGCGAAGCAGCCCACGGCTGCGGAGCTGACCCTTACGGGGGACGTGCTGGCCAGGCTGCGCGGCGAGGCGAGGAGGATGAAGAAATGGGTGAAGGCGAAGAAGGCCGGGGTGACGCAGGAGGTGGTCGATGAGATTCGGAGAACTTGGAGCAAGGGGGAGCTTGCGATGGTTAAGTTTGTCGAGCCGTTGCGGCGGAACATGGACAGAGCTCATGAGATTCTTGAGGTCAGTTGCTCGCCAATTTTCTGCTTTTATGATTGTTTTTTGGGGGTCACTTCAATCTAGTTTTTGGTAATTGGATTCATTTTTTTTTACGATCTCAATTACGTGGAAACAAATTGCAATAAAATTTGATTCGATGCAGTATCGAGCTATCAGATCAGGCATCTGTTCCTACATCTATAAATATATATTCAGCCTACAAAATAAAAGCCTCCATTTTGGAGATGATTCTTGCAATTACACACCATCAGCTTGGTGATGTCCTATAACTGTCTGTGCCTAGTGGTTTTTGGAAGTGACCTGTGGGGATCTGGTATTTGATCTCCCACAAAATTCATAAACTGTTTGAGAATTAAAATCTAAGATTTTGTGTCTTGATCCATGTTTTTTCTGATCACTTCGCTGAAAATCAGCAAGTAGGAAATGACAATGCACTTCAGAGGCAATTCCACAACTCCAGAATTTGAAGACAATCAATCCAATGTGAATATTGTTCTTGTTTTATGCTCTACTTGAATGTAGCACATTCAATATATTAATTACCTTCTCTATCTTCTGCTATAAGTTTTGACTTTGTTAGGATAGTTAAATAGTCTTCATGATCTCACAAAATTTGACATCAAGCTGGACATGACGTTCCAGTTAAATATTGCTGAGTAAATCTAATTTGTTATCGTCACATACATTAGTTATTCTTATAACCCGCCCCCAGTTAGTTATGTATAGTAATACCTGGTGATGTCCTGTGAATATTATATGCGTGGCTGCAATCTCCTTTATTTAACACGTACTATGATGTTATGAATATTATCTCAGTTTTGATGGGTGTGAGTTTTAATTGAACTTAGCTTCCAACTGCTCGTAATCTTTATATTCTGCTATTTCATATAGTTTATTTTCTGTTCATATATTGGGCAGACAAAGACTGGTGGCTTGGTTGTTTGGCGCAGAAGAGATACCCTTGTTGTTCACAGAGGAAGTAACTATTCATTGGTTCCAGAAGCATCTCATAATTCAGCCATTACCATTGGAGGGGAAGCATCTTCATCAAAACTTAACCTTGGCATATCTGAAGATGGTGGTGCAATTCCGCCAACAAAATGCGATGAAATCACAAACATATCTGTCATCCAGCAGGATGGAGACATAGAGAATACTCATACATCCAATATGGAGTGGCAAATACAAAATGCTGCTGAAGCAATCAAAGGAACACTTTATGAGAGAGAAGTTGACAGATTGTTGGATGGATTAGGTCCTCGTTTTATTGACTGGTGGTGGCGAAAACCATTACCGGTAGATGCTGACTTACTTCCAGAATTTGTCCCCAATTTCAGGCCGCCATTTAGGCTGTGCCCTCCCTTGATGAAAGCTAAGCTAACAGATGAGGAATTGACATACCTACGGAAGCTTGCACATCCTTTACCTACTCATTTTGCCCTTGGTAATTTTACTTACACCAAATTGGGTTCTAGTTTCATAGGATTTGTATTTTTGTATGCCATAAAGAGGTTACATGCTTTTGGACATTGGTTATGCAGCAGAATTTCTGTTTTCTGTTTCTATTCATTCAGTGATCTATCAATCTGTCTGAGTATGCACAATCACAAACAAACGCAATAAGAAAATTAGATGTTTTAGAATCTTAGAGTTCTAACTGTTTTGTCTTTTCTTAATTTATGAAAGGAAAAATTAGAAAACTTCAAGGCTTGGCTGCTGCTATTATAAAGCTTTGGGAGAAAAGTCTTATAGCCAAGATTGCAGTAAAAGTGGGAATTCCAAACATCAACAACAAGCAGATGTCATGTGAGCTCAAGGCAAGTTTTTTTTTCCCACTTATTTTCAATGTGATAAAAAGAAATAACATGTCGAGTGGATACTTTAGAATGCTTGGTTGAAAATGGAATATTAGTTTTGCATTTGTTGTTGCAAACATATACTTCGTGCCTGATGGTGTATGATGTTACATTAGGATTAGTTTTGCAATGGATTCTCACAAGATAACAAAGATCAAATTCTAATGAAATGCAAGAGCCAGTACCTCTTCTAAAATTAGGGTTTTCCTCTTTCATCTCTATAATAATGCCTTAAAGTACATTCTGAATCCTTTCACACCTTTTTATTTTTTTTTCTAAGAACCTTTTACTTGAATTATTTAATCAACAATCTTCCTATGTGCTGTACTCAGCATGCTGTAGAACATATGTTTTTATTATGACTAACCTTCATGTTTGGAAGAGCAATCATATGAATAAAGATTATTTTGATTGATACTTCGACTGTTGATTAGTGATGTTTACAAATTGTCAAAGATCAATAAGATCCATCTTCCCTAAACTATAAAAAAATACATACAGCACAAACAGATGCACGATGCGCATGCACCATGTTTATGTCCACACACATGCAAGCATGCTATTGCACATGCACAAGCACATAAATGCACTAGTGCACATATGCGGGCATGCACACACATATGCATATGCATGCATAGATGCATGCACAAGCATCCAAGCAGATGCAAATCCATGTGCGGACGCATGCAAAAAAACACATGCTGATTCAACCCCTTAGCACGAGAGATGCAAGTATATACATGTAACTGAAATAACTTCCAGATCTAGATAAATCTGAATAGTGTCTTTATAAACAATAACAACAATGAGAAAAAGAGTAAAAGGAGGGGAGACAGAAGAAAAGAGGGTGGAATAGATGAGGAGAAAACTGAAAAGACAAAATTGACAATATGAAGGGAAAGAAAGAAGTCCACAGGGGGAATACATTCAATATAATATAAATATAAAAACTTTGTTACTGGTGATGGACCCATATCTGTAGGCACTCAAATATTAGACAATCTAAAGAAATATTCTTGAATCATAAAAGGATTCCCAACTTATATAGTGGATCTGGACTCTAATTTGCACAGCTAACTCGAAATATGTCCTAATTAACCTAAAACTCCATTGTTATCAAAACTGCTTATTTTCCAAACAAATGGATAATCAAAAACCTTCCAAAAGTAGTAAATTTCATTCCGTGAAATATTGCACACAAAATTATAGAGATCACTTCAAAACACAAAAATAACGACTGAAATCCTTCTCTAACCCAACCTAGACCTAGAATCAGAATTGCAGACAAATTCTACATAATATAATATTCCTGACCCTCTATGAAAAATAACCCCATAAATTAGTTACAGGAACGCTAGGATACATAAAGATAAAAGTATGTAAACTTGAATTATAATATAAATTTTTGTGATTTAAGTCTTCAAATCCAAATTGTATCACAGCATGCATGGACAAATGCACAAATAGATAGACAGACAAACAGACACAAAACAAAGCAAAGAAGCCCCACTTACACATTACTATACATGTTTCCTTTAGATTAAATCTACTTCTACATGCTCTGGTTAGAACATTAAAGTATCATGTTTTACGAACTTAGTTGCAGGATGTTTCCTCCAAATGGACCTGGAGAAAACCTCTGTTAAAATGTGAGAGATGTTTATTTGCAAACATCTAAGTTCTACTTCTTACCTTCAAAATTACTAGAGATTGTTTAATAAACTTCAAAAGGATGTCAATGTTTTTCTTTAATAATTTTTTAGTATATGTTGCAAATGTCTTGAGTTTATTGAAAGTTCTGTCCTAATGAACAAATCTTCTTTCTCTGAAGCTTCCTCATGTGCTTGACGGTGAAGCTCGTGAATGCAGCGTCTAACAGGAGGAGTTCTGATATTAAGAAACAAGGACTTTATCATCCTGTATAGAGGCAAAGATTTTCTATCTGCTCGAGTTGCAAGTTCAATTGCTGAGCGAGAAACTGAGATCTGTGGCCAACAACTAAAGGAAGAACTAGCTCGAACAAATGCAATCAACTTGTTTTCTGATATTGACGAATTCCTGTACAGCACAGGCACTGTTGGAACTTATACAGAATTTCAAGACATTCAATCTAAATATACTGCTGTAAACAGTGGAATCTCTGAGGAAAAGATTCAATTCGAAGCTGAGAGAGCAAAACTGGAGAAGGAAATTAGGAAGAAAGAACGCGAACTTTTTATTGTATTATTCGTCATCATTATAAGCATTCTTGGAAGCTATTCACAAATGGAACTTCTGATGCAAATTTGTTTTTTTTTTGTTTGTTTTTCTGATCCACAGATTAAGCGGAAGATTGAGAAGTCTGAGAAGGAGTTGGCTAAGCTTAATTCTCAATGGAGTCCCTCAGAGGAGGCTGCAGACCAGGAACTCTTGATGGAAGAGGAAAGGCAAACTTTCCGAAACATAGGTCTAAAAATGGATGAATTGCTGTTGTTGGGTATGGAGCAAACCTAGAAACTACTTGCCTTTGTAATCTGTGGAACTGTTATTCTTTCAGCCAGTTGCTGCAATTCTTTCCTGCTGATAGATGCATCTGTATATTTTTTCTTTTTTTCCCCTTTTCAATATTTTAGGTTTATCTTGGTAAACTATTCTTTTCCTGAACTTATCTGGAAATTCTGGATGTAAATATAGTCATTTCTAGATTCCTCTTACAGGCAGGCGTGGTATCTATGATGGCGTAATTGGAAACATTCACCAGCACTGGAAGCATAAAGAAGTTGTAAAAGTAATTACAAAGCAGCAAGATTTTCATCAAATAACCTATACAGCACAGCTGCTTGAAATCGAAAGTGGTGGGATATTAGTTGCAATAGAGAAGCTAAGAAGTACTCATGCCATAATTCTTTACCGTGGGAAGAACTATGGACGCCCTTTAAAGCTCCTACCTGACAATCTCCTGACAAAAAGAGAAGCTTTCCAGAGATCTATTGAAATTCAACGACGAGGGGTAATGATTGATGCATTTATGTTTTTATCTCTTTCATTGTTTATCATTTCATTATTGACTCTATTAATCTTCTTCCCCTTCTTTTTGTTCAAGTCACTCAAATACTTTGCCCGTCAGAGACAAAAATCAATCTGCGCATTGAAACAGAGAGTGGTGCGTTATTTCCATCACCTTTCTATGTCTAACTGGTTCAAGGCTATAGTTTGATTATAGCATTGGTTCGGTTAACATTCTTAGAGGACTATTTTTTATTTTGCAATTAGAACTCTGCTTTTTCTGGAAGTCTGGAAATATAGCAAGCTAATTTGAATAAACTGATTTTGCAGAGAGATTTAAAGACAAGAACCAAGAAAATGATTTCTAGAAAACTCCAGTGCCCAAATGGTGTTGGAAGTGCAGGCAGCGGTATAGTTATTTGTGGAGGCAAAGGGGCATATATTGTAGTAGGTTTCCATTTTTTTCTTGATAACATAATTGCAAACTTAATGGATTTGTCATTCTTTCGCTCTGCAGGATGACTCTCATATGGGCCGCTCTTAGACCCCACTGCAACAGAAGAAGGTTGATCAAGTAGTGCGTTTCATATGTTTGTAGCCCAAGGAGAGAATATATACAAAGGAAAATTTGCACCAGTTGGTGCTTTCTGCTGAGGATGCACTCTTGCCATTCTGTTGCCTGTTTCAGTTCTCTCTAGATTACAAATTTTGCTTTGCAACCTAAAATAGTGGAATCTACAGATTGATGTTTTAATGCAAAATTTCTTTACTCCGTTCTTTCCTGTCTATTGCCATTGTCAAAGGCTATGGTTAATTGGCTATGACGGTGATTCAGGTCATTCAGGTTTCACACGCATAGATGCTCTGTATGTGATCATCTTCATTTATATGAGTCAGCTGTCTCCTAAGACGCTAGTTATAGAATGAACACTTGGACGAAGGTTAGTATTTATTTTTTAGGAAAATTTTGCATTCGTTGTGTTTAAGAATGAATAAATCTCTTTAACATTTGGTATCCACCTACCACCTTTGACAGCATTTTTTATTTTTTATTTATTTTTATTTATTTTATTTTATTTAATTATTTTTTATGATGATGGTGAAAACAGCTTGTCTGTTTCTACAAGGCAATTTGGGCGCGAAGAAGGGCTGCCCATGGGTTGACTCCACCTGTGTCCTGGCTTGGTTCAGTCTAATCAGACCTGATATCTTTAACCTGTTAGTCCTAGGTCTGAATTATGAAACTTTTACCAAAAAAACCGGGTCAGTTTTGAATCATGTATTTTCCCGTCTTTTTTCTCAAAAGTAGAGGTCAAAAATTTGATGCCTTGGTCCAGTCCATCCTTGATTTATTCGACCAAACACTAAATTCCATGGCTTCAGCGTTTTTTTCTTTTAAGAATGACATTTATAATCTCTCTAACACTTATTTGGGTTGATGGATTGGGTATGCAGACTATTAATTTGCAGGTGGAACGCTCGATCGAGATTACAAAACTTGAAATGGGTCTAAAATATTTTCCAAGAACCCAAACAAACTTATCTTGGTTAGCCATTGGACTGTGCTAAACTCGACCAGGTTTGGGCTTAGATCATGAGAGACGTTTTCTGAATCTGACTTTGTTGCAGTCCTAGCAACAAGTGATTAAGGTGCTACTTAACAGGAGGAAAATAGCCGAAGCAGTTGGTTAAGATACATAATAAGACTGAAAATTAAGATTATTTTTTTTAAAAAATACTTTTAAACTTTTAAATAGAATGGGACAAGATTATAAAAAATATTTTATACAATTTTTTCAAAAAAAGAAATAGTCAATTGAACATAAATCATTTTAGAATGTCATTTTTTTTTAATAATCAAAACATGTAAAAACCCATTTTATTAGACATCATATATCTAGGCATCGGTTTTCTAGAAAAAAATATTTCAGTAGCAAAATTATTTTTACAAACCAAAGGAGTTCTAAACCTATAGTTCAATATACTTGTTACATGAGAATTACCATAAAGCATGATCATCTATTTTTCACTATATTTGCTTCTTCCATATACGAGAAAATTTGTTGTGCCAAAAATAGCAAAGCCCAGTAAACATTTTTTTTTTACAAGAAGCCAAATATAAACAGAACACAAGAACGGTAATTTGCACAAACGGAAATTATGTGACATATTTGTTGTCTCAAATATACTGCCTTGGTGTCTTCAGCTTCATCACAGCATCCCACACAATGTTAGAGATGTGACATTTTCTTCTTTTTCTTTTGGTGGAAGAGCCAAAGCCTAGGCTTTCTAAGATCTGCCTACTGAACTGAAAATACCTGTTTGGAGAGTCATCTTCAACGTACTTTGAGAAAATCAAAAGGTAATGAAAGAGTCCTTCTGATGACTTTCTATGTAGAGAACAAGATTTAAATTATTCTGAACAAGCAAAAAAAAAGGATGTACAGAACAACGATGAGCCATGTAGAGCCATCTCGACAATCATCCACTCTACCAATAATTTAACTTGGCCATTTGATGGATACGGCAGCAGCAATGATATTTTCTGATACTGCAAATCAAGTTGTACATGCTGAAAGGTGATCAATTGCAATTATCATAAAACTGATTTGCAGAGCCTGCATAGGAACTTTCTTCAAATTCTATTCAGTCATGGCTCTGAAGTTCCCTTTCTCGGCCTCGGGGGCATGGTTTTGGTATTGGTAAACCAGGTAGTATAGAGGAATTGCTTGTGAGATCCATCATGATTACAGATTAACCGCAGCTTCTGCCTCTCCCTCATCCATCTCAATAGTATCTTCATATGCCTTTTGCTAGTCAACCCTCTCAAACCAACACCCTGAAATAAGTTTACACAGACGACAGTTAAAGGTTGCATCATTGGCCAGCCAAATTTGGTATTATAAGAAAAATCATTTGAACTGTTAGAAAGAAAAAAAATCACACATGATGGGAATCAACTTAACAGTACTGAAGTCAAAATTCTTTAACATCAACAGAACTCCCTTTCCTTTTGCTTCTTAAGTTCACCACATCACTGCTTCCACTCACTGCAAAAAATGGGAAGGATTTCCCGATACTCACTTCCTGAAAATGCAGTATTGATTTGAAAATGCACTCACTTAAAACTCTTTTCACCCACCTTATTTATCAAATTCTGACTCTACAAGTAGTGCCACCCTAATTACTAAGCTTGAGATATGAAGGCCACCATATAGGGACAATTAACACGTTTATTTTATTCAGAAAAAAACAAGAACAGAGGGGAAAAGATATACACACATGCACACATAAGCAACAACAAGAAAAACGGAAAATGAGACAATAAAGCAAATGAAATGGGTGGGAACAAAAATTATATACTGTTGTACAAAATACAGGATCCAAACGACGAACAGAACAATGCACAGAATTAAAAGAAAAGAGAAAGAAGAAGAGAACATAGAAATTTACGTGGTTCGACAATGTGTCTACGTCCACGGGAGCGAAACGGCCGTAACTTTTACTATCACCAAATAACAAGGATTACAAGATATTTATAGCTAAACCCTAACCCTAGAGTCCCAATCCCTGTCAGCATCCCTGGTAAAATAAAATATTACATAATTATCCCAAAGATAAATATATCCCGTCGCTCCGCTCCGCTCCGTTAGAATACTAGTGTACCACTCAAATAAGAATACCACTTAATATAAGCCACTTATTCTAACAATCTCCACCTTGGCGAATATTCACTCTTTAGAAGAAAAATAACCTGGAACACCACCTGACGCTGATAAGTTGGAACACATCCTCTCTAGCACCTAGAGAAGTTAACCAAGTCCAAGCAATGCTTGAACTTGTCTGCAGTAACGGATTTTGTCAACATGTCTGCTGCATTTTCAGAAGTGCGAATTTTCTCAAGCAATATATCACCGGAAGAAACCAACTCCCTGATCTTGTGATACCTCACATCTATGTGCTTGGTTCTCGTATGATACACCTGGTTCTTCGCCAAATAGATCGCACTCTGACTGTTACAATGCAACTGAACTCCATTGTTTGATTCAATAGTGTTTTGCACACAACACATAAGTATTAGTATAGTAAGTAAAGTACTTTTTGAGTATTTTCATTTTTCATTTCATTTTATTTTTGATTTATATTAATAATATTTCTATTAATATGAAATATTAAATAATATTATTAAAATTGAAATAATTTAACGACGAGATTTATTGTCGTTTCTTGCATGTCTCGCGAAAGTCAGAGTAGGCGTGAATTCTCCCAATTTGTGACCTACCATACGATCTTATATATAAAGTCAGTCTAAAATGTCCCTACTCCACCTTGCTGAACACCCAGCTCTTTGACTAATCCCATCAACCACAATGCTTCCTTGGCAGCCTCAGCCACTGCCATATACTCGGACTCAGTCGTAAATATTGCAACTAGAGACTGAACCATGGACCTCCAACTGATAGGCCCTCCTGCAAGAGTGAATACATAGCCTGTAGTCGACCTCCTGTCATCCAAGTCCCCTGCATAATCTGCATCAACATACCCCACGACTGAAGGATCATCCTGCTGTCTGACAAATATGATACCATGGTCTGTAGTACTCCTCAAGTATCTGAAAATCCACTTGACTACATCCCAATGCTGTCTCCCTGGATTCGCCATAAACTTGCTCACTGCACTAACTGCATGCGCTAAATCCGGCCTAGTACAAACCATAGCATACATCAGACACCCCACTGCACTAGCATATGGAACCTTTGACATGTCTTCAATTTCTTTTTCTATCTTTAGGCACTGTGAGGTAGACAATCTGAAATGATTCGCTAAAGGTGTGCTCACTGGCTTCGCATTACCCATGCTGAACCTCTCCAACATCTTTTGTATATAACTACCCTGAGATAACCACAATTTCCTGGAATCTCTGTCCCTGCGAATCTCCATCCCAAGAATCTTCTTGGCCGCGCCCAAATCCTTCATGTCAAACTCTCTACTCAACAAAGTCTTCAACTTGTTGACTTCATTTATACTCTTCGCAGCAATCAGCATATCATCCACATAGAGTAACAGAAAAATAAAAGAACCATCATCAAGGCTCCTCACATAAACACAACAGTCATACTCACATCTCCTGTAGCCAATCCGAATCATGTAGGAGTCAAAACGCTTGTACCACTGCCTCGGAGACTGCTTTAGCCTATAAAGCGACTTCCTCAATTTACAGACTAAGTGCTCCTGTCCAGGTTCTGAAAACCCTTCTGGCTGTTACATGTAAATCTGCTCCTCCAACTCACCATGAAGAAAAGCTGTCTTTACATCCATCTGCTCTACTCCATATTGTAATATGCTACCAATGCCAACATTATCCTGATGGAAGTGTGTCTGACCACTGGGGAGAAAATCTCATCATAGTCAATCCCAGCTCTCTGTGAATATCCTTTTGCTACCAGACGTGTCCTGAACTTTTTTCCTTCTTTTTCTGATACTGCTTTCTTTTTCTTGAACACCCACTTGCATCCTATCGCTCTCTTCCCCTCTGGAAGCTCCACCAACTTCCATGTCTGATTTTTATTCAAAGATTCCATCTCCTCCATCATAGCACCCATCCATCTACTCTTCTCCTGGCTGTAAACTACCTCATGAAAAGTAGTAGGATCTCCACTACTAGTGATTAATGCATAGGAAACCAAATCTTCGAAACCATACCTAGTTGATGGCTTGATAATACGCTTGGGTCTGTCTGTGGTTATATTATATTGCTCTTGATCGGTTGAGGTAGAAGTCTCTGTATCCTGAACATTATTTTTCTTGACAGAACTCTCTAACTCCACCTACATCACCTGTTTATTGCTGCTGCAACTTTCTGGCATCTGCTTCTCTTCTTGAGTACTCTTCAATATCTCTTTCTCATCAAAAACCACATCTCTGCTGATCACCACCTTGTTTGCCTTCGGATCCCAAAGTTTGTATCCTTTCACCCCTTTCTGATACCCCAGAAAGATACACTGTCTAGACTTCGGGTCTAGCTTTGACCTCTCCTCACTAGGAATATGCACATAGGCAGGACATCCAAATACTCTCAAACCTGAGTAGTCTACCTTATTACCTGTCCATACCTCCTCTGCAACCTTACCATCTAGTGCTGCCCTCGGTGACCTGTTAATCAAGAAGCATGCCATATTCACTACCTCTGCCCAGAAGTTCTTTGCAAGCCCTGCATTTAACCTGAGACACTGTGCTCTTTCAGCTATAGTCATGTTCGTCCTTTCCGCCACATCATTCTGCTGAGGTGTCTTGCGTACTGTGAAGTGTCTCTTAATCCCATGCTGCTCACAAAACTCTATGAACTTTGAGTCTGTGTACTCAGTCCCATTATCTGATCTGAGACATTTGACCTTTCTCCCTGTCTGATTCTTTACTTCAGCTTTCCACAACTTAAACTTGGCAAATGTTTCTGACTTGTGCTGCATGAAGTATACCCAGACCTTTCTCGAGAAATCATCAATAAAAGTTACGAAATATGTATGTCCACCCCGTGATGCTATTCTGACTGGTTCCCAAACATCTGTATGAATATAGTCAAGAATACCCTCTGTCTTGTGCGTGGCAGTCCTGAATTGAACCTTGTTCTGTTTTCCAAGAACACAATACTTGCAAAAATCCAGTTTGCAAGTTTTAACACCCTTCAAAAAATTTCTTTTATGCAGTTCCAGCATACCACGTTCACTCATATGACCCAAATGCATATGCCACAAAACTGTATTATCAGACTCAAGACTCTGCAGCAGCAACTCTACCTACAACAGTAGTCTCTATCAACCTGTAGATGTTTCCTGCTACTTTCTGCCCCTTCATCACTGTCATAGCACCTCTACTAATCTTCATTACTCCATCTTGAGACTTGTAACAAAACCCATTAGAGTCTAAGACACCCAATAAAATTAGATTCTTTCTCAAATCTGGAACATGTCTAACATCACACAACGTTCTAACCACACCATCAAACATAGTAATTCTGATATTCCCTATTCCAATGACTTTGCAAGATGCATCATTACCCCTCAAAATGGAACCAGAATTAACTAACCTGTAGGTGTCAAACCAATCTTTATTGGGCATCATGTGATAGGAACATGCTGAATCCAGAATCCAAGAATCAGCGAGATGATCTGAACTGGACGAAACTGAAAGTATGTCACCGTCACTGCTCTCTGTATCTTCTTTCACTATATTTGCAGACTTGGACTCTTCAGATCTGTCATCATCTTTACCCTTCCTTTTTTTCGGACAATTCCGCTTTATGTGACCCTATTTTCCACACTTGTAGCACGTTATGCTCTTCTTTTTCCTGGATTTAGACCGAGATTTACTGCGATTTGATCCATTCCTTGTGTTGCTTCTTCCACGCTCCTGGTTACCCTTCACCACTAAGCCTTCTCCTTGAGAACTCTCAGCACTGGCTTTCTTCCTCTGATGAAAACCTAACAAGGCTCCAATGACGTCCTCTAACTCTAGGGTCTCTTTTCCCCACGTCAAAGTTGTAACTAAATTTCCGTACGTAGGAGAAGCGGATAAAGAATGCAATAACATCAACGCTTTGTCTTCAACTTCGAACTTCACATCAACTCGCTGCAGATCACTGATAATCTGATTGAACACGTTGATATGTTGGCTTAAATCAGCACCCTCTGTCATCTTAAGACCGTACAGTTTCTGCTTAAGATAGAGCTTGTTCGTCAACGACTTGGACATGTATCGACTCTCCAATTTTGACCAAATTGTTGCCGGCGATTCCTCGTCCATGACATGATACATCACGTCATCAGCCAGACAAAGTCTTATATTTGAAACAGCCTTCGCCTCCAATTCCTTGCACTCTGCATTACCCATGTCATCTGGTTTCTTTCCGTACAGGGCCTTTACCATACCCTGCGATACTAACAGATCCTTCACCCTCCTCTGCCATAGCCCAAAATTTCCAGTTCCATCAAACTTTATCACATCGAACTTCGCAGAAGACATCCCTGCAACTTTATCTTTTTTTTGCAAAATAAAATAGAGAAAAATAGGATCTGATGAAAAATAAGAGAAAATGCCAAACACGCCCCTCCTCTCAGGATCTGTCCACGGACGGCCGCAGATGCGCGTTGGCGGGTGCAGACGGTGCTCCTCCTCCGAGTCTATCCACGTGCGGCAACGGGTGCGAACGCACGGGAGGTCCTCTTCCCTGGTTCTGGCCACGAACGGCAGAGATCCTCTCCTCCCTTTCACACGGGATCAGGCGTGTGACGACGGATGCGGACGCTGATGGGAGGACATGGCGGTGGAGACACACGGCTCCTCTTCTCTCGGCTGGATCTAGGCGCGTGACGGTGCGCGACAATGGAAGGACACGGCGGATCTCCTCTCCACCGCTGAATCAGAACCTCCTCCTTTGTTCACCTCCAGTCGGTCGTCACAGGGGCCTTTCTCCTTCCTTCCGCTCGGGAGCCGTCGGAAGAACAGAAGACGAGAACGTTTTCGGCTTTGGGAAGAAGAAAACGTCAAAACCAAAAACTCCCCCTTCTGCGTGAAGAAAACCACCCACGGCTTGGGAAGAGGGCCTTGGGAGAGAGGACACAAACCCCTCAGCCCCCCACGTGAAACAGAGAAAACAAATCTCCCTTCCCTTCACGTGAACCACCTCCCACGGCTTGGAACAACCCCTTTCTCTTCTCTTGGTTCTTCACGGCGTTCGAGAGAGAACCCACCGGGAGAAAACAAAAAAACAAACCCTCTTGCGTTTCCTCATCTTGGGAGAAGATGCCTCTGATCTCCCCATGACGTGACCTTCCATGGCACAATAGAACCCACGTGAAGAAGGAAACCACCCACGGAATCCTGATGCTCTGATACCAATTGTTGTGCAAAATACAGGATCCAAACGACGAACAGAACAATGCACAGAATTAAAAGAAAAAGAGAAAGAAGAGAACACAGAAATTTACGTGGTTCGGCAATGTACCTACGTCCATGGGAGCGAAACGGCCGTAACTTTCACTATCACCAAATAACAAGAATTACAAGATATTTATAGCTAAACCCTAACCCTAGAGTCCCAATCCCTATCAGCATCCCTGGTAAAACAAAATATTACATAATTATCCCAAAAATAAATATATCCCGTCGCTTCGCTCCGCTCCGTTAGAATACCAGTGTACCACTCAAATAAGAATATCACTTAATATGAGCCACTTATTCTAACATATACCTACTTAGATACATTTGTAAGTGAATGCATGCATAGAGAGAGAAAGAGAGAGAGAGAGACTATGCTCTAAAGCATTAAAAAGAATATTCCTTCTAATGCATCAAACACTTATGAAGAAAGTATTCTTCTGAAACGCTTAAAGACCAGAAAACTGAAGAATAACATATTCCAAGGGAGAAACCAAACTGTTAATCATAATCTACACTACTTAAAATGCCTAAAAGCAAAAACATAAACCATCTAGAAGGTTTATTACAAAGAGTGGTCATGAAACAGATGGTTAACAGTGAATTTGGTTTTAAGAAAAATTATAATGATCCATATAAATCATTAATCCAAGCCCTCGTCCAATTGATAACCTCACAATTTCCTCATCTTTAATGACCTTATCCTCCATCACTGTTTTGCTTTTAACTTCAGTCTTGCCTTTCTTTTTCTTGAGCCCTCAAGACAACTCAAAGTCACAATTCCTACTACAAGTTTTTTAAATCTATTTTGTGCATGCCCATCCCAACTCATGGGTCTCAAAAAATCAATCTTTAACTAATTAACTCATATAGTTCCAATATGTTATTATTTCTAACCTTAATTTGTTTCAATACTTAACCTGCTTTAGTATTCTTCTAGCTGCACTCATCTAACATGCTTGGACCTACCTTTTTTTCCCCCAACATTCTTTCTGATCAATGCAGCGTCACAAGCCTACTTGTTTCTGATAAATTACTTTTATTAAGCATCAAAGCAATATACTGACACCAGGATGTACATCTCCACTACATGCATCCTGGTAAACAAATTATGTGTCTTTGCTTAGATTTCAATTCTTTGCATAAAATATATAAAATACAACACAGTCATTTCAACCAATTTTTCTTATATGTACTTGTTTTCTATTACAAATCTACAGTTTCCTCGTCATAATTCTAATTTCATGATCAATTTATTTTCCATCCCATTACCTAACAATAGAAGTATGCAAGAATCATACACCGTGGCCTCATGAATATCAACAACATCAACTTAGACATGTATATTGTATAAAAAGGATATCGACTAAGGGCTTATCTGTATTGTTGGCAAAATATAACCAAAAATTGATTATCATGCCACTTTTAATGCCGGCCACCCCTACCTCGTACACAGTTCAACACTTCAACTACTTTTCAAATACCCTTCATGCACCAGTTTCTTCCTTGTCCCACCAAATTATTACTCATTGTATCCAACCACATGCTTGTCAAGGTCACTAAAAATGCGTCTAGCTTCTTTCTCTTCTTCCTAAATTGCATTCATGAGTTCTCAAAGCAAGACGGTGATCCCTGTGATGGATCATCCTGGCATAAATTCAGGTTAGTCAGAAAAAATGTTGTAATTCTTCTTAGATTAAAGCTTCAGATTAGTCAGAAAAAAATTATAATTTTTCTTAGCTTAAGCTTCCTTTCATGTTATAATCTGGCTTATAATTTTAGGTTCATGAGTACTGTACAGTCTGTACTATTATAAAATCACCATTAAACTAATAAATATTGTCATTTCTACATCAATAATTCAGAAGTACCATTATATTCGTGATAGAATCTGAAAGCTATTTGATCAAATTAAACTAGCTTCTCTTTCAATTCATCAAACCACAGATTGCATTTCATCTAGCTTCCACACTATTGCAGCTTCCCAAAGCTGTCTCCATTTAAATTGACAATATATCAAGAGTTAATGAGGGTACAACTACATATGCAGCCTCCCTAATTATGCTTCTTCTGATAAACTTATCAAAGCAAGGCCCTATCCGGCAACTCTTACCATCTTTCACCTAAATTCTATTAAACACAATATTGCAATGATTTGATCTATTTCTCCTTTACTCACCGTTGATCTAAATCTAACATAATGATCACTCAAAGCAGCACAATTAGTACTCTTGCAGCCCATTATGACTTTTTATTATATTTCAAAATCCTGTATATCATATGTTCATCCATTTTCTCTGTGACCACATTTTCTGATTTTGGAAGCCAAATAGCCACCACCAAGTTCTTTGGTACCCCATACTTATGCATAGATTTCTCAGAACTTCTTAAAAGATACTTTGGTATATGATCCCACATGACATTTAGTGCAGTAATTAGAAGCCAAAATTTCATATTTGAAAATTTTCTACAAATTCTCATACAGTCCCTATGAATTCACTACTGAAACTGTAGGAATCCTATAATCTCTCCCTCTTCTTTTTTGCATCAAGTGTTCAAAAATGTTCAACTCCACTAACATGTCTAGGAGGGCCTTATGTTTTCCTTATAACACCTCACCATTTATGCCTATCAATCTCTCTCTATCTCTCTCTCCCCTGATAACAGGAGAAAACAATCAATATACAACCCATTTGATCCACTCTAACAAGTTAGTGAGACTCTTCCTAATATATGTGGTTGAGAAAGCTAAATTACACACATTACATGCTAAAACATGTAAGCTCTCATGTGCTTGTCCCACATGTGTTCACAAGTTAGCATTTCCTTATCATGAGTGCACCTAAAACTTACTCTAATTAAGTGTCTGTTCCATCTTTTAGGGCGCGATAGTGGTTTTTCGCTAGAGCATCAATAACCATTAACATTAAATGATAATAGATCAGAAAGCTTAAAGTCATTATTTGGTATAGTTTTCTCAATAAGCACGCTCCTCAGATCGTTAGAACCTGTTTGGATGTTGGGTAAGTTATCCACTGATATATTGGCCCGGTGAGGTGATGAAGCAGAAAGAGAATCAAGTTTGCGCAATAGGAAAAGGTTTTGGAGGAGTTTAGGAGCACATTCTCCCTGATCTTTTCGGATAATTGATTCCAATAGAAAGGTGGTTTACAATATCTCTAAACTTTAGGGATAATAAATTATTTAGCTCCCAAGGATCCAATGTATTCTTCCTAAACAGGACTCCTCACAATACTTTGCGTCACCGTACACATAATTTATCAGAGAATAACTTATGCAAACATCCAAAACGGCCTTGGTTGCTGATTATTTCATAATTTTAGCTCGTCTGTTTCTTTTTTTTTTTAAAAAAAAGGTAGTAATTTATAAGATGATAAAAAGCTCACCACATCACCAAGCATCAAAAATACTGTTGATAAAACTCCAACAAAAGCACTTAGCCAAGTAAGAAATAGCCCACGAGCATGCGATGTGACTAGCAAACTCTAAAATACCCAACATGAATTGCTCTAGCTTTATCTACTTACTAAGTATGAAATCTATCAACAATCTCGTTCTTCTGATGCTCACCTTGAATGGTAACAGCTCTAGCTACATCCAGAGCCAGAGGCATTACAATTATAACTCCTTGCTTGTTTGATTTTGACACAGTATACTATGGCGACTTCTATTTTGTTTCTTACTCCTTAAACTTGCAGCTTGCAAGATACCTATACATTTTCCCATATACATATCATACATCACTCACATGGAGTATGCGGTGACAACAACTCGATTGTCAAACCCCCTCCATGAGCCTTAACGAATCTAACAACCTAAATCGGAAACAAGCATGATTGTTTATTTGCAACCTCAATTAATCATAAGCTCCATCAAATGTGTCGACATTATCCGAAAAGATTACTAAATTATGGCCACCTCAAACTTGCCTTATGAAAAAAATCACATTTTGAAGGGATGGGCCACAAGAGGTTCATGTTGAAACGAAATCAGCGATTAGAAAAGAAAAGGAAGTGTAAGGGGGGAGGAGGAGGAGGAGGAGAGAGAGAGACCTTGAGGTGTTCCCAGGTTTCAGCGATGGTGAGAGGGCCGTGCTCCTTGACGATGTCGAAGATGGTGCGGCTAACGGTCTGTACCTGTTCAGGCGGCATCCGTGGCTCGATAGGCTTCATCTTCGGTTTCGGCTTCTTCGCCATCCACCGGGCTAGCGTTGCGAACATCTCCTCCCCGAGTTTTCTTCCCTCCACCCTAGCCGAGGTGGGTGGTGATACGACCGCCAGCAACGGAGGGCGGGAGCGCCGCGCCGGGGTGGTGCTGTTTCGCGAGAGGTGAACCAGGGCTTGTCCACGGTCACGCTGAGGCGCGAAAGGCTCGAGGTCCAGCCCACGGTCGCGCTTGGTAACATATAATCGGGTCGAGCCCCCCTTTCGAAAGAAAGATTGGCTACGGAGGTGGCTACCTGGTGATAAGAAGGCGGTCGTTCCGTCCGAGTTATTCGAATTCGAAATATACAGGCATCGATTAAGTTCGAGGATCGAATGCTCCACGTTTTGGTCGCTCATTGGCGATTATGTTTTTCTTCTACCCATAGCTTGGTGGTGCCAGGTGTGACGTACTTATCTTCGAATGGAAAGGATATGAGTAAAACAGAGTCTACCCGTATCGAACATTCTTCCGACGAGGCGGAGGCCCAGTGGAGGCTACTACGCGGAGGTGGGCTGGTCCCTTCCTCCCTCCTACCTTTCTTTTTTAGCAAAAAAAAAAGAGAGAGAAAGAAAGAAAGAAAGAAAATTATGATTGATTGATTCAATAAGATTTGAAAACGGTAGCGGTTTGTATTAGTATAGATTAATTTTTCGTCAATTGATTTAGAGATTTGATGCTCCAATTGAAAAGAAAATAACCGCTGCATCATATACTCGTACACGGAACGATTTTTTACAGTTTGTTTCTAGAATCTCCTGTTGCACGAAGGAAGACAGATAATATTGTGTATTTTTTATTTTTTTTTAAAAAAAAAACTCAAACATGCACTCTTTACTATGAACTCTTCTAAGAGAGTTTAGAGCAATCTGATCTTTCAGCTTCTTGCAAATATCTTTACTCATGGTTCATTTCCATTCACAGACAAAGCAGTGGGAAGAGCTCATCGGGCCAACTGACCCATTCACACTAAACGAATCACGTCTAACATCACGGTGGATTCTGCTATTATGAGTGTCTTCTTTTGAATGGGGGCAGCTTAATTCACCCACTGGAATGAGAAACAGGTTGAGACGTATTTCACCGGACACAAAGTTATCCCGGGGTAAAGGGAAAATTAAGCATGGAGCAGGAAATCGAACGTTACGAACATCACTTTAACAACAAATTTTTCTGAATCACAAATAAAAACAGTTTATTCCCTGCTATAAAGGACGAGAACAACTAATCATGATAAACTAATATTAAAACAAATACAATAATTAAATACTCATTGCCGATATATGTAACTTGCCAACTAGTACAGCAATTTGTTAGGAGGGAAAATCAAATTCAAATAACATAAATCACCGCTGGAGTCACGTTCCTTTTACAGGTATATTACATACATGGGTGCCTCATTCCTCCCCAAAGTCAAACAATCACGCAGCCCGCAAAAATTGGCAGCAAATTAAATTCAAAGAACAAAATAATCGAATGGGGACAATGCGAGGGGAAAGGAGAGAAGCTATAGCACTTTCACTCCACTAGGGCGTTTTCCTTCCATTGCATCCTTTTTGTTGCGGCAATCAGCACATAGGAAGGGGCCTTCCCATGGCTTTGAGCTGGTAGAGAAGAGGGAACCAGCATGCACGGATATGCCCTCGCTGGGAGCAAGGTCGACTTGGCAGATGGCACATGTGAACAGGCCTGAAGTTGTTTGCCCTGCTGATGAGTCATTCCCTAGCCTGAAAATTTGAGGAGAAATAGAATACCTTCAGCATTGAAAAAGACTGGCATGCAATGGACACATGATTGTGCAATCAAATCAGCTTAAAATCTGTAATCTGTCAAAAACAGCAGACACTCACTGAAAAGTAGAGCCATCTACAAAATACCCTCAGGCAACCCCATAATTGTATTCAATGTTAAGCAGCCTCTTAATAGGAAAATGGACTACATTAACCAGATTAAGATGAAATATTGATGAAGTAAGCTATCAATATGCCGCTGAATATTACTGGGTCGATTACACTTCAACAAGCAGTAATAGCAAGAAAGTAGAAAAAGAAAGACGTCGAAGAAGGTATGAGACCGTGTGAAACAACCATAACAAGAAGCAACATGCATGCTGCCGATCAAGTTGCAAACAGAAACATGGTTGTAAGTTTCAGCTGAAAAATCCAGAACCAAAACTGAAACATTCAGTTTTCAGCTGCAAGCAATCTAAAACTAACCATGGTTTTCCAGAGATTTGTTTTGTCATAGACTTGTTTATGGCCCAACCTTACTGTACATATCAGCCATCAATGCTAATCTTTGTCTTTATGATTAGGTTCAAAATCCATTAAGTTCTATGAGAACTTGGAACCATTGTGCTATTGGATTCCAAAGAAAACCAAGTGAATAACTCGAAGGACTTGGCAAGCCCAGAGCTCAACTGATTTATCAATTTTCATGTATTATTTTGTCAATAAACAAAAAAATGATGTATTACACTCTTAAATTATAATTGATATGGTTATCGACAAATTTCTTGTTTACGTCCAAAAAATTGGTGAATGGTGATTTTATCACAAAGAACTGGTGTAAACATCAAGAATGATATGCATGTACTTTTATTAACTTAGTTGTTATGACAGTGCCATATGAGGTCACTTTATATCAGTTGGCAACAAAAACCATTAAAATAAATCTGACAAGTATATAGAAAGGCAGTGAGAACTGAATAACCATAAAAAGAGAGATTTTAAAAAATTAAATCTTTTATAGACTTGCACTGAAGGCTGCCTTGAGGTTCTTGCCCCTGCAAATTTGTTATAATCAAGGTTTGTAGTTTTGGCCAACATCGATCTATTTCAGTCAAGACTGAGACGAAATCAACGGTTCAATTATGGTTTTGGCCAGTTTCAGTAGGTTGGAGCCAAGACCAGCTGGTTTCGGTCAGTTTAAATCAGTTTCAACCGAAAATGACTGAAAACACCTGAAATCCTTCTTATGTTTCTGTGTTTAAAATCCTTATCTCTTGTTTCTCAGCCTTGGACACCATTTTTCGGACTTGATTCAATCTTAGATTGTTCTAAAACCTTCACTTCCTAAATATTCTTAAACTTCACTAATAAGAGTTAAATGTGGTTACTGATTCCTTTGTTCTGATTAATGGTTGACTAATTGAGCGGACTGCTACAGGCCATTTATTAGATCTCCAAAGAAGATTTAATGAACACTTAGTTTGCTGAAATCACAATCGACTTTACTCGTGTTCTTGATTCTAAATCTACCCGATATGCTATTGCCATTGTTTAATTGTTTGAAATTACCTGAAGCTGAGTTCACTTTTTATGTGGAATACTCAAAATCTACTCTACATAGGACAAAGTAAAACCTAGATAAATTAATATACAAGGTGCATTGGCACATCTCCAGCTTCAAATAAATGGTGTAATGGGACAGCAATAAATTGGTGATTTCAGCAAAACTTAGTCAATTGGCATAGGTCATTAGCACCTTTGGCCCCTCAATGGGACAAAGCCTCCACAAAGAGCACTGTTATTAGTAAAACAATTCCATGTGAAATAATTCTCAGACTATTAACAATTATATATAATACACCAACAGAACAACAAAAAAGAGGATCTTTTGTATAAATATAAGATTTTACAACCATATGCATCAAATGAAATGGCATAAGTAACCTCGAACTATGTAAAGGACATTCTCAAATTCACCATGTCCACAAGTTCTATTCAAAAAGATGCAGAAAAGGATTTTAATGCACAAGGCACTAACAACTACTATCGAAGAAAATGAATTTTTAACATGTAAAGTTTGAAAGGAGAAAATAATATATGTTGCACAATATAATTCATCATTAAACTGAAATTTACTTAAGATCACCAAAAATGCAAAGGTGTATAATGACCATAGAGATACAATAGAGCATAGATCTTAATATCAAATCTTGAGTAATTTTTAACTCCTATTTTCAAAACACTTAATTGAATTTCAAAGAATTCACTTGAAGTTAGCTTCACCATCTAATGCTAAACAGTAAATGTCTAAGAATTGAAGTTTCAAATGAAATTTTTCACAGATGAAAGTTATAGGGCATCAAAAGTTTACCCCACAAATCTGCGTAATACATTTCGATAAATTATATGTATTGATTTGCGACTAAGGGAACTTGTTATGCCCTGGAAGCCAGGCGCAAGGCTAACGATGTCAATAACCAGACAAAAATCAAAGAAAAGAAAGAAGATCAGAAACAAGAAAATCTAGAATTTTCAATTCAGGGTCATCATAATGTTCATAATCTAGAAATGTTAAATTCAAGGTCATCATAATCTAGAAACGTTCATACAACTTTGTTCCTCCTTTTTAAGCTCTGAAGAAAAAATATCAAAATAATCCTACAGAAAGTTGGACCTCATAACAAATCCTAAGGTGGAGAAAAGGAAGAAAAATATTGCTTTTGATGGTCAAACAAAAAAAGGGCTGACAGATGGTGTGGATGACCTGCTTTTTTCATATTCCCTACTTTTTTTACCTTTCCTTCTTTCTTTTCTCCACCCTCCTCATTCCCGTTGGTTTTAATACCCTGTATGTCGCACCTGTAACCAATTTTTAAGTTGCCCAATTTTGCATGACAATTGGATGAAAATCCAATCAAAAGGGAGATGGGTGGAACAAAAGTTTCAGTCCAGGTTTATGGTATGACTGTTTTTCTTCTTTTCTTTTTTTCTTTTTCTTCTTCTCCTACTTTTTAGGCACCAAAAAGGAACCAAATGCTTCCCAGCCCAAAACAGATAGCTTCCTCTCCTTTTGTTCTCCGTCGTGTGGTAAGTGATTGGCCACATCGCTAGTTGATTTGGACTTCCAAAGACTGAAAAAGGAAAGATAAGGCTACCACAAGATCTAATCTCCTCCATCTAACCAAAATTTAACTTCAAACTTGCAAAACCCCCATCCCCCGCCCCCCCACCCACACACACAGAGAGAGAGAGAGAGAGAGAGAGACTTCTAAAGTTATATAAACAACTTCTCAAAATATCATTATATCTTTCTTTATTTAAAAATAGAAGTTTTCATTTTTGTGTGATATTTCCTTTTGATTCTGTTTGCCGATTTTTTAGCCAAAATGCCATCAAGCATGCCCATTTCTCCTTATCTTCCGCACAGGAAATCTCTCTACAATCCACCAAATCCATCCATTTTTCAGGTCATCAACAAACTTGCCAATTTCTCTATCCTGCATGCTAATTTCATCCTCTCTGTAACGCCCAATCCTTGTAGATAGTGGGTGTATCTCCTCCTCCTCCTCCTCCTTTCTCTCTCTCTCTATCTCCCCCCCCCCCCCTCCCCCTCCTTTTGCCCCTCAGCAGTATTTCTATTTTACTGCCCTATTAAATTTCAGGGAAAAAACCAATTATAATAGCCAAGAGACAATTTGAATGTGGATAGTTTCTACCATGTTTAACCTGCAATGCTGTTTGGAAATTCAATACTTCATTCCTTTCCCATTGTGTTGCCCAACTAATTTTGATCCTGTACCATGCAATGGACAACCTCCACCTCTATTGAGTTGTCAAGGAGGGGTAAAGATTTATAATTTTTTAAAACTATAGTTGTAATTAGTACGATAAGTAGGATTTCATCTTAAACTCAGATACAAGGTATGCTGAACCGACCGGAACCAGTCGGTTCAGCCTGTACCGAACCGGTGCCGACGGGCACGGTACGGTACAGCGTATAAAAACAGTTCCGACCCAAACTGGGTCGGAATCGATTGGTTCCGTACTTGTACTAGTGCAAACCGGGCTGGTTCGCGCTGGTACAAGCCGGTACAAGCCCGAACCGGACCGGTTCGTGCCGGTACAAGCCGGTACCGGCCTGAACCGGGCCGGTTCGCACCGGTCCAACCACATTTTCCCTGCGCGTGGGCGCGCGGGGAAGAGAATGCCACAGAATGCCACTCTGTGGCATTTAACGCGTCCGCGCGGACGCGGCGATTTTTCTTCTTTTTTTTTGGGAATCGCACGCGGACTCACAAGCGGAGAACGCGCGCCCGTGGCCGATTCCCCGTGTGGGGCAGCGTGCCCACGCGGGCTGGCCATAGAAATGGCACTCTGTGGCATTTGACGCATCCGCATTTTTTTTTTTGCTTTTTTTTTTGATGGCCGCACGCGGGGCTTCGGTTCGGTACCGGTTCCAAGCCGGTACCAAATCGAAACCATACCGGTACTAGTGCTCACCGATACGCCGGTACGGTCGGTTCGGCGAACCTTGCTCAGATAAAAAAAGTAGAGGGGCAGAGGATAAAATGACTACCCTGCAGGCAATAATTATCATAAGCATTTAGCCTTTTTTATATTTTGGTTTATTTTTAATGTGCATCATAATCATATGGATATAATTAAAATGATTTATAGTGATAACCCACCAACTCAACCCTCCATCCAAAATACATCAAAGTCCCAAGCCTTGCCCTAAAAGGTCAGCACAGTTACATTTAAGTAAGCATTCGAAAACACAGACCACCCACAAAACTGACTAGATCTAACCAACCAATTACTTCAAAGTCAGGATATATTTCATATAATTCAAACATATCCAAACATAAGAGGGGCAGACCCACCTTTGAACCAAGATAACAATTTGAGTTTGAAGCCGGGTACTAAACCAAAATCAAAATCAGGTTATGCTTAAGGTCAAAGGAAACAAAATCCAATCAGATCAACTGGAACCTCTAAACATGTGACAGAAAAGAACATGTGTTTATAGCAATTTATCAGCAACACCCAGCATATGATGGGTTTCTTCCTAATCACTTGTATAGAAGTGCTTGAAATTTTTCTCTCTTTTATTTTTCACTTTTTCTGTTAAAAATGTAGCCCAAAGGGCCTAACGAGACACCCCAGCCAACTGGAACAAGAGATGGGCAATCAGTATCTTCCAAAGGCCATATAAAGTGGCCAAATGAAGCCTACATATTCTACTACTTTGCTAAAAGATCCTTAAAGAAGATGACGTGATGCCAAAATGCCATTTTGTGATTCGAACCACCTTCTTTCAAGATGTCATCATGACATTGGATCCTCATGTTGCAACACAGGTCATCTGTCATTACAAAATAAAGCATAGATAGGTAAGACTAGATACGAGTGATTCATCACATAAAGCACGGAATCAGGTGGCAATAAGCATGAAAAGATGAGTAAATATACAAGTCAGAAATCCTTAGTAAAAGCCTCTCAAGTTATTCAGAATACCTTAACCAGAAGCCCCACTAAAAATCATGCCAATAAGTGTGTACATATTAACAATTTGCAAAGCAAGTATAGCTCTAGAAATGAAATGACAAAGCTACTATATCTGGAGATGGATACCAAGAAAAGGGCAAAAAAAGAAAGGGAGGAAAACCCACTCATGCCCATACATGTTATCAGAATCAGGTATGTACATCTCAAGCTCTAGACAAGGAAGAATATGAATTTTTAATCCTATTGTTGAAGTTATATTTCCCACTAAAAAGCAGCATCAGAGTAAAAAAGGGAAAGGTTGTCTGATTACCAAATTTACAATAAGAACCCAAAAAATATTTTGTTATCTAAGAGTGGAGAAAACTTATGATAACACTGACCTTTCTTCAAGCATTGCCGAACCTTCTTCAAACAGTTCTTCTACAATACCCACAGCAGACAATTTCTTTGCCAGTTTACTAGCAGAATCCTTTGACCTTTTCCTGAAAATGAGAGACTTAAGTTTGTTCATCTTTTTTGGTGGGGATGGAGGCGGGACTGAATGATCCGGAGGAATTATGTCAACAACAATGCAGGTTGTGTCATCTTTCAGCCCCCTTGTCCTTAGAGCTTCCTGAACATTCGTCAGTCAAATGTGAGTAGGATGTTTTACAATACAATTAGCTAGATTATCTATATCTGTGTCATCGAAAGCAATCAAATCCAACACTAATGCATCAATAGAACTTCATAAAATGTATCGCCTAAAAACTGAACCAGGACGGGGACACAGCTTGCAAATGACAAAAGAACTGAAAGGGTCACTGTAAATAATTATTCACCTTCACAACTTGTCTGGCAGCAAGCTCAGCAGGCAAACCTCGGCAAGACTTTGCAGCCATTTCAGAGGGTAGGGCATCCCAAATGCCATCTGAAGCAATTATAAGTCTTCCCCCAGCACTAGATAGCTGGTGTACCAATAAAGAACATTAAGTGAAAAATGAAAAATATTAGGACAGATGGAAGTAAATTAACAAGGTTGCCAAAGATTAACCCTCAGAAAAAAAATGGGACTGTACATATATAATACCTTGACTTGTTTGACATAGGGCACTGGAACGATAAATTCTCCAACATCCATATCTCCAATAGACCTCGACAGGCATAGACCCCCTGGCCAACATCGGAGGGGACCTATCTGAAATGAAGGCAAGAAATCGATGAACTTGTTTCATCTAGCGTCATAGAAAATTACCTAAAATGTTTTTGTCATCCATGTCAGTTCAATATATTAATGAAAACCAGCACAGGATCTAATCCCACCTCAGCACCACCCAGAATGTTGAGCCTTCCTACTTCACCTCCACTCGCAGTCACACGTTCCCTCCTGCACATCAGTTCTTAATTTAAGAAGAAAGGGAAAAGATTTTAGCTGAATAATATAAAAGATAGAAGACCAGGTACCTACTCTTCGGCATTTTCTTCCAGCCTGTGATCCACGGTCAACAGAGAAACCACCCCGCTCCGAGCATCTAAAATACAACGAGAGTCTCCAACTGAAGCAACAGTGATGGTCCACCCATCAATTATCACAAATGTGGCAGTGGTACCAGAAGTTTGTCCTGGCAGATACCATGTATCAATTACACCTATATTAATTCATCCAGACACAGGCCAAATCTTCGACAGAATAGTATCATGAAGAAAGGGGGGAAAATAGTAGTGGGCTTGCCTCTGCTCTGGAATTCTTTGTCAGTTTTGACAAACCCAGCAACCAGCGCGCGAGGCAGAGCTTGAAGCCACTCTTCCCGGCTAAGCCCACGCGGTATCGCACTCAGTACATGATTCAACAGGTTATCCCTTGTATATATCGCTGCAGCATTCCCGTTGTGGCCATCAAAGACCTGAAAAAAAAAAAAAAATCATCTCAGTTCGCATAATAATTCTTCTTATTGCAAACTGCATGGCATTAATGGCAACACAAATAAATAGAGTTGACTTCATGGATTCTAAGGATCATCATAACTTTTAGAAGCAAAGAGGATACAATAAATCAATTTTTTTTTTAAAAAAAAAGTCTGCAACTCCCAGGTCATGAAGCCCAAGAAAGTCTTTCTTCCGGAGATCTATTAAATCTTCACCAAGCAATGCTTTCATTTTCCCCCTTTCTATAGTTAGTTCAACGAACAACAATTTTTCACCAAAATCGGCACCCTTTTCACAAGGGTCATTGAATAACTTAAATACTTGATAGAAGATCAAGATAAAAGTCAAAACTCACAAAGCAAGCAACTGAGAAGATCAAAACCACGGCGAATTCACTTATCAAGCAATCATATAGAGAACCATCAGAATTGTGCGAAAAACGCTGGAAAAGAGCAGATCAATGTGTCAAAAAAAAGAAAGAAAGAAAGAAAGAAAGCTCACGGCGAAGACGGAGAAGGTGGAGGAGGGGTTTCCGGGGAGGCGGTGGCAGTCGGTCTTCATAAAGAAGTAGTCCTCCCCTTTCTTGGACTGCGCGGCGCAGCCGTACCGGATGCACGGCCTCTCCATCTTCTCGCTCTTCAGCTCCCGCCTTATCAGCGCCGCCAGAGGCACCAGATCGTGCTGCTGCCGGTGGCGCCGCCTCCCCTCCGCAACCGCCGCCGCCGCCATCTCTCCCTTCCCCTCGAGATTCACGCCCTCCGATCTCCCATCCCCAGGGACCCAGGCCTCAGATCTGGCACAAGAAAGCGATACTGCCGACGCCAAGAAGCAGAGATGGGCGACGGATGGGATCAACGCGGAAACGCGGTTAGCTGCTGACCGCGACGTGAACTGTACTCTGCCCTCCCCGTGAGATTCCACGAACCCAGGCACCCATCCACCATTAAAAAAAATGGAGCAACCCTCAGGTAAAATAAAAAAATAAAAAAAAAGTGAAAACAAACCCTTTTTGCAATTAAACCCCTTAAAAGAAAAGAAATATATGTATATATATATATATATAACTGTATGTCATATGTACTGATTAAGTATTGTTTAAGGATGATGAAGACATAATACCAACAATAATAATGAGATTACTAGAATACTTAGGGAGGACCGGAGGAGTAGTTGAAAAGCAGCTGTGCCCAGAAAAGAGACGCCTTTCTTCCGTCCCTCCCTTTTCTCTCTCCCCTGCTTTCTTTCCCCTTTCGACTTCTCTTTCACCGGAGGGGAAAAGAAAGTGATAAAAGGTCGCGGGACGTGGGAGGCGATGGGTGTCCCCGCAGCGGGTGAATTTCCCGTCTTGATTTGCCTTTATGTACATACGATACGATTATTTAAAATTGGAATAAAGATATTTTTTTACTTGCGCAAAATATAATATTACAAGCCTAAAATTCAAGCAATGCCAGATATGTGATAACGAAACATATAATATAATAAAAATAATATATAACGATTAAATTTTGTGAGGAATAGTTTATTGTGCATATGTCCAAACTTCAAATCTACGCAGTGCAAGCATGCATTGTATTCAAAAAAATATAATATAATAATTACTAATTTATCTTATTATATGACAAGAAATTCCATGAGTTGCATTATAATGACATAAAAATATATGATTTTTTAACAATAAAATAAGGATAAAATATTGAGAATTCTTTTTGTATTCTACGTTCTTGAATATTGAATTTTGCATAAATATCCTTTCAAAATTGATATTTGTATGTATATCCTCGCAAAATACTTGTTTTGCTATTCTGCTCTTTTTCTATCCTTATTTTTGCATACATACCAGCGATATCTAACGCCGTTAAAAAATTAACGGTTGCAAATTAAAATGAATAAAATATTTTTAATAGGCAGATGTACAAAAGAAAACTTTTATAAGATAATCGTGATGGAAGACAAAAAAAATAATTTTAAAATTTTATTTTATTTTTAATTAAAATAAATATGGATTTTATTAATGGTGTTGGTGTTAGAAGAACCGTTATATTAGGGACATTTGTGCAAAAATAATATTTTACGAGGGTACAGAAATAAATATAAATTTTAAGAGAGTATTTATCAAAATTTGAATTTCTATGAAAGTACTCAAGCAAAAAAAACCCAAATATTAATTGATTAAAACCATAAAATTAATCAATTAAAAATACCACTGTATTTGAAAATACTCTCTATAAAAAAATTCTCGTTGGAAAAATATTAGGTGACTTCATGTATGATTTACTAGAATTTTTTTGATGAATGTTAAGATTTTCCATAAACCTCACTACGAATATATATATATATATATATATATATATATATATATATATATATATATATGTGTGTGTGTGTGTATGTATGTATACATATATATGTATATATATGTATATATATATATGTACATATATATATATATATGTGTGTGTATATATATATATATATGTGTGTATGTATGTATGTATGTATGTATGTATATAAATATGGTTTAGAAGATCCGATGAGCTCTTAGGGTTCTCAAAGTTGTCTTTATGCGGTTGAACGGAGCTTTTAGTTGCACGTTATGTTTGCTTGGAAGAGAGTCGGAACAGTGCGCCGGTGTCAGGATTGGAAAATACTGGTCTGATATCTCATCGGCAAAGTTGTGGTTTTAAATTAATCAAGATCCGTCACATCCGTGGGCCAATGGGACGTAAATTCCGTTGTTGGAAGTCTTGGGCAGCGCCAGCCTTTCACATTATAGGGAAAAACGAAGCAACTCCGGCTAAGGAAATAAAATTGATACTTATATAAATGTAGCCCCACAACATGTCTTTGTCAATCTCCAAAAAAAATAGCAACGTAGTTCAGTCAGTCAAAAATGAATATTAAATTGGCGTTGATATAACAAAAATTAGAATTTATGCAACACTTATTCAATTAATTTCTACATGCAAAAAGATTTCCTATGTTGCTAGCGATAACACCTAAATTGAAGGTGCTTCCTTATATTATGTTATATATATTTAGAATATGAAAGTAAAATTTGATACATATTTATTTAAATAAACAAAAATGAATTTTTTCTACCAAGACTTAGATAATTTACTAATGGGAAGAAAATCTTGATGTCTGAAAAGAATATCAAAAACTGCCGGGCTATATTGCTGTCTTTGATTGTCTTATGCATCATGATCATACCCATCAGATTTGAAGGTTCCAGATCGTTGCTGAGAAAAATTATTAGTTGGATGAGGTCTGCTGGTTCAACGAGTTCCATCACAAAAGGGACACGCATTTGTGCGTATCCTTTTATGGTTGGACCAATAGATGGCTAAGCCGGTGGACCTGATTCAACCAATAATTGTGAAGGAGTTGATAAATAATTGGAGTCCGGAGGAGGGAGATATTGGATCAGATGCAATAATGTGGAAGAGGTGGAATATTATCTGGTTAGGGTTCAGACGGCCTAATCCACCGGCACCACTGTGCTTTGGACCTTGGGAAAGGGGAATTTGAAAAGAAAGGAGCAGGAGCCACCAGACAAACAAAAAGCACTGCCCGGAAACTACAACACAGGTTGCATCAGTTACAGGTCCCAATTTGGCCTCGCCAAAAGTGGACCCGCATTGGCTTCATGACGCGGTACAAGTTTTCATTGCCATGTGGTCTTCGACACTGCAAGAATATCTCCAAATTTCAGGAAAAAAAACTTCTTGAATCATCCAAAGTGTTCACTTAGCTAAATGGTTCTCCCAGTTGTTGTTGCATGAACAGATTGCTTGAGAAATATTTGATGATTCACAGATTTTATGCTGCTGTATTCATGAAGTAAGCTTTTATGGATTACATAGCTATAACCCTGTTTTTTTTTAAAAAAAAATTATTCTTTAATTTATACTTTTTATGAAATATTCATATTTATCTAAATTCCAAATTTTCGGTCTCGAAATCAAGCTGGTCGAGCAACTGGCCGAGTCTGGCCACGGTTTTTATGGTACTGTTAGATTCTTCATAAAGATTCCGCACTCACTGCACAGCAACGCCCTCAAAATCCTGCAGCTGATTACGTTATCAAGTGATCCCAATCGCATTTCAAGAAGCTTATCTGTGACCACCACCAACCAATTCTGTAGCACCAAAACCACCACATTCTCACATCAAAAGCATTAAAAAAAAAAAAGAACCCAAGTCTGCAGGAAGATTTTCTCAGATAGGTGAGCAGCTAATGGCATACATGCAGAGGAAGAACCAAACCCTCATAACCATATAGGAGCAACTTTTCATGGAATCTCATGGATCTTAGCAATTAAGACCAACATATTGTGAAAGGTTGATGTCAAAATTAAGGTCAGTGCACGCTTCATCAACTTAGATCATTGTCTCTTTATACTGCATAAAGCGCAAAAATCCACATCCAAAATGCTTACAAACATCTATGTAGGCAGCAATCTAATCTTCATTCAACGCACTAAAAGGAAACTTCCAATCAGGATTCAAGGTGAAGAGATTACTTTGGAAAGCTATGAAGATATTCACTGCTGTCCCACAACGACATCAAGGAGTTCTTTTTTTGGTAAATCTTTACCGGCTGCTACTCCAGTTTCCATGACAAGTATGGGCATATTTATGTTACTGTCAAAATATTAACTTACAACATCACTTTTCTGACAAAGGACCTTAGAGAACAACAAAATAATTATATGATTTTTACTGCTGTTAAAAAATAGACTCTGAAAGTCGCAACACGCTTGACGAGCTCTATGCATATCCTAAATGTTAGAATAAAATAGTCAATTACATTTTTTGGGGGAGAACCATAATATTCTCATGCTCTTTTCTGTATTCAAGCATTTTCCGGCCTGGTTGCAGAGAGAATTGTTGACAGTCAGTGCCCTGGATGACATGGTATGACAAGCAAGCATTTCATCAATTGGGTCTGAGATAACAATGATCTGTGTCCATCTGTTCTCCTGCATTAGTGCCCTCTCTCTCACACAATCAATGTGACCTTTAGATTTCAGGTGGACATTTGTGTGGTTCTGCTCAGGTTGGAAACACTTGATGTAAAAATCTTTTAATCATCTCATAACTCGTGAAAGTAATGACTGCAGTTGGGGTAGTTCTTAGCAAATTTGTGCCACAGCCACGATAGAATCCAGGGATGCCTTCCTTTTGAAATACTTTCTTAATACAGTCCGCCACACCTGTGTATTGGTTAGCAGTATCCCGTGCCTGGCCCTGCTCTTGCAGCCTGGACCGTACTACCTGATGAAGAGAAAATAGTAAATTTCATGAAAATGGCTTAAAACACATATAACATAATTTGTAATTGTTTCTCCCCAACATGGTTTTCAACTTGACAGAAAAAAATTTATAGGAGAACATCAGTTCTCAATCTTTTAGTCTGAGAAGAGAGTTCTTAAACCATCCATTTAATAGGCACATTCTGAATTGGCCTCATGGAAATCAAGTATCATAACTTCCCTTTTCCACAAGCTACCAAGCTAGAAACTATCGACTCTTGAGCCATTTAGCTGTGCTCTGAACTTGGAACTATTCTGGGGCTGAGGAGACTAAATAGGCGCATTCTAGTAGTAAGTTCTGCATGTAATCTGAGGGCATCTACCAGAAGAAGTCAGGCATACCTCATGAGGATATGTCATTGTGGAGGCAACTATTTTAGATAGTGAAGAAGCAATAGCAACACTTCCTGGACTGAGTTTATCCACAGTGGTATTATCTGGGAAATTATAACAGGTCAACAACCAAAATTGGAAAAAAAAAAGAAAGATAAAAGTTGGACTGGCCAAGTAAAGGCGGTCTAAAATTTTGTAATGCCAAAGATCACCCTACCCCTTCTGGCCAAGTAATACTTGATCTTTTCATATGCTGGAAATTGGATTGAAACATGACTAACCCCTGCTAAAGAAGGAAGAAGGCCACTGTGCACCACACAAGAAATAGCATGTCAAGGAAAGTACAGAACTAAATGGCCAAAAATTGAACAAAATAATTTATATGATCAATATTCATGGATTAGATGAACTACAAAATATCAAGACCTGTATAATCCTTGGAAACCTTCTTCATGCATAATTCTTCTAAAAGCAGACAACAGACTTCTGTAGGGTACCACTCCAGGCCTCATTGCTTGTGTCTGTCAGAAAAACAACGTAGATCATTAAATAAGGCAAAAAAAATTGTTCTACACTTTCAAACTATTATTTCAATTTATTTGCATTATATGTGAATGAGAAGGTATTTGGTTAAATGAAGATCATTGAGATGGGTCAACAAGCATGACAGATACATTTATAAGGTAAAACTAATCCAACAATAGACCAACAAGATGCACAAAAAATCAACAAGTCATAGTGCATAAAAAGCAACTGGATGATCTACTGCATTAAGTCCAATTGTAGGTTCGAACAAGTACCTCACCAACTCTCCTTTAGTCACTGTCCCTCCCCTTCAACTCTTCTTAAATACATCAATTCAACATTTCCAGCTTAGCCAATGGAGAAGGCGAATGTGGACTCTCCACAGATGATAAGAATCTTTTTAGTTCCTTGAGAATCATGGGTCACTCTAATAAAACTCATTGACAAATATACATATTCGAATCCTAAAAGATGACTTATAACAACCCTAAATCATTCTAAGTCCAAAATATAATGTTATATTGTCAAAGCAACTGTCAAAGACAAGATAGGACTCTTCATTAAACCTCCAAGAAAACTATGTAAGGACTTCCTGACTAAATAAATTCAATATCAATTCTTAATTGATAAACACAACTGGTAAGTGGTTATATTAAGTACACATGCCTTCCAATATGACTGTACTCCAAGTAACACAGTCGTGCTTTATAGGGACCCTCAACTGGATCCTACATCAGCCGGCTTCTGTCACATGTGAATCCTTGAGCATATTTTTATGCAAAGCTGACCTGATTGGAATTTTAGATCTTTGATCACAGAAATATAGTTCTGTTTTCAGTTTTGGCCTTTTATTTGCTGTCTTAGAGCTTTTACTTGTACATTTGACATTAGATGATCTGGTCTCATAATGTGAAAGATTTAGGTTGTTACATGATATGGAAATAAGGTGCCACATAAAGAGCCATTTTATAAAAACCTGGAAAAGAAGAAGTAGAGACGCAAGAGGGACTCAGAGATACTCCACCCTCTTAGGTGTCTTTATGTATGGCCCAACCCCTCTTCTCTCCACAGATCTTCATATGACTGGACAAAGAACAAAAGACCTAATTCAAGGACTTTTTGTTTTGTTTGCCTAGGATTTTTATGGTTCCACAGGAAATGAAATGAAAGAGATTGAGTTAGAGAGGAATGCTCTTTATCATTGTCTAGTATAGAAAAGAATATTCAAGGAGGAAAACAATGAGGAGATATAGGATCAAAATTTTCTCTAAAAGGCCTAAAATTTTTCTTCGCAAAAGGGTAGCAGTTTTGAAAGAAAATAACAAATAGGCAAGTGGTTCAAGATAACCGCACCTAAATCACTTGCTCTACAATTTAGTTCGACCAAATATGAGAAAACCCTCAAGAGTTCTTTTATTTTCTTGCTGATTTACTTATTTTCTTTTTTCTTTCTCGGCAGCTAATAGAGCCTTCGGCTTTAGTTACAGTTATAACTACAACAAGTCCTATGGTTGAATTAAGATTTGGAAGATTGAGTATGATCAGAAATTTTTCTATTATTCTGTTGAGCCATTATTCTCTCTTTCTGTTGCTTTCCTCTTAAAGATTATTTGTTAGGAAAATAGGACACGGAGTAGGACTTTATTTTAGCCACATAATATCGACATAACTGATTCAGGAGGTTCATCGGACTTGATACGGATTACTTTGACCACTACGAATATTCAAAAGGATCACCAAACTCGACGTGGAACACTTTGGCTACTACGGATATCCAGGAGGATCAAATTGGTATCAGAGCTATGCTCTTATCTGGTGGAATTCCAACTTGATCTAATCAGATCAAGTTGGTATCAGAGCTTCGGTCTTTTACATTATGGGAGCTTTAGCGCATGATCGAGATGCACGAGTAGTACAAGTGTCAAGAGAAGGACTATCCGTGCTTGAAGTACATTAAAGGACAAAGGTGAGTACGGCTACTACTTCTACCTCGATGGATGATGAGATGATGGAACGTCTCACATAACTAGAGGATAAGATAGCCCAACTCCCTGAGATTGTGTCTCGATTGGCGACGCCTTCAACACAAACACCAACAACTCTATCTTCTAGCAAAACCAAGTAGTTCATCCGCGAGGCAGGAAAGCAAGCATTTTTCCATCTTCAGTTTTGAATTAGCTAGAGCTAAATCTCCTAAACAAGGGGAGCTCTAATCCAGGAGGATCACCGGACTCGATGTAAACCACTTTGACTACTATGAGTATTCAGAAGGATCACCAAACTTGATATAAAATACTTTGGACTCTATGGATATCCAGGAGGATTACTAGACTCAACCCGGAACACTTTGGCCACTACGAGCAGGGCTAGACAGGATTCAAAAGCAAGATCCGCCACATCGGAAAGCCGAGTCACAGCCAAACTTCCAAAAGCTATAACTTGGTCATACAATGCCCAATTGAGATTATCTTTCTTTTGAAATTGGGTATCTTTTCAAGATCTACAACTAGGAGTTTAAACTAGGATGAAGTTCCACTGTTAGACTCCGAAATGGGCTGGTCAAACCGAAATTTGTTTTTTCGGATAAGACTTTGACTGGGCGTAGCTTTCTATTTAAAAGAATCAAGTGGAGCGACAGAAGGCAGAGTTGATGTAGAAGTCGAGATCTGCCTCCTCGAAATTTTTAGCTTTTTTCTATTAGAGATGCCTATTTTAGAAAAAAGAGTCCTATTAGGATTAGGAAGAGGAATCCAACCCAAATTGTGTTAGGACGGACCTCATATTATAAATAGAGGCTATGTACCATATTTTTTAAAGGATCAATGAAACAAAAGAGGACTTAAATCCCTACTTTCGAGTTTCCTTCATCTTCTTCTAGTTTTCTCTTGAGAGATGCGAGTTGAGTAGGTTGAAGAAAATCTTTCTTCTCCCGATTGGATCAATAACTGGAATAAATCTTATAATGAACTATTCCAATCAAACCTCCCTATTCTTGGAATAGCTATTTAATGTAGGACCTAGAACAGGGCTACTCTAGGATTTTTTTTTCCTTTTCTATTTTTTATTTGCCTCTTGGTTATTTTTCTCTCCCTTTTCATTCTTCTCTCACCTAATCATGGAACCCAATCCACCCCACCTTAGTGGTTGAAGGCCCTTTTTGTGGCTGACAAGCTCCTTCCCTAGACATTTGCATCCGCCAATCATCGACCCGACAGAACCCCTTAAGGTGACAGGCCCCTATATCACTGAGGCGCTTGGCATCAACAAGGCACTCCCCTAAAAAAAGCAAGGTGCTAATTAAATTAAAAAAGCTTCAATAAATGTAGTACAAGTAAATATTATATCTATCTGAAAACTATAAGAGTATAAGGTTATTTATTCATGTTTCAACTTCAAAAATCACAATTATCTTGTACAATAGATATCATGTTTGACTTCTTTCAGAATGCCGCATCAAAATACCACTTCCCATGCTATGCTTTTGAACAAAAGTCAGTAAAAATAAACCACTTGATATCCTTCAGTAGACACAAAAGTCAAATATGATAGCATAAATACCACTTCTCAAACATATTTGATGTTTCTAAACAAAATATAATCCAAAAAAGTAAATCATTAAACATCCTAGATTAGCCCTTTATTTATAAGGACCCCACTAGACCAAAATAACCTCCAAAGTAAAGTTAATAAAGATATAAAAGAATGGGCAAAAAAGTTTAGGAAGAATACTGTTAGACATTGGAGAGGCACTTGCCTGAACGTCTCTCGCTTTATCCCAAGCTCTCACCGCATCGCCTTATTAAACTTTCCTCACACGAGAACTACTAAGGCACTTGGGGGCTTCCTAGCATCGCCTGAGTGCCTGGAGAGCCTTTGATGACACTTATTGGGAGGTAGAGATTTCTGAAATAAAGAGGGAAGGTGTGGATCAACCTAGTGTAGGATTTCTAATATCCTTGAATAATGAAAGCCAGCGACCTTCCCCAACTTCCCTATAAGTCTTCCCTCTCTAGTCTTCTAAACTCTAAGAACTTCTCAACAGTCCAAGCGATACCGCATGGATAACATGCAGGTGCCCAAATGAGCGCTTAAATAGAAGCAAGATTTTAAAGCTTATCCTAAAAGTGACATTCTGGCATCTTTGGACAAAAAGCCCTCTAGTATGGCATTACCAGACACAAACTTCGGCAAAAAGATCACGTAAAGACCATGAAGAACTTACTTTAAGCAACACAAATACACACATCATCAGCCCAGTCTTGCATGCATGTCCGAGTTGGGGGTGAGTTGGTGACTCTGGTCACGCATGTGTATATGTGATATGGCATGGCAATATCATAGAACAAACCTGAAGTCTGGTTTTAACAACCCACAATGGATTGGTCACAATAGATGTTGCAGCTCCAGCACCAGATGCAGCTATAATGTTTGCACCAATTGAGAAATGATTATTTCCATCTACTGCACATGCGAAAAATGTCAAAAGTTAAGTTTAGACCATTTTTGAAATTACCTACAAACTATAAGTTTTTAAGACTATATTATCTAACATAGGAGCACATTATATAATTTCCAAACTTATGGAAGAAAATAGAAGATTTAATTCTTAAGGAAAATCTAATTAAAACAAACCATGTGATTGAAGTAGGCCTTTTAGCTGATCATAAACAGTGAAATATACCTGGAAATGAAACAAAAATGTCGGTAAGGTTAACCAGATGTAATTACAGGAATCAAGATTCTTATACAGTTATATAGTTAAGTTCAATTGAATATTAGAGAATACTTCTCTCGATAAACTGACCTCCATTATAACTATGTCTACACATGTGAAAGTTTAATATTAGAGTACCACTAAAGCATTAGCTCAAATCATATCAAGAATTAATAAAACAAAAGAAAGAAAAGTACTTGCAGATTTCTAAGTTTCATAAAAGGAAAAAAGGTAATTCAAGTCTACTGTGTTATTATTAAGAAGCACAAAAGATATACTCACTGCCCAGGTTGGAAGTAGTGCAGTAATTGTTGGAGAGAGACCACGATACAATCCTTTGACGCCTTCATTTTTTATTACATGTTCTAGGCTTGAAATAATGACACTACCTAATTCATTTGAAAAAAGAGAAAATATTTTAACATTTTAAAAGATCACAAAAACCAAAGACATAATCTGTGAATCAATATGTGATCATGAGTCTCATTATTCCATATGCATCCATGTGAATACTAGCAGCTGACAATTCAAAAAAAAAAAAAAAAGCACACAATGTATTGAACTCAGCAAGATCCATGAATTAGCCCCACAATCCTTCATACACAAAATTCTCTAAGCTAATTGTCTAACCTATAGAATGTGATCTACCTTGATTTTGTTGATGTTTACATATAAACATAAGAATTTACGAGTCCCTAGGATGCACTAGATAACATGATTGAGAAAACAAACTATCCTACCTATTAAAACAACTGAGAATTCAAAAATCAGCCAAAGCTCAGGAATAATGCTCTGACTTTTTGAAGATAGGAGGAATTAGAAAGGCCTGAGAGTTATAAAATATATTTTTCTGCTTTTATTCCACAATCTGGGCAATTTCTCAAGCCCAAAAAGAGAATACAAGTATTATAGACAAATAAGAGATAGATAGAAGGAAAAATCATAAATGTTTATTATTCTTAACCATAACTGTAATTATTTTCTTCTTCTCTTTTTATAGCTAAGTATGTAATAAAACCTAGGAAACAGGACTGCTTAATTTACTAGCACACCTAGACATTCTACCTAGAAAAGGAATACGAAAAGAAGAAACTAAAATAATTTCAAACATTCTAAAAATAGCAAATTATTTATCACTATAGAAGCCAGCAAAAAGAGCAATTACAACTCCCCCTTCAAAATACAATCTTAATAAAGTTTAAAATTTTCCTAAATTGATTTGTACCTAAAGTGGGACCAGTAGATGCTTATATTTCCTAAAAAAGATGCCAAAAGCGGACAAAAACAACAGCCTTATAATCGAATTCAAAAGTTAAAAGAGAATATAAAATAACTAAACTATTTATCCTAAAACTAAAAAAGGAAAGAAAACTGAAAATAAATAAATTAACTAAGCCTATGAATCATCAAAGTGTCTACAGTTTAGGAAAGATTCAGCTACTCTAGCAGTGTGATTAGATCTTATCCAGTTGTCTTCTTGTTAGGGTTTTACGAGGTCACAGTGGGTACATATTTAGCTATATGGAGACAGACCCCTTACCATCTCTTTTTTGTTTTACGTTTTCTTCTGCTTTTCAATCATCATGCATATGCATGTATGTAAGATGTGATTTTTGTGCTGCATCAAGCAGACAGTTCAAAAATTCTCTTAGTTTTAAGCAACTGAATAGCAAAAAGGATACCACATCAAGTCAAGCATTAGTAGAAGAAGAGGACACGGCAATACATGTGAGTGTGATTATGGCAAGGATAACCACTATAGCTTCTTAACGCATAAAGTTGATGGAGAATTTCTGATGAATCCCTCACTCTAAATCTATCATTATTCTCCAGCTGTTGTCATCCAAACCACTAGCTTCCTTAACTATGATTCCTAAGTACTTGCGCTGAAAATCTAGTAACACCTCAAAGTTCTAAGCAAAGGGAGCACACGAACAACTTTGGTGGGGTTTTACTAGAAATGTACCACAATTTGAATTTTGATGGAACATCAGATGATAATTAAAATTTAAACTGGATCATCACGTGTTCTTCTTGAAGGCAACTCCTGCTACTGCATTATCCATTTTACTAGCAGCAGAAAGTGAAATGACTCAGCTGCTCAGTATACCAAGTAACGCAGGGAACATATCTAGCATATTCACTAAATTACCAATAAGGAAACTGAGGGTATTTCAGAATATTATTTAACAAGAGACTTTTAATATCCATATAGGTGATTGATATACAAAAGGATTTCCTTGACTAAGAAAGCCAAAATGAAATGTCAAAAGATATTTAGTATTCGAAGCGTTGGAGAGCTGTAGTTTAGGAAGCATGAATGCTTAAAATTGCATGTCATGTTCATATGCAATGCCTGTTGGATACCAATACTTAAATCTGATAATGCTAGGATACGGGTCAGATAGTTATTTGAACAATCCTGTTCTTAAAAGTTGAAAAACAGGATACTTGTAATTGCAACATGAGATTCTGGACAATTTTGTTTGCGAGATCCACATCTCAGTGAATTCACTTATTTCGTCGAAACTAGAAACCTCTTTACACCCGCTACAAGCTATCTATTATATCTAGTTTGACACGACAACCAAATCAACATTCAAAAAATACATATGCCTTCAAATTACTAAATACAGAAACTAGAGAAAGGAAAACGAGAAAGAAAGAAAGAAAGAAAGGAGAAAAGGAAAAAGGAAGCATACGCCGAGCAGGAGGGGGCATTTTGGGCAGGCCATGGACCTGAAACCTCGTCTTGATCACATCCAACGGGCATACAAATGTGGCTGCTATCGCCCCTGTAGCAGCAAACCAATTCGAGCATCACACAAACCAAGTACTTATATACACAAATAATCAAACAAGAAAGGCGAGAATCTAAGAGCACTGAAAGAAAAGAGCGGAATTCTGAGAACAAGCCTGCAGAGGCGCCGGCGACAGCATTGAAGATGAGATCTCGGGTGCTGGACCTTCCATGGGATTCTCGCGACATCTTGAGATCTCACGGGGCCGTTCCGGCGATCGCCATCGCAAGGTCCCAAGGTTGAGCCTTAAATCAACGCATAGAAATTAAGGGGGGATGGGTGGGTTGATGAAAGGCGAGAGCAAAAGATAGAGAGGTGAAGAGGAGGAAGGCTGGAGGGCGGGGACCGGAAGATGAACAGGGGGTTTGCTGCACCGAGAACGCTCCGGCCGAAATTCCTTCTGTTGGTGAACGATGGGCACCGATCGGAGAGAAAAATGACGCTAACCAGTTGAGGGGCCCCCACGTGTTACCGCACGAGAAGGGAGAATCAATACGCTTCTATAAAGTAAGTATACAACTCTAATACTGTATAATTTTCAAATGTAATATAGTAATATAATAAAATATAATAACTGAAAAAATTAATAATTAAAATTTTGCTGCAGGCTAAGTAACGAGCTTTAATAATAGTTGAGCAAAAACTTCTACCATTACTACCGGAATGCAAGATTTATCAATTTGTCTGGTAAACTATTTGGAGCTCATGTAGCCCATGCCGGATTAATTGTATTCTAGGTCGGAGCAATGAACCTATTTGACGTGGCTCATTTCGTACAAAAAAAATTCATGTATAAACAAGGATTGATTTTATTTCCACACCTAATTACTCCATATTGGGGTAGGTCCGGAAGAAGTTATAGATACTTTTTCATATTTTGTATTTGGAGTATTTCACTTAATTTCCTCTGCAGTTTTAGACTTTGGCGATATTTATCATGTATTTTTTGGACCTGAAACTCTTGAAGAATTTTTTTTTATTTTTCAGTTATGTAGGAAAAGATAGGAATAAAATTACTACAATTTTGGATATGTACAAGAATTCCATCACTAATATTGATGTCAATAAGCTAGCCCTACACCATATGCAAGGCATCATTTCTTATTTATTTATTTATTTTAACTATTGTTGAAATGCAACACATGTACCAAATTTTATTGGAGGGCGCAGTATCTCCGACAATGTCCTCATTGCACAGGAATTTATGTTTGATCTAGGTAGGGCCCCGATGAGGAGGAGTTTGATGGGAGTCAAGCTTGATATGGAGAGGGCCTACGATATGGTGCATTGGGACTTTGTGCAGCAGTCTTTGCTGGGGTTCGGTTTTCATGAGACATGGATTCAGTGGTTCATGGGCTGTGTTAGGGTTCCATCGTTTGCCATCCTGGTGAATGGCACGCCATCTTGTTTCTTCGAGCCCTCGGGAGGGCTGCGACAAGGATGCCCTCTATCCCCCCAGCTATTTATTATCTGCGCGGATGCATTGTCTAGAGCATTGTGTCCGGCGATGATCACTCAGGAGCTGGAGGTGTACAGACCCGTGGTAGGTGCTCCCCTGATTTCCCATCTATTGTTTGCTGATGATTGCTTGTTGCTAGTCCGCTCGTCGCGGCAGGACGCCCGAGTCAGGACAGCGGGCCAATTTTTCGAAGTCAGCTATTTGTTTTAGTCCAAAGGCCAGACAGGCGGTGAGGCACTCTATTATGGAGATATTAGGGGTGGGTGAGCAGGATGGCACTATGAGATACTTGGGAGTCCCGATTTCAGGCCAGCGGCTGCGAGGTAGGGACTGCTCTTCACTTGAGCTCAGCATCAGGCAGAGGCTGGAGGGCTGGTAGATGCACTCTCTGTCTATGATGGGCAAGATCACAATGGTTCGATCAGTTCTCTCTTCGATTCCTATTTACTTGCTCTCCAATTCCTTCATCCCAGTGTCATTTTTGAGGTCTATTGAGTAGCTTCTTAGAAACTTCATCTGGGAAAGGCATGGAGGCAGAGGTGGCATCCACTTGTTAGCATGGGAGGTGGTATGTCAGCCTATCAGGTTTGGGGGTCTAGGTGTGCAGTCCTTGTTGGAGAGGCGAGAGGTGTTAGCAGCCCGATACGTCGCGAGATTTATTCTGGAACCTGATAGTATCTGGTCCTCGTTGATGAGGGCGAAGTATGGGATGTTGCTGCCTGGTGTGAGAGCTACTCACTACCACTCACAAGTGTGGAGGGAGATGTATGCCAGAGCTATGTTGGTCCTTCTGGAGATTAGATGGGCTATTGGTGACGGTCGATCCATCAATGTTTTGGAGGATTGCTGTATGACTGTGCAGCCGCTCGACCGTCTGCCGACCTTGGTGGTTTCGGGACGATTGGCGGGCCACACGGTTAGTGATCTGATGTTTTCAGAGGAGGGCCGAGGGAGGGAGGAGTTGATTCGGGAGGTCTTTGGGGAGCACTTGACGGAGATGGTCCTGGCCCTCCCGATGCCGACTCGAGGGGAGCCTGACAGGTTAGTGCGGGCGCCGACGGGGTGGTCGCGGGTGCGCGCGAGGGATCTACAGGTTCTGTTCAGGGGAGAGCCAGTTCAACAGATAGAGGGAGGGTGGATTTGGAGGATGCGGACTCATCCACGGATGGCGCTTTCTTTTAGAAGGTGGCCCGGGGCTGCCTTCCTACCAGAGCATGCTAGTCCGACGGGGTATGCGGATTTCGTAGTGTTGCGAGGTGTACACGGACATTGAGGAGATCATTGGGTACGTTCTTCTGCAGTGTCCCAAGGCTAGGGAGATATGGAGAAGGTCACCAGTCCCTCTTCCCCAGTCGGTGGTGTCGGTACATGATCTGCTGCAGTTGTTGAGAGACTCATTCCGGCGGCCTAGTTCATGTTGAGGCAGGTGTACTTAGAGCATGTCTGGCCTACCACATCTGGTTGGACAGGAATGCAGACTTGTTTGAGGGCAGGAGGTCCTCACCGAGGTTGGTGGTGGTTAGAGCAATGCTTCAGGCTGCGGAGGTGATCTCATGCACTGCTATGTGTTCTCTTGGGATGGCCGGGGATATCTGAGGTATTCGCTTCGCTGTTACAGCACCCAAGTTTGCTTTTATTTCTTGGGCGCTCCACCCCCTGGTTTTCTCAAGGTGAACTTTGATGGTAGTGTGGCGGTAGATGGGAGGTCAGGAGGGGTTGGATTTATGATTAGAGACCATCGCGGTAGCCTGGTTGCAGCAGGGGGTCGTCGTATGCCAGGTCTTATCGTAGTTGGGGCAGAGCTTCGAGCAGCTTGGGAGGGGATATCATACACGAAGCGGGTGCTCGGTGCCGAGCGGGTGTACATCGAGGGAGACTCATCGACGGTGATCGAGTGGATACGGGGTGCAGACCAGTATGGGGATGGTCATCCACTTATACGCGATACACGCAGGTTGGTTGTTGAGTTGGGCGAGCATCAAGTTGCTCATGCTTTTCGGGTGGCGAACAGGGCTGCAGACTGGGTCGCCTTCAGAGAGTTCTTGTAGACATCTATAGTAGAGCTCCCGCCCTCATTGTACTCTTTACTTTTTTTTAAGTTGGCAGGATGTACTCTCGTTAGAGCTATATGAATTGCCATTTTCACAAAAAAAACTTTTTAATAGCTAAATTTTTATTATATATTAAGTAAAGTGCTTTAATGATGGCCGAGCAAATGATACGAAGCACATATCTAGCGAATGAAAAAGTTGGCAGAAATGGAACCTTTATTTTAGATATATGTGTGCATATAACTTATATAGTGCGCATGATATATCTTTCTTTAATTTTTTAATCTATTTTTAAAATATAATATAGCAAGATGAAAGTCAACCCAATTGAGCCCATTTATACGATGTACAGGGTTTAGGTTTATAATTTTTGATTTGTTTAATTGTTTAGACCTATTGAATGAGTTAAGTCAATATATTCGTTCATGTCAAATGGAGTTAATGGACACATGTTTGACATGTTTTCCTAAACGAGTTGCCCGTGTCATGTTGCATGACCCATTTATTAAATGAATCAAGTCTGTGTGTCCATTTTTATCCATTTTAATTAACACATCAAGTTCAAATTGATAATGTTTCTCTTTAACTAATGTTTCCATCTAATCCAATTCATTGTCACCCCTAACTAAAATTAGTATCATCTTTAGTATAAAGTTCAGCCTTGACAAATGATACCTATACTTCTCTATCCTTTTTTTCTTCCTTCAAGAAAACATTGCTAGAACAAATAACTTTCAATCTATAGAACAAAGTCCCAACATTATCCGCATCAGTCAGTAGAGTGTACGCAAGTAGGAAGTTAGAATCACAGAATTTAGCCCAAAATGATTAGTGGAAAGGTATTTTTTTGGTTTCCTTAGTCTTGTATAAGTACCCAAAATTTTCTCAGCAAATAATCAATATGGGATTAAATACACACCCGTACAAAATCTTACATACTTCCCTCGTTCAACTCCTGACATCCTTATCAGGTTAAGAGTTTAAATCCATTCAAATCTAATTACAAGCATTACGATCCGCCCAAAGTCAGCCTCTATGAACCTGTACTGCAGTGTCTCCTAATCTACATAGACTATGGGTCGAGTTCGCTCTAATACTATTTGTCACACCAATGATTTCACTCAAAATGGCTAGCCGAAAGGTAATTTTTGGATTTCTTAGCCCCTTACGGGTACCTAAATTTTTTTCGACGAATAACCGATGTTGGACTAAATACACGCTCGCATAAGGCCTCATAGAGAGCCTATTCTTTGGTTCTAATGGAAGGTAATAATTTGGGAGTAACCATTGCAAAGACATCAATACCATGCAAAGTATTTGTGAAAGAATTAAAAGGTTAAGTTAGTGTCTGTTTTATGATTAATTCCACGAACTGTTTGAGAAGTTGGCGAGCTGAACTACGGAAGCTTAGCCCTATGACATCGAAAAAATACTCCATGTGTAAATGAAGCGTAGTTTACACTTCGGGGATTTGACAACATAATAAAGTAAGGTGGTTAAACGAACAACTTGTACTGCTCGACGACACCCTCTTGAATTGACCTCGGCCACGTCCGAAAACCGGACGCCTTGCTGTCTCTTTACATCAGCGAATATGACTGCCACCGGCAGCCAATCGTAGCAGCATCCTGGGGGCTGGGGACCGTTGTAAAATTTTCAAAATCTAAAATGTTTTACTTTTTTCACATTTTATCCTCGGATGACTCTAACCCGTTGCTTAGCCCTAGAGATATTAGTTATCTGACACATCCACCAAACACAAGGATTCTTAATTCCTGCAATGAGAGCATCATCCAATAATCCAATCTAATGACCAAATATTCCTTGCAGCACATGAGAGCATTGTTGTTAATGGCTGTAGTTTTGCGAGCCAGAAATTGGCAGTAACTATTGGCATTTTTTGTTAAGGGCAAATAAATTAATTTGAACAAGTCCAAGCAATCATATAGAAATCCTACTAGGGTTGATATCCAAAATTTTAATGAAGTCATCATTCTATTGGTTAAATTGTATTGATCCATGGAACTTGATATAAAGAAGTCTATTAGCATTAAGCTTACACTAATAATTAAAGAAGTAGATGCAAATCCATTTGCCTTGCTATTATCATATAAATGCGTGAACTGCAAGCTCTGGACCACCCTCGTGCATATGCCTACACTTAACTATGGTTGTATAATTGAAACGTTCGTATGTCTCCATCACTTCGTATTGCTTACCTTTCAATTTTATTTTCTTTTTAAACTGTTTTGCGTAACCAAAACACTAATTTTCATTACTTTTGAAATCCCATTTAATCCCAATTTGAACCTTTAATAGAAAAATATTAGAAGTATAAGAATATTCCAAAAAAAAAAAAAATCATAGCAAACGGTCAGCATCTGGTATACCAAATCTTGACCATTCACTCAAAATTAAAGCACAATGTGCATGGCATATGATGGAATCATAATTATGTATATACTCATGCAGCACATCATCCGTGTCAATTTTATTTTCGAGGGTGTGATTCAAATAATCCTTTTGATGGCAGAAATGAAACAAACTGTGAACCACAGCTGAGCCATTTATGGACCTAACAAATAATTTATGACAGCGACCAAGTAAAAATGAGATGAACACCAACTAATGTAGCTTCACCATCCCCACATTAATTTCATTTTCATCTTAAACACTAAGAGAAACAGTAAAATTTCTCATGGTTCGCTCATTGCATTTTACACAGTGAGCATGTGTGTGTCGGTCCCTGTCATCAAGCAATGAACTCATCAGTAGCTTAGAATCAGCTTCCATCATTGACTCTGTGGCAAATCTCTGCAAGAAAAAACCAGAATCTTTTACGAAGAAATAGATACAACCACAACGACAGCAACAACAAAAAAGACACCGAATAGAAGAAAAAATAGCGAAAAATACATCCAACGATCTCCCAAGTCCCAACACTATGTTTTTTTCCTGTTTTTTTTTCTTCAAGCAATTCTTCTGCTTAGAATCACTCAGGAATGGTGACGAGTACGGGCCGCCAAGCCCGCCGCAGCAACCGATACCGAAGCCCCCCGGATCCAGACCTCAGGCCGCCGCCGCTGCCGCCGCCACGGAGCCGGCCGGCGAACCTCCCGACCGCCAGCCCCCCGAACCCGAACCTCCTCGCGACGCCACCACGACCGCCCCCATCCCCGCCACTGACACGGCCGCCTTCGCCCCCTACTTCCCCTCCCACTGCCGGAGGCGAGGACACGAACAGATCCCTGAGCGTGTGGCTCAGGAGCCCCTTCTTCTCCCCCGGATCCTCCGTCTCACCAGCGGCGGCTGGCTTCGCCGGGGCGAGCAGCGTCCGGCCACACGACCGGCCGAGGAGCCTCCTCAAAGTCTTCCGCCGACGGAGGCGGAATGCCGGGCTCGCGGCCGCGGCCGCCGCGGCGGGGGCGGGGCTCCGGGATGGGCTCCTCGCCGCCGTGGCGCATTGCGTCGCGAGAAGCTTAAATTTCTGCAACGTCGCCATCGAATCTCTCCTCTTTACATTGGATTTGGGTTTCGGTCTGGGGAGGCGAAGAAAGAAGCGTCGGAAGAAGATAGGCAGCGTTGAAAGCAGGAGCTCTGGCTGCTCTTTATGTGGACGGATCGATGAGATGAGGAGGACGAGGAGAGAGGGAAGCGCACGCGCCACGTGGATAGAGGTTGCGGTCGCGTCGCTTTTCGTAAAGAAGAGAGAGAGAGAGAGAGAGTGGTGGGGAAGCCGGCCGTCTCAGTAGCCGGGCTGACGGTTGCGGGCTACCATGTCGCGCGCCAATAATCGAAATGGACGCTTCAGCCGCATGATTTCGCTGGGCTACCCAAGCATCCACATCCTACAACCGTGAGGTCGTTTTAGCTTCATACCTATCGCAAACACAGACCCAGACCCAGTCCGAAGTTATGAGAATTACGGTGGAAAAAATGATCCACAAAACACCATACATACAGATAAGCTGTAAATGCTCACAACTCAAAAATCATCCAGCTTGAGGGCTTAATCAGAGCATCAACAGAAGCCCTATATACTATATACATCCCCCTTGATCTGAAACTCAATTAGCGAAACGTTATGATTACCTTTACACATACACGTCAAAGCCTGCTAAGTTGGAGATACAAGCCTCTGCGGATCATACATAAGAAGTTCTTAAGAAGCAATTCAGAATTTAGATCACTCACTGGTGTTAGGTGTGCTAGACTTGCTCACCCACTTGGCGGTAACAGAGTCGGGTGAGAATGGTGCAATGTTCTTGAGCAAGCCAGCATCATCACGGGCATCAGTCGCCCCTTCCTTCTCGGCCTTGCGACCCTCGCTCTCTATCTCTGTCAGCACCTCGAGGACCTCTCTAATGGGCGGCCTCATTTCTCCGTCCGATTGCAAGCACCTGAAAGCCAGTTCCACGACCATGGTTATCATCTTCTTTGTCGCCCAATCCGACTGATACCCAAGATCCGGGTCGACCAGCTCGTCCAGCTGACAGTTCTGGATCTTGTTGATTGCCATGCTGGCCAAGTTGATCTCATGCCGGCGCCGCGTGATGTCGACGGCCGGCTTCGAGGATATGAGCTCGACCAGCACCACTCCAAAGCTATAGACATCACTTCTATCGGTGAGCTGGTAGCACTGGTGGTACTCAGGGTCCAGGTACCCCGGCGTGCCCTGAGGAGCGGTGGACACATGGGTGGCATCAGTGGGAAAGAGACGTGAGAGCCCGAAATCAGCGACTTTTACATGGAAGCTGCCGTCGAGCAGAATGTTGTTTGTTTTGACATCGCGATGTATGATCGGTGGTTCGACGGCATGGAGGTAGGCGAGCGCATCCGCGGTCTCGATGGCGATGCTCAAACGCATAGGCCAGGTAAGAGAACGCTCGCTCGCTCGGGGCCCGTGAAGGTGGTCTGCGACGGTGCCATTGGGCACGAACTCGTACACGAGGAGGAGCTCGCGGCTGCGGCGGGAGGTGCAGCCGTAGAGGCTTACCAGGTTCTGGTGGCGGAGGCCGGACAGGATGGCGATCTCGTTCATGAACTGCTCGACCCGCTTGAAGTTGTTCTCGTATAAGCGTTTGACTGCAACAACGCGGCCGTCTCGGAGCTTTCCTGAAGAGAAAGAAGGCAGTGAGGCTAGCAGCAGGCACAAGCAAGGATGAAGAAGGGACAAAGGGGTTGCAGGTGCTCTGTTGGGAGCCATTTGGAGCTGCCGAGCAAGTACCCTTGTAGACGGTGCCAAAGCCTCCGTCACCGAGTTCTTTGGAGGAATCAAAGTGGTTCGTGGCCTCCTGGAGCTCCTCGTAGGTGAAGACATGGGTCTGGTAATGGATGCTGCCCAATTCAGGGTCCTTCGATGATGCCTCGAAGGAGGAATTCCGGATGAGGTCTTTGGAGGACGGGGAATGCTGCTTCCTCTTCTTGTACCTAAACCACAGAACGCAGAGGACGCCCGCTATGAGGACGACTCCGGCTCCAGCAGACACACCTGCTGTTCACAACAATACAAAAGCAGCAAGAGAACTAGTCAAAGGAGGAGAAATAGAAGAACAGAATTAAGAGCTCTGAATTGTTTCAATGCTTCATTCACTGCTACAGGAGATTCACCAGCTCTTGGAACGAGCAAGCAGTCTTCTGGAGTGGATTGCTTCCCCCCTAAGAGAAGCAATCCTAAAGTCATGTCGTAATTATCTTCTCCAAAAGCCTAGTGACTTGTTCACTGAAGAATACGAGTCCAATTTGTAAATCTCTACAAGCATTTCTTTCTAAAGAAAGCAAAATTAACCTGCAATAATTCCTTAACAATTGCCTCCATCGATATGATTTTCTCTCTTTGATATTCTATGAAGCTCAATATATTGGATACGGATTATAGAATCCGAGATAGAAATAGGTTTAGGATCAGTGGAATTAAGCAATCAACTCGGCACAGCTTTAGCTTAGAACAATACAGCATCTTCTGTTTTGAACATTCAAACATGAGCAAATCCATTGGCTTATGTATTTCCAAAGAACGTTTCCTCTTCTGTTATCTGAAATTAATGAGCCATAGTTTTTACCAAGATTTGTCATATCAGTTGCCATTTATTGACCTGAATTCATTAGCGTCTTGCTTGCTCAAAACAAATATAAAAAAAGAATTCATCAGTGTATTTGGAAAAAGTTGATATTGGAATTGGCAAAAGAAAATTCAAATGAACAACTCCGGGAACACTGCATGCCTACCAATCAAATGGGCAACTGTTACTTCATTTGCAGTACAAATAAAGAAGCCTAAGATACGATAATTCTCTTAAGAGATGGCAGGTAGAGATGTGTTACCTATTATAATCGTCTTCGTTTGTTTCTTACTTCCTGCGGCATCAGAAAACAATTACCTTCAAACTGTTAGAAACTGATCACCATGATTAAAAGAAATACAATCACATCATCCACTTTTCTTTCTACATCCAATTGACAAATTAAATGACTATTTTTCATATACAGGCCTTCACATAAACTATTTCTTCAAGAAAAAAAAGAAAAATAAACCAGAAAATATTGCTTAAGTTAGCAGCAAGTGATGCAAATTATAAAAGCATGATTCAAGCTACTTCAACATTTACAGGTCAGAAAGCTGAGAGATGTCACTTTCTTTATCTTCACTGAATGACAACTTTCAGGCAAACTGATGGGGACTAGAGGTATAACAGTAAGCAGGAAGATCATGTTTCGGTCGATCCTTCAAATTTCATGGAACGAATATTAGATTATAGTCTTTGCAAAGAGTGGAACAATGGAACTTGTCAAGATATTCTGATAATCATGACCTCTCTGCTTGCAATTGAATACAGATTGCTTAAAGCTTATAAGTAGAGAAAGTTTGGTAATTTCGACATGATGGATAGCGGAAGAGAAATTGTATAGGAAAAAAGTCGGATCCCCAAGAGATATAGCTGAGATTGAGGTCATTAATTATGCATGCCCCTTCAGGGTATGAGATATTTTTCAGAGGGTAAAAGAACCCATGCCGATTGAATTGGATAATAGGTGTCTGATTGATACATTGGATGTAATGAAGTTTTCGGCATTCCAGACCTGTATTGTTTGTAAGGAAGGGGTATCTGATACAATGGTGAGATTTCCACAGTGAAACCTGGTTGTAGGACGTGAACAAACAAAGTTAGGAAGAAGTAGAAAAGGAGAAATGAAAAGGCAGGCATATGAAACAACAGAAACTATTCCAATCATATTTTCCTCCGCACAAAGTAAAAAAAGAAACTTCCAATATATCTTTAAGAAAACCGTTAATGAGAAAGGGATTTGATTTTATGTAGCAGGGACAACTACCGACAGGACTAGCAGAGGGGTAAAGATTAAAGTGAACACAAAAGCAAGCCAACTAAATCCTATGCCGAGAAAGGGAGGATCCTAATGTCTGTGTTATCTATCCTGATTATTTGGGCTTGAAGAAGAGTTGGGTGAACTACGGAGAGAGAAAATGAACAAGAGAAAGGTGTGAGAGCTCCTCACTTTTTCTTGCTGACTGCATAATAAGCCTACTTGGGCCTCATGGAAATATGACCGTCAGAATGTATAATGTGTTTCTGGAGAGAGAATTTAGATGCATTGAACTGGTATCCAACAATATGGTTCTTTACTAAGATAATTTATAGATAGAGAAGAATAGAACCAAACAGATAATAGGGAAGGAAACAAAATGGAAAATTTTTGCAATAATATGCACAGGATCAGGAAACAAGGAGTTTAAAACAAAAATTATATTAACTTAGTATTTCTTTCACGGATTGGTCTATCAATTAGTGAAGATAAGCATGATGCTTAATGAGTAATTTGGTTTATTAGATGATAGTCTTGAGTCAAAGTCTTCCCAATTGTCTTTTTGCACCATGACTCTGTACATGTCACTTTCATTGAATAAGAAAATTTGTATTACATCTAATCTTACAGGAAGATGTTTGTTTGCATCCAGTTCTTACAGTTGACTTGAGTGGAGAGTGAAAATGATCATAAAATCGATGAAAACAGAAGGTATTGGTTTTGAAGAACAGGAGAACATATGACACCATTTTCTATTTAAATTGTTTATGCTACATGGATGGGCAAGATACTAAAAGATATCAGAGCAATTACAGAGAATATAGACCAAGAAATTTTTTGAATATTCAATCAGCCCACAATTTTCAACAATTTGTTGGGGAAAAGCAATGATATCCCTAGAAGATAAAGTATAATATGAACAAATTTAAATATGCAAGTGAGTTACTTTTGGCAACACAATTTTATTCATTGCATTATTTAGTGCAAATGTAACTATGGTATGAAAAAGTTAAAAAAAAATAATTAGAGGATAGAACTTTCAAATTAGATCTATCATGTAGCATGCAAAAAGCATTATCGTTTCATGTGCTTTTCCATATTTTTTGATCCAAAAGCAATGGTCAAGTATATTAGTACTGCTCTGTATTATAAGAAAAATAAAAATGATAGATTAGTTTCTTTTTACCCTACGATTCAGAACTCCTATCTCACAAAATTCACATTAACATGTGAAGTACTTCGGGCATATTACTAATACTAGATTTAATCCATGTCATTTCTCTAAGTCAGTGTAACTTCTCATTTATTTCTACTCTTTTCTGCTACGAAGTCTGTTTATTACTGTGACTCCTAGGAATCTCTTCCTGAAAGGGAAAAAAGGATAGTAGATAGCTCTTATTTTTTCAGTTCGAAGGTTTCTGCTATCTCTTGTGGCCGATTCAGGATTTAGATCACTCATTTCAAATATCTGTTTATTGATTGATGACAGATGGTTCATGAATCAAACATTCAGATGAGAGAAAAATTTAAACATATATATCAAGCTTGATAATGACTATGTGTAGCCAGGCATAAACAATTGAAAAGGTTGAAGAACAAAAATAAAGAAGCAAAGAAAAGCAAAACAATTGGAAAGTAAATTTTAAAAGCCACGGAATAGGAAGTTGATTACAGTTAAATTCCATTAATAAAACTGACAACCAAAATAAAATACAGATCAAAGGGAAATTAAACTTTTACATCAACATAATATTTAGAAGTAGTTATGTGTTTCTTCCTTGATTCTATGATTTTGTTTTCACATTTCGAATGCCAGTACAATAGATCAACCAATTGATAATATAATATTTATAAACTAATAGTTTCTATTATCTGATAATTTTAGAGAACCAAGTTGGTTTCAGGGTTGGTAACTAAAACTACCTTATATCAACTAGGTATCAAGTAAGTTTAACTTCTGAATAATTAAATACTACTAGTTATTAATATCGGATTGGGATCTGCCCAAGCTTTCCCTCAAGACAATACTACTAGTTACTTGTTGAATGTACATAAGTATTCTTCTATATGTCCACAACAGTTTTTCATTTTTTGTTATTGACACCATATATGAAGTGTCTTCTATGCAGCAGAAATGAAAAGCATACAAGAAACCATTTATATCTGTGATAGTTGTTTTTGTGGATTTTAACATTTAGACATCTGATACTTGGACATTGATGTCAGTCAGTTAGCAAGCAGAGTGCTTAATGGCAGAACTCATGGACTTCAATCAAAGAAACAGACAAATATCAATAGAAACATTTGAATGGAACAGGAACTGACAAGTGAGAAACAAGGTTATTAAGAAGATATTTGGTCATCAAATGAATAGAGAAACAGTCATGAGTAAAACAATACGGGAAAAGCCAACCAGACTTATCTCATGTGGTTGACATTCCTTCCTTTAATAGAGAGGTCCTAGGTTCTTCATCATATCTCTCTCATATATATACATATATATCTACACACACACACACACACACATATATATAGCAAGAGGTCAAGAAAAATAAATCTTCTGTAGACATGATATTGTCTACACCCTGTCATTATTATTATTCTTTTGAAAAGCATGCACACTCCACACAGAAACATATATAGACACAAACACTAAAGAAGAACTATGTATGACCAAGAGGACCAAGCCATGAAGATTAAGTGTTTGACGGGGAATGCATGCTATGCTTATAAGATTGAAGATGCCAGAAGCAGAGAGGTTTTAGTCATGATCAAGGGCTTGGTTCCTAGGCTTGAAAACTGTCATGAAACATATAAAGGTATCAATTGATCAACCGAAACCAAGCAGCATCCAAGGAAATACTCCGAGATCAATAAACTAACTCATCTTCCCATCAATCTCTGTGAAATTCTTACAGCGGAACCGAACAGAAAGTAGTCTGAAAAATGACAACTTCCCAAGTGGGATTGATCAGGGAAGATCCACATAAAATAGGCTTCTTGTCATTATATTTGTAGATGCCTAGGAGGAACCAGTCATAAATTGACCGCATGCATCAACCTTATAAACTAAACCATGCCATGTATCTGCTACATCTTATGCTTCAAAATGTTCAAATTCGCATGTAAAGATATTATCAGCAGAGAACAAAGGAACTATAAAGTAACATCTATCTTGCCATAATCCCTACACGAACTCCTTTAGGTGAGGTGAGGACTCACTGCAACTTCTCAGATGGCGTCTATCAGGGCAGATACACATGAAACTCGCCGTGTTGTTATCATATCCACATTGGCCACCGCTTGTGCTGCACTCTGCGCAATCCTCTGCGGTCCAGTCCAACAAGAAACCATGCTTCAAAAGCTCCGCATAGTTACTGCTGACCATCCCAGAAACCAACACGGGCGCAATAACAGACTCGCACGTACTGTAAAAATTCAGCTGATCTCCGACGAAATACGCCGGCGTGATATCATTATGACAAGGTATTTCTTGGTAGTTGCGTGGCCTCTCCGAACAATTGAAGAGAAAGAAGAGACTCTTATTAGTTGAGTTAACACGAAACAGGGTTCGGCCGAGCGTGAGATTGTAGCGTGGAAACGGGCAATCGCTGTCGAGGAAATCGGCTTGAGTGACAAGAAGTGATCTCCTATCGTAGAAGATACGCTTAATACGATAGTCGCGGCCGAGGAGTTTAAGGACAGGGACGGAGCTGTTGCAGGTCACCAGAAAAGACGGAAACCCACAATAAGACGGGTGCTGATCCTGGATCCAGAACGGGTAGCTTATGTTTAAGCCATTCCCGCAGTTCTTTGGCTCACAGGCTTCTGCTGTTGGGTCGGCAGCAAAGACTGGCCCCTCTCTCAACAAAGAGGAGATGAGGAAGAAGAAGATAGAGAAGGACCCTTTGGATTGCAGTAAGATTCCGGGATTCATCTTATTAGATGAAGAGAATAGAAGAGAAGAAGAGGAAGGGGAAGAAGAGTTGGAGAAGTGAAGTAGGTGGAGGGGTTCGTTCAGTGGGGTGATGATGTGACACGTTCCCCCTCCCCATTTCTAATTTTGGAAGTCGCCGTTTGACTAAGCCAACGAAACGGACTGAACAGACATAAAAAAAGAAAAAAAAATCAAAGGATTAGGATTTGGAAGAAGGAAAGGTCGATGCCGACAACGCGGGTTACTTTCTTTATCGGCTATTCTTGACCCTAATCTGAAACCTTTAACTTCTCCTGGGATACAGACAGAGATATCGGGGCACACAGTTGCCCGTCACCCACGATTATATGCATAGGTGTCATCACCATCGTCATTCCCAGCCTGATGATTATTTTATGATCAAGCTCAGCTTGACCCAGTCTAAGTCTAATCAAAGTTGATTTAAAATTAATTGTAAGCTTAAAAATTCAGATTAGACTCGATTTATTTATTGTTATTTTAAGCTTGATTCAAGTTTAAATTCAAACCAAGCTAAACGGAAGCATCATTAATGGATGCATCTACAGATTGATTATTTGCAGCGCAAATATAAACATGGACATGAATAAAATAGTTAAACTTTATAAATCATCAGATCAAAAATATCACTATATGAAAGATGATTTAAGTTCAAGATATTAAATTTGTCGCTTACTTTATTTCGAAGTTTATAATTAAAGATATATAAGACCAAATAAGATTGCAGATATAATTTGGTATTCTAATAGATTGATACAAATCACATGATTGTCTAGTTATATTGGTATCTATTCTTTTTAAACCGATATGTATATACAGATATGTTATTATTATCCAATGTTAAAATTTACCCAGTAATAAAAAGATGACTTGAATCAGAAAGACAATCTATTATACTACTTGGTCAAATATCAATTACCTATAAATCAACAGGTAACAAGTGGACAATAAGAATCATAGAGGGCAATTTGTTAGGTTATTTTTCATCATGTCTTTATCAATCACCAATAGGCCCTGCGCTCTGCTCTGTCTCAGCCTCCTCTAAACCGAAACCAGTAAACTTAGAGATTCCGTGATCTTTTAGTTATCAGATTTCAAACCTTCAAATCCATTTGAGCCTCTGGATCTGATTCTTTGAACATAACTTTTTGCCCACCGAATTAATATACTTGGTATTAGGAAGAAATAAGATGTAAACCAATGGATTTCAGGAGGGGGAGAGAGAGTGAGAGAGAGAAGCATCTAAAGGCATACCGCTATTTCCTGAAAGACATGACCCAAGAGCCGGCCCATTAGGACAGTAGCAGGTATGATCAGCTGGAGAGCTAAAATTATAACCACACCGCCCACCAGAACGGGCGCAATCACCGCACCACCCCCTCCCCGCCGCCCACTTCAAAATGAACCCCTCCTTTAATGCATCTCCAAAGCTCAAGTTCCCATTCCCCAGCCGCTCCGCTGCCGTTCGGCTCATCGGCACCAGCACCGTGGAGCTGCACTCGCCCAAGACGTCCACAAAACTTGTGTTGTCGAGCCTGTAGTAAGAGCGGCGCTGCCCAGCGACACCCAACGCGCAACCAATGTCATACAGCGTGGGGATCAAACTCAAGGCCGTGCAGTTGACATACAAAGTGACATTCTGATCGCGGTCGCAGTAATCGAAAAGGGAGGGATCGATGGTCGTGTTCTCATATGGTTCAGGGCATGACTGGCTGATGAGGCTCTGCTCCACGACGGTGAGCAAGTGGTTTAAGGTGTCGACGTCCTTCACCAGGTACCCCTTGTTGTTGATGCTGATCATTAGAGTGGTGTTGTTATGGCTGCAGTTGAGGTAGTAATTGGGGTGCCCGCAGTAGTCATGCCGGCCATCAACGTGGAAAGGGTAGCTTAGGTTGAATTTGATCTTGCCGCAACCATACACGACCGGTGCGCAATTCTCGTATCGGTGGTAGTAGCTTCCGGAGAAGGAAACCGGCAGCGATGATAATTTTAGGAAGAAGAGGATTGTCGCTAGGTGATGATGGAAGGGCATGAAGAGAGACGGGGGATGCATTCGGTTCGGTCGATGGTATTACCGAACCAGTGGATGGTATTAGCAAACCAACCGGAACAAACTGGAGGAGGAAGAGGGGATAGAGATTGGAAGGTGAATGAGATCTACTCATTGTTAGAGGTCCATGAGTATATCACTTTCTAAGGTCTAACAAGTTGGGCGGAAAAGATGGTTGAACAGCCACGGCATGCTGTTCAAAGCTTTAACCCATAGTTTGGATCCTTCTTCTTGGAAGAAAAAGGAAGCAAAAATAATGAAAGATTCTAATGAGCGCGTTACCGTCGAGGAAGAGTTTACCAATAATGGCTTGCTCTTACGTCATGCCGCGGAGAATGGACTGCTTGGTTGTGGCCCTGGAAAGAGTCAACAAAGGTACAGGGACAGGCCCAAAGTTACAATTTTCTAGCTTGAAATTACAGAGCAGGCGACAGTTTTGCACCCGGTCCAGATAGGCGGCAGGGAACAGGTAGCAAACGTGATGTCTTCAAATCATGGCGTCTTAACATCCGTCGTATGCATATATTTCCCTCTGCACTTTTTTGTCCTTAACATGCTTATTTTGACCGAATTATGTATATTAATTAGACATGATAATGTTTTAATATCAACAGTAGCTAAGCAAGAACACGATCGACTGATTCTGTTCTGCTCAGTTTATATTTGACTTGCAGTAGATTTCACCCATTCCAAATGAAATACTAACCAAGTGCTTGCTATAACAATAACCTCAAGGATGAGCAGATTTGGGGCATTGTTTACAATCACTCAGAATCAGCTGGGACTGCCAAACAACAGTCCCAGCTCGGCCAACGAAAGGCCCCACCTAATGTTTGGTCCGCATGCCACTATGATTCAATCAAGTAGAGTTTAACAATCATACTGAGAGGATGACAAGAGGATTCTGTAACCCGGGATAAAGGACAGGAAATAAGAACCAAAAGAGAAGCATAAGTGGCTACGAGTTTCTTTTCTGAACAGACTTGATTTCTACCAATCTTATTATCTTTCAGTCTACAAAGAGTGTGCCTCGGGCGACCTACATACGGTAGCTGTTTATGCTACTACGAGTATATGCCCAGCAAATTCAGCCAAGCACAGAAAAGTGATCAGATGGCTGAGCTGCACCTTTTAGCTGCCTTCTAAATTTGTCATCTAATGAGCAAATTATGTAATTCAGAACATCCTATAGTATGATTTAAGGACTTCCAGAATATTGTAGCCTAAGAGTCGGGTAAAAGAGAAGCAGGAACATCGACGCCCTTCATCTATAACTGTTTCCTTTCGTTTTCAACATATCATGGCCTAAACACTTATGAGTTCCTAGCTAGCAGCCACAGTTCAAGAAATTTTACTCCAGTTTTTATCCAGTTTGAACCGTGGTCCCTTGCAAGATTGCCCAGTTTGCAGTTACATCCGGGATTAAGTAAACTGTTCCAATAAAACATCATGCAGATAGGGACATCGACAATTTACTGCTACTAATTACGGTTCTTGAAATCCCACTAGATCAGTTTCATCTACTTCCACACTTTGCACTTATTTTCATTTATAAGGTCTAGTCAAGTATAAAATGATCTGCCATGCCATATCTATTGTAGTTATTAAATAAACTCTTCTAGAGCTTTTCATAGATATGCACCATCCTTCAACTGCCTGTAGTAACCTTTGATTTAGATTCATCTAATTTGGTTACTTTAATTGAATATTTTACTTATGGACCACACGATACTTGAGATAATCAGCCTTTAGAAGTTTTATAGCAAATATATAGCTATGGGTTAACTACTCTCTAGTATAATATGCTACCAGCTTTTCATCATCCTAGAAGCCATTCACCAACAGTGTCAGGAGCATGGGGAAGCTGGATGATGGTTGTTTTGACCAGAAATCTCTTTGTTTAGTCATTGTCTATGATAGTGATGTTGCAGCTAATGTAGTTTCTAATATCTAATCTCTGCTTCTTAGCTCTATCTACGTTGAATTTATTTCTATATCTGCCTAGGTCTCCTTAGTCAAAGAATTCTTTGGTAAGTTATTGCTTAACAAATGACCACGCCTCCTACAAAGGGGGTCCTTTTCTTTGTTCAGTTTCCTAGAAGCTACTGTCTCTATGGAGCTGACTTAGTACTAATTTGTCTATCTCCACTCTCCAATATAAAGATTACCTTCGCAGAAACATGAGGTTATTCAAAACTAGTTCACAGTACATCCTAATAAAAATCTCTTCATCTTTGAAGACTTCAAAGCAGAAGGTTTTGTTGGTTATTTATTTCCTATTAGGTGTAATCTTCATTTTAAAGTCTTTCATTGCAGAATAGAAAATTAGTCATCGCGCATAGAAGGCTTGAGGAATCAATCTAGCTGCAACTCGTCTATGACTAATTCACCTCTACAATTCAAATGAGCACCACAATACAGTGTTCCTAGCCCTTAAATACGCACTAACTCTTCGAGCTCATTTACTCATTTATTTGTCAGCCACATGCGAGTGCTACTTAGCTGATAATTGAAATTTGCTTTACCAAGAAACAAATCCATGATAATTACCTTTCCTACACACATGCTACGTAGTCTGGAAATTTACCCTTGCATAAAATTTTTGCTTGATAACCATTAACCATTGCCAAAGTCCAACTGTATTGCATTTATAAGCTACGTGAAAACTTTTTTCTTAACCTATTAGTGGATGTAACTCCTTACCTTTTGCAAAGCATTGCCCTAGCTAATAAACACCTAAGGAACTTTAAAACACATGTAACAAAAAAAAAATGGGAGTACAACATTTGTAATACAAATCTAGCCCAGAAATCGAAATAAAAAATCTTTTGTTCATCCAAAATAAAAGAAAAGCTTCACTACCTGCAAGGGAAAAGGAATGGATCAGGAGGGTTGGAAATAGAAACATGAATCAAGCACTGCTGTGTAAGTGGCAGTGGAAACTCTTCAATAATGATGCTGGACTTTGGAAGCAACTATTCTATTTTGTGTCCCCTATCAACCATATAGTTTCTGAAATTCCATGTCCCTAGTCTTACAGAAGAGTTCACAGTTTTGGAAGGCACAAGCAGAGATATGGAGATTTTTTCCTACCAGGCAGCTGTTTCAAGGCGGGAATTCCGAATGCAACCTGATGTTGGCTCAAAATGTGGGCAGGGCGGTGCTTGTTTGCTTCTCTATTCCCAGGTCTGTTCAATATTATTTCTTTTACTGAAGCCAGGGTCCCTAATTGCTGGAACTGAAATGGGTGGCAACTCTGCTTCAACCAAGGGAACTGAGCTTGTGAAGGAGGATGCTTGTAAATTATACAATATTCAGTGGAGAGAACGTAAGTGACTCTTCATGATCCAGTCACTTGGAGATGGTTCAGGGATGCTAGTTTCTCAACCAAGTCTAGTTCTGCATTCGTTAATTGGATTGAGAAAGATTTAGCAGCCCTTAGGATACTGTAAATCCTAAAGAAATCCTGGAAACAAGATGGGATGTTGCAACTCTTTTTCTAGGTAATAGACTCAATAAAATCTGTTACCTTAATGGATCATAGAATTTGATTGGGCTCTGCCCAATTTTTCTTACTAAACGGAGAAACAGAAATCATGGACCTGCATGATTGAATTCTCAGCAGCCAATGGTCAGAAAGTAATTTTTCTGAGGGAAGAAGAAAAAATATCACTGGTAACCCATCATCTTTGTGACACACCAGGCATGAAGTTTCTCCACCTACTACTATTCTATTCGGTTCAACTCTCGTTTTCCCTTGTTCCTTCAGAAGAAAAAAAAACCTATTGTTTTCCACTGAACCGGTCAGAAGAGGATTTGCTGAGGCCCCTCTCTCTCAGGCTCCCATTTTTGACTTCCAAATTGAACTCTTTTAAAGCGGAATCCCTGATCTGTCCTCTAGGCTTAGAGGTCAGCATACGTTCGCGTTCCAGCTCCCAGCCGGCCATTGGTCTAAATTGACCAAATCCACCAAGAAACAAGACCAAAAAAAAAAAAAATCCACCAAGAAACAAGAGGAAAAAAAAGGGAAGGCAGCAGCAATAACAAAAAGAGGGGGGGTAAAACGATCGACAACATACCGCAAAGGCGGTCGCTCACTCCGTTGGAGCAAAAGCAGGCGAGGGACAAACTCGTCGGGGTTGTCTGGTACCCGCAGAGCCCGCCGGAGAGCTCGCAGCGATAGCACTCTTCCAATGTCTTGTTAGACCAGCCCAGCTGGAAGCCTTTCTTCAACACCCCTCCAAAGTCACTAGACAAAGCGCTCAAGTTTCCCCCGTTCGCCTCCTGAGAGAGGACCGGCGCCACCACAATATCTTGGCACTGCCGGACCAAATCGTATTCGTTGATGGCCGACAAATCATCGTCGGTGAAGATGTAAGACGAGTTACCGCTGCTTCCGGAAAGGCAGGTTATTCGGTGGTCCGATGGACCGTCGGAGCAGTCGAGAAAGAAGGTGAGGTTGGTGTCCAAGGAGGTGTAGTTCAGGTAGGAGGTGTAGTTCAGGTTCATGAGGGCGAGGCTGGTGTCCGAGGTGGTGTAGTTCAGGAAGAAGTTGTTGAGGAGCGTGAGGTTGCGCCGGGGCCTGGGGCAGGTTCCGGCGGCGAGGACATCCGTGTCGACAAGGGAGATGGTTTGGTTGTTGTAATCGACGTCGGTCACGGTATAATTGTTGCGGCCGAGAGAAAGGATTGGGGTGTCATTTTGGCATATCAGCACAAATCCTGGGTACCCACAGTAGGTGGAAGGGATAGTGGATAGATTTGGAGCTAGCCAGAATGGGTAAGCGATATCCTGTTTGCCGCAGGTCGAGTTCGGACAGAATCGGGTCGGGGGGTTGTTCCCAGGGTAAGCGTTGGTGGAGACGAGGAGGGATAAGAGGAAGAGGAGGAAGATGAGGAGGGGAGGAGGTGATGAGGGGATTCTACAAGGCATGGGTGCTACTGGGTGGATTTAGGGGTACGAGCGTTGAAAGCAAGGTCAGGCCGTCGGCTTTTGGCGGGTTTTTGCAGGAGGATCATGGTGGCGGGAACCGTGGCTACGCGCATCCCCTTGGGAGAATTCAGAGGGGGTTCTGACTTTCCAGCCGAGATATTTAGTGCGGTCTAATCAAATTGTAATTACCTAATGGTCCTTTTTAAAAAAAAAACGGTGACCAATCACCGCACGTCTTATTTATAAACAAATAAAATTAAAAACTTAAAATTAAAAAAATAAAGAAAAGAAGATGGAAGAAAAAACTGGAGAGCTGAACCGGTCTAAGAATAAAGAAGCCCAATCAAAAAGAACAAAAAAAATCAAACCATCCATAGAATAATCCTAGTTCAAAATGACCGCTAGCTTGGACCAACTTTCCAAGATGCATGCGTAGCTGGGTCATCATTTCAAAACTCGCGATCGAGTAAGGTTTCCTCCCGTGGGCTTTTCGTAAAAGAACGTGTTGGGGTCGGAGATTGTCCCCCATGCGTGAGCAGAAGCCTCGACTGCCTGCGCCTCCATCCAACTGGACTCTATCTAGCTGGCTTTCTATAAAAAATTATGAATGGGGACACAAATATAAAGAAGTGAAGTCCCTAGATTTTTCGATGATATCCACTAGATAGAAGTATGATGTTGGTGTCTACTCTTTTTTCATTATCATTGCATTGTCTTTTACATTTAGAAATGGAATTTCTATTTTAAGTAAAATGATGTCAAACTTTAGTGGAATTTCTACGGTTATCCTTTTGATGCAAGATTGTTTAAAAATGGGTGCAGGATTGGATAGCAACATATATTTCTGTTCATACAGGAGTTATATTATGGATGTTTGTAATAATTTTCTTTCTTAATTATTAGATATTTTATTTTCAGACTTTTATAGATGTATCTATTCTAGAGTTGTTTCATGAATTCGAATTTACCCAGTAAAAAAATGAATCTATGGAATGGAATAAACTATTTTGTGTGATGATGCTATGCTAATATGCTCTTAATTTTGGACTAGTCGCTAGCGGTGACTTCCAAAATGAATCTAGGCCTGGCGGTCAGCATACGTTCGCGTTCCGGCTCTCAGTCGGCCATTGGTCTAAATTGACCAAATCCACCAAGAAACAAGACCAAAAGAAAAAAAAAAATCACCAAGAAACAAGCGAAAAAAAAGGGGAAGGCAGCGGCAATAACAAAAAGAGGGGGGTACAACGATCGACAACATACCGCAATGGCCGTCGGTCACTCCGTTGGAGCAAAAGCAGGCGAGGGACAAACTCGTGTTTGTTGTCCGGTACCCGCAGCGCCCGCCAGAGAGCTCGCAGCGATAGCACACTTCCAATGTCTCGACTGACCAGCCCAGCTGGAAGCCTTTCTTCAACACCCCTCCAAAGTCACTAGCCAAAGCGCTCAAGTTCCCCCTGTTCACCTCCTGAGAGAGGACCGGTACTACCACAATATCTTGGCACTGCAGCACCAAATCGTATTCGTTGATGGCCGACAGATCATCGTCGGTGATGATGTAAGACCGGTTACTGCTGCTTCCGGAAAGGCAGGTTATTCGGCGGTCCGGTGGACCGTCGGGGCAGTCGAGAAAGAAGGTGAGGTCGGTGTCCAGGGAGGTGTAGTTCAGGTTGGGGGTGCAGTTCAGGTTGGAGGTGTAGTTCAGGAAGAAGATGTCCGAGGTGTTGTAGTTCAGGAATAAGGTGGCCATGAGGGTGAGGTTGTGCCGGGGCCTGGGGCAGGTTCCGGCGGCGAGGACATCCGTGTCGGCAAGGGAGATGTGTTGGTTGTGGTAATCGATGTCGGTCACGGTATAATTGTTGTGGCCGAGAGAAAGGATTGGGGTGTCATCTTGGCATATCAGCACAAATCCTGGGTACCCACAGTAGGTGGAAGGGATGCTGGATAGATTTGAAGCTAGCCAGAATGGGTAAGTGATATCCTGTTTGCCGCAGGTCCAGTTCGGACAGAATCGGGTCGGGGGGTTGTTCCCAGGGTAAGCGTTGGTGGAGATGAGGAGGGATAGGAGGAAGAGGAGGAAGATGAGGAGGGGAGGAGGTGATGAGGGGATTCTACAAGGCATGGGTGCTACAGGGTGGATTTAGGGGTACGAGCGTTGAAAGCAAGGCCAGGCCGTCGGCTTTTGTGGGGGTTTTGTAGGAGGATCATGGTGGCGGGAACCGTGACTGCGCGATCCCCTTGCTTGTGAACTTGTTGGGAGAATTCAGAGGGGGTTCTAACTTTCCAACCGAGATATTTAGTGCGGTCTAATCAAATTGTAATTACCAAATGGACCTTAAAAACAAAACAAAACAAAACAAAACGGTGACCAATCACCGCACGTCTTATTTATAAACAAAATAAAATAAAAAAAAACTTAAAATTTTAAAAAAAAAATAAAGAAAAGAAGAAGGAAGAAAAAACTGGAGAGCAGAACCAGTCTAAGAATAAAGAAGCCCCAGTCAAAAAGAACAAAAAAATCAAACCATGCATAGAATAATCCTAGTTCAAAATGACCGCTAGCTTAGCTAGACCAACTTTCCAAGATGCATGCCTTGTTGGGTCGTCATTTCAAAACTCGCGATCGAGTGAGTTTCCGTCCGGTGGGCTTTTCGTAAAAGAATGTATTGGGGTCAGAGATTGTCCCCCATGCGCGAGCAGAAGCCTCGCCTGCCTGCGTCTCCATCCAACTGGACTCTATCTAGCTGGCTTTCTATTAAAAATAACGAATGGGGATCAGAGATCGTTCCTCCCTTTGTAGGCCGAAGCCTCACCAACCAGTTGGATTCCATCCAGCTGGCTTTTCGTAAAAGAATGAAGAGGGATCAGCAGAGATTGTCCTCCAAACTTCACTTGCCTTCCCCTCTACTATACTGCAGAATAAAAAAAATATCTTTCAACCAGTTTTTTTTAGTGAGATCTTAGATTGGTGCGAGTAATACTAGCAAATTTGGACGCATGACTCATTTGGATTATCATGTTCACCTAAAATCCAAGCAAAGCAAGAGGTCCACTAAATTATTCAAAGTATGGGCTTCTTGTGAGATGTCGAGATCAAGTTGATACTAATAAAAATATAATTTTCTTCTCCTCTCTCTCTATCTCTATCTCTCCATCTCTATCTCTCTTTCTGTCTTCTCTTTCATTTATCTTTTTCAATACAGCCTAGGTCCGGAATACGTTCCAAAGGACAGCCACGATGGGCCTTTTATAAATTCAAGAGAGACCTTTTTTGCAACTTTCCTTGGGCATGGGGACTAAGCATCAAGTGAGATCGGATTCCACTTACCAGCAAGCGACCTGAGACCAACTTGGACCATTTTTTTTTGGGTGGGGATAACTGATAAGGTGGCAAGAATACACGGCACTCCGACTCTTTTAGTGACATGGCATTGAAGTCACTCTTCTCTTCCATTAGGGTGAAGTACTTATTTTTCAGGAAAATGGCAAAACATCAAATCCATTAGACAAAATATATGAAGGGATGACAACTGAATCTCTTTACTCGGAGACAGAACAAAAAGAAAAGCCAGATGGTAGATTTTGTTTTGCTGCAATTTGGTAACAGAGGCCAATAAAGTTGGCGGTTGGAAGCTCTTTAATTGTGGGGAAATGATTAATTGGTGCAGCAATACAATGACTCATAACAAAGGGTGAAAGGTCTAACAAAAGATTGAAGGTTTTTTTTATTGAGAGAAACAACATAATAGTTGAAATTTAACAGGCTTTGGATCTGGCAACCATGGTTCTAATAAAAAAGAATGCTTGGTCATGCTGGAAAACAGAAAACATTCATTATGGGCCGCTATCTGTTAATTAACAAACAATTAGAGTAGTGCTGTGACATGGAGGATCGAGAGAGATTTATTAGTGGATCTCAGTATCCTACAATCCTTATAAAGAATCCTAGAAACAAGATGACCTTGCAAAGGAATTACAATATCCCATAGATCGAGTTATGCATTCAGAGACTCTAGACTTACTGAAGTCTACTACCTTGTTGAAATGATTGAATTTGATAGGGAGACGCCCATTTTTTTGAACAACAACGAAAAAAAAAAGTTTGGTAACTCAGAAAAATTGCTCGAAAAAATCACTCAGCTGTCTTCCACCATTCATGTTGCTTCATTATGTGGCACAATAAAAATGCAACAAGAACACACAACACCAGCTGAGTGATTTTTTGAGTTACTAAAGCATTTTTGTGAAAACAAGCATACAAACAAGCAGCTTTGTGACATGGTCGCCATTTTGATAGGCTTCTGCTGCACTCGTATCTACCGTGAGGGCAACAAGGAGACGACCGTTCTGTTGCTATAGCTACAGCCATACACTCACCAAGATTTTGGATGTCTGACTTTGCTCCATTGATTGCTCTTTAATTTCAGGCAGTTGTTTTGGTTGTACCCTCTTTCGTTAAAACAATAAACAAACAAACCGACAGACAAAAACATACGTCGCTAAGATTGAATTTCCAGTATTGGTTAAATCTGCCCGGTTGAATAAGGAATAAAATGCTCAAAGGCTATTTCCTGCTACAGTACAGTACTTACAGATCTCTTATATTTGAAAAGAAGGAATGTGCATGGTAAGAATCACAATGCTATTTTGGTTGGAAGCTAAAAAAAATTCTCACGGCCATTCGTGAGGCTATATTTTATATAGAATGGAAGGAGGAGTTTGGGTGGATTCATGCAAGAATCTATTTTGAGTCCGAAACTCTCCAAATCATGCGATAGCTATAGAGATTCAGAATATTATTAGGATGATAAGACCCGCGGGGACTCAATCAAAAACTTGAGGCACGAGTAGTTGAATTCAAATAAGGTTGCAAGTTGGGTCAGTTGAGTGCAAAACTTAACTTTACTCCATATCTCCCAAATATATATAATCCAACCCGATCTGAACTCAAGTTGAGATTTCTCTAATCCAAACTAACTTAATTTCTATTTTAAACAAAATTCGAGTTGGGTCAAGCTAGTCATATCAGGTTGTGTCAGAGTTGGATCACATTACTTAGATAACATACAACTGAATAGAAATTTTAAGATAGAGATGGAAGGGTTTCAAATATTTTTATTGGGCCAAATTTATGGGATCGAAGAATCAACAATTCATTAATTATGATATATCATATTCAAAGTATAACATAAGTTAAATAAATAAATCTAATTTATCTATTTATTTATATATTGAGTCGGACCAGGCTAAGTTAGGCTGGGTTGAGTTTGAGCTGGACTAGCATGGAATTTGAGTTGGCTTGAAGACGAATCCTAATCCAATTCTATTTCAGATTGATTTGAAATTTTTAGGTTTAAATTTGATTTAAATTTACAAAATTTTAATCTAATTCAATCTAATAAATAGGTTGGATAGATGGGTTCTGCTTGAGATCAACCTAGCTAGGCCGCATAAAACTTTCCTCAAAGTTGGAATTTGTGGCTTCATGAGATAACAGCAAGGTGGGTGTCACGCGGTCTTCTTTTCACAATGAAATCACCATCGCGCTATCACGTCTGCAAGGCAGCAGACGTGAAGTTTCTGGGCGACCGAGTCTACCTTTTTTTTTTTTTTTTTTTTCTAGGCTCTTTTTCGCTCTTTTGACTCCTAGTTTTGACTAATAGAACTCATTTACAAGCACGCGATGTAGCTGTGAACCATCCATTGGTCCAGACTTCACCAAATCTATGAGTAAAGAAACAAGACAACATGGTAGGTAGCAGTAAAGAGGAAAGGGTTTGAAGGAGGACAACGTACCGCAACTGTGGTCGCGCATCACGCCGGAGCAGAAGCAGGCGAACACCCAACTAGTGCTGTTTGGTTGGGTATAGCCGCAGCGCCCGCCGGAGCTCTCGCAGCGGTCGCATGCTCCCGAGATCTCGTCGGGCCAGCGCAGCTGGAAGCCGTTCTTCAACAGCTCTCCGAAGTCCCCGAGCAAATGGCTCCAAATATCACTGAGCGGCGGATCATTGAGGACGGGCACCACCACTATACCTCGACACAGCTGCGCCAAATTGTATTCTATGGCGGTCGAAAGATATTCGTCGGTGAATATGTAGGACGACTTACCACTGCTGCCTGGAAGGCTGCAGTTTATTTTGTTGTCGATTAGAACGTCTCCGAAGGAGCAATTGAGGAAGAAGGTGAGGTTGATGTCCCAGGAGGTGTAGTCGAGGACGGAGTTGCCCTCGAAGGAGAGGTTGTGTCTGGGCCAGGGACAGATGCCAGCGTCGAGGAAATCGGTGTCGGCAATTGAGAAGGTTCGGGTGGGGTAATCGATCTTGGTCACGGTGTAGTTGTGGGAGCCGAGGGAAAGGATTAGGCGGTCATCATCTTCGCATATCAGCATAAATCCTTCATTACCGCAGTAGGAGGTGGGATTCTGGTGTACCCAGAATGGATAAGTAATAAGTTGTTTGCCACAGGTCGCCGAGTTTGGACAGGATGAGGTTGCGGGGCTGTTCGTGACAGGGGAACCGTTGATGGAGATTAGGAGGAGGAGGAGGAAGACGATGGAGATGAGGAGGGGAGAAGGTGATGAGAGGATTCTACAAGGCATGGTTCCGTGGCTGTGATGCAGGAGTATGAGCGCTGAAAGAAAGGCTTGGCCCTCGGATACTTTTAGGAGAACAATGGAAGGCGGGCGTCTTGACTTGGTGCTTCACTGCTTGCTGGAAAGATATGCCCATCGCCCTTGGCTTGTGAAACCGTTGGCTGGCTCGCAAGGGCTTTTAGTTTCCTTCTACGGGTTATCCAACCCCTCCGTGGCACGCGTGCCTCGACGACCCCACCGATTGCCTGGATTTGGTGGCTACCTTTGAAATGACGCCCCCTGCTGTCTGACATGGTCCTTACCCTCGGTCTATGTTGGGTTTTGTACAGGTCCGTTCATGGTGTCTATAGTTAAACGCTAATGTAAGCGTTCTTTCTTATCAAAGCAAAGCAAAGAAAAGAAAAAAAACAAACATTTCAAACCGAGCCATTTAGTGAGGGCCCAGCAATAGCGAGATGGAGTCCGCAGCGGACTAGTTGCGTAACAAAATGTGGAAGAGACCGAAAATAAGCCAGCTTTTTCCCCTTCTTCCATCAAACCGATCTGCAAGAGCCTCGAGCCAACATTGAATCCAGACCATCTAATGATGCATTAATTATTAGGTAGGTCAAGTCTATCACATCAGCGGTACATTAGTCCAATAATAGTTCGATACGTCAACTAATAGGAGCTGAAGATTTGGAGCCTTACCTACTCACTTAACCTTGGTTAGAAGAATAACCAAAAAACAAAAAAAAAGCAAATATGTGGAGGCCCTGGCCCCTCTAGTCCTCTTCGTCTCCAACGTGACCTTTTTGATCTCTTCGTCTCCAACGTGACCTTTTTGATAAAATAGAAAGGTGGTGGCTTCCCGAAGAAATAAACCATCCGAGGAGACGCAGAAACTGGATAAAAGAAGCTACAGTTTCCGTGCCATCAATCAAAGCAGCCGCATGGGTGAATTCTTGGGCTAGAGTAAATACTCTGCATCAAAATCAATCTTGGACTCCTCTGAACACTTTTGGAACACATCTTTATTTCCGACCAACCAAATTTGAGGCTGAGCACCCACTTTTAAGTAACATACGACGCATGCTGCGGAAGTGCCATATTGCTCAGGTTAGGCATATCTTTCGAGAGGCGAACCAAGCTGCGAATTGGATCGCCTCATTTGTTGCTCATCATTTTGAAGTTTTTTTTTTTGGATCCAGCATTCCTATGTTCCTTTTGCTTTATATAGTTTTCTTTCTAGTGATGTAGCTGGCTGTGCTCATGTGAGAGCAGTATGAGCAGCCGATGTACCAAAAAAAATAAAATAAAATTCTCAATAGATAGCGATGGAATAATAGCTGCACCAATAATAGGAGCCTGTCTCCATATCTAAATAGCCAATTTACAATTCGAAATGGCATGCGAAATTGATTCTTCTATACTTGGGCAAATATCATAATAATTAGTGTTGCTGGTGGTCCAAACCGAGAACGATTGGCACTGCGGTGTGAACGGGGTTCCGTCTGAGTTGTCTTGGTTGGTGTTGGTTGCGCTCCACCTTCCGCCAAGAAACCTGCAAACAAGCCTTGCACCACCACCAGGGTGGTGATGGCCCTCCGACGGTCAAGTCAGAGGAGATTGGAGGAGGAGGAGAGGTGATAATCGCAAGTAAGAGAGTGCTCTGGGAGATATTGCTCACCCCCCCTTTCTCCCCCCAGCCGCATATATACCTGGCTGGGGGGTCTCTCAGGGGGGTTCGTTATCGTGGGGCACGATGGTGTGGCCACTGACATGGCCGTTACAGGGCGTCGTGGAGCAGCACCGGGTACGGCCACGTCAGGGCATAGTGGGGCTCCGCTTTGTACGGCTGATGCAGGAGATCGTGGAGCAGCATCGGATACAGCCGTTGCAGGGAGTAGTGGAGCAGGAGGCCGCGGCGTGCCTCTGGGGAATAGCCTGTCGTTATCAAGAGATCTCCGACTCGGGGTCGGAGCGCTGGATCAAGGGGCAGCCGACTCGGGGTCGGGCTGCGGAGCCGAGGATATCCGACTCGGGGTCGGATTGCTGGATCAAAGGGCAGCCGACTCGGGGTCGGGCTGCGGAGCCGAGGATATCCGACTCGGGGTCGGATTGCTGGATCAAAGGGCAGCCGTAGTCTTCCTGGGCGCGCGTGCCGGTCACGTGGGGCATGGCGGCTTATTTCTCCCGTAACAGTAGCCCCCCACTTCCGAGCCTGGAACCAGAAGGGGAACAGGTGAAGGGAGTGATGTTTCAGGATTGCCGCCGTTCCTCGGAGAGGCGCGCGCGCTTCGAGCTCCCCGCCCTTTTTATGGCGTATGGCGGTTATTGCTGACCTGGCAGTCTGAGGATTTCGGCGGACATCCTTCCTTAATGGTGTCGATTCGCCTTTGGGGCGCGAGCGACCCTTCGGCAGCCAGGCGTCCTCTGGCGTCATCGAGGCGTCACTTGCCTTTCCGCCTATTTAATCGGGGGCCTTTCCCCGTCCGTCTTCTTCTTTACAGATATTTTCAAGTTTTTCCTTTGCGCAGCTGTTGCTGCCGTCGGACTGTTCACTTGTTTCTCCTTTGGCGTTCTCGGAGCCGTTCTTACCTCTTTTCCGGTGAGTTTTCCCCATTCTTCTACTTAGGGCTCTCCATACTTTCCCCTCTTATACTAGTGTACTCCAGTCGCTCCGGTCTTTCCCCCCTTCTGTCCCCGTCCTGACCGTAGGTTTATTGGCCATTAGGAATGGGCGAAGTGAGAGCAGACCAAATTAAGTCGGAGCTGGTCGCCACAGACTTAGACAGACTCGTGGCTCGGTACCACCTTCCCGAGGCCTGCAACGCCACGCTCCCGGGGCCTGAGGAGAGGATGTCCCATCCTCCTCCAGGGAAGATCGCCATCAATGAGGGCATTCTCCAGGCCGGGTTCCGCTTTCCCCCTTCGGACTTGGTCATGCAGGTGCTACGGGGTTTAAGAGTGGCACCGACGCAACTGGTGCCGAACTCGTGGCGGGCCCTGACGGTCTTCCAGGTTCTCTGCCGTATGCACGAGATCTCCGCCACCCTGAATGTTTTTTGGGAGTTCTACAGCCTGAGCGGCCACCCCCAGGACAAAGGGTGGTGGTGCTTCGCAGCGCGGCGAGGATGCGGCCTTGTCAAGGAGGCTCCTACCTCCATTCACAAATGGAAGGAGCGCTTCTTTTTTGTTGATGCAGATCCCTCTTGGGAAATCAGGGCGACCTGGGAGACCCCGATGAAGTCTCCGATCGGCCTATCGAGACTGTCAAGGGAGGAGTCCGATGGCTTGGCCGCCTTGAAGGGGTTGGTTGCCGAGGGCCAGCTCCCCCCGGTGGCCCGCCTTATTTCCGAGGATACTTTGGTGAATGTCGGTCTGAGCTCGGTCCCCACCGACCGTGAGTCCGCCACCGATTCTTTCTTGACTTTTTCCCTTCTTTCGTCCCGTTCTTTCCTTTGGTTTCTCCGTCTCCGACTATCCCGTCCTTTTTGCAGAGATCGACGACGTCATGCGGTCGGTGAAGACAAAGGCTGTTGGTAGGGCGTCCCTGCTGGAAGCAGCCCAGAGGAGGAAACGAGCTCTTCCGAGCGGGGCCCCACCGGCGAAGAAGTCCCGTAAGGAGGTGCCTCCGACGCCGACCGACGAGTCCGGGCCCACCGATCAGGGAGACGTCGTGGGCACGGACCGGCAGCTGACGCTGTATCAGCCCTCCGGTGGTAAGATTGCCGCTACTCCGGAGGTATCATCCGAGCCTGCCCGAGACGGACGGGTCGGACGTGATCGGTCCCCGACCCGGCCTTCGACTCGGTCGGCTCCTGATGACTCGAGGAGGGACGCGCCGAGGCCCCGACCGAGCGGGACCCTATCAATTCCTGGGGTGACCCCCGCCCCGAGCGCGATCGGCCGGACTCTTCCCCAGGCGATGGATAGGGGTAAGGCTGCAGAACCACCGTCCGGCTCTGGGGAGAAATCGGGGTCTGCCTTTACTACCGATGGCGCCCGAAATCTCATCGAAACAGTGCTGCTGGAGAAGGACCGTCGGCGGGTCCGGGAGTTGGAGGTCTCTGACATTGGGGCTGCCAGCTGTGTCTGTCTCATGTCGGTGAGTGTTCTTCTGGCCGCTTTTCACCATTTATTGGCTCTGTTGTTCTCCGCCTGACTCCCTTATTTTTCCTATTTCTTAGCTCGCCCAGTACATGATCCGTCTGGAGGAGTGCTACAAGGAACAGGCGGGGCTTCTGGCGAAGGCCGAGGACCGGCTGAAAGCAGTGGAAAAGGGAGGCCAGGCTGTGGCAGGCAGGACGACCGGGGACTTCGAGGCGAGGCTCCGGGAGGCCGAAGAGCGGGCACTCGGCTTTGCTGCCCTCGAGAAGCAACTGTTGGAGGCTCAGGAGCAGCTCAAGGTTGCCTCGGGTCTCGAGGGCGAGGTCAAGAAGGCGGATGAGCGGGCCGAGAAGCAGTCCCGGAAGGCTGCCGACTACCGGGAGAGGTGGGAGAAGGCCCAGCGGTCAGCCGACAACGCCCGCAACCGAACCCGGTCTCTTGAAGCTAAGCTGGGCGAATTGGAGTCGGCCTTGGAGAAGTCCCGTGCGAGCGATCAGGAGCTTCATTCGCGCCTGACGGAGGCTGAGGCTGCTCGCATTGCTGCCGAAGCGAAGCACAAGGAGGCTCGGGCTGAGCTGCTGAGGGTCTCCACCGAGGCGGAAGGCCGGATTGTGGCGAAGGTCTTGGAGGCGAAAGCCCAGATTATGGAGCGGGCAGAGGCGGCGCTGGCCGAGAGGAGTGCGGAAATCGGGCGTCAGGCGGTAGAGGCTTATCGCCAGTCCGCCGGTTCGCTCATGATATGTCGGAGGCAGTACAGACCTATCGTCAGTCCGACGAGTTTGTCCGTGACGCGTCGGACGCGGGGGCCGAAGCCTTTGTCTTAGGCTTCGAGGAGGGCCTGGCAAGGGTGTCGGCTAAGTACCCCGAAGTTGACCTGAGCGAGATCTCCCTTCTCGACTCCTCTCCGGCGCCATTGCCTGTTGGTTCTCCTGCTGCTTCCCTACCTCCTGCGGACGAGCCCGACGTTCCCGACCCGGGAGTTCCTCCAAGCTGACCTCTTGTACCTTTCGTTGTCTTCTTTTTTTTTGTATACCGGCGTTTTGCTAAATTGTATGGGCCTCGGCCCTGAAACAATGAAAATTAATGCAAGTTGAATGTTTCTTCATCTCGCCTTCGTCCTTCTTTTTCTTTTAACTCTCGGTAGCGTCTTGCTGACTCCTGGCTCCCGAAATTCTTCCGGCGCTAGGCCAGGCATCCGAGGGTTAGGCCTCAGGAAACTCTTCCGGCGCTAAGCCAGGCATCCGAGGGTTGGGCCTCAGGAAATTCTTCCGGCGCTAAGTCAGGCATCCGAGGGTTAGGCCTCAGGAAATTCTTCCGGCGCTAAGCCAGGCATCCGAGGGTTAGGCCTCAGGAAATTCTTCCGGCGCTAAGCCAGGCATCCGAGGGTTAGGCCTCAGGAAACTCTTCCGGCGCTAAGCCAGGCATCCGAGGGTTAGGCCTCAGGAAATTCTTCCGGCGCTAAGCCAGGCATCCGAGGGTTAGGCCTCAGGAAACTCTTCCGGCGCTAAGCCAGGCATCCGAGGGTTAGGCCTCAGGAAATTCTTCCGGCGCTAAGCCAGGCATCCGAGGGTTAGGCCCCAGGAAATTCTTCCGGCGCTAAGCCAGGCATCCGAGGGTTAGGCCTCAGGAAACTCTTCCGGCGCTAAGCCAGGCATCCGAGGGTTAGGCCTCAGGAAATTCTTCCGGCGCTAAGCCAGGCATCCGAGGGTTAGGCCTCAGGAAATTCTTCCGGCGCTAAGCCGGGCATCCGAGGGTTAGGCCTCAGGAAACTCTTCCGGCGCTAAGCCAGGCATCCGAGGGTTAGGCCTCAGGAAATTCTTCCGGCGCTAAGCCAGGCATCCGAGGGTTAGGCCCCAGGAAATTCTTCCGGCGCTAAGCCAGGCATCCGAGGGTTAGGCCTCAGGAAACTCTTCCGGCGCTAAGCCGGGCATCCGAGGGTTAGGCCTCAGGAAATTCCACTCGTTGGTCGACCAAGGCTGGCGCATGCCGAGGCAACTGGTCGGGGCTTCAGGCTAGTCTGCTCCCGGGATGGTCATCGGGTTAGCCTGGCATCCGAGGGCCGAGCCTCGGGACCTTCCACTCGTTGGTCGGCCAAGGCTGGCGCAAGCCGAGGCGACCGGTCGGGGCTTCCGGCTAGTCTGCTCCCGGGATGATCATCGGGCTAGCCAGGCATCCGAGGGTCGTCAAGCCTCAGGAAATTCCGCTCGTTGGTCGGCCAAGGCTGGCGCAAGCCGAGGCGACCGGTCGGGGCTTCAGGCTAGTCTGCTCCCGGGATGATCGTCGGGTTAGCCTGGCATCCGAGGGTTGTCAAGCCTCAGGAAATTCCGCTCGTTGGTCGGCCAAGGCTGGCGCAAGCCGAGGCGACCGGTCGGGGCTTCAGGCTAGTCTGCTCCCGGGATGATCGTCGGGTTAGCCTGGCATCCGAGGGTTGTCAAGCCTCAGGAAATTCCGCTCGTTGGTCGGCCAAGGCTGGCGCAAGCCGAGGCGACCGGTCGGGGCTTCAGGCTAGTCTGCTCCCGGGATGATCGTCGGGTTAGCCTGGCATCCGAGGGTTGTCAAGCCTCAGGAAATTCCACTCGTTGGTCGGCCAACGCTGGCGCGAGCCGAGGCGACCGGTCGGGGCTTCAGGCTAGTCTGCTCCCGGGATGATCGTCGGGTTAGCCTGGCATCCGAGGGCCGAGCCTCGGGACATTCCGCTCGTTGGTCGGCCAAGGCTGGCGCAAGCCGAGGCGACCGGTCGGGGCTTCAGGCTAGTCTGCTCCCGGGATGATCGTCGGGTTAGCCTGGCATCCGAGGGTTGTCAAGCCTCAGAAAATTCCACTCGTTGGTCGGCCAAGGCTGGCGCGAGCCGAGGCGACCGGTCGGGGCTTCAGGCTAGTCTGCTCCCGGAATGATCGTCGGGTTAGCCTGGCATCCGAGGGCCGAGCCTCGGGACCTTCCACTCGTTGGTCGGCCAAGGCTGGCGCAAGCCGAGGCGACCGGTCGGGGCTTCCGGCTAGTCTGCTCCCGGGATGATCATCGGGCTAGCCAGGCATCCGAGGGCCGAGCCTCGGGAAATTCCGCTCGCTGGTCGTGCGCTTGTCGCTCGCTGCCCGACGGGGTTTCTCCGTGGCCAGCCGCGATCATGTTTCTCCTTTTCTCTAAGCGTTGCCTGGGGGAACACGAGAAGGGCATTAAACGCTAATTAATGCGTTACCTGGGAAATCGGATCGCCAGCTGCTGCTTGCGAGGAGTGTTAGTTGAGCGGCCGCGATACGCGGGTTCTTCGAGGAGGATACGGCCTGGGCGCGAGCGGAGATATGTGGACCTAGGGGTACATGACACCCGGATTGTCCTGCACAAAGAATGCGGTTTAAGGAGAATGACGCTTAGGAAATCGCGGGGAGATACGCCTCGGGAGCCGGAACGGCTCCGGTTTCAATGCGCCTGCATTTATTGGAGCCACCCGCATCGGAACGACCAGGGGGCCGCAGTTTGGCTATAAATACAGGTGCAGGTACGATGGAGTTTGCCAAGCCGGAGCTGTTCAGGTTGCCATGGATCGCGGACCTCCTCCTTGGCATATGACTGAGAGACTCCTGTTGAAGGAAAGGGGAGGCGCTCCCCTTGCGACTTCAGCCAACTAGCCGTTTCATCTGGGATCAACAAGGAGGGTCTTCCCGGCGGAACTCCGCTCTAGGCGTTTCATCCGGGATCACATCTCCCCTCCTTGAAGTTCAGCCTCCCGATTGAGCTCTGCACCAGACGCTCAGTCCGGGACCGCGCCTCCATATGCTCTTCCCCCTCGAATTCCTTCTCTTTCCTACCACTGGGGAGGATGGGAATATCCTTTGGAGGCGGCGTTCCCCTGGGGGCAGCGGGAGCTTCTTCTGCGGCGGCTCCTCATCTTTTTGGTGAGGTGCTGGATGGCGCCTCCGGTTAGAAGCACCCACTTCCGGTGGGATTGCAGCTGCTTTGGGTTGAGGGTTTGGGATCCTCGGTCCTCAGCTCCACGGATTCTCCACCTCTTCTTTGCTTTCTTTACTCCCTAATTCCCCTCTGGGAATTCCTTGTAATCACACGAGCACGCCATTGTAACCAGAAATTATTGAAATGAAAAGTGTTGCACCTTTTCAAATTGTCTTTCTGGCCTTGTTGTTCTACTGGTAATACATCCGCAGGTTAGCGGAATTCCAGCCCCTTGGAATTTCTCGGCCATCTAGGGCTTCCAACTGGTAGGAGCCAGGTCGGTTTACCCAACGAACTTTATACGGGCCTTCCCAATTCGGCGCTAGCTTCCCACCTTCCGTAGGTTGAGATGCCTTAGCTCGCCTCAGCACCAGATCTCCAATTCTGAAAAGCTTCGGTCGGACTTTGGAGTTGTAATATCGGGCCACCCTCCGCTGATACATTGCCATCCGAACCTGCGCCATTTCCCTTGCTTCTTCCAAGAGATCCAGGTTCCCTCGGAGTTGCTCCGAGTTGGCCTCGGGTCGGTGTGCGGCTACCCGAGGTGAGGGAAGTCCGAGCTCTACGGGGACAACGGCTTCCGTGCCATAGGTTAGGCTGAAAGGCGTCTCCCCGGTAGGAGTCCGATGCGTGGTCCGATACGCCCAAAGGACATTCTCGAGTTCCTCGACCCAAGCTTGCCCCGTTCGTCCGATCCGCGCTTTGATACCTTGGAGGATTGTCCGATTTGTGACCTCGGCCTCGCCGTTGGTTTGGGGATGCGACACGGACGTGAACCGATGTTCGATCCCGAACTCCTCGCAGAAGTCTCGGAAATGCTTGTTATCAAACTGTCGACCGTTATCCGAGATGAGGACCCGAGGTACCCCAAATCGGACAATGATGTTCTTCTTTACGAACTTCCGGACTTGCGCCTCCGTGATGGTGGCCAGTGGCTCTGCCTCCACCCACTTGGTGAAGTAGTCGATGGCGACAATCAAAAATTTCCGCTGGGCCGAAGCGATGGGGAATGGTCCGAGGATATCCATTCCCCACTGTGCAAAGGGCCAGGGGGCGGTGATTGGCGCCAAGGGAACAGAGGGGACTCTCTGGATGTTGGCGTGGCGCTGGCAGGCGTCGCATTTCCGTACGTGATCCTTTGAGTCTTCCAATAAGGTCGGCCAATAGTAGCCTTGCCTCATGATCTTATGTGCCAGGGACCTAGCCCCCAGGTGCGATCCGCAGATGCCTTCGTGGACTTCGCTGAGGGCGTAAGCCGCTTCCGAAGGGCGGAGGCACCTTAAGAGGGGGGCGGTGAACGAGGTCCGATACAGCCTCCCTTCGTAGAGTACGTAGTGGGCGGACTTCATAACAAGTCGCCGAGCTTGATCTTCATCTTCGGGGAGGATCCCTTCGGCGAGGTAAGCTACAAGCGGGTCCATCCAAGATGGTTCCGGATCAATTGCCATTACCGCTTCAGCCTCGCCGATGCTCGGGGCATCTAGGGTCTCCAGGTATATCGCCCTTGACAAGTTGTGTGCCTCAGCGCCCACCAAGCGGGACAACCTGTCGGCCCTAGCATTTTCGCTCCTTGGGACCTGCTGAATGTCAATACTGCCGAGGTCGGGAATGAGTGCTTGCACCTTCCGGACGTAGCTCTGCATGGTCGGGCTCCGTGCCTCGAACTCCCCTCGAACCTGCCCGACCACCAGCTGGGAGTCGGTGAAGACCTTCAGACGCCGGATGCCGAGCTCCTTGGCGAGTTTGAGTCCCGTGACTAGGGCCTCGTACTCCGCCTCATTGTTGGTCACTGGAAATCCGAACCTCAAGGCATACTCGGCTATCACTCCATCGGGATTGGTAAGGACCAGCCCAGCCCCTCCACCTTCAGGGTTCGACGACCCGTCAATGTGGAGCGTCCAGATCGGGAGATCGAGGCTGGGTGTTTCCGGCGGCCTAGGTTCCACCTCCTGCACAGTGCACTCAGCGAGAAAGTCCGCGAGCACCTGGGCCTTGATGGCGGGCCGGGGCTGGTAGCGGATGTCGAACTCACCAAGTTCTACTGCCCACTTCACCAGCCGTCCCGCACTCTCAGGATTGCTGAGGATCTGCCGCAGTGGTTGATCGGTCAAAAGGGTGACAGAATGAGCCTGAAAATAGGGGCGAAGCCTCCTGGTCGCAGTCAGCAGCGCGAAGGCGATCTTTTCAGCCTTCGTGTACCGCGTCTCGGCATCCCGGAGGACTCGGCTGGTGTAGTACACGGGCTTCTGAAGTTTTGCCTCTTCCCGAACCAGTACTGCGCTGACTGCGGTTGGGGAGACCGCCAGGTAAAGGTAGAGCATCTCCCCCTCTTGCGGCTTGGACAGCAGGGGAGGAGACGCCATGTACTCCTTGAGCTGGTCGAACGCCACTTGACATTCAGCCGTCCAGAGGAAGTCTTTCGGGCGCTTCAACACCTTGAAGAACGGTTGGCAGCGTTCGGCCGATTTTGCCACAAATCGTCCGAGCGCGGCGACCCTCCCAGCGAGCTCCTGAACCTCCTTCACTTTGGTCGGAGGGGACATATCTTGGATGGCCTTGATTTTGTCCGGGTTGGCCTCGATCCCCCGCTGGTTGACAATGAAGCCGAGGAACCTCCCGGCCGAAGCACCAAAGGCGCACTTCGCTGGGTTTAGCTTCATACGAAACTTCCGCAAGGTGGCGAAGGTCTCCTCCAGATCCGCAATGTGCTGATCCGCATGGCGGCTCTTTACCAGCATATCGTCCACGTACACCTCCATGTTCCGGCCGATCTGCTCCTTGAAGATTTTATTGACGAGGCGCTGGTAAGTAGCGCCAGCGTTCTTCAGACCGAAGGGCATTACCTTGTAACAGTACAGCCCCCTGTCTGTTATGAAGGCCGTTTTCTCCTCGTCCTGTGGAGCCATCATTATTTGGTTGTAGCTGGAGAAGGCGTCCATGAAAGACAGCAGCTGATATCCGGAAGTCGCGTCGACCAGTTGGTCTATTCGCGGAAGCGGAAAGCTATCCTTGGGGCACGCCTTGTTCAGGTCGGTGTAGTCGACGCACATCCTCCACTTCCCGCTCGCCTTCCGGACAAGTACGACGTTTGCCAGCCACTCGGGGTAGCTCACTTCCCTTATGAAACCTGCCTCCAAGAGTTTGTCTACCTCCTGGTCGACCACCCGGATCCGATCCGGGGCACAGTGTCTTTTCTTTTGCTTTACTGGTCGGTGGGTCGGGTCGACGTTGAGGGCGTGAGAAATGACCTCCGGGTCGATCCCAGGTACATCGGCCGCCGACCAGGCAAACACATCAGCATTGGCTCGGAGGAATTCCACTAACCGGAGCCGAGCTTCCAAGTCGAGGTCGGCACCGACCCGGACCGTGCGGTCCGGGCGGCCTTCTTCGAGGGAAACTTCGATTACGCCCTCGGCCGGCTCCCCGTGCCGCAAGGCCACTTCGTCTCTGGCGTCAAGGGACTCGACGCTTAGGGCCTCCATGGGCTTCTTCCCTTTGAGAGTTGCTAGGAAACACTGCCGTGCGGTTGGTTGGTCACCTCGGACCTCTCCAATCCCGGCCGCCGTGGGGAACCGCATGAGCAAATGGTAGGTAGAAACCACCGCGCGAAGGGCGTTCAGTCCGGGTCGTCCGAGGATAGCGTTGTAGGCCGAGGGGACACGGACGACCAAGAACCCGAGTCGCACCGTGGCTTCTGCGGGTGCAACGCCCGCAGTCACAGGCAGCTCAATGACACCTTCGGCCGAGATAGCGTCTCCAGTGAATCCTATGAGGGGGGTGGATGTTTTGTGCAACAATTATCGGGACAAGCTCATCTTTTGGAAGGCCTCGTAATACAAAATATCAGCTGAGCTTCCACTATCCACAAGAACACGCCTTACATCATAGTTCGCCATAGTGAGAGAGATCACCATGGCGTCATCGTGGGGAGTCTGAACCCCCTTTACATCTTCATCACAAAAAGCGATTACATTTCCGACCCGCTGCCTCTTCGCGACGGCCACTCCTGATGCTTCCGCCGAGCCCCCTGCGTTCCTCACGGGCCGAGAGCAGCCCCCAGTGATGGTGTGGATCACTCCCGCAACGGGTCGATTCTGCTCCCGAGGCTCCTGAGGGGCCGGGTCGGCCGGACGCGGGTCTGCCGGGGGACGTCGGTCGTTTACATATCGACCGAGACGCCCTCGGCGAATGAGAGCCTCGATCTCGTCCCGAAGCTGGAAGCAGTCTTCGGTATCGTGGCCGTGATCTCGGTGGTACTCACAGTACGCCCGAGAAGGCCTCCTCCCAGGGATCTTCTTCATCTGCCTCGGGACCGGGAGGTCCTCCCGCCCCTTGACCTCCATGAGGATCTGGGCCCGGGGGGCCAGGAGTGGGGTGTACCGGTTGAAGCGTCGGTGCGGAGAACGAGGGCGTGTGGCGCCGTGGTTCCTTGCTGGTGACGGGCTTCTGCGCCGGCGTTGAGGCGTCGGGCTCCTCCTCTGGGGTGCCTCTTTTCGCCTTTTCTTCCCGGGCTTTAGAGGGGCCTCGGCGGCCTCCTTGTTCCGGTGGGAGGCTGCCTCCTCGGCGTCTGCATACTGGTTTGCCCGAGATAACAGCTCCGGGAAGCTCCGCGGCAGGCGTTTGTCCAGGGAGAAGGTGAGTCTGCCCTTCCGGAAGCCACGCTTCAGGGCTGAGAGAGCCACTTCCTGGCTCAGGTTCCGGACCTCCAGTGTAGCCTTGTTGAAGCGGGTGAGATAATCCCGCAGGCTTTCTCCCTCGTTTTGCCGGACATCAAAGAGGGAGTCGGAGACCAGTCGCCGCCTGCTACTGACGGCGAAATGGCTGATGAAGAAGCGGGTGAACTGGTCGAAGGACTGGATGGAGTTAGCCTCCAGGCCGGCGAACCATGCCCTTGCCGGGCCACGGAGGGTCGCCGGGAAGGCCTTGCAGAGGAGCGGATCCGATGCTCCATGGAGGAGCATAAGAGTCCTGAAACTCTCCACGTGGTCCCGCGGGTCCGCCGCCCCGTCGTAGGGTTCGATCGCCGGCATTTTGAACCCCGGCGGGTTCGGGGTCCGCAGGATCCTCGAGGCAAGCGCCGGCTGGGAGGAGATCTCCAAGTCAGCGAAGGGATCTTTAGAGTGGCCCTTCAGGACCTGGAGTTGTCTGTGGAGATCGTCCACCCGCCGGTCCAGGGAGCGCGACCGGTGGGTGGGGGACAAGGAGCGGCGCGAGGGGGACCGACTGGAGTGCGGGCCCCTCGAGGACTGGGGTGTCTGAGAACGCGCCCGGGTCCGCCTCTCGTACCCCGCACAGCTCCGATGAGAAGGTCCTGGCAGAATGGACCGCACTCGAGAATCCTCCTCGCGCCGGCGCTCCTCTCCATGGGAGAGGAAGGAGCGCGGGTTGTGAGGAAGAGGCGAGTGCTCGGGGGGCAGCGGCTCCTGAGCCCGTTGCGGCACCCGAGAGATCACACCCTGCAGATTTTGCACTGCCTCCGCGAGGGTGCGAACCTGCTGGGCTAGCTGGTCGAACTGAGCAGCTTCGACCGTCTGAATGGGAGAAGGGGCGGTGGAGTGCTGCTGAGAGTGCGTTGGGGACGCAGCAGCCTCTCGGCCGGAGGCGCGAGAGGCTCCGCGACCGGAAGCATTGGAAGCTCCACGACCACCTCGCCGTGCCATTACGATCGTTCTAAGATTCGGGCCCTTCCTCTAGCGCCAACTGTTGCTGGTGGTCCAAACCGAGAACGATTGGCACTGCGGTGTGAACGGGGTTCCGTCTGAGTTGTCTTGGTTGGTGTTGGTTGCGCTCCACCTTCCGCCAAGAAACCTGCAAACAAGCCTTGCACCACCACCAGGGTGGTGATGGCCCTCCGACGGTCAAGTCAGAGGAGATTGGAGGAGGAGGAGAGGTGATAATCGCAAGTAAGAGAGTGCTCTGGGAGATATTGCTCACCCCCCCCTTTCTCCCCCCAGCCGCATATATACCTGGCTGGGGGGTCTCTCAGGGGGGTTCGTTATCGTGGGGCACGATGGTGTGGCCACTGACATGGCCATTACAGGGCGTCGTGGAGCAGCACCGGGTACGGCCACGTCAGGGCATAGTGGGGCTCCGCTTTGTACGGCTGATGCAGGAGATCGTGGAGCAGCATCGGATACAGCCGTTGCAGGGAGTAGTGGAGCAGGAGGCCGCGGCGTGCCTCTGGGGAATAGCCTGTCGTTATCAAGAGATCTCCGACTCGGGGTCGGAGCGCTGGATCAAGGGGCAGCCGACTCGGGGTCGGGCTGCGGAGCCGAGGATATCCGACTCGGGGTCGGATTGCTGGATCAAAGGGCAGCCGACTCGGGGTCGGGCTGCGGAGCCGAGGATATCCGACTCGGGGTCGGATTGCTGGATCAAAGGGCAGCCGTAGTCTTCCTGGGCGCGCGTGCCGGTCACGTGGGGCATGGCGGCTTATTTCCCCCGTAACAATTAGAAATATGTAAACCATGCTAGTGTAACAAACTATGACATTGAAGCAAATTTTAAGCAATTTCTACATAAATAAAGCAATTCACTACAAAAGAAATGATATCTCCCGGCGCTATATTTTGTCTATACCGACGCTTTTAAGCGTCGGCGAATTTCCCACCCACGCTCCCCAAAGCGTGGGTCCGACGTCGGGTAGGTGGGCGTGGGTCCGGTTTAGGCCGACGCATCAAAAAAGCGTCGTCGCTCTATGCCGACGCTTTTAAGCGTCGTTCCGTTTCGAGATACCCGACGCTTAAAAGCGTCGGCGTACTTTAACCGACGCTTCACACGGATGTGTCTATTGGACTATGCCGACGCTTAAAAGCGCCAGCTTATGCTCCCTGACCGACGCTATAAAGCGTCGTTAAAGGCGTGCAACATTGCTTGGTATTTCCGACGCTAGATAGCGTCGGCAATAGCATTTTTGTTAAATTTTTTTTTTTATAAAAACAATTTTTAATACTCTGTGTACATTAATTCCTAACAAAACACATACACTAAATCACATAGATAATAAAATACACATCACAAACAAGAACTTTTCATTCAAAATATTCATATTATTATATTTGATTACATTGTACTTCAAAAATATTCTAAAAACATCCATCTCAAATTCCTAAGTACACAATCTACGATGTATCAAGAGTCGACGGCATCATCATCTCTACGAATAGATGAAGTATCAGCAACCTACAAGAAAAAAAAATACTTTAGAAACTAAAAATACGAAAGTCATCACGCTCATACAAGAATACATTATAATTATATAAAATATTCAAATATATTTAGTTATGTACCGGAGGAGCAAATCTCTGCAAAAAAGATGAAATATGGTCAAGCTGATCCTGCAAAGATTGTATCTTCAACTCTTGGCTCTGCTTCAACTCCGCCATATCAGTCATATGACTCTGCCTCATCTCCTCTATCCTTGTCTCATATGACTGCTTTATCTGTGCCATCTCTGTCTTCAAACTACAAGCCTCTGCAGTGCTAGTACCTTGTCTGGCATCTTGGGTATATCGGCTCACTGCAGACAGCTGAGTGGGGGTAACTTCGATACCGTAACCCCTCACGCGACCATAACGTTCTGGGCCCATCAATTCGGCATAGACCTGAGCCTCGATGCGACTGGCCGCGTCGGATGATGATGACTCCCCGACGCGCTCTGAAATAAGATTTGTAGCTCTTTCCTATATCTCTCTCAAAAAAACAAACAATCACATTAATAATTTAAAAGAAGTAAAATTAATTAAAAAATTATGATAAAATAAAAAATGAATACATACAACTATATCTCTCGACTCGTTCCGGACAAAGCTGCCATCTCGGTGAGTGTGGGTCATCTTATAAAACTCTACCTCACCAGGCTCCCTTCCATGCTCTACTATCTACACATACGGAAAGTATATGGGCAAACTATATATCATGATACGTGCTATATGTTAGTAGAGTTTCAAATAGTTTCAAAAGAACTTACGAATTCATTTCTACGTCTCGCATAACTCTTCGAGTCTGAAGTATGAGGAACTGCTTGAGATGCTCGTGCAGCTCTACCAATATTAGAATATGTCTGCCAAAATAAAAGCACACAGTATAATATGATTCAATGTATATATTTGCAATCTATATTAATAATAAAGATAATAGAAGATATTGAAACAATATACGTGACCTGTCCTCTTTCAGAAAACCAGTAATGAACAAGCTCCCTCCACTGCTGAGGGTATACATCAGGAGGAGTCACACGAGCAACCTCCTCCTCTGTCATACTCTCGCGCTTGAAGTCCGTCTTCAATTTTGCTTTATATTCTTTCCATTTGTGATTGAGGGACTTTAGCACCCAATCATGGCTCTCTGGAGGGAGTACAAACTTACCCTACAACAAGATTCAGAATGTTATAATAATATTAAACATCTAAAATAAAATTATGATACTAAGCAAATTAATATACAGGAGGTGTCGAATTAAAAAGAATAAATTCAATTCATTACTTGTATAAGTCTAAGAAGCTCAACCTTATACGAAGGAAGCATGTCATTCCACTTCGTATAGTTGAGTGGACACAGCTGACCCTTGCGTGCAACCGATCCTAAAAAGCTTGATAGTAGACTTCCAGCCCTATTGATGGGCTGCCCCAATTCGTTGCATCGGATGATGATCTTCTCACCCGGAGGAAGCTTCCACACATCCTTTGCTTGAGTGGGTCCCCGTCTCGTCCTCATTGTCCCTTGTCCATCTATTCAAATTAAATAAAATGTCTTAAAAAGTTGAAGACAAATATGAACATAAAATATGAACTTTAAATCGAATTACCCTGGATCCGGAGCTCATCCTCCGGACAATCAGCATGAGGCTCGCGCTGAGATCCTGACTCGTGCTGCTGGGGATCACATGGCTGCTGGGACTGCAGGGACTGCTCAGAAGTAGATCCCACCTGAGAATGCTGGAACTCCACATCTCTAAATTGTCTCCCTCGGGGCATATTGTTACCTGGTATGCACAAAAAAGAATCAATATTTGGTTAAATGATAAATTTATACTAAATAAAGGGCTAATAAAAGAGAAATTTAAGCATCAGTGTGACTGAAATACCTGGATATTATGTTTTATGCTGTTTCGATCAAACTCTCTTTTTCTTTGTAGAAAAATCTTAAATGCAGTTGCAAACTTGCAATGATGATCAAACCTGGATATAAGGAATCGATCTGGCCAATCTTAATCTGGTTAAATCTAGGTTGAATAGTAAACCAACAAGACAAGAACTGGACCTGCACTATGATAAGCATGAACGAGTCCAGTCCAAAATGTAGAGCGGCTCAGAGAAGCCAAATCAAACCTAATCTTTGTTGCAAAGATGACCAGATTCTGGTGTGTAGCAATGAAGCAATAGTCCTATGGAGAAACCCCAGAATATATTTAAACAATCTTCAATAGTTTGTTTCTCCAAGATGGCAACTATTATCAAAATTCCAAATAGGCATAAACTAAAATAAAAGATCAATTGTAGACTTTAGGTCTAGGTTTACAGTCAGGGCATTTAACGAAACTGGAAAAGATGGTCAAGATAGTTCATGATAGTTCATGATATAACCTATTGCAGCAGTTAAGTTAACAGGATCCAAGCATCTTCAAATGAAGAAAATATCATTCCTTAAGTGGTAGCAAACAATATACCTTGTTCTTCAATCTGGAGAAGGCCCTTTTATGGCTATATTTGTCACTCAGATCTAGCTTGGCCCAGGTGCCAAGTTGACAAGATTTGGTACTCACAAAAGAGCCTAAAAAACTCAGCCCTGCCCACAAAGCATCAGTGTGACTGAAACCGAATGCCGAGTCTCCACCTTGTTCTTTAGACCATCATGAAATACCTGCCTTGTTCTATATGGAAAAAAGAATGTGCTACTATATACTTAAACAGAGAAAATAGGAGATGATGATGATAGCACAAAGACATTGTCTCTTGATGCTGGCAGCCGCCTTGGAATATAAACAAGCATTTACTGTATTGGAAACATGCGACGATAACTATAATGAAGCACCATCGACTGAGGACTGGAAGAAGGTAGAGATTACATCTTTCAAAGACTACTAAATCAGAAATTAGAAGTTTTAAGAGACAAGACAATAGATGTTCTTAAAGTACCAGCTTACTAAGTATGATTTGTGTTACTATTTCTGAACCATTTTATATACAAAGATCAGCATGATCAGGGAACCAGCATGTTAAATTATTCGAGATTTATAAAAAAATTCTGGTATTTGTGATTCTGCAGAGACTCTATATGACATTATGATCAAAAGCTTTCAAAACCAGGTTGTGTTCCAAATCAGGTTAGCTAGGTGCCTAGGTCCTTTTACATGAGACTAGAATGCCTATATAAAGAGAAGAAATTTGGACATTACCTAACTCTGAAGGCAGCATCCCAGGAATCCTATGAAATAGAGGAGGGGCACCCCATTGCAATGATTCTAAACATTTAAAAGCGGACGGTTTCAGTTTGGTTCACATCTGTGAACCTAATACTGTACACGCTTGCAGCATTTCAATACTTAGCAAAGTTGAAAGGAAAAAAAAAAGCTTATAAAATGAGAGATAGCACTTGAGTAATTGACTTGGTATCATATGGAGAAACTTAACTTAGTTCTGTCCTACGAACTCTCTTAAAAATACTGTACCTCTCATAAAAGGCGATAGACCATTCGATATTAAAAGGTTTTAACCTGTCGACTTTAGAAAGTTAAATAACCTTAACAGTAAAAGAGTTGAATTCTAAGCTCTCCATGTTTTTTGTCCATGCAGAAATATGACTCAGGTTACTTAAGCTGTTCAGTTCAGAAAACCACCACTTATATGCAGTTTTTAAAAAAAAGACAAACAAAATTAAGTAAAATGCAAAGTAATTAATGTAATTAATGTTCATGTGCTGCACCCTACCCATCGTGCGGATTTATTTCCCACAATGGGGTCCACTTGTAATTAAAGGTCCACATGTAATTAAGGCCCGAAACCAAATGCAACAGAAGAAGTATATTATGCAGCTGAATGGAATGAGAATGAGAAAGAGAAAGGTTACCACTCAGCAAGCTTAAAGTTTGCAGATAACAGTGTCCGTGAAAGGGGTGAAAGAGAGGGCTCTTCACCTACAATCCCTGTGGATGTACCAACACAAGCATGAACACATGAAATTTATTTAAGAATGTCAACAACAACCAGTTCGAGAAACATCAACTCACCTACTGTTTGATTTCTTATCCTTGCAAGTTGTTGATATGTTTAAATGTCCGAATATGTTGTCTGGAATGAAGATAATGCTTCTCAGAAGAGCATGTATTTTCGTATTTCATGATGCTCTAAAGTCTCATTATTTGAGATGCCAATGTTGTAGCTCTTAAAAAAAACTCATAGCTGGTATCCTAAACTACTGGGATACCAGCTATGATAGTTAAAGCAGAGATAGTAGCTAGACAGGCAGGAAAAGTTCTGCCAGAATATTTAATTCAAAATCATGTTCTCAAGAAGAAAGCAACGTTAAATATCATATAAATGACTCCACCACCAGCTAGTTGAAAAGAAACTGAAAGCAACCATGATTTTCTACTGAGGGTGAGTATTGTATAAGTAAAACCAATTGACGTCAATAAAGAGGGACCAACATCGACATTTATCCTCTATGGTGTGTACTATGATGGCAAACTGAAAGCAACCATGATTTTCCCAAAATTCTTAACAAGAGAGTAGCATAAAAGAGAGTTAAAAACGTATGTGTGTTATCCTAACTTTATTCTCTATAATCTCTGCAGTTGTCTTGACATGATATAACGGAAATATGAATCCATGGACTTTGACAAAATACATATTCAGGCGAATCCTGTGTGCGTGTGTGTGTGTAACAGGCCCCCATGCAAGCAGAAAAGTACAAGAAAAAATGTCAATTAATAAAGAAAAAAAGGAAAATAAACAATGAGCTAAAGAATCAAAAGGACAAGAGATGATTGTATATATAGACACATGCACACACGCACACACGCACACAGCTGTTAAATGTGTCAGCATATGAAAATATTGAATAAATAGCCTCCCAGTTGAGACAATCATATGCTTTCTTCGTATCAAACTTGAATGACATAGGATGATCCTCCCTATTAACATTCATGGAACATGGAACCTTCCTAATAGCGAAAATATTGAACAAGAGCATAGCTAATAAATGGCAGCAAACAATACATAAGGAAATGAGCCTTAATCTTGAACACTTTGTGCGTGTTCTGTCTTTGGTATCAATACAATATAAATATTGCACCACACTGGAGGAAGAACACCATGGATCTGTTAATAATTGATGGCATTACATGGAAAGGTCTAACAAGCATCTCATGATAACCAACAGGCAACACAAGAAGCACAGAGCAGTCAACAAGCACGGTATCATTAGAATTAATTTAGAAGAAGCAACCCAAAGTTCAGGTTAAAGATGAGCAGATTCAATCTGACACCATTAGGCATTTCAAGAGACCAAATAGCATTTCTGCTTTCATGAATACGAGTAGGCATATGAAAATAGTAGGAGTTTTGATCACCCTGAGCAACCGATTCCTCCTCTAAAGATGAAGAGAAATCATTCCTGGGATCCTCGCTCGATTCAAGGCAATTTCGGACACGAGCAACTGCCTCCCCGTGGGCTTGCCCGTTAAGAAAACTCCATAAGCAACCCGAAATTATTGGCTGAAAGCCCAGCAGTTAGAAACTAGAAATAATCCAGAAAAATCAACCAATTTGTGTTTCTTGAACCCCAAGTTGAGAAAGGGAACTTTGTGATATGAGGAGAAAAAAATGTACATGAGAAAAAAAAAATAACCTTGAGAGCAGAGAGAGCCTGTTCGATTTGATCAGCAGAGAAACTTTCGAGCGAGAGCTTGTCGTAGATGGTCCGGAGCCTCTTCCCTTTTTGAGCTCTCGAAGCGGTATCCGTACTGGTGGCCGGTCGCCCGGCGCCGGAGACGAGAGAGGAGGATGCGGACGGTCGCTCGGCGCCGGAGAGGAGAGAGGACGAGAGGAGCTTGGCGGAGGACGTCGCTCGGTGCCGGAGAGGACAAGGGTCGGTCGGTCGCTCGTCGTCGGAGAGGAGGGAGGAGGAGCCAGAGGAGCTAGGGTGTAATAACCCCAAATTTTTTTTTTTATATATAAAAAGGGATAGAATAGTCCTTTAAAATTGATATAAGGGGTAAAATTGGAAGGAATCAAAAGATAATGGCATAGTTGTAGATGCATTGAAGTGGTAAGGGTAAAATTGGAAGGAATCAAAAGTTAATGGCATAACGGTAGATATGTTGAAGCGTTAGGGGCAAAATGGGAATTTAATAATATTAAACAAAGGGTGAATAGTGTTTTGATGTGATTTAATTGGAGGGTTTGAGCTGGTGAAACCGAGAGAAAGAGGGAGGGGGTTCTCAGGCGTGAAACAGAGGAAAGAAAGAAAGAAAAAGAGAAGAAGAAGAAGAAGAAAGAAGAAGAGGAAGGAGATTCAAGGAGGAAAGGGATCCCGGTTGCACTTCCAGCTGAAGGGAAAAACGTAGATCTCCTTTCCCTCTACGCAAGGACCTCGATTTCCAAAAAGAAAAAGGTAAATATCCGTCCCTATCTAGTCTTTTGATGACATTAGGCTATACAAAGGGTGGATATAGTCTAGAGGGGTCGGATAAGGGTTGTAGAGGCGGTTAAAAGAGAAAGAATCGGATTTCGACAAATTTTTCCGGCACTACGGAAAAATTGTGTCGAAGTCCTAACTTCGGCAAATTATTTAGGGGGTCAAACGGCCTCCGATGATGATGCATGTTATCTCTTTGGAATCCTCTGTGAGTGTAGAATGTTAGGTAAAAATTTCATCAAATTTGGAGTCCTGAAAGTGGATCAAAATCGGGATGAAGTAACCCACTGTCAGTTCGGGTTACTGTTTATCCGGGTGGAAAATAGGGGATTTCATGCTATAATAGAGTATTAAGCCTAGATCAAGCTAAAAGGGACCTTGTACTCATGCAAAGGAGTCCCTAATACACATAAATGGTGAGTTAATTAATTAAAAAGGAAAAGAAGAAAGAAAAGAAAAGATTTAGGGAACAGGGGAGTTGAATCAATTAAAGTTTCCTATGTTATAATTGGCACGTAGATTATAGCCCTTGATACAAGACTAAATGTATTGTAAATGCATGTCACAGTTGGGCAAGAAGCTAGGGAACAAGAGGAAGAAGTTCCCCACTGCCTGCTGTAGATTTTTGGAGGCGTATCAGGGCTGTGCCAGATTGACAGGTGAGTGGGAGTCATGTACTTTGCACTATGAGCATCCTTAATTCATTTTTATGAATACCGCCAAGTGTGAATTGATTCCACTTGTGCATATTGATTGATATTGTAGTAGATTCCTCTATAATTTTGTTTCTCCATACTTGATTATCTTGTGCACGCATTTGAGGGAACATTGAGAGGAATTACGAGGGGTTGATGAGTAACCAAATTGATTCCGAATTGTGAAATAACTTCTTTTGTAAATTGATTTCATTTCCTCTATTTCAAAGACTTGTGAGTGGTAGCTTTGATTATACTCCTTTATGAGTAATTAAATTGGATCTGAATTGTGAAATGACTTCTTTTGTAAATTGATTTCATTTCCTCTATTTCAAAGACTTGTAGAGCCCTTCTCATGGTATATTGAGTTGCATTGTACTTCTGTGATTCCTCACTCCCAACCCTGATGTTAGTTATAATTGGGTCGTGGCCGAGTGAGTGGTAGTCTTGATTATGCTCCTTTTTAGTAGAGTATTGGGAGGGTGCATTATGGCATTTATGCATGGCTTGGCAGTATCTGCAGGACACCTATAGTCGATGGGGTTGAACATCGGCCTTTGTGCACATAGTAGCCTTCTGGGTGGGCGGAGCCCAGTCCCTTCCTAGGGGGGGACACGGCCCTAGGCGTAGGATCGGCCGGTCCTACGACTTATATTCTGCTTGCCGCCGGGCATAGTAAGACCCCGCGAGGTGCAGTATGGCTTTCCGCGGATGTAGAATTCCCGCGAGGTGCCGTTTAGTATGTAGATGTGAGATGGATTTCTGTTCTGGATACTGGCCAGCATTTACATTATCGGTATGGTGTCTTATTCTGCATATGCATGTGACAGTGAGGAGTTGTTGCTGGTTCGCCTGGGGCGTAAAACCCACCTCCCGATAGCTGTCTAGCATTTACATTATCGATATGGTGTCTTATCCTGCATATGCATGTGACAGTAGGGAGTTGTTGCTGGTTCGCCTGGGGCGTAAAACCCACCTCCCAACAGCTGTCTAGTGATGATTTACATATTGGTGTGGTGTCATATTCGATGTATTTATATGGCAGTAGGGAGTTGTTGCTGGTTCGCCTGGGGCGTAAAACCCACCTCCCGATAGCTGTCTTGTTGATGATTCAGCCTATTGACACCTGATTTATATGATTCAGTACTATGACCTATTGAGCATATTCATGGGTAGCATATATGATTACTTGATTATTCCATATGTGCCCCAGATGTGTTGATTGGGATTGTGATGATTCACTCCATATTCATGTTCATCTTGTTATTGATCTTGAGATTTCATCTCGAGCCATGATTATATTCTGTCTCATGTGCATAGTACTCTCTACTCCACTCACTGAGTATTTATATACTCACTCCCCAGTTTGGTGTTTTTGATTGCAGGGCAGGTATTGTATAGAGAGGAGCAGGATTAGTGGTTGCCTGCTAGCTGTGCCGCTCCATAGTATAGTATAATGTAGATAGAGGTTTATACCTTTTGGTGTATTATAAACCTTCTATTGTATATAGTGCATAATTACAGTCATAGATCCTGTTGTGGATATGGGTTTGACCATGGATGGATTAGGAAGCAGGTATATATATATGTGTGCAGATGAGTTATATGCCTGAGATGATGTATTGCTATATATTGTCCAGGTTTATTATGTGACAGATTATATGATTGCTGCTCTGACAGGTAGTGTGTTTTATGTATTGAGATAATCCTGACAGGTCACTATAGGAAAAGTGATCATTTTGTGCATGCATCATGCCAAATTTTTTCAAGATTTATTGATGATTGATAGGTAGTAGGGTTCTACGCGGTGGCTGGTGGCCTTATGCCTACCCGCACCCTAGGACCGTCATGGCGGCCCGCCGGGAATGGGGCGGGGGTCGTGACAAAGCTTGGTATCAGAGCAAAGATTAAGAAGAGTCCTGTCAGAGCAATAGGATGAGTCAGGATTAAGTATAGGATTATACTATGGAGCATAGGGTTTTTCTGTATGTTATTTTATGAGTTATTTATAACTCAGTAAAATATATCATGACTCAGTGTGTAACGACTGTCCTCTCTTTTTGACTCTTTTAGAGACATATAAAGAATACTTTCAAGAAAAATGGAGCCAGATATAGCATTGGATGCGGGTTCTGCACATGTCGAGCCCTAAAGAGAAAAATCTCCCCCTGCTGATAGACGGAGGATTGATAATCAAGGAGAGGTAGGAAGTAGAGATGCATTGATGGAACAATTACTGGCGAAGAATCAGGCTCTAAGAGAGCAGATTGCTCGGGGAAAATCTCCTGCCCCGTCAGTAGTATCCATCCTACCTCCTGTACCTGTGCCAAGAAGTTTGGCCAGGCGAGCTCTAGATGATGAGGGGATTACTGTACAAGAATTTCTGAGGCTCAGAACCCCGGAGTTTAAGGGGGAAGAAGGTGAAGATCCTCAGAGATTTCTGGAGGAGACTGAAAAGATGATACGGAGACTGCCCTGTTCTGATGCAAGAGCTATAGAACTTGTAGGGCTTACAATGAAGGAAGATGCCTGGGACTGATACCAGAGACAAGTGGAGGACAGATTGTACAGTAGGAATCCTCCAACCTGGGAAGAGTTCAGGCAAGCAGTGATGGATGAGTTTTTGTCTCCGGCTGAGAGGCAGAATCGGGCTCTTCAGTTTGAGAGGCTGAAGCAGATGCCCGGAATGAGCGTATCTGAGTACGCTCGTGAGTTCACTAGATTGGGGAAGTATGCTCCTTACATCATCCCCACTGAAGTTGCTAGGATAGAAAGGTTCAGACGAGGTCTGATTTTCCCGCTTTATAATGCAGTACTGGCAGTAGAGGTCCCCACCTTGTCTAGGCTGATTGATAAAGCAAAACAGTGGAAGACCAGAAACAAAGAAGAAAGAGCTGAAAGAGAACAGAGAAAAATGAGTGGGGGGAAGGAGCAAAGCAGTAAAGATAGATCTGAGGGAGTAGATCTCTCGGAGGGCCCGACGGAGCAGTCTGTACGCTCAGCTCCACCTACCCCACGTAAGAGGAAATGGAGGGAAAGAGGTCAATCACAAGATACTTTTCTACCATCAGTACCTCGTCCTCCAGTCACTATAGCCAGAACTGAATCTGGGTTCCAATCATGGCCAGTGTGTGGCATATGTGGGAAGCAGCACCCTGGCAGATGCAGAATGGGTCAGGGAGTGTGCTACAGATGTGGACAGCCGGGTCATTTTGCCAGAGAATGCCTGCAGGGTGCCACCCAGCAGTTTGTGCCTTTGGCATCCTACCCTTCTGTGTAGATGGACAGGCCTAGTAGTAGGGGGCCTGTAGGCAGAGGCAGAGGTCAGACACCAGCATCACAGCAGAGTGCTGGACCATCTCAACTGTCAGCTCCAGTAGGCAGAGGGCAAGGAAGGGTGTTCACGGTAAATCCACAGGAGGCACAGACATCGAATGCAGCTATGACAGGTAATTTACTCTTTTAAATTCGAGGACGAATTTTATATAAGGGGGGGAGGATGTAATAACCCCAAATTTTTTTTTTTATATATAAAAAGGGATAGAATAGTCCTTTAAAATTGATATAAGGGGTAAAATTGGAAGGAATCAAAAGATAATGGCATAGTTGTAGATGCATTGAAGTGGTAAGGGTAAAATTGGAAGGAATCAAAAGTTAATGGCATAACGGTAGATATGTTGAAGTGTTAGGGGCAAAATGGGAATTTAATAATATTAAACAAAGGGTGAATAGTGTTTTGATGTGATTTAATTGGAGGGTTTGAGCTGGTGAAACCGAGAGAAAGAGGGAGGGGGTTCTCAGGCGTGAAACAGAGGAAAGAAAGAAAGAAAAAGAGAAGAAGAAGAAGAAGAAAGAAGAAGAGGAAGGGGATTCAAGGAGGAAAGGGATCCCGGTTGCACTTCCAGCTGAAGGGAAAAACGTAGATCTCCTTTCCCTCTACGCAAGGACCTCGATTTCCAAAAAGAAAAAGGTAAATATCCGTCCCTATCTAGTCTTTTGATGACATTAGGCTATACAAAGGGTGGATATAGTCTAGAGGGGTCGGATAAGGGTTGTAGAGGCGGTTAAAAGAGAAAGAATCGGATTTCGACAAATTTTTCCGGCACTACGGAAAAATTGTGTCGAAGTCCTAACTTCGGCAAATTATTTAGGGGGTCAAACGGCCTCCGATGATGATGCATGTTATCTCTTTGGAATCCTCTGTGAGTGTAGAATGTTAGGTAAAAATTTCATCAAATTTGGAGTCCTGAAAGTGGATCAAAATCGGGATGAAGTAACCCACTGTCAGTTCGGGTTACTGTTTATCCGGGTGGAAAATAGGGGATTTCATGCTATAATAGAGTATTAAGCCTAGATCAAGCTAAAAGGGACCTTGTACTCATGCAAAGGAGTCCCTAATACACATAAATGGTGAGTTAATTAATTAAAAAGGAAAAGAAGAAAGAAAAGAAAAGATTTAGGGAACAGGGGAGTTGAATCAATTAAAGTTTCCTATGTTATAATTGGCACGTAGATTATAGCCCTTGATACAAGACTAAATGTATTGTAAATGCATGTCACAGTTGGGCAAGAAGCTAGGGAACAAGAGGAAGAAGTTCCCCACTGCCTGCTGTAGATTTTTGGAGGCGTATCAGGGCTGTGCCAGATTGACAGGTGAGTGGGAGTCATGTACTTTGCACTATGAGCATCCTTAATTCATTTTTATGAATACCGCCAAGTGTGAATTGATTCCACTTGTGCATATTGATTGATATTGTAGTAGATTCCTCTATAATTTTGTTTCTCCATACTTGATTATCTTGTGCACGCATTTGAGGGAACATTGAGAGGAATTACGAGGGGTTGATGAGTAACCAAATTGATTCCGAATTGTGAAATAACTTCTTTTGTAAATTGATTTCATTTCCTCTATTTCAAAGACTTGTGAGTGGTAGCTTTGATTATACTCCTTTATGAGTAATTAAATTGGATCTGAATTGTGAAATGACTTCTTTTGTAAATTGATTTCATTTCCTCTATTTCAAAGACTTGTAGAGCCCTTCTCATGGTATATTGAGTTGCATTGTACTTCTGTGATTCCTCACTCCCAACCCTGATGTTAGTTATAATTGGGTCGTGGCCGAGTGAGTGGTAGTCTTGATTATGCTCCTTTTTAGTAGAGTATTGGGAGGGTGCATTATGGCATTTATGCATGGCTTGGCAGTATCTGCAGGACACCTATAGTCGATGGGGTTGAACATCGGCCTTTGTGCACATAGTAGCCTTCTGGGTGGGCGGAGCCCAGTCCCTTCCTAGGGGGGGACACGGCCCTAGGCGTAGGATCGGCCGGTCCTACGACTTATATTCTGCTTGCCGCCGGGCATAGTAAGACCCCGCGAGGTGCAGTATGGCTTTCCGCGGATGTAGAATTCCCGCGAGGTGCCGTTTAGTATGTAGATGTGAGATGGATTTCTGTTCTGGATACTGGCCAGCATTTACATTATCGGTATGGTGTCTTATTCTGCATATGCATGTGACAGTGAGGAGTTGTTGCTGGTTCGCCTGGGGCGTAAAACCCACCTCCCGATAGCTGTCTAGCATTTACATTATCGATATGGTGTCTTATCCTGCATATGCATGTGACAGTAGGGAGTTGTTGCTGGTTCGCCTGGGGCGTAAAACCCACCTCCCAACAGCTGTCTAGTGATGATTTACATATTGGTGTGGTGTCATATTCGATGTATTTATATGGCAGTAGGGAGTTGTTGCTGGTTCGCCTGGGGCGTAAAACCCACCTCCCGATAGCTGTCTTGTTGATGATTCAGCCTATTGACACCTGATTTATATGATTCAGTACTATGACCTATTGAGCATATTCATGGGTAGCATATATGATTACTTGATTATTCCATATGTGCCCCAGATGTGTTGATTGGGATTGTGATGATTCACTCCATATTCATGTTCATCTTGTTATTGATCTTGAGATTTCATCTCGAGCCATGATTATATTCTGTCTCATGTGCATAGTACTCTCTACTCCACTCACTGAGTATTTATATACTCACTCCCCAGTTTGGTGTTTTTGATTGCAGGGCAGGTATTGTATAGAGAGGAGCAGGATTAGTGGTTGCCTGCTAGCTGTGCCGCTCCATAGTATAGTATAATGTAGATAGAGGTTTATACCTTTTGGTGTATTATAAACCTTCTATTGTATATAGTGCATAATTACAGTCATAGATCCTGTTGTGGATATGGGTTTGACCATGGATGGATTAGGAAGCAGGTATATATATATGTGTGCAGATGAGTTATATGCCTGAGATGATGTATTGCTATATATTGTCCAGGTTTATTATGTGACAGATTATATGATTGCTGCTCTGACAGGTAGTGTGTTTTATGTATTGAGATAATCCTGACAGGTCACTATAGGAAAAGTGATCATTTTGTGCATGCATCATGCCAAATTTTTTCAAGATTTATTGATGATTGATAGGTAGTAGGGTTCTACGCGGTGGCTGGTGGCCTTATGCCTACCCGCACCCTAGGACCGTCATGGCGGCCCGCCGGGAATGGGGCGGGGGTCGTGACATAGGGTTTGATCGATTGGGATGCAAAATGAGGAGGAGGGGGGGCGGCCGCTGGTTTTGTTATGAATTTGACTTTTGACGACGCTTATAAGCGTTGTTTTAGGCGGAAAATACGACGACGCTAATAAGCGTCGTCTATTCCTAAGAATTGCCGACACTAAATGAAAGCGTCGGCAAATGTATGAGCGGTGAAATTTTTTCCGACGCTTCATCCTAGCGTCGGTAAAAAAGAGTCGGGAAAGACCCATTTTCCTATAGTGATTCTAAGATGAGCATTAATCTTCCATATCCAGCCAAAACAACGAGGAGATGGAGGTTCTGAGCATTACAAGCTTATAACAGACAACCCTGAAGATGGACCCCACACCAACCTATCAATACTATTTCCACTCAGTATCGGTACAGAAAGAATTCAGTCTGCCACATCTTAAAAAAAATTATGCTGCCTTTCATCCCTGCTCACCATCCACCATAAGGTCTTTCACTTTAAGATTCTGCAACGCCCTGACATCAACTGGGACAAGCCATCGTGCAATAGGAATGGATGATATCTATAGGTTCTGAACAAGAGGAATAAAGGCCCCATTGCCAAAAAAAAAAAAATTAAGATTAGAGTATACCAACCAAAGAACACATCATCATCCAAATAGGGGATGTTGTGGTTCAAATTTGGCTCGAGGGTGACTATGCCGGAGGAGTCAAGGGAGCTGCCGAAAGGTTGAAAAAGAGGGTGAGCTACCTCCCATGCGACGGCGTACCTGCACAAAGCCTCACCTGTGGTTCCGATGAGGGCCCTCCGACGCCCAAGTTAAAGTGGATCTCAGATATATCAAAAAGTTTTCCCAGGCGTTACCTAATAGGGCTATTTATAGTCCCTGTAGAGGTGCCCAGGTGGCGGAGGTATGACCCGTTCTCATCATGAGAAGAGATGGCTTCAAGTCAGACGACACGTAGCTGGAGCTTGCTTGAGGCGCACGGTGCAGTCCATTCTTGTGAATGGTAAGGCGTTGACAGTTGTAGCAGGGTATGGCTGGAGTAGCATGGCGTTGTCCTTAACTGCCATTGGCCAGCAAACAAAGCATGGTGCAGAGGCGTCGCAATGTTCGGCCACATATAGGTGCGCCTAGGCAGGCTCGTGGATGCGGCTGTAGGCGAGACCGAGCTCGGTGAGGTTGCATTATATATTTGACGAGATCGGCCTAGCATCCTTGATTCTGAAGTGTGCTTGGTAGTACGCCCCAAGCTCGAGGGTTGGGGCACGTTATTGGATTAGGCACCCCGAGCTCGGTCGGGGCGCATCGGCAAATATAAGGGCGCCCCGGACTTGCAGCTAAAACAGCAGGGCGTCCCGAGCTCGGGCCTGGGACGTCTTTATAGGCATCTGAAGAGGTGGATGTAGGTCCTGGTAGTGGAGAGATTCGGCCGAGATCGACTAAGCCTTCGGCGGAGTTCGGGGTCGGGCTGGTTCTGGGCTGGACCGTGGTTCTATCTGGTCGAAGTTGTGGTCTGCTCTGCCGGGATAGGACGATCCCTTGCCCTGAGCTAGACGATCCATTTCGCCCCCCATCATTTGTCCCCCGACTTTTGAGTCAAGTTGTTTTTTAGCTCGGGCGAAGGAAGTAGTTGGATTGTTGGTTGGCCTGCGATGTGGCTAAGCGCTTATGAATATGCATGCACCGAGTCGGGAACACTGTGTATTGTTGCAGCCGATAGCTTTGAGTCGGGCTTTTTGAGTCGGGCTTGGGTGGCTTAGGCTGCCACGTTGCTATAAGGGGAAACGGCCATGGGGGCTTTTTAATGTACCACGTGCGTGCTCCTTTTCAAGGCGTTGCTGGATGGAATGCGAGGGGGGGCCAATCATTAATACCCAATCCTCTGAAGTGTTGAGATTTGTATCCTAAGAGTCAATCATCAGCATGTTGATGATTGAATTTGTAAATGAATTGATAAATTAATAAAGTGTTATTTGGCATTATTCATCATTATTGTACATCTTTAAATGAACTCTTATATGATGAAGTCCTTAGGACTCCTTTTGTGATAAAAGAGGATTTATCTGTGAGTCCTTAAACTTGTTCACGACCAAATGATATGTTGTTACTAGGACGACAACATTGTCGAGATTAGGTCATTGTGTGAAATATACGTTAGTTGTCATCTTAACCAAGGAGCGTAGAGACACTGATATATCACACAGGTGAAGTATAGGAGTATACTTCACTGAACGTGACCAATTGCGGAATGCTCTACTATCAAGAGACGTTCCGAGTGGATATTGGTATAAGTGTCCCTCAGACCTGAGATCACCACGGTGATTAGCAAGCAACTCACTGTACTTTGGTAGCGGACTAGCTGAATTTCTAATTCAGGGACGGAAGGCCACTGGGTGCAGTCAAGTACTTGTGAAGTCGATGCATGAGTCAAGATGGAATTTGACCCTCCTGGTGACAGAAGATAATGCCCTTGTGTTGAATTTAGCAAAACCTTGGCCAGGATAATACTTGTGAGGAGTCACAGAATTTCTAAAGTTGAATCACATCATGAATGTACTGATTACAGAGTTGACAGAACTCTGAAGTCATCTTAGACATTAGGAGTCATAGGGATAAATTATACGGTAACCATAGTCCAGGGTTCCAGAATATTGTTTCGTATATATTCAGTCTATCCGGACGTCAGGTACCATTGCTAGATGGTCACATCGATTAGTACAGGAAGTTGTTCCTATGCTACCGGCTTAGGTTCGAACCAATGGGGTCACACGCATAGAAGTTTTCTAGGTTGATCATAGTGGCTGATGGATGATTAAGAATCATCCAGGGATAATTTGGTCAATTCGACTGACAAATTACCCTAAGCAAAAGTTGCATTAAAATAATTAAAGAATTATTGGAGGAATGATTGGCAATTAGATTGCTAATTAACTCAATTTGATTAAGTGATTGAGCTTAGGTTGAGCCAAATTGAATTAGATTCGATTTGAGGCATGACAGGGTTTGACCTAATTGGATTGGGCCCAACCCAAATGGGTTGGACTTGACCCAATTGGATTGGGTTTGATCCGATGTCCTTATCTGATAAGGATTCTAAGTTCAAAAGTTTGAAATTTGAAAAGGATATCAATTTCTAACAATTTAGGAACCCATCTTTCCTTCTTGGTGAAGGAATTGACCCATCATTTTCCCTTGATGCATGGCGCCTCTTACCTATTTTTAGTCAATTGTCAGCATAAAGGAAAGAGGATGCATGGGCTTTAAGAATGGCGCCTAAAATATTCTAATCAAATTAAAATGAATCCCTTAAAGTAAGGGATCAAATGACACTTGTCATTATCTTGTGTCTAGCGCCTGATGGGGACATCAGAGCTGATCATCCTTCCGTTTAGTTCCATATTTTATTTGCATTTTTATTTTATTTTATTTCTGGGTTTGTTTGCAATTTTATTATTGTAGGACTTTATTTGTGTATTTTGGGATTATTGGAAATTATTTTGTGTAAGGGGGTTTTATTTTAATTGTTCTTATTTGGGCCCTATTTATGGGGGACTTTTATGATGATTAGGGTTAATGAAAGATTAAGAAACTCTTTTCCCCCCACGTCTCCCTCTTCTCTCTCCTTCTTCTCCTTCTCCCTCTTCTCCTCTTTCTACCGTTCTTCCTCTCTTCTTCTCCTCCTGTTCTTCCTCCCTCTTCCTCTGTTTCCCATTGTAACACCACAGCAGACGTCCCGAGTTGGACCCTCACCGCAGCCGTTTTCCCTGTGTTTGGTGCGGCATCAACTTGGTATTAGAGCTAGGTTTTCCCCTGTGCCAAAGCCCCAGATCCCCTAGCGTCTTTCTCCTTTACTGCCACTTGAATCGTCATCGCCATGTCCGCTGAACAGCCTCACCCCACCGTCTCTGCCTCCGTCTTTCTCCTTTGACTTCCCACTGCCCACTACCACACGCCTCCTTCATCAGGCCTTCCCAAAAAGAAAAAAGGAAGACCCCTGCGGCTGTTCCCCCCCTTCTGCTTGTCACTGCGCCCGAGGCCATCACCACTCGCTCGCCTCTGCCACGCAGTACCCCCGCCGTGCTCCACCTCCTCTGTCTTATCGCCGGCTGCTGCTTCTCCTCCCAGAGAAGCGCCACCCGGTGTATGGTGGAGCAGCGCCGGATCCCAGGATTCCGGTGGGCGCACGAAATCCTCGCTGTACCCCGACCACGGATGCCGGAGCATGTTGACAGGCCACGTGCAGCTCTCGTTTCCAGAAAGAAGAGGAGCATTGCTGCCCTTCTTTCGGCCCTGTCTCTCAGACCTGCTGTAGCAACCGCTGGCCACCGCACACAGGAAGGGGCCACCCGCCGCCGTGATCGGCCACTGCCTGTCGCCGCCAACCACAAAGCCGTGGCCACGAGCTCCGTCACTGGTCCCTCCGGCTGTTCTGCAGCTGCCACCGAGGAGTCCGGCTCGCCCTCCCGAATCGGTCGGGAGGTTGAAGACAACGTCGAGTAACGGGTAATTTCTAAACCCGTTAGCCCAAACCCGGTAGCCCGGATCCAAAACCAAAAAAAAAAATTGCACGTGACCTGCACGTGCTAGAGATAACGGGTATCGGAGCAGGTTGCGACCGATAACCCGAACCCGTCAAGGTTCAAAAAAAAAAAAAGGTAGCACGTGCCTTGCACGCAAAAAAAAAATCCTTACCTCTATTCATCTTCTACCTCTGTTCGGCCGTTGTCGCCGCCGCCCGTGAAGCACCGCTCCACCCTAGCCGCCGCAGCCGTCGCTCTCCGGCTTCGCCGACCTGCCGCCGTCGAGATCCGCCGCCACCCCACCTCCTATGCTGCACCACCTTCACCGCCTTGACGTTTCCGCCTCCGCTTGCACACAACGCCGCCCCACCACGAGCTTCGCCACCATCACCAAAGCACTGCCACCGCCGCCTCCGCCTCGCCGCCGTGTCATACTGCCTCCGCGCCGCTTTGCCTTCACCCATGCCTACCCCCTTCCTCCGGCCACTTCTCACCTGAGGCACGCCTGCCGTCCTTGGCCCGCCTAAGCACCGCCGCTCGTCTCCTTCCGTCGACGCTCCCCGACTTCGGCCGCCATCCCCACCGTTGCCTCCCTCATCTCCTCTTCCACCCTGATTTCCTCCTTGGCCCTCATCTGTCCTACACAAACCACGGGCCAGCAGGTACCAAGCCCCAGCCCACCCCAGCCGCTCTTGCTTCCGTGTTGATCCAATCCCGCATGCCATCATTTGAGCGCGGCCCATGCCCAAGCGACTGTAGGTCCTGTCTTAGGCCCGATCCAGCTATTCTTCAGTCCATTTCAGAAGTCCAGGAGCCCTTATGATGCAGATCCAGGTCCACAGCTCTAGCTAGCTTCGTCCGACGCCAACTTCGTGCTCGAGACTCTACAGCAGACGCTTCCGGTTGACTGCATCCACCACAGGTGACAGGTTTTTCTTTCTTTTGGGCTTGTTCATCTAATCTTGTTCTAGTTCTCTTGTATGACAATCCTATTTTGAAAATTTACTTTTCTGTCAAATTTCAAATTCTAGAACATCTACTACCACACCCATCGTACTCACCATCTAAATCTAAATATTAAATTAGCACACCCTAGCGACAGGATATTTCTCAACATCCATCGATCAGACTATCTTATGATTAGAACGACCGTAATACGTGCTTGCAACCTAACTTCTTATAGTGACTACTTTCATACTTTAATTCTGAAATAACTGAAGTACGAATTGGTAACATTTAATTTTAAGTTACTTTTGTAAAAATTTGCTGATTACCGAATTCATAGTAGGTTGCATTAGTTGGTTGTCCTGCATCATAGTTGGTCAGTTAGGGTCATTAGTAGCATTGCATGTCATACCATCAACCAGTGTAGTCCTTGCATGCCAACCCGTAGTGGTAGGGAGTACCTCCTCACTCATTCTAAGACCCCGTTAGCCACAATGGATTCCAGAGTTCTGCAAGATCTTGTGGAACAAATCGCTGCCTTACGAGCTGATCATGACGAATTCAAGCAAGAGATCCGTGCTCTAGTGCAACACCCTAGGACTTCTGAACCGTCAACCCCAATCGCAGCTTATTCTGAGTTTGGTTTGGCCACACCACCTGTAGGACTTCTCCATCCCCCTAGGAACCAACATCCTCCTGATCACCAGCACGATCTTGACGAATGGCTACTTCGTACCGTAAGAGAAGATGCCCCCACCTTTGTTGCTCAACTAGAGCTAAGCGTGTATCTTGATTGGAGAGCAGCCATGGATAATTATTTTGAGTGGTACGAAATGACTGATGATAGAAAAATTTGATTCACTAAAATGAAGCTTATTGGGCAAACTCACTGGTACTGGCATAATGTTGAACATATGCGTGAGACCCAAAGGCTTCCTCGTATCACCACCAGGAAGGATATGAAAAAAAAGCTGAATGAGAAGTATCTGCCATTCTCTTACCGACAATGCCTTATGGATAGGTGGCAGAAACTAATTCAAGGGACATCAACCGTTGCCGATTACATTGCACGATTTGAGGAGTTTCATATGAGGTGCAGTATAATCGAAGAGGAGACTATTACTCTCTCTAGATTTCGGGCAGAACTCCGCGAGGAGATCCAGAAAGAATTAATCCTCCGAGAGATTATCATCCTTGGCCAAGCATACCAGTTGGCTCAAGATGTGGATAGTTTCTTATGGATCCCTGTAGTGAGGCGTACCGACCTCCGACCCATGGTCTCAGGAGCCCGACCTAGTCAAAATTATCTTCCACAATTCAGACCACTTCCTAATCCTCCTAACCAGCCCGGTTCTAGCCAAGCCCCGACTAGGAACCCCCCATACCTGTCCAGAACCCGTCAAATGATAAAGGAAATGGCATACTAGGTTCCAACCCTCCTTTTAGAAGCCAAACCCAATATTTTAGGTGCCAAAAATTTGGCCATATAGCGTTCCAATGTAATGTCAAGACCTATCTAATGACTGAACTTAGAGTTGGGACCCAGGAGACTGAGTGTGTCGAAGAAGTCTATGAACCAAACATCGAGAATTTTGTAGAAAACTTTGGAGACGAACAGACTAGATTAGAGTTTATCCAGGCTGAACCCCAAAAGGAGCCCACTGATCGAAATGACCCAAACCCTAGGCTTCATGTGGTTAGGTGTACCCTAGCTCAGACTAAGACCGAACAAGATTGGCGTAGGACCTCCCTGTTTTACACGCTTATTAAGATCAATGGTAAAGCATGTAAAATCCTACTTGATAGCGAGAGTTGCATCAACGCCATTGCTTTCGGAGTTGCATCCTGCCTCGGCCTGAAATCTACCCCTCATCCCAACCTATATAAGGTAGCTTGGGTAGGCAAGACGTCCATCTCGGTGTCGGAAAGATGCCTCATCTCGATTCAATTTCTATCTTATAAAGACGAAATCTGGTGTGATTGCATTCCGATGGACGTAGGTCAAGTCATTCTAGGGAGACCTTGGTTATACGATAGGGACGTCACGCTTCATGGACATTCGAATTCGTGTAGCTTTATGTTTCAAGATCGAAAAATTATACTGAACTCATTGCCTCCTAGAGAGCCCGCCCTTGAAAAAACGAGTGCTACACTACGGAAAGATGAATCACTTCACATCATTACTTCGAAAGAGGTAATGAAAGATATTGAAAGCTACTCACCTGTGTTCGCCCTTATGGCTAGAGTTATCAATGTGGAGTCGAATCCTGAGCACCTACCAGAAGTAGTTCCCCTGTTGGAGGAGTTCCACTCTGTTTTTCCTAAGGATCTTCCAGATACACTCCCTCCGATGTATGATATCCAGCACGCGATTGACCTCGTTTCTGGAGCATCCTTGCCAAATCTTCCCCATCATAGGCTCAACCCAGACAAGCACACTGAATTGAAACGTCAAGTTGACGAACTCCTTATCCGAGGGTATATTCGTGAGAGTTTGAGCTCCTGTGCTGTACCTACACTCCTCACTCCCAAGAAAGATGGTTCTTGGAGGATGTGCGTTGATAGCCGTGCCATCAATAAAATCACGGTTAGGTATCGTTTTCCCATTCCTAGGCTGGATGATCTTTTGGACTTTATGTCTGGTGCTACAGTTTTTTCCAAGATCGACCTAAAGAGTAGATACCACCAGATTCGAGTTCATCCTGGGGATGAATGAAAAACTGCCTTTAAGACCAAAGATGGACTTTACGAATGGTTAGTGATACCATTCGGATTAACAAATGCTTCCAGTACTTTTATGAGGATGATGACACAGATCTTTCGACCTTTTTTGAATAAATTTGTCGTTGTATATTTTGATGACATCCTCATCTATAGTCAAACTCAAGAGCTCCATCTCTCACACTTAAGGCAGGTCTGTGATGTCCTTAGGAGAGAAAGCTTCTTTGCAAATCCCAAGAAGTGTGCCTTCCTGACTGATCATGTCACCTTCTTAGGGTTCATAGTGTCTTCTAAGGGTGTCTCCACTGGTCCGGAAAAAGTAAGCGCGATAGTCGATTGGCCTGAGCCCAAGACCCTCGTGAAAGTACGTAGTTTTCATAGCTTGGCTACTTTCTATCGCCGCTTCATTAGAAATTTTAGTTCAATAATGTCCTCATTACAGATTGCATGAAAAAAGAAGACTTTATCTGGACTAAGTCGGCATGCCAAGCATTTAATGAAATTAAGAAAAGAATGATCGAAGCCCCTGTCTTGCGCCTCCCTGATTTCACGAAAGTATTCGAGGTCGCATGCGATGCCTCTGGTATTGGCATAGGTGGCGTGTTAAGCCAAGAAGGTCACCCTGTCGCGTTCTTTAGCAAAAAATTAAGCAACGGCAGGTTGCGTTATTCCACCTATGATAAGAAATTCTATGCGGTAGTGCAAGCTTTGCGACATTGGCGACACTATTTGCTACCACAAGAATTTGTCTTGTACTCAGACCATGAGGCTTTAAAGTATCTCAACTCCCAAAAGAAATTGAACCATCGACACGGCCGTTGGATCAAGTTTCTTCAAGCCTATACTTTTGTCCTGAAACATAAAGCCGGAGTTGAAAATACGGCTGCTGATGCGCTCAGTCGACGAATCTTCCTTCTATCCGTGATGAGCACTGAAGTAATTGATTTTAAAAGGATCAGGGAACAATATACCTCTTGTCCCGACTTTAGTGAAGTATACCTGACCCTATGAGATGGAGTAGAGAGAGAACAAGATGATTTTTTTCTACAAGATGATTACCTCTTTCGCTCCGACCGATTGTGTATTTTTCGAACCTCATTGAGAGATTTTCTAGTATGGAAAATACACGCTGGAGGACTGTCTGGGCATTTCAGGAGAGACAAAATCATTGAAATGGTGGAGAGACGTTTCTTCTGGCCGAGTCTCAAGAGAGACATGGCCAAAATTGTCTGTTAGTATCTGATGAGAGTACAAAAGTGAAATTTTCATACTATCATAATTAATATTAGAGCTAATCTTTATTAATAAAATTGATTAATTAATGTTTTATTTGTGTTTGAGTGCAAGTAATTCAAAAGATCCAATAATGCTGGGTTTGAGCCCAATGCTTGGCGTTTCGAGCTCAACAAATCCTTAGCGTCTCATCTGAGCCTCACGCCGCCCGTCATCCGCATGCAATCCATTTCACTGTATCCAGATGCTTCAGCTAGCATAAGTGCCCGCGTTGTGGCATCAAACGTCTACAACCCGCCTCATTCAAAGCTCCCCTTCCGTTCGAGCAGGATTCATCCGTGAGGAGCTTCCCAGCGTTCGTCATCTCCAATCGTTTCATCTTCAAATTCCCAACGGCAGCGAGGGAAATCCAAAGCCAAACCGGCTCTTTCTTTCATCCGTGAAACAACTCCCCAAGCTCTTTTGGCTTCCAAGCAACAGAGAACCGTCCCAGCCATGAAGAGCATCCCAAGCGTCGTGGCATTCGATCATTTCATCTAGCCGAGTCCTCCACTCCCTTCCCAGCGAATAAATTCCAGCCATCTGAGGAGTCTTCCGAACACCCGTGGTTTCCCAGCAACTTCCCATCTCAAGCAACCGCAGCATTTAGAATTTGGAGCACTCGTGGCGTCCGCAATTCTCTCTAATCCCTGCATTCAGTAACAGCAAAGAGGATCATTATTGTCCTTGTTTTGACATGGGGACGAGAGAGAGAAAGGGGCAGCCTATAAAAGGGCCCAGGCGAGAGCAGGAGAAAAGGGGGAGGAGGACACGGAGTTGGGACGGAACAAGGAGACCAGCGGGTGGAGGCAGAAGCAGCCGACGGAGGAGAGGGGCGACCAGCAGGAGAGAAAAGGGAGGATCTTACCAGCCGGGCTTGGGAGGAGGGAAAGCATCCAGGTGGAGGAGAAGAAGCCACGAAGAAAGAGGCCACGGATCCATCCAGCCGGGCCACGGAGGGGAGAAGGCATCATCGGGAGAGAAAACAGAGTGCCCTGTTTTCTTAAGAGAAGAAAGAAGAAAAAAAAAAATATAAAGGGATTTATGCTTTATTTTATTTACTCTATACTAATCTCTTTTATAAAAATGCTTGCATCTCATATGGATAGCTAAATCTTTTTTAGCTAAGGCTAGGGAATAGCCTAGTATTTTTTTCATGTATTATTTTAATCATCAATTAAATTTTTAATATCATTTATGTGCAGTGAATGTTTAGGAATTACTTTAAACTTATACATTTGTTTGATCTGTTATTTCTCCTAGGGTATAGCAGATGCTTAGAAATCCCTATAGTCTAAAGTAAAATTAATGCAATACTGTCCATAAAGATCCATTTATTTATGATTTTCACCGCTTTATTTTCCAATTAGGTCTTCACTCAGATCTAACTGAGGTAATAGGTGATTAAAAGAAATGCATGAAGAAGTACTAAGCTGAATCCCGATGCCTTAGTTATCCCAAGCTGAATATAAATTAGCCTATAGTTTTTGTTCATAGTCAAATCCCTGTGGATTCGATCTCGGACTCATCGAGTATATTACTTTGCTACACCCTATACTTGGGGTATTCTACATTTAATTTTCCTTTTTAAAAGAGCAAGATCAAAAGCGTAGCAGTATCGCACATGTCATTTAGCCAAACAACGTAAGCAGAACACTGGTCTTTACACTCCACTACCCGTTTTCGGTTTTCCTTGGCAAGATGTTAGTATGAATTTCGTGTTAGGGCTTCCATGTACCTCCACCAAATACGATTCCATTTTTATAGTTGTGGACCGATTTTCTAAGATGGCTCATTTTCTCTCCTGTTCTAAGACTTCTGATGCTTCTAGGATTGCGAAACTTTATATTGATGAAGTTGTTAGACTCCATGGCCTCCCAATATCTATTTTGTCCGATAGGAATGTTAAATTCATAAGCTACTTTTGGAAAACCCTTTGGCCCATGATAGGCACCAAATTAAAATTTTCATCTGCCCATCATCCAGAAACTGATAGCCAGACAGAAGTTGTTAAACGCAGTCTAGAAAATCTTTTAAGATGTCTGGTAGGTGAGCATGCTAGGACTTGGGATTTAGTGTTACCGACCGTCGAGTTTGCATATAATAGTTTGATCAATAGGTCCTTAGGCATGAGTCCCTTCGAAGTGGTGAATGGATATAAACCTAGGCAGCCCATAGACTTGATTTCCATGTCTCATCAACATAGAGTCTCTGAGTTTGCACAATCATTTGCATCACACCTGCATTTCTTGCATTAGAAAATTAGCAAATGTATTCACTCTAATAACTTAAAATATAATTTCCTTGCTGATTTGCACAGACATTGTAAAGAGTTGAATGTAGGAGATTATGTCATGTTGAGAATTAGACCTGAACGACTTCCTTCGGGAACGTTCAAAAAGTTGCAATCCCATAGTGCGGGACCGTTCAAAATTCCAAAGAAAATCAGTTCGAATGCTTATGTTGTAGATCTTCCTGAAGACTTTGGGATTAGTGCGATATTTAATATTGAAGATTTAGTCCCATACAAAAGGTCCACATTCATTCCTTCTAACCCTTTTGATGATACACCTATCTCTGTTGATCACCTTGACCCATCACCTGCTATTGAGCCTCAACCTCCAAAGTTTCATGCACGCAGAGAACACATAGAACATATATTAGATGAGCAGGTTATATCTACCAGAAAAGAAAGCTACCAATGTTACCTTGATCGGTGGAAAGGTCGATCCGAATCGGATGTAACGTGGATTTCGCGAGCCGAGTTGCAGCGCCTTGACTGTTGGCAGCGACCCGCACCGGAACCCACTCACACCGGTACAACCACCAACGTCGGACAAGCAAAGAGAGAAGCAAACGGATAAGCACTCTCTCGCTCCCTCGACACCGGACTCAAGGATCACCGCTTCGCTTCCGCTACGAAGGGCAAAAGATTACCCCGTGGTATCAATAGGGTAAAACACTTGAGCACCGCAGTGGATTATCAAACCAAAGGAAGAAGAAATAGGAAGAAAATAGCAAAGCAAACACAAAGATGTAACGAGGTTCGGCTACAAGTAGCCTACGTCCTCCACCGCTCCAAATCTCAGTTAGGATGAACAGATTACAGAGATAGCACACACCCGAACGATCACACGCGATCGCTCTACAAGAGATTCACACAGAATTCCCTTTGTATAAGAAGTAGGATCCCAATCCTCTTCTTCTCTAGAACCCTAGCCGCACAAAACAAGAGTCTCTCCCAAAATATCCTTGAATATCTCTCCTCCTAGGGCTCTCATGAGTCCTATATATAGTCTCAAGACCTTCAGATGATCATAGCCGTCGAAACGCCACCAAAAACACCAAAAGAAAATCGTCCGTACGATTTTTCGCGAGCCCGAGTCGACTCGGCTGTCGTTCGAGTCGACTCTGGCACGTCTGGACAAAACTGGTACGATCTAGAGTCGACTCGACTGTAGCTCGAGTCGACTCGACGATGCTTCGAGTCGACTCGACTGTATCTCGAGTCGACTCTGACAGTCGAGACAGAAACATGGTTTTCTCGGTCTTCTGGCCTTTCTCCTCCCGGGTCGACTCGACTGTTCCCGAGTCGACTCGACTGTAGCTCGAGTCGACTCCGACAGTCCACCAGACAGAATTATGCAGAATTGATTCTCCTTCAATTCTCTTCATCACCAATAGTCTCCACATACCCCAACAATCTCCCACTTGGAGACCTTGGGTATATCCTCTTGTTACTTGGCTCTCCTCTGTGCTCCCACTGAAACTGAATCATCCTAGTGAGATAGGTACGATGCCTCCTCAACGTCTTCAAGCATGAAGACCAGCAGAAGCTGAACAACTCCTCAGCTTCTCCACCGTGACGACCTTCGTCAACATATCTGCAGGATTCTGACTTGTATGAATCTTCTCCAACTTGACGAGTCCCTGCTCGAGCAATGACCTCACAAAGTGGTACCGTATGTCAATATGCTTCGTCCTTGAATGGAAAGCTGAATTCTTTGCCAGATGAATTGCACTTTGACTATCTGAATATAACATGCAATCCTTCTGCTCCTTCCCAAGCTCCTTCATCAAGCCCTGAAGCCATATTAGTTCCTTGCACGCCTCTGTGGCTGCCACATACTCCGCCTCCGTAGTCGACAGTGCAACAACTGGTTGCAACCTGGAAATCCAACTGACGGCTCCACTGCCCAAGGTGAACAAGTACCCTGTCGTGCTCCTCCTGCCGTCCAAGTCCCCTGCCATGTCTGAGTCCACAAAGCCCTGTAACCGGATCTCAGAACCTCCATAGCACAATGACATGTGCTCCGTGCCTCTCAGATACCTCAGTATCCATTTGACCGCACGCCAATGCTCCAAGCCTGGGCAGCTCATAAAGTGACTCACAACTCCCACTGCTTGAGCAATGTCAGGTCTCGTACAGACCATAGCGTACATCAAGCTCCCCACCGCCGATGCATACGGGATTTTTGACATATTGAGCTCCTCCACCCGCGTCTTCGGGCTTTGTCCTTTTGAAAGCTTTAAGTGGGCACCTAGTGGTGTGCCAGCAGGTTTGGCACCCTTCATGCAGAATCTCTTGAGTACTCGGCTGATGTACTCCGCCTGAGATAGTCTAAGGATATGTTTAGACCTATCTCTGCTGATCCGCATCCCAATGATCTGTTTCGCTGCTCCTAGATCCTTCATTGCAAATTTTCTTGACAGCTTCAGCTTCAATTTTGCAATCTCATGCATGCTAGCTCCTGCAACTAACATGTCATCAACATATAATAGCAAGATAATATAAGATGTACCGAAGTCCCGAAAGTAGCAACAGTGATCCTCCTGACATCTCCTGTATCCTATCTCAAGCATGTAACTATCGAACTTGAGATACCATTGCCTGGGCGCCTGTTTCAAACCATAGAGGCTTTTCTTCAATTTGCAAACTAAGTCACCCGTGCCAGCTGCAACGTATCCCTCCGGCTGCTGCATATATATCTCCTCATCGAGATCTCCGTGAAGAAAAGTTGTCTTCACATCAAGCTGCTCTAAGTGAAGATTCTCTACTGCCACCATGCTCAGCACCGCCCGAATAGAACTCATCTTGACTATAGGAGAAAAGATCTCCGTGAAGTCGATACCTGCTCTCTGCTGAAATCCTTTTACAACCAGCCTGGCCTTGTACCGTTTCTTCCCATTCTGCTCTTCCTTCAGCCTGTAAACCCATTTGTTTGACAGTGCTTTCTTCCCCTTGGGCAGATCCACCAAATCCCACATTTGATTCTGCTCCAATGACTCCATCTCATCATCCATGGCCAACTCCCACTCCTTTCTGGTATCAACCTCCAATGCCTCCGTGAAGCATTCAGGTTCGCCATTATCTGTGAGCAGCAAATAACTAAGAGTCCCATCATACCTTTGAGGAGGCTTCCCATGAGTACTACGAGTGGACCTTCTTAGTTGTGGAGAGGGTGCCAATACTTCAGGTTCTTGCTCTGACTGAGTCTTCTGACCAGAATTTGTAGACTCCTCTTCAGGATCCACAAAACACAGCTCAACAGGTTTTGTTTCTGATTCAGTGCTCTGCTGCATTTTCTCATTAAATACCACATCATTACTACGAATGATCTTCCTGTGTTCGGGATCCCAAAAACGATACCCAAACTGTTGACCTCCGTATCCAACGAAAATGCACTTCTTTGATTTGGCGTCTAATTTGCTTCTTTGATTGGAATCAACATGGACATAACTGGTACAACCGAATACTCGTAAGTGCGCCAAATCAATCTTCTTCGCTGTCCATGCTTCCTCAGAAATTCCAAATTCAAGTTTCTTTGATGGCCCTCTGTTGATCAAGTAGGCAGCAGTGTTAACTGCTTCTGCCCAAAACTGCTGTGGCAATCCAGCATGTATCCTCATACTCCTGGCACGCTCATTAATTGTTCTGTTCATCTTTTCAGCAACTCCATTTTGTTGTGGTGTCCCTGGAACTGTCCTCTGCCTGACGATCCCAGCTTCTGCACAGTAGTCCTCAAACTCTCTGCTACAATACTCACCACCGTTGTCTGATCTCAGGCATTTTAACCTCCTTCCTGTCTCGAGTTCTACCATTGCCTGCCATCTCCTGAAGACCCCAAATACCTCTGACTTGTGCTTCAAGAAGAACACCCAAAGCTTCCTGGTAGCATCATCAATAAAAGTAACATAGTACTGAGATCCACCAATGGAAGAAATCGGTGCAGGTCCCCACACATCCGTGTGCACGAGATCTAGCTTTTCTTGCTTCCGAGGTTTACCTTCTTTGTTGAATGAAACACGCTTCTGCTTTCCGAGAATACAATCCTCACAGAAGTCCATCTCAACACTCCTGAGACCCTGCAGCTTTTCCAACTGGTGCATCACCTCCAGTCCCTGATAACTCATGTGCCCAAGTCTGCAATGCCATAACTTGGCGTCCACATCTGCTGCAGCAACTCCAATAGAGTTTTCCGTGCCGTTGGCGATATAAAGTGTCCCAACCTTCTTGCCACTAGCCACCATCAACGAACCCCTGGATATCTTCCACTGATCAGCTGTGAAAATAGTCTTGTACCCCTGGCTCGCCAACTGTCCAACAGAAATTAGATTCCTCTGCAGTTGAGGCACGTGCCGTACGTCCTCAAGCTCAAGTGAAGATCCAGAAATCAACTTCACTTCCGCGCTTCCCCTTTCTTGTATGGTGCAAGGCTCTCCATCCCCTAAGTAGACTTTGCCGAAGTCTCCCTTCTCATATCCTCCAAGAAGCTTCCGTTGGGATGTAGCATGGAAAGACGCGCCTGAGTCTATCACCCAAGACTCATCACCGGTAGATAAAGATAGAACGAGGGCATCCATGTCACCGTTTTCAGCAAGATTTGCCAGATCCTTGCTGACTCCTTCGGTGTGGTCGCCTTGCTTCCCTTTAGGAGATTTGCAGTCCCTCCTAAAGTGCCCCATCTTTCCGCAGTTCCAGCACTTCGCTCCCTTGTTCTGAGGTGCTCGAGACCTGCTGGATCTCGACTTCGAGTCGCTTCGAAATCGACCGTCCTTCTTTTGTCTTCCCCGGTTAGAGATGTTTAGTGCACTTCCAGACGACTCCGTAGCTCCAGAAGATTTCCTTCTTGCTTCTTCACTCAGAAGCACTCCCACAACGTCATCAAAGATCAACTTCCCCGCCGCCGAAGAGTTGCTCACCGCCATCACCAGGCCCTCCCAGCTATCAGGCAGTCCGGAGAGGATTAGCAATGTCCGAATCTCATCGTCAAAACTAATCTCCACTGACTCCAACTGGGCCGTGAGTCCGTTGAACTCGTTGAAGTATTTTGCTACGCTGCCGCCATTTTTCATACGAAGATTAAACAACCTCTTCATGAGAAATACCTTGTTTGATGCTGAGGGTTTCTCGTACATCCGCGACAATGTTGCCATCAACTCCATCGTCGTCTTCTCGTTTTTGATGTTGAATACCACTTGGGATGCAAGTGACAATCTAATGGTGCCGAGCGTCTTCCGATCGAGGACCTCCCAGTCTTCATTGGACATCTTCTTTGGTTTCTTCGCTCTACCTCCAAGAGGTAAATAGAGATCCTTCTGGTAAAGATAATCCTCTATTTGCATCTTCCAAAATCCGAAGTTCGTGCCATTGAACTTCTCAATTCGCAACTTTCCTTCATCCGCCATTGCAGAATACCAATAGCTCTGATACCACTTGTTGGCAGCGACCCGCACCGGAACCCACTCACACCGGTACAACCACCAACGTCGGACAAGCAAAGAGAGAAGCAAACGGATAAGCACTCTCTCGCTCCCTCGACACCGGACTCAAGGATCACCGCTTCGCTTCCGCTACGAAGGGCAAAAGATTATCCCGTGGTATCAATAGGGTAAAACACTTGAGCACCGCAGCGGATTATCAAACCAAAGGAAGAAGAAATAGGAAGAAAATAGCAAAGCAAACACAAAGATGTAACGAGGTTCGGCTACAAGTAGCCTACGTCCTCCACCGCTCCAAATCTCAGTTAGGATGAACAGATTACAGAGATAGCACACACCCGAACGATCACACGCGATCGCTCTACAAGAGATTCACACAGAATTCCCTTTGCATAAGAAGTAGGATCCCAATCCTCTTCTTCTCTAGAACCCTAGCCGCACAAAACAAGAGTCTTTCTCAAAATATCCTTGAATATCTCTCCTCCTAGGGCTCTCATGAGTCCTATATATAGTCTCAAGACCTTCAGATGATCATAGCCGTCGAAACGCCACCAAAAACACCAAAAGAAAATCGTCCGTACGATTTTTCGCGAGCCCGAGTCGACTCGGCTGTGGTTCGAGTCGACTCTAGCATGTCTGGACAAAATTGGCACGATCTAGAGTCGACTCGACTGTAGCTCGAGTCGACTCGACGATGCTTCGAGTCGACTCGACTGTATCTCGAGTCGACTCTGACAGTCGAGACAGAAACATGGTTTTCTCGGTCTTCTGGCCTTTCTCCTCCCGGGTCGACTCGACTGTTCCCGAGTCGACTCGACTGTTTCCGAGTCGACTCGACTGTAGCTCAAGTCGACTCCGACAGTCCGCCAGACAGAATTATGCAGAATTGATTCTCCTTCAATTCTCTTCATCACCAATGGTCTCCACATACCCCAACATTGACCCTGACCTTCTGGAGCAGTACGACAGCCGGCCAGACCTGCACTCGACGGGATCGAGTTTTTGCCATCCAAAAGGAGTTGATGGGGACATCAGAGCTGATCATCCTTCCGTTTAGTCCCCTATTTTATTTGCATTTTTATTTTCTTTTATTTTTGGGTTTGTTTGCAATTTTATTATTGTAGGACTTTATTTGTGTATTTTGGGCTTATTGGGAATTATTTTGTGTAAGGGGATTTTATTTTAATTGTTCTTATTTGGGCCCTATTTATAAGGAACTTTTATGATGATTAGGGTTAATGAAAGATTAAGAAATTCTTTTCCCCCCACGTCTCCCTCTTCTCTCTCCTTCTTCTCCTTCTCCTTCTTCTCCTCTTTCTGCCGTTCTTCCTCTCTTCTTCTCCTCCTGTTCTTCCTCCCTCTTCCTCTGTTTCCCATTGTAACAGCATAGCAGACGTCCCGAGTTGGACCCTCACCGCAGCTGTTTTCCCCATGTTTGGTGCGACATCAGCGCCATATGATAGGATTTATCCTAATTAGATTAGGATCTAATTTTATCAAATTAATGGTGCATGGTGACACATGGCATGCATCTAGGGTGAGGCACCATATAAGTGAATTTATCTTATTTTGATTAAGGGGTTAATTGCTTTAAATGATGGCATCATGACACATGGCATGATCCTATGATGAGGCGCATGATTAGAGTTGACCTAATCAAGGGATAAGATTCATCCCTTGAGATTTTATTTGTATCATGAAAGGTATATCCTTTAATGCGCCAAATAATAAAAGGAAAGGAGGAGGAGGCGTGGAATAGGAATGGAATGATTTCAATCATATTAATTTTCTTCCTTAACACACGCCAACACCTCATCACCCTCTCCCTCCAATGCCTAGAAAAAGCAGGATTCTTCCTTAAGGGAAAAAGGAAGCAATCTGATTTTGTGACAATCAGAGAGCCCATCTCCTCTTCTTCCTCATACATTCTAGTCCTTTCTCGAAGAAGTTCAAAGGTTGATCACTTTCAAGAAAGATTGATTTCAGCCATCACAGGACATCCTCGCGAGCTAGCACTCCCGCGGATGTTGATCAGCCCAGGGCTCTGCGTAAACGATCCATAGAGGTCAGACAAACTGTGCGGCTGCGAGACACAGATCCATTTGTTTCTATTTTCATAAGGATATGAATCTAGAGACTTATCTAGAGATAGATTTTTGCCTAGCATTTTAGTTCGGATTCAATACCCCGAGGGTTCATACCTCCGTTGGGGCTCCTCCTGGAGTAATCTCCAGAGTCTATTCGATGGACATTCGGAGATTAGTTGGATCTAAGTTGTTTAAGTTTAGAACTTAAATAAGGTCTTTCATTTCAGATCTTATATTAATCATGCATTAGATTTTAGCATAATCGTTTAAAAGATCCCGGCACTTTGATTATGAGTTTTTGTAGTGTTGTTTTTGAGATTTGATTTCTCTTGCATGCTGGGATTAAAATATTTAATTCGATCTTTCTGCTGCATTTTTCAAACACATAAGAATTACGTATGGCTTGATCCCCCTTTTGAAGGGGTACGTAGGCAACCCAAATAGGTGCAGCCACCGATTTTGAAGAAAAATTTAAATTTCAGCATGCTGCCACTGCTAGATTGCATAGATCCTTTTCACGAAGCGCCTCGCCTGATGGAATGCGAGAGGGCGGTTATTAATGTTCTATTCCTCGAAGCGTCGCTCCCATAATGGTCGGCTTTTAGTGTCGCGATACGAGAAGATTTGCTAAGGTCGCTTCTGGGCCTAACACGTGGCGAAGGGGACCCACTACTTCTTCATTCAGGGGGGACTAGCCTCATGACTTCCCACTGGGGGATTTAGCCTGCTCGATCACTCGGGTTAGCTGATTAGAGCCATTGTAGTGGGCTATATAAGGCTTGGAGAGGACCCTAGGGTCGTTATTTTATCCTTTTTGCCCATGCTTCTTTTCTTCCCAGCTGCCATTGTCGTGGTGTTCGAACTTCTCCTTAGGAGTTTTTGGAGCTTCCCAGTGACCTTTGCGACAAGCTTTGGTCTCGATCCCCAGCGATCATTCTTCTTTTCTCGATCATCTTCTTCGGCGAACTTTTGGGTAGGTGTTTTATCCCTTTTTCTGTTGCTCGAAGAGTTCCTTGTCTTCTCCCTTTTTCATGATTTTGTGACTAAGGCAATGAGATCGCCTGCAAGGGCCCTGATGCTCGGCGCAGGTTCATCTCGAGCCCAGGCTTCTTCCGATGTGGAGAAGGCTGAGCTTGAGGTGGGCCAAGGTCTGTATGGGACCGGCTCGATCATGAGTGATGAGGATCTGGGCTCGATTCGAGCTCGGTTCTTCTTTCCTCTGGCGATCGTCCTCGAGCTCTCGGACCTCGGGGGTCGAGTCACTAACCCGCCAAGAGGTTAGATCGGGATGTATGTATAGACGCTCTGAGCAGGGCTGAGATTCCCTCTGCATGGGTTCGTGGACGAGCTTTTGACGGCTTACCGTCTCGTGCCCGCACAGCTCGCCCCGAACTCGTGGAGAATGATAATTAGCTTCCTCGCTCTCTGCCTTGCACATAGTCTGTCCCCCCTGATGAGCGTCTTTCGGAGTTGCTTCATATTAAAAGGCAATCCTGCAGACAAAGAATGGTGGTACTTCTTCTTTCGAAGAGGCCGCAAGCTCTTCCGATGCATTCCTTCCTCCATTCATGGGTGGAAGGACAAATTCTTCTTTGTTTCCTCCGAACGGTCGTGGGGATTTAATCCGATCTGGAGCTTTCCGCGGGCCATCGTGAATAACAAGCTTCCCCAGTTATCACAGTCCGAGTAGGGCGTTCTAGATAGTTAGCTCGGGCTGGAAGGAACTCCGTGGTTTTCCGACCTGCTCAGCAAGGAGGCCTTAATGAATGTTGGTCTAAGCTCCTCGTTCGAGAATAGAAATGAGCTCAGGGGTAAGCACCAGCCCGAGAATAGAAATGAGCTCGGGGGTAAGCACTAGCCCGAGAATATAGATGAGCTCGAGGGTAAGCACCAGCTCGAGAATAGAATCCAGCTCGGAGGTAAGCGCCAGCCCGAGAATAGAATCCATCTCGAGGGTAAGCACTAACACGAGTCCGGCAAGCTGAGCTTGAATGGATGAAGCTGCCACATTAGTTGGGGCGGTAGCGGTCGTAGGAGTTCTTTAAAGTGTTACGTGGACACTCTTTTTCAAGGCGTCACTGGGTGGAACGCAAAGAGTCAGCCATCAATGGCTCGTTCTCCAAAGTGGCTCTCATAACCGTTTCGGTCTTTAATGTCATGATCTGAGAAGATCCGCCAAGGGAGCCTCTAGGCATGCCATGTGGCAAGATCCAGCTATTTAGGCATTTCGTTAACCCAATCTGAGCCGTTGAGGTAGGCTATATAAGACCTTGAGGGAGGAGGTCTTGGAGCCTTCACCCGATTTCTCTTACCTTCATCTCCTTCCCTGGCTGCCGTATTTGCTGCGAAGAATTGCGGAGATGGTCTTCAGCAATAGGGCCTCGACGGCTCGACACAATGAGGTGGTTGCGTCGGATGGAGCTCGGTCTGAGGAGAGGTCGAAGAACCTCATCACCGGCGTCACGAAGGGCTTCCAATACAAAATGTGCTTCGTCTACGCCCACAGACGCCAGGGTGGATGATGTCCAGGGTGAGCGGGCCCATCGAGCTATGCGAGCTCACGGAGGGGGTGATGGTCTGGGACGTCGCAGAGGTTGTCGCTGTAGCCGGGACGGAAGCTATTCAAGTTGATAGTTCCTTTCTAGTTTTCTTTTCTTCTTTTGTTTTTGCTAAATAGGCTACTTAGGCCTTTTTGTATTTAGCCCGACCTTAGGGTCGGCTATTTTTGTATTCGGCCCTTGGCCTTTCAATCACAAATGAAGTGGTCCTTTTCCACTATCTTGAAATTTGGCATGGTATTTGAACTTGTTTCGTCTCGGGCTTTATACTTAGCTAGTAAGACCCGGACTACATAGTTTAAGGATTAGCTCAACCTCCACGCTGCCATGTAGCTCCGTAGAGTTGGCAAAGAGCTCGCCGAGCTTTCTGGGCTGAGGTCGAACGATACGTCACCCGACACGGAAGCAGCCACGGGAAGTTCTTTTGGCTCGCGATCGATGTGACGTAAGGCGCCCCGAACTTAGGTCGGGGCGTGCTGTCGAAGAATACTTGGAGAACAGTCGGCGAAGCCTCTTGGGCTTTTGGTCAACTCTGTAGGGCGCCCTGAACTCGGGCTCGAGATGTCATTGTGGATACCTGCGGTCGCGTGAGCTCTTTGGCTCACGATCGACACAATGCAGGGCGCCCCGAGCCCAACTCAAGGGATATCATTGTGGATACCTGTGGTCGCGTGAGCCCTTTGGCTCGTGATCGACACAACGCAGGGCACCCCAAGCCCAGCTCAAGGGATGTCACTGTGGATACCTACGGTCGCATGAGCTCTTTGGCTCGCGATCGACATAACGCAGGGTGCCCCGAGCCCAGCTTAAGGGATGCCATTTTGGATACCTATGGTCGCATGCGCTTTTTGGCTCGCGATCGACACAACGCAGGGCACCCCGAGCCCAGCTCAAGGGGACGTCATTGTGGATACCTGCACGACGCCTCCCACTCAGATCGGGGGCGTGCTTGTAGATTACTGCGGTCGGGGGAGCTCTTCAGCGGCTCTCCATTGACGCTGCAGGGCGCCTACCACTCAGATCGGAGGCGTACGTGTAGATTACTGCGGTCGGAGGAGCTCTTCAGCGGCTCCCTGTTGATGTTGCAGGGTGCCCTCCACTCAGATCGGGGGCGTACTTGTAGATTATTGTAATCGGAGGAGCACTTCAGCGGCTCTCCGTTGACGCTGCAGGGCGCTCCCCACTTAGATCGAGGGTGTACCTGTAGATTACTGCGGTTGGGAGAGCTCTTCAGCGGCTCCTCGTTGATACCGCAGGGTGCCCTCCACTCAGATCGGAGGTGTACTCGTAGATTACTGTGGTCGGAGGAGCTCTTCAGCATCTCCCCATTGATGTCGTAGGGCGTTCCGAGCCGAGCTCTGGGGACGACTTTGTAGATTTAGATCCTGCGATCGTGGAGCGCTTTGGCTCTCTGTCGACGCTGTAGGACGTCTCAAGCCGAGCTCTAGGAACGACTTTGTAGATTTAGATCTTACAGTCGCGGAGCACTTTGGCTCTCTGTCGACGCTGCAGGGCGTCCTGAGCCGAGCTCTAAGGACAACTTTGTAGATTTAGATCTTGCGATCGCGGAGCGCTTTGGCTCTCTGTCGATGCTGCAGGGCGTCCCAAGCCGAGCTCCAAGGACAACTTTGTAGTTATGCAACTCGCGTCGCGGAGACTATCGGGGCATATCGAGCTCATTAAGACATTTCAAAGATGTTTTTAGAGAAATCCTAGAGGATTACTTTATTGATTAACATATTCTGGGATTTTTTTTAAAAAAATCCTAACCTGGGGGGGGCTAAAGTTCCGTCTGGGGGTTGTAGCTTAAATTCCGGGTTATCAGACCCGGGCTGATGGAGATGATGCCTCTCTGCTGCCCCCGTGGTCAAGAAGCCGCTAGCATGTGGGATACACGACTACAACATTGATAATACCCATGATGGGACGATGGTCGTTCTGCCCATCGCCTGATTACGGACAAATCGGCCTAGCTGACTTGGCGGACAAGAGCCTTGATCTTATCACGGAGCTGGTAGCCGTCCTCCATGTCATGACCGTAATCTTTTTGGAAGCGGCAATATTTGTCCGAGTGCTCCTGCGTCCCTAATGGTCGCATCCTTGGTTGGGGTTGGAGATAGCCACGACCCTCGATTTTTATGAGGATCTCTGTCCGAGTGGATGTGAGGGGAGTGTACTTCCCATACCTTTGGAGGAGAACATATTTTCCAGGCTTCCAGAGGAGAGATATCAGATGAACCTCCCTCCCAGGTCGAGGAGGACCCCTCCTACGCCATGGGGACCTACTCCTTGACCGATTACGCTCCTCGTGGCGTTTCGCGACTTGATCCCGGAGCATCTGAATTTGTCGCTCCAATTCTTTAACTTTCTTGTCGAGCTCGGCAACGGATGAAGCTCCTACCAGCTGGAGATCTTGAACAACCGTAGTAAGTGTTTGGACTTGTTGGGCGAGTAGATCAAACTGCTCTGGCTGGACTTGAGGGGTTTGGTCTGCCGGCGTAAGTGCTGTAGGGGGTGGGCTCTGGAGCGAGTTGTCGGACGTTGGTACCCGGCTGCTCGATGCATTTGGAGCTCCATAATTTTTTAACCTCATGATCCCGATTCAGGCTCTTCCTCTAGCACCAAAATGTTGTGGTTCAAATTTGGCCCGAGGGTGACCACGCCGGGGAGTCGAGAGAGCTGCCGGAAGGTTGAGGAAGAGGGTGAGCCACCTTCCGCGCGACGCCCAAGTTAGAGTGAATCTCAGATGGATCAAAAAGTCTCCCTAGGCGTTACCTGATGGGGCTATTTATAGTCACTGTAGAGGTGCCCAGGTGGTTGAGGTATGGCCCGTTCTCATCATGAAAGGAGATGGCTTCAAACCAGACGGTGCATAGCTAGAGCTTGCTTGAGGCGCATGGTGCAGTCCGTTCTTGTGAACAGTAAGGCGTTGACAGTTGTAGCAGGGTATGACTGGAGCAGCATGACGTTGTTCTTAACTATCATTAGCTAGCAAACAAAGCATGGCGCGGAAGCGTCGCAATGTTCGACCACGTAGGCGAGCATAAGCAGGCTCGTGGATGCGGCCGTAGGCGAGACCGAGCTCAGTGAGGTCGTATTATATATTTGGCGAGATCGGCCTAGCATCCTTGATTCTGAGGTGTGCTTGGTAGTGCGCCCCGAGCTCGAGGGTCGGGATACGTTATTAGATAAGGCGCCCCGAGCTCGTTCGGGGCGCGTCGGCGAATATAAGGACGCCCCAGACTTGCAGCTGAAACAGCTGGGCGTCCCGAGCTCGGGCTCGGGACGTCTTTATAGGCATCTGAAGAGGTGGCTGTAAGTCATGGTAGTGGAGAGATTCGGCCGAGGTCGACTAAGCCTTCGGCAGAGTTCGGAGTCGGGCTGGTTTTGAGCCGGACCGTTGTTCTATCTGGTCGAAGTTGTGGTCTGCTCTGCCGGGATAGGTCGATCCCTTGCCCTAAGCTGGACGATCCATTTCGACCCCCCCCCCCCCCCCCCCAATCAGAGGAACTATTCTGAGTCTGCACCAGGTAAAATAAGAGAGACCAAGTTCCATATTTTGCTCTCATAAAAAAGATATACTAATCTTCACTGGTCAACATAAATCTTGCAGCATGTGTGGCTGACAATGCTTTGCTCCTCGCAATTAATAAAGAATTCCCAACCTTGAATTGGTTAGCAAACACAATCCCAAGATAGTAAATGTACTGAAAAACTCCTGGATTTACCTCAAATACACCTTTGAGCAATATAAGTGCACAATCAAGCTCATCAATAACTGGTTATGAGTCAACTTGACCAACATTTGCATTTTAAACAAACCCTACGTCTAAATTGGTCTAGAAAACTAGGATTTTGTATGGTTCATCATGTATTTTTAAAGATATTATTATGATTTATAATTCACATCATGATTCTTATTGAAAAACATTCGGTGCCAAATGCTATAAATACATTCTAGCCCAACCGAATTAATATTTATCTAATATTTATAAGTCTTCTTACCATGTCCTAGAAATTTTACGGTATTTAAATTATCAATTCTTTATAGAAAAAGAAATTTTAATTTTTACTAGCTATTCATTATTTTATATATTATTAAAAATGACATATGAGAAAAGTTTAAGATTCTTCGAATTAGTCTATTCAATTATAAGAGAAGGTTTAGTTCTGAATCTAATCATTTACCTATCACTCAAAGCAAACTTGAGCTGAAATTTGAACTGAACAAGAGCTAGCTCATCAACAGTTCTCCCGTTTGACAACCTTAGAACGAGTTTCTTGCGGACAATTCTCACCCTCTTTCGTCGAAGGCTCGAAGCCAACATAAGGCCAAAGATGGGCCAAGGGGGATGGGCATATCTTTCCAGCAAGCAGTCAAGCACCAAGTCAAGACGCCCGCCTTCCATTGTTCTCCTAAAAGTATCCGAGGGCCAAGCCTTTCTTTCAGCGCTCATACTCCTGCACCACAGCCACGGAACCATGCCTTGTAGAATCCTCTCATCACCTTCTCCCCTCCTCATCTCCATCGTCCTCCTCCTCCTCCTCCTAATCTCCATCAACGGTTCCCCTGTCACGAACAGCCCCGCAACCTCATCCTGTTCAAACTCGGCGACCTGTGGCAAACACAATGTTACTTATCCATTCTGGGTATCCCGGAATCCCACCTCCTACTGCGGTAATGAAGGATTTATGCTGATATGCGAAGATGATGACCGCCTAATCCTTTCCCTCGGCTTCCACGACTACACCGTGGCCAACATCGATTACCCCAACCGAACCATCTCTCTTGCCGACAACGATGTCCTCGACGATGGCATCTGTCCCTGGCCCAGACACAACCTCTCCTTTGAGGGCAACTCCGTCCTCGACTACACCTCCTCGGACATCAACCTCACCTTATTCCTCAATTGCTCCTCCTTCTTAGAAGTTCTAATCCCCAACAAAATAAACTGCAGCCTTCCAGGCAGCAGTGGTAAGTCGTCCTACATCTTCACCGACGATGATCTTTCGACCGCCAGAGAATACAATTTGGCGCAGGTGTGCCAAGGTATAGTGGTGGTGCCCGTCCTCCATGATCAGTGGCTCAGTGCTAACTGGAGCCATTTGCTCGGTGACTTCGGAGGGCTGTTGAAGAGCGGCTTCCAGCTGCTCTGGCCCAACGAGATCTCGGGAGCATGCGACCGCTGCGAGAGCTCCGGTGGGCGCTGCGGGTATAACCAAATAAACAGCACTAGTTGGGTCCTCGGCTGCTTCTGCTCCGGCGTGATGCGCGACCACAGTTGCGGTACGTTGTCCTCCGCCAAACCCTTTCCTTTTTACTGCTACCTACCATGCTGTCTTGTTTCTTTACTCATGGATTTGGTGAAGTCTGGACCAATGGATGGTTCACAGCTACATCGCGTGCTTTTAAATGAGTTCCATTAGTCAAAACTAGGAGTCAAAAGAGCGAAAAAGAGCCTAGAAAAAAACAAAGAAGAAGAAGGTAGACTCAGTCGCCCAGAAACTTCACGTCTGCAAGGCTGCAGACGTGATAGCACGATGGTGATTTCATTGTGGAGAGAAGACCGTGTGACACCCACCTTGCTGTTATCTCATGAAGCCACAAATTCCAACTTTGAGGAAAGTTATATGCGGCCTAGCTAGGTTGGTCTCAAGCAGAACCCATCTATCCAACCTATTTATTAGATTGAATTAGATTAAAATTTTATAAATCTAAATTGAATTTAAACCTAACAATTTCAAATCAATCTGAAATAGAATTGGGTACGTTGTCCCCTAAATCTGTTTTTCGGCACTGCTTTTGTTGCGGGATTTTCACCCCGGCAACAGTCCGCACACCAGCCGAGCAGGGAAAGCGACTGCGTCCTCACCGAGGTATTGTCCGCTCTGGGGATCGGAGATCGTCGACCGCTCCCGGGGGTCCACCCTCTGGTGGTGCCCCGGGTGGAACCACCCTTTCCACCCCTCACGGTTTTGTCCTTCCTCGGAGGGCCGCGTAGGTACTAACCCAGGGAAGGCGCCTCGATTTAACGAGAGAGTGCTGGAACAGCTCAGCTCGGTAGAGCAAAGTATTGTCTGCTCTGGGGATCGGGGATCGTCGACTGCTCCCGAGGGTCCACCCTCTGGTGGCGCCCCGGGTGGAACCACCCTTTCCACCCCGCACGGTTTTGTCCTTCCCCGGAGGGCCGCGTAGGTACTACCCCAGGGAAGGCGCCTCGATTTAACGAGAGAGTGCTGGAGTAGTTTAGCTCGGTAGAGCAAGGTATTGTCCGCTCTGGGGATCGAGGATCGTCGACCGCTCCTGGGGGTCCACCCTCTGGTGGCGCCCCGGGTGGAACCACCCTTTCCACCCCGCACGGTTTTGTCCTTTCCCGAAGGGCCGCATAGGTACTACCCCAGGGAAGGCGCCTCGATTTAACGAGAGAGTGCTGGAGCAGCTCAGCTCGGTAGAGTAAGGTATTGTCCGCTCTGGGGATCGAGGATCGTCCCAGAGGGTGGGGTTCCGAACTTTAGTCCCACATCGACTAATCAGCGAAAAGTTCTGTGTCTTAAATGGGGGGCTCAATAACCTTTTCTTATCGAGGCGCCTTTTGGGGGCAAAATCGTGAGGGGTGGGAAGGGTGGTTCCACCCGGGGCGCCACCAGAGGGTGGACCCCCGGGAGCGGTCGACGATCCCCGATCTCCAGAGCGGACAATACCTCGGTGAAGACGCAGTCGCTTTCCCTGCTCAGCTGGTGTGCGGATTGTTGCCGGGGTGAAAACCCCGTAGCAGATGGCGCTAGAGGAAGGGCCCCGGCCACGCACAAACCTTTCCGCTTGGGGGGGCTGTGTTGTGGGATGGGGTTCCAAACTTTAGTCCCATATCGGCTAATCAGCGGAAAGGTCTGTGCCCCAAATGGGGGGCTCAATAACCTTTTCTCATCGAGGCGCCTTCCCTGGGGTAATACCTGCGCGGCCCTTCGGGGAAGGACAAAACCGTGCGGGGTGGAAAGGGTGGTTCAACCCGGGGCGGCACCAAAGGGTGGACCCCCGGGAGCGGTCGACGATCCCCGATCCCCGGAGCGGACAATACCTTGCTCTACCGAGCTGAGCTGCTCCAGCACTCTCTCGTTAAATCGAGGCGCCTTCCTTGGGGTAGTACCTACGCGGCCCTCCGGGGAAGGACAAAACCGTGCGGGGTGGAAAGGGTGGTTCCACCCGGGGCGCCACCAGAGGGTGGACCCCCGGGAGCGGTCGACGATCCACGATCCCCAGAGCGGACAATACCTTGCTCTACCGAGCTGAGCAGCTCCAGCACTCTCTCGTTAAATCGAGGCGCCTTCCCTGGGGTAGTACCTGCGCGGCCCTCCGGGGAAGGACAAAACCGTGCGGGGTGGAAAGGGTGGTTCCACCCGGGGCGCCACCAGAGGGTGGACCCCCGGGAGCGGTCGACGATCCTCGATCCCCAGAGCGGACAATACCTTGCCCTACCGAGCTGAGCTGCTCCAGCACTCTCTTGTTAAATCGAGGCGCCTTTCCTGGCGTAGTACCTACGCGGCCCTCCGGGGAAGGACAAAACCGTGCGGGGCGGAAAGGGTGGTTCCACCCGGGGCGCCACCAGACGGTGGACCCCCGGGAGCGGTCGACGATCCTCGATCCCCAGAGCGGATAATACCTTGCTCTACCGAGCTGAGCTGCTCCAGCACTCTCTCGTTAAATCGAGGCGCCTTCCCTGGGGTAGTACCTACGCGGCCCTCCGGGGAAGGACAAAATCGTGCGGGGTGGAAAGGGTGGTTCCACCCGGGGCGCCACCAGAGGGTGGACCCCCGGGAGCGGCCGACGATCCCTGATCTCCAGAGCGGACAATACCTTGCTCTACCGAGCTGAGATGCTCCAGCACTCTCTCGTTAATTTGAGGCGCCTTCCCTGTAGTACCTACGCGGCCCTCCGGGGAAGGACAAAACCGTGCGGGTGGAAAGGGTGGTTCCACCCGGGGCGCCACCAGAGGGTGGACCCCCGGAAGCGGTCGACGATCCCTGATCCCCAGAGCGGACAATACCTTGCTCTACCGAGCTGAGCTGCTCCAGCATTCTCTCGTTAAATCGAAGCGCCTTCCCTAGGGTAGTACCTGCCCGGCCCTCTAGGGAAGGACAAAATCGTGCGGGGTGGAAAGGGTGGTTCCACCCGGGGCGCCACCAGAGGGTGGACCCCCGGGAGCGGTCGACGATCCCCGATCCCCAGAGCGGACAATACCTTGCTCTACCAAGCTGAGCTGCTCCAGCACTCTCTCGTTAAATCGAGGCGCCTTCCCTGGGGAAGTACCTACGCGGCCCTCCGGGGAAGGACAAAATCGTGCGGGGTGGAAAGGGTGGTTCCACCCGGGGCGCCACCAGAGGGTGGACTCCCGGGAGCGGTCGACGATCCCCGATCTCCAGAGCGGACAATACCTTGCTCTACCAAGCTGAGCTGCTCCAGCACCCTCTCGTTAAATCGAGGTGCCTTCCCTGGGGTAGTACCTACGCGGCCCTCCGGGGAAGGACAAAACCGTGCGGGGTGGAAAGGATGGTTCCACCCGGGGCGCCACCAGAGGGTGGACCCCCGGGAGCTGTCGACGATCCCCGATCCCTAGAGCGGACAATACCTTGCTCTACCGAGCTGAGCTGCTCCAGCACTCTCTCGTTAAATCGAGGCGCCTTCCCTGGGGTAGTACCTGCGCGGCCCTCCGGGGAAGGACAAAACCGTGCGGGGTTGGAAAGGGTGGTTCCACCCGGGACGCCACCAGAGGGTGGACCCCCGGGAGAAGTCGACGATCCCCGATCCCTAGAGCGGACAATACCTTGCTCTACCGAGCTGAGCTGCTCCACCACTCTCTCGTTAAATCGAGGCGCCTTCCGTGGGGTAGTACCTACGCGGCCCTCCGGGGAAGGACAAAACCGTGCGGGGTGCAAAGGGTGGTTCCACCCGGGGCGCCACCAGAGGGTGGATCCCCGGGAGCGGTCGACGATCCCCGATCTCTAGAGCGGACAATACCTTGCTCTACCGAGCTGAGCTGCTCCAGCACTCTCTCGTTAAATCGAGGCGCCTTCCCTAGGGTAGTACCTACGCGGCCCTCCGGGGAAGGACAAAACCGTGCGGGGTGGAAAGGGTGGTTCCACCCGGGGCGCCACCAGAGGGTGGACCCCCGGAAGCGGTCGACGATCCCCGATACCCAGAGCGGACAATACCTTGCTCTACCGAGCTGAGCTGCTCCAGCACTCCCTCGATAAATCGAGGCGCCTTCCCTGGGGTAGTACCTGCGCAGCCCTCCGGGGAAGGACAAAATCGTGCGGGGTGGAAAGGGTGGTTCCACCTGGGGCGCCACCAGAGGGTGGACCCCCGGGAGCGGTCGACGATCCCCGATCCCTAGAGCGGACAATACCTTGCTCAACTGAGCTGAGCTGCTCCAGCACTCTCTCGCTAAATCGAGGCGCCTTCCCTGGGGTAGTACCTGCGCGGCCCTCCGGGGAAGGACAAAACCGTACGGGGTGGAAAGAGTGGTTCCACCCGGGGCGCCACCAGAGGGTGGACCCCCGGGAGCGGTCAACGATCCCCGATCCCCAGAGCGGACAATACCTTGCTCTACCGAGCTGAGCTGCCCCAACACTCTCTCGTTAAATCGTGGCGCCTTCCCTGGGGTAGTACCTACGCGGCCCTCCGGGGAAGGACAAAATCGTGCGGGGTGGAAAGGGTGGTTCCACCCGAGGCGCCACCAGAGGGTGGACCCCTAGGAGCGGTCGACGATCCCCGATCCCCAGAGCGGACAAGACTTGCTCTACCGAGCTGAGCTGCTCCAGCACTCTCTCGTTAAATCGAGGCGCCTTCCCTGGGGTAGTACCTACACGGCCCTTCGGGGTAGGACAAAACCGTGCGGGGTGGAAAGGGTGGTTCCACCCGGGGCGCCACCAGAGGGTGGACCCCCGGAGCGGTCGACGATTCCCGATTCCTAGAGCGGACAATACCTTGCTCTACCGAGCGGAGCTGCTCCAGCACTCTCTCGTTAAATCGAGGCGCCTTCCCTGGGGTAGTGCCTGCGCGGCCCTCCGGGGAAGGACAAAATCGTGCGGGGTGGAAAGGGTGGTTCCACCCGGGGCGCCACCAGAGGGTGGACCCCCGGGAGCGGTCGACGATCCCCGATTTCCAGAGCGGACAATACCTTGCTCTACCAAGCTGAGCTGCTCCAGCACTCTCTCGTTAAATCGAGGTGCCTTCCCTGGGGTAGTACCTACGCGGCCCTCCGGGGAAGGACAAAATCGTGCGGGGTGGAAAGAGTGGTTCCACCCGGGGCGGCACCAGAGGGTGGACCCCCGAGAGCGGTCGACGATCCCCGATCTCCAGAGCGGATAATACCTTGCTCTACCGAGCTGAGCTGCTCCAGCACTCTCTCGTTAAATCGAGGCGCCTTCCCTGGGATAGTACCTACGCGGCCCTCCGGGGAAGGACAAAACCGTGCGGGGTGGAAAGGGTGGTTCCACCCAGGGCGCCACCAGAGGGTGGACCCCCGGGAGCGGTCGACGATCCCCGATCCCCAGAGCGGACAATACCTTGCTCTACCGAGCTGAGGTGCTCCAGCACTCTCTCGTTAAATCGAGGCGCCTTCCCTGGGGTAGTACCTGCGCGGCCCTCCGAGGAAGGACAAAATCGTGCGGGGTGGAAAGGGTGGTTCCACCCGGGGCGCCACCAGAGGGTGGACCCCCGGGAGCGGTCGACGATCCCCGATCCCCAGAGCGGACAATACCTTGCTCTACCGAGCTGAGCTGCTCCAGCACTCTCTCGTTAAATCGAGGCGCCTTCCCTGGGGTAGTACCTACGTGGCCCTCCGGGGAAGGACAAAACCGTGCGGGGTGGAAAGGGTGGTTCCACCCGGGGCGCCACCAGAGGGTGGACCCCCAAGAGCGGTCGACGATCACCGATCCCCAGAGTGGACAATACCTTGCTCTACCGAGCTGAGCTGCTCCAGCACTCTCTCGTTAAATCGAGGCGCCTTCCCTAGGGTAGTACCTACGCGGCCCTTCGGGGAAGGACAAAACCGTGCGGGGTGGAAAGGGTGGTTCCGCCCGGGGTGCCACCAGAGGGTGGACCCCGGGAGCGGTCGACGATCCCCGATCCCCAGAGCGGACAATATCTTGCTCTACCGAGCTGAGCTGCTCCAGCACTCTCTCGTTAAATCGAGGCGCCTTCCCTGGGGTAGTACCTACGCGGCCCTCCGGGGAAGGACAAAACCGTGCGGGGTGGAAAGGGTGGTTCCACCCAAGGCGCCACTAGAGGGTGGACCCCCGGGAGCGGTCGACGATCCCCGATCCCCAGAGCGGACAATACCTTGCTCTACCGAGCTAAGCTGCTCCAGCACTCTCTCGTTAAATCGAGGCGCCTTCCCTGGGGTAGTACCTACGCGGCCCTCCGGGGAAGGGCAAAATCGTGCGGGGTGGAAAGGGTGGTTCCACCCGGGGCGCCACCAGAGGGTGGACCCCCGGGAGCGGTCGACGATCCCCAATCTCCAGAGCGGACAATACCTTGCTCTACCGAGCTGTGCTGCTCCAGCAGTCTCTCGTTAAATCGAGGCGCCTTCCCTGGGGCAGTACCTACGCGGCCCTCCGGGGAAGGACAAAACCGTGCGGGGTGGAAAGGGTGGTTCCACCCGGGGCGCCACCAGAGGGTGGACCCCTGGGAGCGGTCGACGATCCCCGATCCCCAGAGCGGACAATACCTTGCTCTACCGAGCTGAGCTGCTCCAGCACTCTCTCGTTAAATCGAGGCGCCTTCACTAGGGTAGTGCCTGCGCGGCCCTCCGGGGAAGGACAAAACCGTGCGGGGTGGAAAGGGTGGTTCCACCCGAGGCGCCACCAGAGGGTGGACCCCCGGAAACGGTCGACGATCCCCGATCCCCAGAGCGGACAATACCTTGCTCTACCGAGCTGAGCTGCTCCAGCACTCTCTCGTTAAATCGAGGCGCCTTCCCTGGGGTAGTACCTACGCGGCCCTCCGGGGAAGGACAAAACCGTGCGGGGTGGAAAGGGTGGTTCCACCCGGGGCGCCACCAGAGGGTGGACCCCCGGGAGCGGTCGACGATCCCCGATCTCCAGAGCGGACAATACCTTGCTCTACCGAGCTGAGCTGCTCCAGCACTCTCTCGTTAAATCGAGGCGCCTTCCCTGGGGTAGTACCTGCGCGGCCCTCCGGGGAAGGACAAAATCGTGCGGGGTGGAAAGGGTGGTTCCACCCGGGGTGCCACCAGAGGGTGGACCCCCGGGAGCGGTCGACGATCCCCGATCCCCAGAGCGGACAATACCTTGCTCTACCAAGCTGAGCTGCTCCAGCACTCTTTCGTTAAATCAAGGCGCCTTCCGTGGGGTAGTACCTACGCGGCCCTCCGGGGAAGGACAAAATCGTGCGGGGTGGAAAGGGTGGTTCCACCCGGGGCGCCACCAGAGGGTGGACCCCCAAGAGCGGTCGACGATCACCGATCCCCAGAGTGGACAATACCTTGCTCTACCGAGCTGAGCTGCTCTAGCACTCTCTCGTTAAATCGAGGCGCCTTCCCTAGGGTAGTACCTACGCGGCCCTTCGGGGAAGGACAAAACCGTGCGGGGTGGAAAGGGTGGTTCCGCCCGGGGCGCCACCAGAGGGTGGACCCCGGGAGCGGTCGACGATCCCCGATCCCCAGAGCGGACAATATCTTGCTCTACCGAGCTGAGCTGCTCCAGCACTCTCTCGTTAAATCGAGGCGCCTTCCCTGGGGTAGTACCTACGCGGCCCTCCGGGGAAGGACAAAACCGTGCGGGGTGGAAAGGGTGGTTCCACCCAAGGCGCCACTAGAGGGTGGACCCCCGGGAGCGGTCGACGATCCCCGATCCCCAGAGCGGACAATACCTTGCTCTACCGAGCTAAGCTGCTCCAGCACTCTCTCGTTAAATCGAGGCGCCTTCCCTGGGGTAGTACCTACGCGGCCCTCCGGGGAAGGGCAAAATCGTGCGGGGTGGAAAGGGTGGTTCCACCCGGGGCGCCACCAGAGGGTGGACCCCCGGGAGCGGTCGACGATCCCCGATCTCCAGAGCGGACAATACCTTGCTCTACCGAGCTGTGCTGCTCCAGCAGTCTCTCGTTAAATCGAGGCGCCTTCCCTGGGGCAGTACCTACGCGGCCCTCCAGGGAAGGACAAAACCGTGCGGGGTGGAAAGGGTGGTTCCACCCGGGGCGCCACCAGAGGGTGGACCCCTGGGAGCGGTCGACGATCCCCGATCCCCAGAGCGGACAATATCTTGCTCTACCGAGCTGAGCTGCTCCAGCACTCTCTCGTTAAATCGAGGCGCCTTCCCTGGGGTAGTACCTACGCGGCCCTCCGGGGAAGGACAAAACCGTGCGGGGTGGAAAGGGTGGTTCCACCCGGGGCGCCACCAGAGGGTGGACCCCCGGGAGCGGTCGACGATCCCCGATCTCCAACGCGGACAATACCTTGCTCTACCGAGCTGAGCTGCTCCAGCACTCTCTCGTTAAATCGAGGCGCCTTCCCTGGGGTAGTACCTGCGCGGCCCTCCGGGGAAGGACAAAATCGTGCGGGGTGGAAAGGGTGGTTCCACCCGGGGTGCCACCAGAGGGTGGACCCCCGGGAGCGGTCGACGATCCCCGATCCCCAGAGCGGACAATACCTTGCTCTACCAAGCTGAGCTGCTCCAGCACTCTTTCGTTAAATCAAGGCGCCTTCCGTGGGGTAGTACCTACGTGGCCCTCCGGGGAAGGACAAAATCGTGCGGGGTGGAAAGGGTGGTTCCACCCGGGGCGCCACCAGAGGGTGGACCCCCGGGAGCGGTCGACGATCCCTGATCTCCAGAGCGGACAATACCTTGCTCTACCGAGCTGAGCTGCTCCAGCACTCTCTCGTTAAATCGAGGTGCCTTCCCAGGGGTAGTACCTACGCGGCCCTCCGGGGAAGGACAAAACCGTGCGGGGTGGAAAGGGTGGTTCCACCCGGGGCGCCACCAGAGGGTGGACCCCCGGGAGCGGTCGACGATCTCCGATCCCTAGAGCGGACAATACCTTGCTCTACCGAGCTGAGCTGCTCCAGCACTCTCTCGTTAAATCGAGGCGCCTTCCCTGGGGTAGTACCTGCGCGGCCCTCCGGGGACGGACAAAACCGTGCGGGTTGGAAAGGGTGGTTCCACCCGGGGCGCCACCAGAGGGTGGACCCCCGGGAGAAGTCGACCATCCCCGATCCCTAGAGCGGACAATACCTTGCTCTACCGAGCTGAGCTGCTCCACCACTCTCTCGTTAAATCGAGGCGCCTTCCGTGGGGTAGTACCTACACGGCCCTCCGGGGAAGGACAAAACCGTGCGGGGTGGAAAGGGTGGTTCCACCCGGGGCGCCACCAGAGGGTGGACCCCTGAGAGCGGTCGACGATCCCCGATCTCCAGAGCGGACAATACCTTGCTCTACTGAGCTGAGCTGCTCCAGCACTCTCTCGTTAAATCGAGGCGCCTTCCCTGGGGTTGTACCTGCGCGGTCCTCCGGGGAAGGACAAAATTGTGCGGGGTGGAAAGGGTGGCTCCACCCGGGGCGCCACCAGAGGGTGGACCCCCGGGAGCGGTCGACGATCCCCGATCCCCAGAGCGGACAATACCTTTCTCTACCGAGCTGAGCTGCTCCAGCACTCTCTCGTTAAATCGAGGCGCCTTCCCTGAGGTAGTACCTACGCGGCCCTCCGAGGAAGGACAAAACCGTGCGGGTGGAAAGGGTGGTTCCACCCGGGGCGCCACCAGAGGGTGGACCCCCGGGAGCGGTCGACGATCACCGATCCCCAGATTGGACAATACCTTGCTCTACCGAGCTGAGCTGCTCTAGCACTCTCTCGTTAAATCGAGGCGCCTTCCCTGGGGTAGTACCTACGCGGCCCTCCGGGGAAGGACAAAACCGTGCGGGGTGGAAAGGGTGGTTCCACCCGGGGCGCCACCAGAGGGTGGACCCCCGGGAGCGGTCGACGATCCCCGATCCCCAGAGCGGACAATACCTTGCTCTGCCGAGCTGAACTGCTCCAGCACTCTCTCGTTAAATCGAGGCGCCTTCCGTGGGGTAGTACCTGCGCGGCCCTCCGGGGAAGGACAAAATCGTGCGGGGTGGAAAGGGTGGTTCCACCCGGGGCGCCACCAGAGGGTGGACCCCCGGGAGCAGTCGACGATCCCCGATCCCCAGAGCGGACAATACCTTGCTCTACCGAGCTGAGCTGCTCCAGCACTCTCTCGTTAAATCGAGGCGCCTTCCCTGGGGTAGTACCTACGCGGCCCTCCGGGGAAGGACAAAACCGTGCGGGGTGGAAAGGGTTGTTCCGCCCGGGGCGCCACCAGAGGGTGGACCCCCGGGAGCGGTCGACGATCCCCGATCCCCAGAGCGGACAATACCTTGCTCTGCCGAGCTGAACTGCTCCAGCACTCTCTCGTTAAATCGAGGCGCCTTCCGTGGGGTAGTACCTGCGCGGCCCTCCGGGGAAGGACAAAATCGTGCGGGGTGGAAAGGGTGGTTCCACCCGGGGCGCCACCAGAGGGTGGACCCCCGGGAGCAGTCGACGATCCCCGATCCCCAGAGCGGACAATACCTTGCTCTACCGAGCTGAGCTGCTCCAGCACTCTCTCGTTAAATCGAGGCGCCTTCCCTGGGGTAGTACCTACGCGGCCCTCCGGGGAAGGACAAAACCGTGCGGGGTGGAAAGGGTTTTTCCGCCCGGGGCGCCACCAGAGGGTGGACCCCCGGGAGCGGTCGACGATCCCCGATCCCCAGAGCGGACAATACCTTGCTCTACCGAGCTGAGCTCCTCCAGCACTCTCGTTAAATCGAGGCGGCTTCCCTGGGGTAGTACCTACGCGGCCCTCCGGGGAAGGACAAAACCGTGCGGGGTGGAAATGGTTGTTCCACCCGAGGCGCTACCAGAGGGTGGACCCCCGGGAGCGGTCGACGATCCCCGATCCCCAGAGCGGACAATACCTTGCTCTCCCTGGGGTAGTACCTTGCTCGGCTGGTGTGCGGACTGTTGCCGGGGTGAAAATCCCGCAACAGCTTCCATTTGTCTCTAGTGGATTGGGTGAAATAAGATGACATAGGGTCAACGCTCTGTTGAGGTCAGTCAACCAGCCAATAGCCGCTTGTCCAAAATTAAGACCATATCAGCGTAACTATCATCACACAGTATAGTCCATTCCGCACAGAACGTTCTTCACTTCTTCCCTTCTCACCTATCCTTTCCCTTCCGCTTCTACCCTGCTATATCCTTCGTCTCAAATGAATTCCAAAATCTTACTAGAGTCAAAAGGGATCTTTTTCCATCCTGTTTTTCCTCATCTCTTTTTAGATAGGAAGCGGGCTGCCCTTTGGTACAAGTCCAGTAATAAACATAAGCCGTCCATTCTAGGTTCCAGTTCAACAGCCATCTTATTGTGGGTATCCATCTTTTACGGTGACCTGCAAAAAGCTTCATCCCTGTTCTTAAACTCCTCGGCCATGACTGTCGTATCAGATACATTTTTAAGCAGTTCATGTCACCGATTTCATCCAGAGTGATTCAGCGACTCAGTGAAATCTTTCTCGCATCGACTCAACTAATAAGAACTTTTCTTTCTCTTCCATTGCTCAAAGAAACTACTCAACTACCAAGAAATATCTCGTCCTAATGATTGCACGTCGGCATATATATTTCATCGGACACTAGTTAATGCCAGTGTGATGTCTCGAACCCAGCACCCGAGTCTAAAATACGATGCAACCGCACACTTCTTAAAGCAGAGCCCTAGAGAATATGCTAGACCTGAAAAATTTATCACAACCCCAATATCCGTGAGCAATAATGATTTCAATTCATATTGGATAACAAAGTTGATCCAATTACAAAATTTGATCATCCAACCAGTATTAGTGATACACTATCTAATTATCTCTTTTACTGATAATTTCAACCATAACCAAGTACTATGCAACTTGTAACTCTGAAAAAAAGAAGGAAGGGGTTACAGTCCAGTAAGAATCTCAAACTACTACACTATAAGTAAAAATAAAATAATCAATTAGCAATACTAGATATAATGAAAATTATATCAATACTCGGAAAGCTTATACAAATAATAGACACATTAACATTTTATCATAAGGCATATATATATATATATATATATATATATATATATATATATATATATATATATATATATATATATATATATATATATATATATATATATATATATATATATATATATATATATATATATGCTTATATCAATATATCCAATTGTTCAACAATAATTTTTTATGTGTCATTTCATCTATTTCTCATTAAATTTGATTTTTATTTTTTTCTTTAATTATCTTTCGGCTATGGACTAACCAAAATCATGACTCAGTCTAAAATTGATATATATATATATATATATATATATATATATATATATATATATATATATATATATATATATATGCTTATATCAATATATCCAATTGTTCAACAATAATTTTTTATGTGTCATTTCATCTATTTCTCATTAAATTTGATTTTTATTTTTTTCTTTAATTATCTTTCGGCTATGGACTAACCAAAATCATGACACAGTCTAAAATTGATATAATCCCATGCATCAGCCCATGGTCGCTATACTACACATAAGCTCGTGGAGGTCCCATGCATCAGCCCATGATCGCTATACCATGCTTATGCTTGTGGAGGTTGTTTCACGCATAAGCTCATGGAGGCTATCCTTATACGTTAGCTCATTGGCGCTATGATGTAGTTAGTTCACACCATATCTTATCTATCTGATTTATATGTTGCTGTTGCCAAATAAGTTACCACTTATACAACGACTTTCTTTCAACTACAAGATATCTTTGTTCACATAATTATGTTCTCAATATCTGATATGTATAACAACAATATGAATATATTTGTACTGAAAATCATATGACGTCACATGCCAAATTGATACAAATCTCACGATGCAAATCCAGCGATACAAATATATATATATATATATATATATATATATATATATATATATATATATATGGTGACCGAGTATATGGATTTTTATTTTTATCGAAGACTGATTAAACACAATACTCACTGACCTGCTTCACAGTCTACAAGGTGGGGTGCAGAGTACCCAATCAAAACCTTCTTGTGCGCATGATTCTTCCTTTACAGAATCAAACTTGATTAAAAAAAAAAAAAAATCAAATACTGAACTAATAACCTAGACCGCCTACCGGCGTCAACCAGGGATCCATCACCAGGTCCTCTGAGTCACTTCTACCACCCACTCAAGTCAACTAGAGAGAGACACCAAGAGACAGAAAATCTAGAGAGAGGAGAGAGAAAATAAGAGAAAAAGAAGAGAGCTGTGATGCCCTCTCTCATTCCCTCTCTCTCTCTCCTTCCTTCCTGAAATAGAGGATGGCCCTCGATGGCGTTCGTAATCGGCGACCCCCAATGATCGACGACCTACAGCGGTGCCAGTGGCTTGCCCGCCTCGTGACGACCGATGAAACAAAAGAAAAAGTGTATCAAAACATGGGAGACTCTATTACCAGCAATTCAGCGACTCGTCGACCGAATTCAAAGCTAAAACGATGGTTGTGGTGGTTGTTGGGGTCACGGGGCCCATAGGTGGCCAGCGGTGACCAGCAGCCGGTGACTCCTATTTCATCGAAGAAACAGAGGTTCCGACCCCTTAAACCGAAGAAATCAAGCATCCTCATGGTTGGAGCTCTAGTCATGGTCTTCGGCCACTACGAGGATTCAAAGGAAGACCCCGACGGCGAGCACCGGCGGCGAAAACAACTAGAACATGGGTTCGACCTATCAAAACATAGAAAACAGAGCTTTACGCTTCTCAACCAAAATCCGGCAATCATCAGCCGGTCGTCGAGGCTCCAAAGAATCCGGAGAAGGGAGGGAGAGTAGCTCAAGAGGGAAAGCTAGGTCTTTACTTGGTTTTCAGACAAGGACTAGCTGCGGCAGTGGTGCAGATGGCGATCAACTTTAGGGGAGAAAACCAAAAAAAATGTTAGCAGTGAGCTCCGATCACGGCCGGAACTCCGGTGGGGGAAGAGAGGATGGGGAGGAGCCTCTAAATAGGCTCGGCCGTGATCAGAATCTGACCCGAAGTCGGATCCCATCTAGCGAGATCGGAAGGGAGAAGACTCCCATCGGGAGTCCTCTTCCTCTCCAGGCACGTGCGCGGCACGCGCTGATATTTTTTTTTTAAGACCAAATTAGCTGGGTTGCTCAAGTGGACCAGGCCCAGTTCACTTAAAGGGCCAGGTATCACAATCAAATCAGCTGAATTTCTTTTGCAGTATATGTGAGTGACTGATGCTCTAAACGGGACATATAGTGGTGCTGACTTTTGACGTTATGGCCTGAGAGACACTCCACCATTCTTCTTCTTCTTCTTAATTCTGGCCTAATATTTTCCAATAATGGAAGATTGTGCTTGATTGAAGTACATAATCAAGCAGTCGATAATTGGGTTGGATCTTTTTTCTTCCTCCTTTCTTTATCTTATCTTCGTGAGAGGAAAGAGTTCTAGAACATACAACAAATACTTGGGCCAAAATCCGAATTGGACAGTAAAAGAAGGCATGGTAACTAAGTTATTACGAGCATATTGTAAAGATAGATGATACACCATACAGATATTTAAGCGTATTATACTTATTTCCTGTAGAAATATTTGCATATTTGGTGAAGAGTGTGCACCGTAGGGCGATTGAATATTTAAAGGATTTCTGGGTTTCATACAATAACCGGTTTTAATGGATTAACTGTTTCCATGTGCTCCTTTGTTATGCAGAACCAATTCTTCTAGTTTTCATGAATTTCTTCAATCATTTTTACCATCCAACGAAGTCAGCTGGAAGAGCAGCATGCATTCCAAGACCTTCCTATCATATCACATTGAAATAAAGATACATTGTATGTATGAAATTGGGAAGATTTTGGCTCAAAAAATATCACCCAATAGGCTAAATTACTACATCTACATCATGCTTATCTTAAATAATTGGACAAGCCCATCTACGAAGAAAACATGTACTATCTGTAGCTCTAGTATATTTTTCACTCTAACATGTTTGCTTCATAAATTCAAAGATACCACATTCAGTTATTATTTTCCATAATCGATCCTTTTCATTCTTCTCTACCTGTCTAATTCACCTCGATACGTCTTCCATCTCAACAAATCTGTTATATATTATAAGGACAAGCTTGCATGAAGACCACCACGAATCTTACCTTGATACACCCAGCAGAAAAGGAGCTTTTTATCGCAATTTTATCATTGTCTCTTTTAACAATTCATCCAACTTCTAGTTAAGAAGTCAAGACAGATGACACAAACCAGGATCTTGTTGACTTTTCTTTTGATCAATCAGCAATACAATTTCATCAAAAAAAAGGGGGGAAAAGCTCAGTAATAAAAGTAGTTGGCCTACTCCTGTTTTCCAATATACTTCTAATCCTCTGGCAATCAAGTCTAAAGTTTCCTTGAAATGCAAAAATAAGTCCATCAACATTAGGTTTGCCTTGGAAAATATCTAGTGTTTCTTCCTTCCCTCTTCATAGAGGAATATGTTTGCATAACATTTTTTTGTTGCTTCATATGTTTACTTCCTTTTCTTTCTCCTCCGCTACTTCCTTTATCCAACTTTCATTCCTGTCCTACAACCTTGTGTCCTCCGATGATAGAACCTGTGACATCAGAAAACCCTTCTCCACAAACAATACTGCTGCAGAATGCCAAAAGTTTCATTGCATCAAGTGTATCAATTTGACCCCTCTAAAAAGCATCTCGTTCCCTGAAAAAAGCCATTCATAATTCATATCCTTAATTCCTCTTGTCAAATCAATGTAGGAAATTAAAGCACCATAAAAGGTCAAATATTTTCTCTGGCTTTCTCTAATGAACAAACTAAGCACTAGGGACATTCCACAACCAAAACAAGAGAAGGTACTTGGGTGGCTGTGTCTTAAATCAAAACTCTGCACTCTTCAACTGTCACTCCGTTGCTGCATTGAGGGGTCTGTCTTAAATATACTCTTCTGCTCGACGACTCTGTTCAGAGGCTGCAACAAACTTTTGGTCTCCAATGGTTGAAGCCAACACGGACACGAATCTTCTGCAGTAACCTTCCGGGATTCTTATCTCCTAATCCCCTCTTCGTTTCCTTTCCTTTCATATGGGTAGTGTTTGACTCTCTGTTACATTGTTATCTCCTTTCTCCCTTTTCTTTCCTTTACTGCATACTCTCTGTTCTTATCTTATGCATATTTTTATCTTAATAAATTGGGTGGCCTAACCTCCCTTCATCTCAAACTTATAGATGCAATAGGCAATGCAATGACAATATAAAAAGAGTAGACACCAACATCATACCTCTAGTAGACATCATTGAAAGATCAAGGGACTTCACTTCTTTGTATTTGTGTCCCTGCTAATTCTAGCAATATTGTCAGGTTTCTCATTCCTTCTTTTCAGTTTTCTCTAAAAGCACAATTCTGTATGCACGTCTTATGTTCATGAAAAATGGTTGTTTTGACAGAATATTTATAGAATAACAGACGATGTAATTATATATTTTTCTTAATCAAGAGGGTTGAGTTCTAACAGTGGAGGTAATTGTTTTTTGATGCTGCAGGAAGTCACGATCCAAGGAAGACGGGAATCATGATAGGTAACCAACATACCTCTCCTAAACCTACCATTTTAAGGTTTTCGTCTTCTTCCGTTCCATTAAACAATATTTTTTCTGGTTTGTTTATTCACGATACTCAATGAAGTAAATGAAACATTATCCAAATTACCGATTGGAAAATTATCTACTTAATACTTTTTTGGATAGCCTAGCAATAATCCACCCTCCCCTCATACTAGGGCCTGCCATCTTGCCTAGTTCCGTGAGTCTATAAATTATGAGTGCTCTATGGCTGTGTCGATTGATTATAATAGCCTTATGTCGATAAATTATAAGTTCCCTATGTCTCCCTTGCAGCCTTACTCTGAGTTTCAAAAACCTAACTTAGTCATCTTTATTTCTTTCAGTTAAGTCAACCTAGCCAGTTCCCTAGTAAACTGAACTCAACTCCCAATTATAGGACTGCAAGACGATAACTCTGGGCACTTTAAATTCCTTTAATCCCTTCATTGAACCTTATTCCATATTTCCTGGGTTTGCCACCTTATTCATTACGATAATTGCATCAAGATTTCAATGGCGTAACTCAACTTTAAGAGAACCCAAGCCTCCTGACATCTTGTTAAACCCCTAGAAGCTTTTTTCCTTATGGCCAATTGCTACATAATTTATGGCCAAGAAATAAGTGATAACAAATCCAAGAAAAGAGTTATGGGTCATCATATTGGAAATGATAAGGACTTCTTCAGATTAAATTGTATAGTTTGAAAAGAGTCATGGCTTAAACACATCTAGAAAACTATTGCTATAGTCTGCTCAAAATTATTGGCAATTTGCCAAGTGGTCAAAAGCTATAGTTAAGAGTTATAGCATTCATACATATGAGAGGTATACCAAAGGGGAAATAGTGGACCAAGGGGGTGAAAAATCAAATGTTGAGCAATGATAATTAGTTATCACTTTAAAAGCAAGCGCGTGATGGAAAATCTTAAAATCAAAATTTCAATCATTGGATAACTTTTTTCTCAAGATTATAGGCATGAATGCTCATAAAATTTTATAGATGTGAAATGATATGTTTATTGTTGCTTGTGTTTATATGCAAATTATGAGGTTAATGCTAAATTTTTGAAGTAATGTATGAAATACTTCCATAGAACATTCAAATGGTAGTTATGCCTTTCCTCCTTCACAGGTGCTATTGGTGCCGCCACAGGATTATCTCTGGGGTTCTTATTGCTCTTAGTCTATCTTCTTCGTTACAGAAAGTCTCACTCAAATAATGCACAAAGTGTTGAAGACTTGCTACAAAAATATGGATCCTCGATGCCAAAAAGGTACAAATATTCAGAAATTAAAAGGATGACCAAATCCTTTAGTCATAAGTTAGGGCAAGGCGGTTATGGTACTGTGTTCAAGGGTAATCTTTGTGATGGCCGTCTGGTAGCTGTGAAAGTCTTAGGTGAGTCCAAAGGTAATGGTGAGGAATTTATCAATGAGGTAGTTAGCATTGGCAGAACTTCCCATGTGAACATCGTTTGTCTGCTAGGCTTCTGTTTAAAGGGGTCAAAGAGAGCTCTTGTCTATGAATTCATGCCAAATGGCTCACTTGAGAAATTTATATACACGGAGGTACCAGATGCAAAGATTAAACTTGGTTGGGAAAAATTATATGAGATTGCAGTCGGTATTGCTCGAGGACTAGAGTACTTGCATCGTGGGTGTAGCACTCGCATAGTACATTTTGACATCAAGCCTCACAACATCCTATTGGACCAAGATTTTTGTCCCAAGATTTCTGATTTTGGGTTGGCAAAACTATGCCCTCCGAAAGAGAGCATCATTTCAATAGTCGGTGCGAGGGGAACGGTTGGATACATTGCCCCTGAAGTCTTCTCTAGAAATTTTGGAGTTGTCTCCAGCAAATCTGATGTTTACAGTTATGGAATGATGGTGCTGGAAATGGTCGGTGGACGTAAAAATATAGATGCAAGTGCAGAGAATACTAGTGAAATTTATTTTCCACACTGGGTTTATGACCATCTCAATCATTATGATACCCTAGAAGCTTGTGGAGTGACTAGTGATACTGAAGAGATTGCCAAAAAGATGATAATAGTTGGGTTGTGGTGCATACAAATGCTACCTGCAGATCGTCCATTAATAAGTAGAGTAGTGAATATGTTGGAAGGAAGCATCAGTGACTTGCAAATGCCACCAAGACCATAGTTAATTTCTATTTTAGAATCATCAATGATTCTAATGATTCATTGACCTATATTCCTTATGGTGCAAAACTCATTGTATTTTTCAGCTCTGTTAAATAATAATCTCTAAGCTCATATTTTAGCTGCCATGAAATAACATGTTTAATATCATTTATTTTGCTGCTTCTATTGTTGCAATAAGTATATATTATATTATATTATATAAATGGATCTTAATAATGCTTTTTGAATCTTTGAGTTTGGAAGAATATGGCAAGAAAAAAATTGATTTGGTTTTAGGGCTGAAAACGATCAAATATGGATCAGACATCATTATATTCATATCTATATCCATTTTTTATTTAACATATATAGATAATGATAAAAATATCAATTGGATTCTAAAATTCATATCTTATTTGCTTCAAATGGATATAGATGCAAATTGAATATTGATATGGATATAAATGCAGATATTAGTCAGATAGTTAAACTTTATGAACCAACAAATTAAAAATTTTATTATATCAATGGTAATTAAGTTAAGAAAATGTTTATATTGTCGCTTATTTTCCATTTATAGAAATTGTACAAGACTCAATAGGACTACAAACAGAACTGAATATTTGTAAAGTGATTGAGGTAGCTACCTACCATATGCACATCTGCGTTCCATTGAGAGAGATATGGATATGAATAATGATAGTAGAACACCCGAATTGTATCGATGTTCGGTAGTTTCGTATGCAGAAATAAACACAAACAGATATTATCTGCTTTAATTTTTCTCCAATTTGGTTTGCTACTACCTTGAATAATGTGAATTATAGGTCAGGGCATGTGCTGCAAATCAGAGATATAATGGGTGTTTGCATTATGTTCTCACATATAGACCTATCTTTTATCTTTTCATTCATTCATTCATTCATTCACTCACTCATTCATTCATTTTGAGGTTCATCCATTCATTCAATTCATTCTTCCATTCATTCATTTTGAGGCTAGAAGGGAGTCCCATCATAATCTAGGACTCGGAACCTAGGATTTTTTACCAAGAAGGAACTCCAACCCATATTTCGTGGTGAAATCTTGAGGGATAACACCACCCAAGACTCGGACCATGGACCCGCCATTTGAAACGGAGAGGTATGGACAGTGAGCTATTGCTGCGTTCATCTTTTAAGTGATATTCAAAGTTTGCTTTGCTGGATGGCTCCCTTTTGCCTCCCTTAGCATCAAAAAACGAAATGTTTTTTATCTACCTTGCATTTTCTAGGGATACTCCTACAAAGAAAAGAAAAGAAAAACATAAGATGCTCTGCAATAACTTGCTTTCTTTGCCTTCTTTTGCTGTCCAATTCAGATTGGACTCATTATTGGATTGACTCTTATGTTCTACAGTTTTTCTTTGAATATAAATAGAGAAAAAGAATGAACAGAGAAAATATCAGGAAAAGAAAAGGAAAGTTCAATCCAATCAACTGCTTGATTGTTCTATCTCCCATAAATGAGGCAAATCTTCCAATGTGAATTACTACCCTCATCTAATCTACCATGAAAGTCCACTTGCAATTTCCATTCTTCCCACTGCTAGAACTAGAATGAATCTAGTTACTCATAAAGCAAGATCACTTGGACTAAAAATAAGGCTGAGGCAATTATAGATAACAGTAGCAAACAGTGAGCATTAGATTCAATTTTTAAGAGTATTTCCCCCTTTTCTTGTTCATTTCATTGCGATTTACCCTTGGAAAATTATGTTAGTGGGGAACAGGCAAGCATTGCAATACTAAAGTGCAACAAATGCACTTTTAAATTTGTAGTATGAAGTTTACAGTTTGGAGTTAATACAGCCGTCGGAAAAAATTATGCATGAGCAGGACAAACCCTACATAAAAATAAAATTCTCCCAGCTTGAATATTTCAGCTCTCTCGACACGCTTTCATTTCTCTCGTTGGCCAATGGAGTGTCCCGCTACATGCAAGAGGAGAGGATGAGAGCAAGAAGAGAGATACCATTTAAGAATTGTTGAAGACTACGATTTAGATAAGCCATGGTAATGGTATAACTATGGTGCATTGACTTGGGGTGAAATATTTATTAGGAATGAAATCCCCCGACCGAGAACCGCCTTCTGCTTTAGTTGCTTTGAAGACACACCTGAGAACTACATCCCTTGCCTTGTTAGCAACGTAAGTGGTCTTGCACCTTCACCAACGTAACAACCTTGCAAAAACTAGGTTGACATGATTTGGTAAAATTTCAATTGCACATTGATACCTAAACCCAGATAGTCTGTAATATAATAAACTCAAAACTAAATATATCCCACAAGATGGGAATGGAAGATGTTGGTACTGACAACTAAGATGCATTTGCCGAATATGACGGCATTAGAGAGGATGGGTAAAAGCTCCATGATTTCGGTCTATTCTATATCCACCATATATGTGATGATGAACGCGTGCATGTGTTTACTCTCACATCGGCTATGCAATAAGCAGATCTTGAATACTTAAACAGAATCAAGAAATCTAAATAATATGTTATGGCTTGCCTTTTTACGTAATATCCTAAGTTGTTACAAATAGTACCAGAGTGGATCTTGCCAATAAACCCTGTAAACTAAAGGATACTGTAGTATGAGTCTAGATTGAATTTATGATATTTATAATTGGATTTGAATGGATTTTGGATTTTATCTTAACAAGGACATCAGAGCTTAAATAGCAGAGTATGTCAAGATCCACATGTGTGTGTATTTAATCTCACATCAGCTAATGGATAGTTCCTAAATACATATATAAGACCCAAAAAAATCAAATGATATTTTTCGGCTAATATTATTTTGGAGAGGCCCTAGTTTGTTGCAATATAAGTCATAATATGAGTATCTTTTCTACTGGTTTATTGAGCTTCTTCAGAAGTTTCTCTATTTCAGGTCTCTGCAGCTGTCGTCGAAAGAGCTGAAAAAGTCCCGTCTCCTGCCTCTATTCCCACCGCCATCCGTTTCTTCCACCGCCAAACGCCGGTAACGATGGTGGAGGAGGAGGATGAGAAGGTCAAAGCCCGTGGATTGGGCATTGGGATCTGGGTTTTCCTTAGCTCCATCTTACCCCACCGAGGGAAATCAATGAATAGGATCTTCACCCTACACGTGGAGATAAACCAGCTGTCCACGCCCTCTGTCACGGGCCAAAAGCCAGTCGTCTCACGAGACTCTTATGCGGATTTGCATACGTATGGTAAGCTATGCGTACTTCTTTTCGTAATGAGTTTGCAAATATGCGCGCATCTGCGTAGAACAATAGACACAGACAGATGTCTGCATAGTATTTCAATGCGAATTTACGTCTTCATAGACTATCTATGCGCCCCCCTGCGCGGAATCTCCACTCCCTGGGACAGTTGTTTCCCGTGGTCGCTTACAGATATTGGCATGTTTTTTTTATATATATACGGATATTGTTCCGGATTTTAAAAAAAAAATTATGTGCTCCTTGAGCTCATTGTAGATTTTCTTTTCCGCACAAATAGTTTTCTGAGTACGTCCGCATATCTTCACTAAAACATTAAAAATATATGCCTATCCGCACGTCTTCCCAGGGGAAAAAAGCCAGAGCTCCGAGCTCTTTGTCCACCGCCGCTTCTCCGCTCACAAGAAATAGTCCTCGATTTGGCCGTTCAGACGGATTACCTACTCACCAGTGGAGGGAGAAAGAACTGAAGGAGGACGAAGAGGGAGGAAGAAGGCGAAGAAAACGACGTCGTTTGTGTAAACGTTTCCATCTTAATGGGTTCAGGGGGGTCGATTCACGGATTCCAATGGGTCCGGTCTGTTTTGGGTCACAAGCATGCAAACGCACGCACAGCACATGCGCGTCGCACACTAAAATAAAAATTTTTCTTTCACAGAATTTTTCATTGGGCATGGACTCTTATTTGATATAATTATTTATCAGAATATAAAAATATAATATCATTAATAAGAAGCTTAATAATTTATTAAACAATATTGAATAAAAAATATTTTATTAGTACTACTAGATTAATATAGAAATTAGTGATATTATTAATAAGTATATTTATTTAATGTATGATGAAATTAATAAAGAGTATTTTTCACTGTTATTATGCCATGACCACGTTTTTTTGCAGGTTATTAGATTATAGTAATGCTTTATTAATTTCTATTTTATTTTTATGATCATTAACTTAATTAAAAATTAAAGTATAAACACTACTAATTTCGCTATATTGCATTTAAATATTTTCTAAAACCAATACTGTTGCTGCTAGATTCCGAGCTGAGGCTGGTATCTACCAGTTGTGTGTTGAGGTCAGTAAGAACCGAAGTGAGCTAAGGTCGGTTGAGATTGAGATAAAGGGGGACTGGTTGTAACCGAGGTCAACCTGCAAAAAAGTCCGCTTGTCGGAAAGTTTTTTTTTATACATAGATTAGATTATGATCTTATTATTTTATAATAATATACTATTTTACTATATCTATATATATTATTAGAATTTTATATAATAATAATATAATGTAATATTAATATTAAATTTTATTTAAAAAATTAACTAGGCTTTTAAAAATATTGTACCTATGCATCATATGGGTTATATACTAGTAAAGTCCTAGAATTCTGAATCTAATCAAGGTTATATTTTTCTGCCAGATCAGGCCAAGATGGAATAATAGTTCTTTTTCTTTTTTCAAGTCTCCGAGGAGGGGCCTAGAGAGAGAGAGAGAGAGGGAGAGAGAGAGTTGTTTTCTAGGTTCAGGTGGAATAAAGCTTTAGGGCCCCGAAAACTATTGCAAACCCTAGTGTTTTAGGACCGTTACGTGCACATGTCGTTGTTGCAACTACAACCAAACCAGCGACGCTCCTTGGGTGTTTCAACTACGTCCCACCCAGATGGACCGTGCGACCAGCTTTGCAATTTATTGTCCTTAAGGCATTTTTGACCGTGGCTTCTATTTTATATCTTGATGGATTAGGTGAAACGGGATGAGTGAATTATTGTTTAGATCTAAGAGCGGAAGGCTGGATGGGAACCTCCCAGTTCATGGCTTCGACAGTTCGGTTTCTACCATTCTCTATTCTCCAATTGGAATAGTGTTTTCATCACCTTCATACTTGTTGAAATCAAGATAGGATAAGATAGATTTATTTATATATTTTATATTTTCTTACACTCTTCCTCACATGTGGGCCGGACTTCTCTGATACCAAGTTAAAATCACCATTTATCCTAAAAACTTAAGTTAATAGGATGAAATAGATTTATTTATATATTTTATATTTTTTTACAAGACTAAATGCATGAAATTCAACTTCAATAGTTTAATGACGACCCTAAGTAGTTCCCTTTCATTAAAATATTATATATTTCTTGTTTCCCAAAAACTAGAATCCATCTAAAGGTTCAGAGAGATAAGGACCAAAAGAGTATAGGCTGTTATATATTATTTGTTCAGTTCAAGAAATGCGTTCGGATTACTTTTTTTTTTATCGATTAGGTTGTTTAATATAAGATTTGTGCTTGTATTATTTTATAGGTCGAATGGTGAAAACGAGTGTCATTTTTTTTATTATTTTTTGGTACAAGGTGGGAGAGCACATTTTGTACGTCGAGGTAGATGACCGCCGATCCTGATGGGCAAGGTTAGATGATATGGAGGCATGATGATTTCTAAAAATGAGAAAGCTTTTCCAAAAGATTCCTTTATGATTTGTGAGAGAAGAAAATGAAGGAGACCAGCTACAATGATTGTATACTGCTGCTGCTTCATTACATCTGTAGGCTTCTGAGAGTGTGTAGTTCCTATCAGACCATCTAGAGAGGCAAATGATGCTACAGACTCGATTAAAGGTTTTTTTTGGACAAACCACGTGTCCATGCTTGAGCCATCGTGCGATATCTTTTTTTTAATTTTGTTGGTCGTATTCACACTTGTTGCGTTTGAGCTACCGTTATAAAAAAAAAAAAAACAGATGAGATCAGGGTAAATTATTGTAACAAAAATATATGACTTGAAAAAGGAACAAAATAAATGATGAGATGGAAAATAAAATATATTAAAAATATGAATATTTTAGATATACTTGGAAAATATTTGACCGTGCTACCCAGCACAGGTGGAAAAGCCATCAAAGGATGTTCATGGTTTTGAGCCCCGCACCCATGACTTTTGGCTAGATTTTCCATCCTAGTTCTATTGCCCTGGGAGCTACTAAATTGCTACCGTAACAATATTGCCTCATTGGGCAAGGTTGTCAATACAACTGATCTGTGGGTTCTAAATTGCTACGTTTTTTTTTTTTCGGGTACATTCTATATAGCATCTTAAAAAATAACAAATTGCTCCACGTTTAATAGTGTCGGAGATCTCGTAGGCAGGCAGGGATTGTCTTTCACATAAAACGGTTTACTTTTCTTTACATGAATCATCATTGGATTGCGCAATAGTGCCTTCAAGACCTGTGTAGGTAGATGAAAAGAGTTTCGAGACCTATCATCTTTTTTCGTGCCAAAGATAGAATCCGAATCCATTGATGGTTGGAAAGACCTTTTTTTATTTTTTTATTTTTTTGTGTTAGAACCGCGTAGTCTCTAGTCAGACTTTGATCCTAGACTAATAGTGAATAAACTCGGCTGCCTTCGAATACTTTCGACGCTAGACTAATAGTGAATAAGACAAATGACTTAAGATACGGAAAATATGAGTCCTTGGGACGCGCATATATCTTTTTTTCTTTTGCTCAATATGTCTATTATTATTGCTCATGTCACAGTTAAATCTTGTGGAAGCTCTGCAGTTGCATTTGGTTTCCCAATAGAGAAGTTTTTTTTTTTTTTTTTTGTGTTAAGAAAAAGAAAAGATGCTAACTCGTTGGAGCAGTCAAAACTTCGACTAAAGTTCTCTATCGACCTCGTTGGCATGTTTACCTCCTTCAATAATGCCCTTGTTTTCCTCCCTAGCTCATCTTCTCAGCAGCTGCTGGGCCCGCCCAACATGACCGATTCAAAATGCAGAAACTATCTGAATGATATAGCTCTCCTCCCCATTAAGGCATCCTTCGCCCAACCAATTTATCAAGTATCAACCATGCCTTGTAGAATCCCCTCATCACCTCCTCCCCTCCTCATCTTCCTCCTCTTCCTCTTATCCCTCCTCATCTCCACCAACGCTTACCCTGGGAACAACCCCCTGACCGGATTCTGTCGGAACTCGACCTGCGGCAAACAGGATATTGCTTACCCATTCTGGCTAGCTCCAAATCTATCCACCATCCCTTCCACCTACTGCTGGGAGCCGGAACGTGAACGTATGCTGACCTCTAAGCCTAGAGGACGGATCAGGGATTCCGCTTTAAAAGAGTTCAAGTCAAAAATAGGAGCCTGAGAGAGAGGGGACTCAACAAATCCTCTTCTGACCGGTTCAGTGGAAAACGATAGGTTTTTTTTTCTTCTGAAGGAACAAGGGAAAACGAGAGTTGAACCGAATAGAATAGTAGTAGGTGGAGAAACTTCATGCCTGGTGTCTCACAAAGATGATGGGTTACCAGTGATATTTTTTCTTCTTCCCTCAGAAAAATTACTTTCTGACCATTGTCTGGTGAGAATTCAATCATGCAGGTCCATGATTTCTGTTTCTCCGTTTAGTAAGAAAAATTGGGCAGAGCCCAATCAAATTCTATGATCCATTAAGGTAACAGATTTTATTGAGTCTATTACCTAGAAAAAGAATTGCAACATCCCATCTTGTTTTCAGGATTTCTTTAGGATTTACTGTATCCTAAGGGCTGCTAAATCTTTGTCAATCCAATTAACGAATGCAGAACTAGACTTGGTTGAGAAACTACCATCCCTGAGCCATCTCCAAGTGACTGGATCATGAAGAGTCTCTTACGTTCTCTCCACTGAATATTGTATAATTTACATGCATCCTCCTTCACAAGCTCAGTTCCCTTGGTTGAAGCAGAGTTGCCACCTATTTCAGTTCCAGCGATTAGGGACCCTGGCTTCAGTAAAAGAAATAATATTGAACAGACCTGGGAATAGAGAAGCAAACAAGCACCGCCCTGCCCACATTTTGAGCCAACATCAGGTTGCATTCGGAATTCCCGCCTTGAAACAGCTGCCTGGTAGGAAAAAATCTCCATATCTCTGCTTGTGCCTTCCAAAACTGTGAACTCTTCTGTAAGACTAGGGACATGGAATTTCAGAAACTATATGGTTGATAGGGGACACAAAATAGAATAGTTGCTTCCAAAGTCCAGCATCATTATTGAAGAGTTTCCACTGCCACTTACACAGCAGTGCTTGAAGAGTTTCCCTTTCTCACCTATCCTTTCCCTTCCGCTTCTACCCTGCTATATCCTTCGTCTCAAATGAATTCCAAAATCTTACTAGAGTCAAAAGGGATCTTTTTCCATCTTGTTTTTCCTCATCTCCTTTTAGATAGGAGGCGGGCTACCCTTTGGTACAAGTCCAGTAATAAACATAAGCCGCCCATTCTTGGTATCCATTTTATCGTGGGTATCCATCTTTTACGGTGACCTGCAAAAAGCTTCATCCCTCTTCTTAAACTCCTCGGCCATGACCGTCGTATCAGATACATTTTTCAAGCAGTTCTTGTCACCGATTTCATCCATGGTGATTCAGCGGCTCATTGAAACCTTTCTCGCGTCGACTCAACTAATAAGAACTTTTCTTTCTCTTCCATTGCTCAGACAAACTATTCGACTACCAAGAATTATCTCATCCTAATGATTGCACGTCGGCATACATATTTCATCGGACAGTAGCCAATGTCAGTGTCACATCTCGAACCCAGCACTCGAGTGTGAAATACGATACGACCGCAAACTTCTTAAAGCAGAGCCCTAAAGAATATGCACCAGAAAAATTTATCACAAATCCAATATCCGTGAACAATAATGATCTTAATTCATATCTGAAATAAAGTTGATCTAATTATAAAATTTGATCATCCAACCAATATCAGTGATGCTCTATCTAATCATCTCCTCTATCAATGATTTCAACTATAGCCAAGTACTATGCAACTTGTAACTCTGGAAAAAAAAGAAGAGAAAGGAGCTGTGAGCTTTACAACCCAGTAAGAATCTCAAACCACTACACCATAAGTAATAAGAAAATAATCAATTAGCAATACTAGATATAATTAAAATTGTATCAACACTCGGAAAACTTATACAAATAATAGGCATATTAACATTTTATCATAAGGCATATGTGTGTGTGTCTATATATCCAATTGTTCAACAACAATTTCTTAAGTGTCATTTCATCTATTTCTCATTAAATTTTATTTTTATTTTTTTCTTTAATTATCTTTCGGCCATGGACTAACCAAAATCATAACTCAGTCCAAGACTAAGATCATGACTCAGTCCAGGATTGATACAATCCCATGCGTCAGCCCATGGTCGCTATACTACACAAGCTTGTGGAGGTCCCATGCGTCAGCCCATGATCGCTATACCACGCTTAAGCTTGTGTAGGCTGTCTCACGTATAAGCTCGTGGAGGCTATCCCTATGCGTTAGCTTATTGGCGCTATGATGTAGTTAATCCACACCATATCTTATTTGTCTGATTTACATGTTGCTGTTGCCAAATCAGTTACCACTTATACAACGACTTTCTCTCAACCACAAGGTATCTTTGTTCATATAATTATGTTCTGAATATCTGATACGTATAACAACAATATGAACATATTTATACTAAAAATCATATGAAGGCATATCATCACATGCCAAATCGATACAAATCTCATGATGCAAATCTAGCGATACAAACAAACATATATATATATATATATATATATATATATATATATATATATATATATGTATGTATTATATGGTGACCGAGTACATCGATTCTTATTTCTATCGAAGACTGATTAAACACAATAATCACTGACCTGCTTCACGGTCTACAAGCTGGGGTGCAGAGTATTCGATTAAAACCTTCTTGTGCATATGATCCTTTCTTTACAGAATCAAACTCGATTATCAAAAGAAAATCAAATACTGTACTAATAACCTAGATCGTCTACCGGCGTCAACCAGGGATCCATCACCAAGTCCCCTGAGTTCCTTCTACCACCTACCTGGGTCAACTAGAGAGAGACACCAAGAGAGAGAAAATTTAGAGAAAGGAGAGAGAAAATAAGAGAAAAAGAAAAAGAGAGTTGTGACGTGCCCTCTCCTTCCCTCTCTCTCTCCTTCCTGAAATAGAGGATGGCCCCCGATGGAGTTTGTAATCGGCGACCCCCAACGGTCGACGACCCACGGCGGTGCCGGCGGATTGCCACGCCCGGCGATGACCGACAAAACAAAAGAAAAAGAGTATCAAAACATGGGAGACTCTATTACCAGCAATTCAGCGACTCGCCGACTGGATTTAAAGCTAAAACGATGGCTGTGGTGGTTGTTAGGGTCAAGAGGCCCTTGGGCGGCTGACGGTGACTGGCAGCCGACGACACCAATTTCATTGAAGAAACAGAGGTTCCGACCCCTTAAACTGAGAAAATCAAGCATCCCCATGGCTGGAGCTTTAGTCATGGTCTTCGGCCATTGCGAGGGATTGGAGGAAGACCTCGGCAGCGAGCACCCGCAACAAAAACAGCCAAAACATGGGTTCGACCAGTCAAAACAGGGAAAACAGAGCTTTCCCCTTCTCGGCCAAAATCTGGCAATCACCGGTGGGTCGTCGAGGCTTTAAAGAATCCAAAGAAGGGAGAGAGAGTAGCTTGCGAGGGAAAGTTAGGTCTTTACCTAGTTTTCTGGCAAGGACTAGCCATGGCAGCGGTGCGGACGACGATCAACTTTGGGGAAGAAAATTGAAAAAAACATCGGCAGTGAGCTCCGATCACGGCCAGAACTCAGGTGGGGAGAAAAGAGGATGGGGAGGAGCCTCTAAATAGGCTCGGCCGCGACCGAAATCTGACCCTGAGTCAGATTCCATCCGGTGAGATCGGGAGGGAGGAGACTCCCATCGGCAGTCCTCTTTCTCTCTAAGCACGTGCGCAGCACATGCCGATATTTTCTTCTGGGCCAAATTAGCCAGTCCGGTCAAGTGGACCAGGCCCAACTCGCTTAAAAGGCTGGGTATCACAACCAAATCAGCTGAATTTCTTTTGCAGTATATGTAAGTGACTGATTCTCTCAAGGGGAAATATAGTGGGGCTGACTTCTGACGTTATGGCCTGAGAGACACTCCGCCATTCTTCTTCTTCTTCTTAATTTTGGCCGTTTTTTCCAATGGAAGATTTTGCTTGATTGAAGTACATAATCAAGCAGACGATTGGATTGGATCTTTTTTTCTTCCTCTTTTCTTTACCTTATCTTCGTGAGAGGAAAGAGTTTTAGAACATAGAATGAATACTTGGGCCAAAATATGAATTGGATAGTAAAAAAAGGCATAGTAACTAAGTTATTGCAGTTTGCAGAGCATATTGTAAAGATAGATGATATGCCATAGAGATATTTAAGCGTACTATACTTATTTCCTATACAAATATTTGCATATTTGGTGAAGAGTGTGCACCGTAGGGTGATTGAATATTTGAAGGATATCTGGGTTTCATACAATAAGCGGTTTTAATAGATTAACTGTTTCCATGTGCTCCTTTGTTATGCAGAACAAATTCTTCTAGTTTTCATGAATTTCTTCAATCATTTATACCATCCAACGAAGTCAGCTGGAAGAGCAGCATGCATTCCAAGACCTTCCTATCATATCACATTGAAATAAAGATACATTGTATGTATGAAATTGGGAAGATTTTGGCTCAAAAAATATCACCCAATAGGCTAAATTACTACATCTACATCTACATCATGCTTATCTTAAATAATTGGACAAGCCCATCTACGAAGAAAACATGTACTATCTGTAACTCTAGTATATTTTTCACTCTTAACATGTTTGCGTCATAAATTCAAAGATACCACATTCAGTTATTCTTTTCCATAATCGATATTTTTCTATTCTTCTCTACCTGTCTAGTTCACCTCGATACATCTTACTTCCATCTCAACAAATCCGTTATATATTATGAGGACAAGCTTGCATGAAGACCACCACTAATCTTACCTTGATACACCCAGCAGAAAAGGAGCTTTTTATCGCAATTTTATCGTTGTCTCTTTTAACAATTCATCCAACTTCTAGTTAAGAAGTCAAGACAGATGACACAAATCAGGATCTTGTTGACTTTTCTTTTGATCAACTCAGCAATACAATTTGATAAAAAAAAACGAGGGAAAAGCTTAGTAATATAAGTAGTTGGCCTACTCCTGTTTTCCAATATACTTCTAATCCTCTGGCAATCAAGTCTAAAGTTGTCCTTGAAATGCAAAAATAAGTCCATCAACATTAGGTTTGCCTTGGAAAATATCTAGTGCATCTTCCTTCCCCCTTCAAAGAGGAATATGTTTGCATAACATGTTTTTGTTGCTTCGTATGTTTACTTCCTTTTCTTTCTCCTTCGCTACTTCCTTTATCCAACTTTCATTCTTGTCCTACAACCTTGTGTCCTCCGATGATAGAAGCTGTGACATCAGAAAACCCTTCTCCACAAACAATACTGCTGCAGAATGCCAAAAGTTTCATTGCATCAAGTGTATCAATTTGACACCTCTAAAAAGCATCTCGTTCCCTGAAAAAAGCCATTCATAATTCATATCCTTAATTCCTCTTGTCAAACCATTGCAGGAAATTAAAGCACCATAAAAGGTCAAATATTTTTTCTGGTTTTCTCTAATGAAAGAACTAAGTGTTGAATTAAATCAAATAATTTAAAAATTTAAAAACTAAATTAGTCAACGGCCAAGTGGCAAGCATCCGCGCACAAGCAAGGGAGCAAACATGAAAAAATTTCCAAAGAAAGCAAACCATGACAAGTGTCATGCATCCAGCGCAAGAGCAAGCATGGAAAGTCCCCTCGAAGAAGGAAGGAAACGTGGACGGTCAAGATGCAATAAGCCGAAGAATCAAAGGAGCACAAGAAGACACGTCATCAATCCGCGGGAGGGGAATCTTCTTCTTTTGACGTGCCTGAGCCTATATAAAGGGCTCTTGGGATCATTTCAAAGGACAATCAAAATTTTCTCTTCTCCCTATTCCAAGAGTCTAGATAAAAAGGACTCTAGGGATCATTGGGGAGAAAAGAAATAAAGAAAATTTTTCTTCTCCTCATAATTTTTCTAAGTTTCTTTTGAGGTATCTGCAAGTGTGAACGTGCTCTACTTTCTTCCCTGGAGGCGCACTGACGGGGAAGACGTGGTTCTGTATTGGGTCGTCGTATCTCTAGGAGATCTGTGCCAGCAGACCCGTGCGTGGGGGGCATAAACTTTTCTGGGACAGCGCATCAGCGTGCTTTGATCCACAGGCCATCTTCTCTCTCTTTCTTCATTTTATTATTATATTGTCAAGTTAATTATTTGCTAGTTTATTCCTCTTATTTATTATTTTTTGAATATAAGAAATATTTAATTTATCAATTATATTTGTGCATCTAGGCTAAGAATCCAGAAAAGTTTATTTACTGTTAGCATTAGATTTTAAATTACAACATGTATTATATATTTTACTACATAATTATAAATTGTTATATTTTAACTGTTATACATTTATGCTAGCTTTACTTTAGTACTTAATTTTTCAAGCAAAATATTAGATTGCTTAACCTCCAAGAGGTTTATTAATACCTCCATTTGGACTCCTTACGGAGTAATTTTCAGATTTTATTCAAACGAAAATTCGAAAATTGGTTAATTCATAGGAGCTAGTTTAATATTGCACTTAGGATAAAATTGAACGATATCTAGTGAAATTATCTATTGAATAACGGTGTCTAAGAAAAGCTTGTCAAAAAGGCATACGTGCCTAAGAAAGGCTGGTACTTAAGTGAGCCAAGTGCTCCACCACCGATCTGGAGCTGATCTGGCTGTTATTCTTTGGATTTTTCAATTAGACATCTAAAGTTCAAATTAGATATCAGTGCAATAATTTGACATAAACCTTTTCATTTCCACAGGTGTCAAAACTGTGTTAAGCTACAAATTAATGGCTTCCCACACATCTGAAAATCTTAGCGCTAAACCTGAAAAGTTTGATGGTCAAAACTTTAGAAGGTGGCAGAATCAAATGCGGTTCTGGCTCACCACCTTAGGCTTAATCTCTGCCATTGGTGGGTCTAGCCCATCTGCTTCACGACCTTCCACTCGCAAGAACCCAAACCCTGCTCCTTCTGATGTTGCCTCCTCCACTAGGACTCCAGAAGAAACCAACTACCACTGTCTTCATAGAATCCTAGGAGCCCTTTCTGATAGACTTTATGATATTTATTATATAGCTAAGAGTGCCAAGGATCTCTGGGATACCCTAGAAAATAAATATGGACTTGATGATGCCGGGGTAAAGAGATTCAAAGCTTCTGACTTTAGCAAATTTAAATTTGTTGATTCCAAACCTATGAATGATCAAATCCATGAATATGAAACATTGATTCTTCAACTCCAGGCAAATGGAACCCACTTAGATGAGTCTGTCCAAGTTGCCTGTATTATAGACAAACTTCCCTCTACCTGGTCAAACTTTGCCAAAATTTTGAGCCACACCCAAGGTGATCTGTCTCTAACCCAAGTCCTAAATTCTATTAGGATTGAAGAACAACATTGTCTTAGAGAAAAATCCCACTCCTCCAATCCTTTGCCCAAAGTCAACAATGTTGAATCCAAGCCCAAATCCAAAAATCAGAATCGTTCTTTCCGACCCAACCACAACAAGTCCTTCAAGAAGAAATCATTCAACCATAGGAACTCCTTTCAGCCCAACAATAGAAAACCCAACTTCTCTCAGAACCAGAAGAAAGAGAAAGAAGGAGAATCTGTTCGTTGCTGTTTTGTCTGTGGTCGGACCAATCATATGGCCCACCAATGCTTCTACAAGATCACTACTCCTCGTCAACCTAGAAGTAAGGGTCCTGCCACTTCTGGCTCCCAGGCCAACATGGTGACCTGTGGGGCTGACTCCTTTGAGACTGCTAGAAGGTCTGTTTTCTTCATACCTGAAGTTAACATGACACAATTAGCACTTGACTGGTGGATTGATACCGGAGCTAGTATACATGTTTGTTCTGATCGCTCCTGGTTTTCATCTTATTAGATCTCATGTAGAGGAACTATGACCATGGGTAATAATGCTTTGGCGCGCATGGTTGGAGTGGGACGAGTGGATCTGACACTTACCTCTGGGAAGATCCTTACTCTGCAAGGCGTGCGCCACGTTCCAGACATCCATAGAAATCTAGTTAGTGGATCCTTGCTTGTCCAACAAGGATACCAAATTATTTTTGAATCAAATAAAGTTGTAGTAACCCATGGTGTCTCTTTTATCGAAAAAGATTTTCTTTGTGATGGATTGTTTAAACTCAATGTAATTATTCCATCTATGAATGAAAATTCTATTGTTCTTCATATTGACTCTCCTATTGTCTGGCATAGTAGGCTGGGACATGTAAACTATAGTTCAATTAAAAGATTAATGCACTTGAATTTAATCCCAAGATCAGAACTTAAGAATAATGATAAATGTGAGATATGTGTAGAGGCCAAATTACCTAAAAGACCCTTTCACGCTGTAAGTAGAGATTCTGATCTCCTTGAACTCATATATAGTGATGTATGTGACTCAGGAAGAACCTCAAGGGGTGGAAACAAATATTTTGTAACTTTCATAGATGACCTTTCTAGATACTGCCACCTCTATCTTATCAAAGCTAAAAATGAGGTCTTAAATAAATTCAAAGTCTATAAAGCAGAGGCTGAAAACCAACTAGATAAAAAGATTAAAATCTTAAGGTCTGATAGAGGAGGTGAATATACCTCATTTGAGCTGACCCAGTTCTGTGAAGAACATGGGATAATTCATGAAGTGACAGCTTCTTATTCACCCCAATCTAATGGAGTAGCTGAGAGAAAGAATAGAACCTTAATGGATATGGTTAACTCTATGTTAATTAGTTCAGGAGCACCAAAAAATCTTTGGGGGGAAGCACTAGTAACTGCATCTTATATCTTGAATAGAATTCCATTCAAATATAATGATAAAACTCCATATGAAATCTGGAAACATAGAAAATCTAACTTAAAATACTTAAAAGTGTGGGGGTGCTTAGCTAAAGTAAAAATTTCAGAAAATAAAAGAAAGAAAATTGGACCCAAAATAGTAGATGCAATATTTATAGGATATGCAATTGAGAGTAATGCTAATAGATTTTTAGTGTTTAACTCTCAAATAAATGAAATTAATAACAACACCATAATGGAAGCAAGAGATGCAATCTACTTTGAAAGTATATTTCCTTTTAAAACAAGGATAAATGATCAAATAAATACCAATAATAATTTAGGGACTAGTTCTAGCAGAACCAGATTTAGAGAAGAAGAAGAAGAAACTGAACCTAGAAGAAGTAAAAGAACTTTGGAGAAGACTACTACACATTCCTAATAGAAGACTCTCCTACTTCTTTAGAGGATGCCTTGAAATCTCTAGATGCCCCCTTCTAGAAAGAAGCAATAGATAATGAAATGCAATCCATAATCCAAAACCACACTTGGAAATTGGCGAACCTACCCCCAGGAAGTAAACCTATAGGGTGTAAATGGATCTTTAAGAAGAAACTTAGGCCAGATGGAACTGTAGACAAATATAAGGCTAGGTTAGTAGCCAAAGATTTTACTCAAAAATCTGGGATTGACTTCTTTGATGTTTATGCCCCTGTAGCTAGAATTACTACCATTAGGATTCTTATTGCATTGGCTTCCATTCATAAGCTGGTTATACATCAAATGGATGTTAAAACCGCTTTCTTGAATAGGGACCTAGATGTAGAGATCTACATGAACCAACCCGAAGGTTTCATTATCCCAGGTCAAGAGAAAAAGGTATGTAGGTTGATTAGATCTCTTTATGGTCTAAAACAAGCCCCTAAACAATGGCACCTTAAATTTGATGAAATAATCCTAACTAATGAATTTAAAATTAATAACACAGATGAATGTGTATATTATAAAAAGAAGAATAACAAAATTATAATCTTATGTTTATATGCAGATGATATCCTAATTTTTGGAACAGACTTAGAAATTATTAATGAAGTAAAACAATTTTTATCTCTAAAATTTGACATGAAAGATTTAGGAGAAGCAGACCTAATCCTTAATACTAAAATCATGAGGAATAAAAATGGAATAACTTTGTCCCAAAGCCACTATATGGAGAAAATTCTTAAAAAGTTTTACTACTCTGATTGTCATCCTGTATCTACTCCCTATAATCCATCTCTTCATCTAAAGAAGAACTTAGGTGATCCAGTCAATCAAAGCTTGTATGCCCAGATCATTGGTTCTTTAGGATTTCATGCAAATTATACCAGACCTGATATTGCATACTCTGTGAACCGACTGAGTAGATATACTCACAATCCTAATAATGATCATTGGACTGCTCTAGAAAGAATTCTCAGATACCTTAAGGGTACCATATCTCTAGGATTACACTATTGTGGTTATCCTGCTGTTCTGGAAGGCTATAGTGATGCCAACTAGATCAGTGATACAGTTGACACCAAATCTACCACTGATTTTGTCTTCCTTTTAGGAGGTGCAGCTGTATCATGAAAGTCTACCAAACAAACTGTAGTGGCTAGGAGCACCATGGAATCTGAAATGATTGCCCTAGATACCACTAGCATTGAGGCCGAGTGGCTTAGAGATCTACTGATAGATTTGCCTCTTGAGACTTCACCATTACCTTCTATATCTATTCATTGTGACTGCAGATCTGCTATAGATAAATGCAATCAAAAAAATGCAAATGTGAAAATAAATAGGCACTTGAAAGTGCACCATAAATCATTGAGATACAAATTAAAGAATAACTTGATTGCACTAAATTTTGTAAGATCCGAAAGGAATCTAGCTGATCAGCTTACCAAAGGATTGTCTAGAACAGTGGTTCTAGAGTTGTCGAGGGGGATGGGGCTAAGCCCATAAGTAAAGTCACCACGGTGGTAACCCAACCTGAAAAGGTTCAATGGGTAGAAACAAGCTAGATAGGTGACTAATGAGGAGCACTATTTATTTTTTCCATCCCTATGGTAACAGTGCTCATAAAAAGCAAGGGTTAGGTTGAGTTTTTACTCTTAATGGATCCGAGACCCATGAGGCAGGGTACCTACTTGCTCGTATCCTTTTTTAGGATTCACCTATATGCGTGTAGTCGTGAGGTCGCGACTGTGGAAAGTGGGCTGTTCCCTAATAACACACATGAAAAGTACCTGCACATGGCCGTAAAGTGCAAACCCGCTTCGAGCATGTTCACGCTATATTATGTGTGCTGTTGATGAAATCTGAGCCATGGACCAAGGTTCAAGGCCTAGTCCACCTTGGCTCCACAGAGGTAATCAATTGTCACTTAGTGAAGGTTCAAACAGAAAGGTACCTATACCTATTACATAATATAAGATACTCAGCATTTTATTTCAATTTTTTTTAATTTTATTTTGACTTTAAATTTTTTAAATATTTAATTTATGTGGGGGATTGTTGAATTAAATCAAATAATTTAAAAATTTAAAAACTAAATTAGTCAACGGCCAAGTGGCAAGCATCCGTGCACAAGCAAGAGAGCAAACATGGAAAAATTCCCAAAGAAAGCAAACCATGACAAGTGTCATGCATCCAGCGCAAGAGCAAGCATGGAAAGGCCCCTCGAAGAAGGAAGGAAACGTGGACGGCCAAGATGCAATAAGCCGAAGAATCAAAGGAGCACAAGAAGATACGTCATCAATCCGCGGGAGGGGAATCTTCTTCTTTTGACGTGCCTGAGCCTATATAAAGGGCTCTAGGGATCATTTCAAAGGACAATCAAAATTTTCTCTTCTCTCTATTTCAAGAGTCTAGATAAAAAGGGCTCTAGGGATCATTGGGGAGAAAAGAAATAATTTTTTTTTTCTTCTCCTCATAATTTTTCTAAGTTTCTTTTGAGGTATCTGCAAGTATAAACGTGCTCTACTTTCTTCCCTGGAGGCTCACTGACGGGGAAGACGTGGTTCTGCATTGGGTCGTCGTATCTCTAGGAGATCTGTGCCAGCAGACCCGTGCGTGGGGGGCATAAACTTTTCTGGGACAGCGCATCAGCGTGCTTCGATCCACAGGCCATCTTCTCTCTCTTTCTTCATTTTATTATTATATTGTCAAGTTAATTATTTGCTAGTTTATTCCTCTTATTTATTATTTTTTGAATATAAGAAATATTTAATTTATCAATTATATTTGTGCATCTAGGCTAACACTAAGCACCAGGGACATTCTACAAACAAAAAAATCAGCGCACGTACTTGCGCGGTTGTGTCTTAAATCAAAACTCTGCATTCTTCAACTATCATTCCATTGCTGCATTGAGGGGTCTGTCTTAAATATACTCTTCTGCTCGACGACTCTGTTCAAAGGCTGCAACAAACTTTTGGTCTCCAATGGTTGAAGCCAACAAGGACACGAATCTTTTGCAGTAACCTTCCGGGATTCATATCTCCTAATCCCCTCTTCGTTTCCTTTCCTTTCATATGGGTAGTGTTAGGGGAAAAACTAAGTTATCCCAGAACAACCGGAAGGCGCCCGATCTAGAGGCGCCCGACCTGGAGGCGCTCGACCTGGAGAACGCTCGACCTGGAGGCACTCGACCAGAAAGCGCCCGACCAGGAGAACGACCAATCTGGAGGCGCCCGACCAGAAGGCGCCCAGCTCAGCTCGGCATCATATCAGACGCTGGATTCCGAGATGCCCCACCAGGGCAGTCGATCTCAATCAAATCTCCTTCGGGAGTCCAACTTTTAAAGCCCAATTTCACCACTCGCCTGCTATAGTCACATCCCTCCGTAACTCGGTCAGGGACCATACCCTGCTTCGCCGCCTACAATTAATGCGCATGGCCTGAGCTGATCTCCAACTTACTCAACCATTATTGCGTGCGGTCTCCGCTGATCTTGGGTTCATTCAACAATCAATGCTCGTGTTATCTACAGACCTCAGGCCCTCCACGACAGACAGTTGAACTACGCCATGTCCGATCAGCCACGACGGCTCACTGACTCCGGTCTGATTTTCCACGACACTATTAATGCACACGATCGTGTTTAATTATGACAAAAAGAACCATCTGCCCTGTCACCTCACAGGTAATACAATCCCCCTCTATAAAAGGAGAACCCCTCCATCTTAGAGGGGGTTGGACTCTGAAACCTGAAAAAACATCTTCTATCTCCTCTTACATATTAGCCCCCTCTGACTTAAGCATCGGAGGGCCGGCGCCGGAAACCTCGGCCACCGACTCCTTGCAGGTCTCCCGGAGGACGTCGCCCGCCGACTGACCGCCACCCCCCATTCAAGCACCGGAGCTCCTCCTCCTCAGCCGATGGCCGCCTTCGGATCCAATTTCCAGCAACAGTTGGTGCTAGAGGAAGGGCCCGAGTCGTGGCCATGAAGTTGAGAAGTAAAGGAGCCTCCAATGCTTCCCGGCGTCTCCCATAAAGTCCCGGACACTCTGTCCGGAACTTGCCATCTCCGGCTGATCCAACTTCCCAAGTCCAACCGGAACAGTTCAACATCCTGGTGCAGCAAGTCCAGGCTTTTGCCGCCGCCGTCCAAGGCCTACGGTGTGAGGAAGCCCCACCAACGCTACCTCCGCAGGCCCAGGTCCAGTCGGTGCTTCCTCCGAATGGCCCGATCCCCTAGGGCCAAAATCTTCATGGCTCCTCCAGGGCTAACAATGAAAAACGAGTATCTCCCCGGAGAGAATTACCGGAGAGGAGCACAGACAGGAGGCTACAGTTTTCAGAGGCTGAGTCGGCCCCGGACCGCCGTGAGCCGGAGCAGACTACTGTGGCAACCCCCCAGGTTGGGGAACTTGACAAAAAGGTCGAGAACCTTGAGCGCCGGATTGAGGCGCTCCATAGCAAGAGGGCGAGGCGCGAGGGTGACTTTGAATTTACCACGAAGTCCTCCTTTTCCCACCAGATCGAGGATGAGCCGGTTCCACCCAAATTCAAAATGCCCCAAGTGGAGCTCTACAATGGGACTACCGACCCCCTCGATCATTTGGAGAGCTACCGAGCCCTTATGGCATTGCAAAGGTCTTCAGAGGCTGTGCTCTGCAAGGCCTTCCCAGCAACTCTTAGAGGAATGGCTCGGTTTTAGTTTTCTGGGCTAAAGCCGAGCACGGTCTCCTCTTTTGAACAGCTCGACTGGCAGTTTGCCACTAACTTTGCTGCCAGCCGGCGCTAGCGGCGAACGTCGGACTCCCTCCTAGATGTCAATCTGCGGGAGGGTGAATCTCTCAGGAAGTACCTCGACCGCTTCACTGCTGCGACCTGGGAGGTTTGCGAGCTCGACCAGTCGATAGCCATGTCGGTGCTGAAGACTGGGGCTGGCTCCTACAAATTCCTCTTCTCCATCGAGAAGAGCTTCCCCGCTGACTTCACCGAAATACTGGCCCGAGCTCGAAAGTACGCAAAGGCTGAGGAGGCCATCGCCTCCAGACGGGGTGCGACCGAGCAGGCTTCAAAGAAGCAAAAGAAACGCCGCGAGGAGCACGGCCGTCAGCGAAGCCCGTCTCCCCATCGAAACAAAATTTTGCCATGGCTAAGGAGTCCACCTCGGCAGCAGGGACAGCGCAGACCAAGGTCCCCGCCCCGACCAAGATCTCCAACATGGCCATGGGTTCCACCGGGGAGGTATGAGAATTACACTCCCCTCAACGCTCCCCGGATGGAGATCCCAATGGAGATCAAGGGCCGAGATTATTTCCAGCCTCCACCGCCGATAAGGGATTCCGGAGCTTACCATAATCCTAGAAAGTATTGCCGCTTCCACCGAGACCACGGCCATAATACGAAGGATTGCTTCTAGCTCCGGGACAAGATCGAGGCACTCATCCGTCGTGTAGTACTGAACCGGTTTGTACGGAACCGACGCGAGGAAAGGAGGCCAGCAGAAAACGCCGAGCAGCCCGAAGATCCAAATGCCAATAGACCCATCGCAGGCACCATCAACACCATCGGAGGAATCTCGATCGGAGGGCCAGCCGAGGAGAGGGACCCCTCGAAGCACCTGCGCACTTCTGAAGCCATCTCGTTCTCGGACGAGGACTTGAAAGGGGTTGAAACCCTCCACGACGACGCGGTGGTCATCTCTATGATTGTAAATAAGTTTGATGTAAAATGCATCTTAGTTGATAATGAAAGCTCGGCAAACATTTTGTATTATGACGCCTATCAAAAGATGGGGATAACAGAGAACCAGCTTCGGAGAATGAATGCTCCGCTGGTCGGATTTACCAAGGATTCGGTCCCGATGGAGGGCGAGGTTGGCCTCCTGGTCACGGTCGGGCTCGCCCCCCGAGAAAGTACTGTGAGGACGGGCTTTCTTGTGGTCCGCCTGCCTTCAGCCTACAACGCCATTCTTGGACGACCAGGGCTAAATGCCCTCCGAGCCATGGTCTCGACCTACCACTTGCTCGTACGATTCTCCACCGACCAAGGAGTAGGCGAAGTTCATGGGAACCAGCTGATAGCTAAGCAATGCTACATGGCGGCCTACAAAGCGAAGCGGCCGACCGAAGCATCAGGCCAACAGGAGCTACCGGCCGAGGTGCCAACTCAAGCAATGGACCGCACGCTGCCCATTGAAATCTTAAAGGTGCGGGACGACCTTTGGAAGAAGCGGGTGAAACCTGGTGAGCTTCTTACTCAGGTTTCTATACAAGAAAATTGCTCAAAGCTAACTGTGCAGGTCGGCTCCGACCTGAGTTTCCTCGAGAAGGAGCAGCTGATCGGATTCCTCCGAGCCAACAAGGACATCTTCGCCTGGTCGCCTGCCGATATGCCGGAAATCGACCCCGAGGTCATGGTTCGCCGGCTCCAGGTGAAACCAACCTGCAGACCCGTGAGGCAAAAAAAGTGGGGCTCTGCCCTGGAACGACAGCGAGCAGCGGCCGAGAAAGTAGACAGACTTCTCGAGGCCAGCTTTATCCGGAAGGTCTCCTATCCAGACTGGCTCGCCAACATGGTCCTTGAGAAGAAATCCAATGGGAAATGGCGTATGTGCGTGGACTACATCGACCTGAACAAGGCCTGCCCGAAGGATAGCTTCCCCCTCCCCAGCATCGACCAGGTCGTGGATTCCATTTCAGGACATCAACTGCTAACCTTCATGGATGCCTTATTGGGATACAATTAAATCCAAATGGCGCCAGAAGATGAGGAGAAGATGGCTTTCATCACCGACAAGGGCACTTATTGCTACAAGGTGATGCCGTTCGGGTTGAAGAATGCAGGAGCCACATACCAAAGGCTGGTCAGCCAAATCTTCAAAGACCAGATAGGCCGAAACATGGAGGTCTATGTGGATGACATGCTGGTGAAAAGCCAGACAGCCGAGCACCATGTGGCTGACCTCAATGAAATATTCTCCAAGCTCAGGAAGTACCAAATGAAGCTCAATCCGGCAAAGTGTGCGTTCGGAGTCACCTCGGGCAAATTCCTGGGCTTCATAGTGACCCAGCGCGGAGTCGAAGCTAACCCCGAGAAGATCCGGGCGCTGCAGGAGATGGTGCCACCAAAGACAGTCAAGGAGGTACAGCGGCTCACCGGGTGGATCGCGGCTCTGCGGAGATTCGTCTCTAGGTCGGCCGAGCGGTGTCTCCCATTCTTCAAAATTCTCAAGCGACCGAAGGACTTCTTGTGGTCGGAGGAATGCCAGCAAGCTTTTGAAGAGATTAGGCGCCTTCTCGCCTCTCCGCCGCTGCTCACCAAACCCCAGCAGGGCGAGCTTCTTTACTTGTACTTAGCTGTCTCTCCGGTCGCGGTGAGCTCAGTCCTAGTCCGGAAGGAGGACAAGCTTCAAAAGCCTGTCTACTATACCAGCCGGGTCCTCAGAGATGCTGAGACCCAATATTCTAAACTGGAGAAAATAAGTTTCGCCCTGATTATCTCAGCTCGGAGGCTCCGACCCTACTTCCAAGCCCACACATTGGCCATACTAACCGACCAACCAATGAAGCAGATTCTGCAGCAGTCAAATCGTGCCGGGAGGATTGCCAAGTGGGCAGTCGAGCTTGGAGAGTTCGACCTCGAATACCGTCCAAGGCCGGCAATCAAAGCCCAGGCGCTCGCCGATTTTATCGTGGAGTGCACTTTGCCGGACGACCCCGAACACCCACTCATGCCAACAGAAGAAACCCCGGGGCAGCCATGGGTCCTATATGTGGATGGCTCCTCGACTTTGGGGGGTAGCGGAGCAGGTCTCATCCTCACTAGCCCGAATGGGGTTGTGGCCGAGCAGGCCCTACGCCTCGAATTTTTAGCCTCGAACAATAAGGCAGAATACGAGGCGCTTATCGCCGGGCTCAAGTTGGCAAAGGAGTTGAAGGCCGAAGACCTAAAGGCCTTCAGTGACTCACAACTGATCGTGAGCCAGATTCTGGGGAATTTTGAAGCAAAGGAGCCGTCAATGCAGAAGTATCTCCAAAAGGTGCGAGACCTCACCTCTACCATGAGCTCCTTCAACATTCACCATATCCCCAGAGCGGAGAACCTCAGGGCCGATCAGCTATCGAAATTGGCAACCTCCCGTATGAGCGAGCTCTCCAAGGCGACGGTACTTGAATATCTCCAAACACCCAGCACAGAAGAGCCTGAGCCGGTCATGTGCATAGACACCGAGCTGAGCTGTAAGATGAGCTCGTCAACTATCTACAAAGTGAAGTTCTCCCCAACGATGAGCTTGAAGCTCGCCGGATCAGGCGTCTAGCTTCCCGGTTCATACTATATGAAGGCAAGCTCTACCGAAAGTCTTTCACCTCTCCTCTCCTCAGGTGCCTCCGTCCGTCAGAAGCGGACTATGCTATGTGAGAGGTTCACGAAGGGATATGCGGGAACCATCTGGAAGGCCGAGCACTGGCTCATAAAATCTTGTGCCAAGGATACTTTTGGCCCACACTCCAGAAGGATGCAACGGATTTTGTCTGAAGGTGCGACCGATGTCAGCGAAACGCCAATATTCAGCGCCAACCTTCGGCCCCGCTGAACTCGATCAGTGCACCTTGGCCATTCGCCCAGTGGGGCATCGACATCCTGGGGCCATTTCTCCTGGCGACTGGGCAGAAAAAATTTCTGATCGTCTCCATCGACTACTTCACCAAGTGGGTCGAAACTAAACCGGTGGCCCGGATCACCGAGCAAAAAATGCGAGACTTTGTCTGAAAGTCGATCATCTGTAGATTTGGACTCCCCCGCATCCTTATATCTGATAACGGTCGTCAGTTTGACAACATCCGTTTCAGAGAATTCTGCTCCGAGCTCGGCCTCGATCACCGCTTCACCTCGGTCGCTCATCCTCAGACAAATGGAGAAACCGAGGTGACGAATCGCACCATCCTTCAGGAACTCAAAGCCAGGCTGGACCGGTCCAAGGGGCAATGGGTTGAAGACCTCTACAATATCCTTTGGGCCTACAGAACAATATTTCGGCTCCCCACCGGCGAGACCCCCTTTAACCTGACATACGGAACGGAAGCTATTATTCCTCTGAAAATTGGGCTCCCCTCACCAAGAGTTGAACACTACAATGCAGCCTCCAACTCCTCCCAACTCAGAGGAAACCTGGACCTCATCGAGAAAATTAGGAAGGCGGCCCGGGTTCGTATGGCGAGGTATCAACGAAAAATGGCACAGTACTACAACTCCAGAGTAAAAGCCAAGCTCTTCAAAGTAGGAGATCTCGTCCTCAGGAAGGCTGAGGCTTCTCAGCCCACCGAATAGGAAAAACTAGCCCCGAACTGGGAAGGACCTTACCGAGTCGCCCAAGTCCAGCAGCCCGGAGCTTACAAATTGGAGACTCTTGAGGAAACTTTTATCCCTCGAAGCTAGAACTCCGAGAACCTTCGGATGTACTACCAATAAACCCTTCGGGGGTCGTCGACAAACAGGAATACAACTCTCCCTCCACTTATGATGATTTGCTTATGATTCTCCATTAATTATTTCATACTCCTGATATTGGGACACTCATAAATCTTAGAAAATCTCGACTAAGCTCGGATGCCCGACTAAGCTCGGATGCCCGACTAAGCTCGGATGCCCGACTAAGCTCGGATGCTCGACAAAGCTCGAATGCTCGACCAAGCTCAGATGCTCCAGTCAAGCCTGAAGCACCTCGTTGCACTGCTATCAAGCTCGGTCTTGATCTCCCTCAAATACCTCGATAAAGTTCGGGATGCCCCGTGAGTAGTCCCAAACTTCTTCGACCTCAGGAAGCGTTACAGGTCGACAGTGCGTTCCCAAACCCCTCGACCTTGCGCATGATCCCTCGACTAAGGTCGGGATGCCCCGTGAGTTGACAGTAGAGTTTCAAACTCTCTCGACCTCGGGAAGCATCGCAGGTCGACAGTGTGTTCCCAGACCCCTCGACCTTGCGCACGATCCCTCGACTAAGGTCGGGATGCCCCGTGAGTCAACAGTAGAGTCCCAAACTTTCTCGACCTCGGAAAGCGTCACAGGTCGACAGTGCGATCCCAGACCCCTCGACCTTGCGCACGATCCCTCGACTAAGGTTGGGATGCCCCGTGAGTCGATAGTAGAGTTCCAAACTTCCTCGACCTCGGAAAGCGTCGTAGGTTGATAGTGTGTTTCCAGACCCTTCGACCTTGCGCACGATCCCTCGACCAAGGTCGGGATGCCCCGTGAGTCGACAGTAGAGTTCCAAACTCCCTCGACCTCAGGAAGCGTCACCAGGTCGACAGCGAGCCCGAGCTCCCTCAACCTCATGCTCGATTCCTCGACCAAGGTTGAGATGCCCTGTGAGTCAACAACAAGCCCCAAACTCACTCGACCTCGGGAAGCATCACCAGATCGATAACAAGCCCGAGCTCTGCCAAATTTGCGCTCGACCCCTCGACCTCGGGAAGACAACAACGGGATGGAACCTTCACGAACCCTCCAACGCGCAGGCGCGCCTAAGACAAGATGACTACATTCTCCCCTGATCGGCTGGAATGGGCTACGCTGTTGTGCGAGGCCCTGACCAAAGTGCCGTCTCACTCTGCAAACGGACAACATTGCCCGAGGAAGCGGACTACAGCCAAAGAATGCCTCCAAAGAGCTGACCGCAGAGCGGAATCGGCTACCTCTACACAAAATACTCAAGACTCCCAATGGTGCGAAAGGTACTCCTCACCTAGCACCTATGTTATTGCATTTATTTGCATATATACCATAATGTTCGACAAAATCCCGACTAAGCTCGGAAGCTCCCACGATTAAGGTCGAGAGGTCCATCTGATGCCCGCCTGAACCAACTGTAAGCCGAGGTCTATTTGACCTCAGGCATGCTTTCACCACTAGTCTACAGGTTGATCTATGCAGATCCCTGAATGAAGACTCGGCCGAATTTAGATGTCGGTCTAGGCTGGTGCCTACTTGCAGTGACGACCTCAAGCCTAAACACTCTAGCCGAGCCTAGCAGTGCCGAGTCTTTACGTTTCGATTCTACTAGTTGGTATGCTAGCCGAATTCAAGGTTAATTACCACGAAGGCCTTAACGATAGCTTAACTCTGGTTCACGATCCCGTCGGGGACCGACTCTAAAATTTTTGCAAGCCTACATCAGGAAAGCCGAGCCTAAAAACTCGGCCAAGACCTTCCGGAAGATTAACCTAAGGCCTGACGAAACCCCTCCGGGGGCCAAAAATCGAGCTCGGCGCTCCAAAAATTTGGATCCAAGTTCAGGAGCTCGGCGGGATTCGATTCCAAGCTCAAGGGCTCGGCGATATTCGAATCCGAGCTCAAAGACTCCAAAATGTGAACCCGAGCTCGAAAACAATAAAGCTCGGAACGGATTCCTATCAAATTTAAGTTCGGAACGTTCCCTAGTGGGTCTATGCTTAGCAAGCGCGAATGGGGCTCGGCCAAGCCCGAAAAACTTGTCGAAGGGAACTTTAGTCTAAATGATCGAAAACTTAATTCATGTAGAAGGAAAAGACGGAACAATCGCAAATTTAGAAAAAAGAAATTTTCATTAATAAAAGCCCGAAGGCTAAGTACAAGACCAAGGTTCGGCCATACACTTTCAAAGGGCCGACCTTGCTTACAAGGAAAAAAAAAACAAAGAAACAAGAGGAGGGTAAACAAAACCCTAGGAGACGGGCGCAGCTCCGAGGTCATCCACAGCAGTCGGCCCCGCATACTCTATCGGAGCTCCCTCGAGTCCGCCCGCAGTGGAGGTCTCGGCCTGGGCTTCATCGACAGCTTGGAGGGCAGCATCAGAAGCTCCTTCTGGATCCCCCTCAGTGGGAACCTCACCCTCCTCGGCCGCCTGAACTTCGGGCCCAGCCGGGTCTTCAGGCGCCTCGAGCTCTTCGACTCCTGCCCCAGGCTGGAGCAGATTAAGGTCGAACTCGAGGCAGAGCTGCCTCAGCTGATTACCAAAGTCCTCGAAGCTGCGGCCGAGCCCATTCACGGCTTCCTCCTCCAGTAGATCACGGAACTCTTCCAATTCCCGGAAGAGTTGGACCCCGCGCGGAGCCGCGTATCGAGCCTCCTCCTGGGCTCTTTCCACGCAGACCTCGAGCTCCTTAACCCTGAGCTGAGCACCCTCCGCCTCCCGCTCGCGTGCAGCGAGCGCCGATTGGGCCTTGCTCAGATGTGCCTCGGCGGCGCGCAGCTCCGACCTGGCCAAGGCATGCACGCTTTTCTCCTCCTCGAGCTCCTCGGTCCGCGACCGGAGCTCGCCTTCAACAGCCTCTACTCTTGCGAGCAGCTCCTTCTGCAAGAGTTCGACCACGCCGAGCCTCACCTCGGCCTGACGAAGTTTCCTTTCGGCCCCCTCCTGCCCGCGTTGGTATCATCGGCCCCAATCCCGATAGTCCGATGCTATGTGCATCAGAGTCTCGACCTCGTGGAGACGCTGTTAACAAAGGGAAAAATGAGTCAAGGCTAAAAATTAACAGATGAAAGCGAGAATCCAAAGGTGAACTTACCCGGACCGCGGAGCAGTAGATCCCGTCCAAGAAGCTGTTATAGCTCTGGGACCGGATCTTGGCCTGGTCGGCCGGAAGCAGCGCGACTTGGAAAATTTACCGCGCCACTGCAGGATCGTCGAGGGCCGAGTCACCCTCGAAAACCTCCCACGAGGGGAGGTAAGGCCTCTTCTCCGGTTGGGGATCGGCCTTCGAGGGACCAGGGAGACTCGGCCTCACTGGACTAGGTGGGGGCGGGGGCGGCCTCAGGGCCCCCTGGCTGCTCCCCGGATCAGGATTTGAGCGTCGCTGCTCGACAGGATGTCGATCAGGGCGCTGAGAGATAGGAGCCGGGCAGGCCAACATCGCCGAAGCTCCCGTAGATCCCGAGCCCCTATGATCGGTGCTCGAAACCTCTCGAGCAGGCCTAGAAGGCCCGACCTGGGCCGTGCTCGTCTCGGGGCCAGAAAGCCTGGCCTTCTTCCTCGGCTCGGGCGAGATCCCACTGATCTCGGCCGCCCTCTTCCGGAAGCGAGCATAGAGGGCTACGTTTGTCGTCACCATCTTCGCAACGTCTGTAGACAGGAAAGGGATTAAGTCAGAACGACAGGGAATAGACGAGCAAGAGCAACGTAAGAAAGAAGAGAGGAAAAAGAGAGCACCACCACCCTTACCCTGAGGGCGCGCCGAGCTCAAGCCTACGTTGACCAAAGCGTCCTCGCTTACGAGGCCGTTCAGAAGAATGTTCTCCTCGAGGCTATAGAGAGCGTCGAGGATCTTCTGCTCGGACCCGGACAACTTTGGGAGTCTGTTGGCAATCTTGAGTCGAGCCTGCCCCCATCTAGGGTCGAACCCCCACGTCCGCTCGGAAGACAAAAAGAAGAACTTCTCCTTCCACCCGTGAATGGAGGTCGGAGCATCCCGAAAAAATGACCGACCACCCCGAAGGGCTAGGTACAGCCAATCTCCATCTCCCGGGTTGGACTTCAATAAGAAGCACCATCGGAAGACATTAACTGAGGTCGGTATCCCATGTGCAAGGCACAGGGATAAGAAACCGATTATCGTCCTCCATGCGTTTGGAGCGAGCTGCGCTGGGACAAGTTGATAAGTCACAAGCAGCTCATTCACAATCCCGTGGAAGGGGAACCGCAGGCCGGCCCAGAGTGTTTCCAAATACACCCTGATCCGACCAGGCGGAGGCCTCGTTATCCTATCCCCTGGCTCCGCAGGTTCCAAACGGAACCTATGCCAAGGGAAAAACCACTCCTCAACCATCTTCATTTCCTCCTCACTCATGGTGGACCCGAATTCATCCGGACCACGACCCATCCCAAAGAAATAATCAAAAAGGAGGAAGAATCGAAAAAACAAAAACTCTCCGAGCAGACAGAAGAAGGGGGGAAGCACCTACTAAAACCTTGCCGGAGATGACAACGAGCGGTAGGGAAGCCGGAGTAACCGCTTCGGGAGGCCGCCGGAAGAAGCAAGGGAGTACTGGAAAACACTAAACTATGGCAACCAGATAGAAGCCCTAAAACCGGATCAAGGGTTTATATAAACCTCTTCAACGGCTCGGATCGGCGAGAAAGAATCCCGCCTCCCGTCCGGATTATGCCACGCGTCGGCCCCAGGAGGTCAAAACGGCGTGTCCTATTCAGATCGACGCTTTGAATACCGAATCAAGGTGGCGTCCCATCGGATCGTGGAATCCCATCATGAGCCCATGATGCGAGGCCTACGGTGAAAAGAAGTCGTCCCACCTTCTCCTATTAAATGACACCTTGAAACATGCGGAGCGCCGTAAAAGCTCGAAATCTTCTGGCCCCCACCGATGCAGCATTAAATAATATGGAAAACTATTAAAACAACTACTTCCTGCGTCCGAGCTCGCAAGCGGCTCGAACTAGAAAGTCGGAGGGTAATGTTAGGGGAAAAACTAAGTTATCTCAGAACAACCGGAAGGCGCCAGATTTGGAGGCGCCCGACCTGGAGGCGTCCGACCTGGAGGCGCCCGACCAGGAGAACGCTCAACCTGGAGGCACCCGACCAGAAGGCGCCCGACCAGAAGCACGACCAATCTAGAGGCGCCCGACCAGAAGGCACCCAACTCAGCTCGGCCTCATATCAGACGCTGGATTCCGAGACGCCCCACTAGGGCAGTCGATCTCAATCAAATCTCCTTCGGGAGTCCAACTTTTAAAGCCCAATCTCACCACTCGCTTACTATCATCACATCACTCCGTAAATCGGTCAGGGACCATACCCTGCTTTGCCGCCTACAATTAATGCGCATGGCCTGAGCTGATCTCCAGCTTACTCAACCATTATTGCGCGCGGTCTCCGCTGATCTCCGGTTCATTCAACAATCAATGCTCGTGTTATCTACGGATCTCAGGCCCTCCACGGCAGACAGTTGAACTACGCCACGTCCGATCAGCCACGACGGCTCACTAACTTTGGTCTGATTTTCTACGACACTATTAATGCACACGATCATGTTCAATTATGACAAAAAGAACCATCTGCCCTGTCACCTCACAGGTAATACAATCCCCCTCTATAAAAGGGGAACCCCTCCATCTTAGAGGGGGTTGGACTCTGAAACCCGAAAAAACATCTTCTATCTCCTCTTACATATTAGCCCCCTCTAACTTAAGCATCGGAGGGCCGGCGCCGGAAACCCCGGCTACCGGCTCCTTGCAGGTCTCCCGGAGGACGTCGCCCGCCGACTGACCGCCACCCTCCATTCAAGCACCGGAGCTCCTCCTCATCAGCCGACGGCCGCCCCCGGGTCCAATTTTCAGCAACAGGTAGTGTTTGACTCTGTTACATTGTTATCTCCTTTCTCCCTTTTCTTTCTTTTACTGCATACTCTCTGTTCTTATCTTATACATAATTTTATCTTAATAAATTGGGTGGCCTAACCTCCCTTCATCTCAAACTTATAGATGCAATAGGCAATGCAATGATAATAAAAAAAGAGTAGACACCAACATCATACCTCTAGTAGATATCATTGAAAGATCAAGGGACTTCACTTCTTTGTATTTGTGTCCCTGCTAATTCTAGCAATATTGTCAGGTTTCTCATTCCTTCTTTTCAGTTTTCTCTAAAAGCACAATTATGTATGCACGTCTTATGTTCATGAAAAATGGTTGTTTTGACAGAATATTTATAGAATAACAGACGATGTAATTATATATTTTTCTTAATTAAGAGGGTTGAGCTCTAACAGTGGAGGTAATTATTTTCTGATGCTGCAGGAAGTCACGATCCAAGAAAGATGGGAATCATGATAGGTAACCAACATACCTCTCCTAAACCTACCATTTTAAGGCTTTCGTCTTCTTCTATTCCATTACAAAATATTTTTTCTGGTTTGTTTATTCATGATACTCAATGAAGTAAATGAAGCATTATCCAAATTACCGATTGGAAAATTATCTACCTAATAGTTTTTGGATAGCCTAGCAATAATCCACCCTCCCCTCATACTAGGGCCTACCATCTTGCCTAGTTCCGCGAGTCTATAAATTATAAGTTCCTTATGTCTCCCTTGCAGCCTTATTCTGAGTTTCAAAAACCTAACTTAGTCATTTTTATTTCTTTCAGTTAAGTCAACCTTGCTAGTTCACGAGTAAACTGAACTCAACTCCCAATTATAGGACTGCAAGACAATAACTCTGGGCACTTTAAATTCCTTTAATCCCTTCATTGAACCTTATTCCATATTTCCTGGGTTTGCCACCTTATTCATTACGATAATTGCATCAAGATTTCAATGGCGTAACTCAACTTTAAGAGAACCCAAGCCTCCTGACATCATGTTAAACCCCTAGAAGCTTTTTTCCTTATGGCCAATTGCTACATAATTTATGGCCAAGAAATAAGTGATAACAAATCCAAGAAAAGAGTTATGGGTCATCATATTGGAAATGATAAGGACTTCTTCAGATTAAATTGTATAGTTTAAAAAGAGTCATGGCTTAAACACATCTAGAAAACTATAGCCATAGTCTGCTCAAAATTATTGGCAATTTGCCAAGTGGTCAAAAGCTATAGTTAAGAGTTATAGCATTCATAAGTATGAGAGGTATATTAAACGGGAAATAGTGGACCAAGGGGGTGAAAAATCAAATGTTAAGGAGTGATAATTAGTTAATCACTTTAAAAGCAAGTGCATGATGAAAAATCTTAATATCAAAATCCCAATCATTGGATGCCTTTTTTCACAAGAATTATAGCCTTGGGTGCTCATAAAATTTTATAGATGTGAAACGATATGTTTAATGTTGCTTGTGTTTATATGCAAATTATGAGATTAATGCTAAAGTTTTGAAGTAATGTATGAAATTCTTCCATAGAAATTATGAGATTAATAGTAGTTATGCCTTTCCTCCTTCACAGGTGCCATTGCTGCCGCAACAGTATTTTTTCTGGGGTTCTTATTCCTTGGTCTCTATCTTGTTCGTTATGGAAAGTCTCACTCAAAGAATGCGCAAAGTGTTGAAAACTTGAAGTCTCACTCAAAGAATGCACAAAGTATGGAAGACTTGCTACATAAATATGAATCCTTAGTGCCAAAAAGGTACCAGTATTCAGAAATTAAGAGGATGACCAAATCCTTTAGTCACAAGTTAGGGCACAGTGGTTATGGTAATGTGTTCAAGGGTAATCTTTGTGATGGTCGTTTGGTAGCAGTGAAAGTTTTAGGTGAGTCCAAAGGTAATGGCGAGAATTTATCAATGAGGTAGCTAGCATTGGCAGAACTTCCCATGTAAACATCGTTTGTTTAGAGGGGTCGAAGAGAGCTCTTGTCTATGCATTCATGCCAAATGGATCACTCGAGAAATTTATATACACGGAGACACCAGATGCAAAGATTAAACTTGGTTGGGAAAAATTATATGAGATTGCAGTCGGTATTGCTCGAGGACTAGACTACTTGCATCGTGGGTGTAGCACTCGCATAGTATATTTTGATATCAAACCTCACAACATCCTACTAGACCAAGATTTTTGTCCTAAGATTTCTGATTTTGGGTTGGCAAAACTATGCTCTCCGAAGGAGAGCATCATTTCAGTAGTTGGTGCGAGGGGAACAGTTGGGTACATTGCCCCTGAAGTCTTCTCTAGAAAATTTGGAGTTGTCTCCAACAAGTCTGATGTTTACAGTTATGGAATGATGGTGCTAGAAATGGTCGGTGGACGTAAAAATATAGATGCAAGAGTAGAGAATACTAGTAAAATTTATTTTCCACACTAGGTTTATGACCATCTCGATCATTATGATACCCTAGAAGCTTGTGGAGTGACTAGTGAGACTGAAGAGATTGCCAAAAAGATGATAATAGTTGGGTTGTGGTGCATACAGACGCTGCCTGCAGATCGACCTTCAATAAGTAGAGTAGTGAATATGTTGGAAGGAAGCATCAATGACTTGCAAATGCCACCAAAACCATAGTTAATTTCCATTTTAGAATCATCAATGATTCTAATGATTCATCGGCCTATATTCCTTATGGTGCAAAACTCATTGTATTTTTCAGCTCTGTTAAACAATAATCTCTAAGCTCATATTTTAGCTGCCATGAAATAACATGTTTAATCTCATTTATTTTGCTTCTTCTATTGTTGCAATAAGTATATATTATATTATATTATATAAATGGATCTTAATATTGTTTTTCGAAGCTTTGTGTTTAAAAGAACATGGTTAGGAGAAAAAATGATTTGGTTTTAGGGCTGAAATTTGATCAAATATGGATGAGACATCATTATATTCATATCTATATATGTTTTTAATTGGATATTAATTGGATGCTAAAATTCATACGCTTATTTGCTTTAAATGGATATATATGCAAATCAGATATTGACATGGATATAAATGCAGATATAAGTGTCACGCCCCGAACCCATCACCCGGGTCCGGTACGCGACCGGCCGCATGAGCCCTAGAGCAGTGCACTAAAGATCATGCAAGGCCTAAGATAAACAACAATTCCAATAAATCCATAATTAATGTATTTAAACCAAACCAACTAAAATGTACTGAATGATTACATAATTTTAAATGTCCATAAGCAAAAGATAAATTAACTTCTAACTATCTAGCAGTTTGACTCCAGATCGATCTCACTTCTTGTCCCACCCGACAAATCCTACGAATCCAGTGCCTTTGAAAAAAAAATGTAAGTGTAGTATGAGCTTTTTTTCCAGCCCAGTAAGAATCCCAACAGCCACACACAATAATAATAATAAAATCATCAAAACATCAAATAAATGTCATTTCATCTTTTCAAAAGCTCAACAAACAACAAGTGTATATAATTAGCACATATACACAAATCCTTTTTCACATTATGTGATTCATTCCCGTATTACTCTGATTTCCAAGTTTTCAGATTTTTCACTTCTGGCTTTGGACTAATCAAGATCATGACCCAGTCCAAGACTGCACAAATCCCACACATAAGCTCGTGGCAGCTATCCCACGCGTAAGCCCGTGGAGGCTATCCTACGCATAAGCTCGTAGAGGCTATCCCGCGCATAAGCTCGTGGCAGCTATCCTACGCATAAGCTCGTAGAGGCTATCTCATGACAAGGTTAGTCCAATCCATTTTACATGTCTAGTTTTACATGTTTAATCACATTTCAATCACGTCACATATTTTCATAATTTCTCAAAATATGTTATTCCTTCCCAATTTAATTATTCCAATACTTTCATAATAAACAAAATGCACACCTCATAGTGTCATACAAGCTCAAAAACAAATAGCAACATACTGATAAAAATATATCCAACGATAAATCCTATATATGCATAAATAAAAGTGCTCAGATGTAGGGATTCTTACAGAAATTGTAGACTGACTCAAATACGGATCCGAATCACAACCTACGCGCTGGGGTGCTGAGTCCCTTGATCTAAATCTCTTGGCACTGCTGACTCTTCCCCTACAACATCAATTATAAATCACAAACTAAATTATTTAATATTTAAATATTCTAAACCATGATCCACATCTACTATGGTGTCCATCACCAGGTCCCCAAACATCTCAATTCCTCCAGATCTAGGGCAGTCAGGGTAGTCCGACTCCCACCTTGTACCACCGGCCTACGTCGTCGCCAGCCATGGCCGCTGCCACGCCGGCGATGATGGCCGGTCCCGGTAAAGAGACCAACATAAAGGGATGATTCCTCTCTCTTCATGGTTGGGAGTACATCACCCTCCCTCAAATTCTTTTTGATCCAAGGGCAACAGCCATGGTGGCTGTGCCCTCTCCTTCCCAACCTGACAACACCACTGGCCGAACCATCGCCGGCCGTCTATGTTGCAGTCGCCGGCGATGGTGGCCGACCAAGAGTGGGAGAGAAGAAGAAGTTTCTTCTCCTTCTTCTTCTTCTTCTTCCCCCAAAAACCGACACTGGGTCCCCTCCTTTCCTCCATCATCAACCGAAGACCCACTGACAGTGGCTCGGCCCCCACCCGACGGCAACCCCAGTGGCCTCTCCCCCCCCCCCCCCCCGCCGTCGTCGCCGCCGGCGGCCAACCGACGCGAGAGGGAGGGAAGAAGAAGGTGGAACCACGAGGGAAGACCTCGGTCCACCAATCCCCATCCCCTCTAAAACCCTAGAAATCCATCTCCGACCCTCACACAAACCCGACCAACCCCACCGCCATGGATCTCGACCAATCCGGTGGCCGGCGGCGGCGGAATCCGGAAGAGAGAGGCCGAAACAGGGGTACCCTGTTTCGGATCCCTCTCCGACGGCTTCACCGGCCAAAACCCCACCAACTCGACCCAAAAATCTAGCAAATGAAATGCAAGGGAAGGAGCCATGCTTACCTCAGCCCGATGGGGCGCTCCGGCGACCTTTCCGGCAAGAAATCGGAGGGAAGAAACACTCGGATATGCACGCACGGATCCAAGATCCCTTCACCTGAATTGTGGGGATCTTCTTGAAGGGATGAGAGGCTTTCCGGCTTCCTCCACGGCCGGTTGGTTCTCGGCTCCGGCGATCGACCTCACGCCGCCACCCCCCCCCCCCCTCTTTGCGTTTCCCCTTCCACGATCGTGCCTAGGGCACGATCGTATTTGATAGATGGGCCCGGCTTCTTCGGGCCAGCCCATCAATCCACACATTTTTTTTTTGGGTTCTCACATTCTCCCCTCCTAAAAAAAATTTCATCCGCAAAATTAACGTACCTGAAATACCAAAGAGTTGAGGATGTTTGGCTTCTATTTTTTCCTCGAGCTCCCAAGTGGCCTCTCTTTCTGAGTGATTGCTCCATTGTACCTTTACATAAGGAATGGTCCGTCGTCGTAATACTTGATCCTTTCTATCCACAATCCGTACCGGGTACTCTTCATAAGTTAGGTCCTCATGCAGACTTATAGGCTCAAAATCTACCATACGGTTCGGGTCCGGAATATATTTTCTCAGCATTAAAACATGGAATACATTATGTACACCTGATAAAGCTAGTGGTAGAGCCAAACGATATGCCACTTCTCCAACTCTGTCCAGGATCTCGAATGGACCAACATACCTAGGGCTCAATTTGCCACGAACCCCGAACCTCATCACACCTTTAGTAGGAGATGCTTTCAAGAAAACATAATCACCAACCTGAAACTCCAGTTCTCTTCTCCTATTGTCAGAATAACTCTTTTGTCTACTCTGAGCTATAAGGAGCCGTTCTCTGATCATCTTTATCTTATCCACAGTTTGCTATACTATCTTTGGTCCCAGTACTTTTCTTTCTCCCACATCATCCCTGAGATCTCAAATAGTCTCCCTCTCGGAGTACCTACTCACAAGATTTTGACATACAAAAATCACAGCATCTCAAAACTTGATCCTTTCTATTTACCACACGTAGTAAGTTCTTTTGATCTCCTCCAAAAGAATTCCAAACTCCCAACCTTGGATTAAAATGCCATAATTATATCCCAAAGAAATTAATTTCTCTTGATTCTACATAGAGATCATAATTGGCTTAATAGAAATAGGAGAAATCTTTAGTATCAAATGCTCTTAATATTCTATAATCAATTTTTTTTTTCTTAACTTTGCCTGTGATTAAATGATCAACCTTCATCCTAAGAAAACTGTAAACCTGTTCAAATAGGTATATTAACAATGTCAGAGCTAGGAGTCGAAGAACTATGTTAAATCATTCCAGGCCCAAGCTTAATCACAGAGCTATCAATCCATTAACGCTAAATTTGAGATGCCCCAAAATTCTTCTTAGAATTATCAAAAATAGGAGAGCCATAACTACTTCCAGTAGGCAAAGAATTAACGACATTCCCCTCTACTAGAAAACTAACTCAAGTCCTCCATAATAATACCTTTCAGATCAAGGTATTATTTTATTTTATTTTTTTTAATCGGTTTCAAAATAACTCAAACCACTATACTTCCGCTGCGCACTCTGATCTAACTCATCAAATTCTCTAAAGTCACAAAATGATTTCTGACCAAAGTATCACTTTGCATTGAGACTAATAAAATACAAATTTTAAATTTTCAAGTAGAACTAGAGCAAAACCTCTAGATTTTTTTGTCCTCAATTTATATAGAGTGTACTTACCATAACTAACCCCCAATCTTTTAGTCAAGTTTAAGGTCACTACGTGATCTCCACAACCTTCTTAGAATCCAAAAATATCTAGGTTTAATTTAAAAGGGTAATTCTTGTATTTCCTTAGCAATTTAATCAGAAAATCTACATTGATTTTCCTTCCAACAGAATTTACTTCAAATTCAATAGGTTAGAACTATTGAGCCAATATCACTATGAGTAGGAATTAACTCTATCAACCTCCAAATCCTTCTTCACCAAAATCCTTAATGTCTATGATCAATGCTACACATAATAACTCACATAAGCATCTCAAAATCGAAATCTTTACTCAATATTTATTTTACAATGACAAAGATTTCTGGTTAGATCATAAACCTAGACTTGAGTTCAAGTTAACATATCCAATAATCTCCAACAATTATAAGAAAAATTCAGGAGCCCAATCCAAATATACAAATTCAAATAATTAGAATACTCCACCAATTTGCATACTATATGGCCTTAAGAATTTAATCCACTAATACAAATATGCCAATTTACAATATTCAAACATGTCAATTCCAAATATAATCCCCATACAGATTTAACCTCGAAAACATTCTGCAATAATACTACGAAAAATCTTTCTTAGCCCACTTCAATAATACGGAAGATCAATATATAAATCACACTCTAATAATTAGTAGCAAAACCAAAAGTATGATCATATCACAACCCATACCAAGTTTGAACTTCCAAGTCATTTAAATAATATCTGAACATGGTATAACCGATATGCCATTGTTGACCTTCCTACAGTTATCTTAGGTCAAACCTCTCTTATCATGATCAAAGACAATTTATACTTTTCTTCCACACTCATCGAAAACCAAACCCGATAGATACATTTTATCATAATGCACAATGATCTTACACCGTAAGCACTGAATTTAATTATCATGTTTCAAGTAATCATAACCTTAAGCTATGATATATTTCTGTCACAATACCTAGTGATCTTAAACATATGCTCATATTCCGATTTTGTCACTATCCCCAGTGATCTTAAACCTCAAACTTTAATGCCACTAAGCCCACAGTCTCTAGTGATCTTAAAACTTAGATTACAATATCATTCCTGTTACAATCTCAAATGATTATAAACCAAGTCTCTGATAGTTTTCCTATCATAATTCCCCACTCACACTTACCTGAACCTAAACCTTAGGATATCTTAACCTTAAGCTCTGATACCAAATCTGTCATGCCCCGAACCCATCACCCGGGTCCGGTACGCAACCGGCCGCATGAGCCCTAGAGCAGTGCCCTAAAGATCATGCATGGCCTAAGATAAACAACAATTTCAATAAATCCATAATTAATGTATTTAAACCAAACCAACTAAAATGTACTGAATGATTACATAATTTCAAATGTCCATAAGCAAAAGATAAATTAACTTCTAATTATCTAGCAGTTTGACTTCAGATCGATCTTACTTCTTGTCCCATCCGACAGATCCTACGAATCTTGTGCCTCTGAAAAAAAAATATAAGTGTAGTATGAGCTTTTCCAGCCCAGTAAGAATCCCAACAGCCACACACAATAATAATAATAAAATCATCAAAACATCAAATAAATGTCATTTCATCTTTTCAAAAGCTCAACAAACAACAAGTGTATATAATTAGCACATATAGACAAATCCTTTTTCACATTATGTGATCCATTTTCGTATTACTCTGATTTCCAAGTTTTCAGACTTTTCACTTCTGGTTTTGGACTAACCAAGATCATGACCCAGTCCAAGACTGCACAAATTCTACGCATAAGCTCGTGGTAGCTATCCCACGCGTAAGCCCGTGGAGGCTATCCTACGCATAAGCTCGTAGAGGCTATCCCACGTGTAAGCCCGTGGAGGCTATCTTACGCATAAGCTCGTAGAGGCTATCCCACGCATAAGCTCGTGGCAGCTATCCTACGCATAAGCTCGTAGAGGCTATCTCATGACAAGGTTAGTCCAACCCATTTTACATGTCTAGTTTTACATGTTTAATCACATTTCAATCACGTCACATATTTTCATAATTTCTCAAAATATGTTATTCCTTCCCAATTTAATTATTCCAATACTTTCATAATAAACAAAATGCACACCTCATAGTGTCATACAAGCTCAAAAACAAATAGCAACATGTTGATAAAAATATATCCAACGATAAATCCAATATATGCATAAATAAAAGTGCTCAAATGTAGGGATTCTTACAGAAATTGTAGACTGACTCAAATACGGGTCCGAATCAAAACCTACGCGCTGGGGTGCTGAGTTTCCTGATCTAAATCTCCTGGCACCGCTGACTCTTTCCTTACAACATCAATTATAAATCACAAACTAAATTATTTAATATTTAAATATTCTAAATCATGATCCACATCTACTATGGGGTCCATCACCAGGTCCCCAAACATCTCAATCCCTTCAGATCTAGAGCAGTCGGGGTGGCCCGACTCCCACCTTGTACCACCGGCCTACGTCGTCGCCAGCCATGGCCGCTGCCACGCCGGCGATGATGGCCGGTCTCGGTAAAGAGACCAACATAAAGGGATGATTTCTCTCTCTTCATGGTTGGAAGTACATCACCCTCCCTCAAATCCTTTTTGATCCAAGGGCAACAGCCGTGGTGGCTGTGCCCTCTCCTTCCCAACCCGACAACACCACTGGCTGAACCATCGCCGACCGTCTATGTTGCAGTCGCCGGCGATGGTGGCCGACCAAGAGTGGGAGAGAAGAAGAAGTTTCTTCTCCTTCTTCTTATTCTTCCCCCAAAAACCGACACTGGGTCCCCTCCTTTCCTCCATCATCAACCGAAGACCCACTGACAGTGGCTCGGCCCCCACCCGACGGCAACCCCAGTGGCCTCTCCCCCCCCACCGTCGTCGCCGCCGGCGGCCAACCGACGCGAGAGGGAGGGAAGAAGAAGGTGGAACCACGAGGGAAGCCCTCGGTCCACCAATTCCCATCCCCTCTAAAACCCTAGAAATCCATCTCCGACCCTCACACAAACCCGACCAACCCCACCGCCATGGATCCCGACCAACCCGGCTGCCGGCGGCGGCGGAATCCGGAAGAGAGAGGTCGAAACAGGGGTACCCTGTTTCGGATCCCTCTTCGACGACTTCACCAGCCAAAACCCCACCAACTCAACCCAAAAATCTAGCAAATGAAATGCAAGGGAAGGAGCCATGCTTACCTCAGCCCGACGGGGCGCTCCAGCGACCTTTCCGGCGAGAAATCGGAGGGAAGAAACACTCGGATATGCACGCACGAATCCAAGATCCCTTCACTTGATTTGTGGGGATCTTCTTGAAAAGATGAGAGGCTTTCTGGCTTCCTCCACGGCCGGCCGGTTCTCGGCTCCGACGCTCGGTCTCCTCCGGCGATCGACCTCACACCCCCCCCCCCCCCTCTTTGCGTTTCCCCTTCCACGATCGTGCCTAGGGCACGATCGTATTTGATAGATGGGCTCGGCTTCTTCAGGCCGGCCCATCAATCCACACATTTTTTTTTTTTTGGGTTCTCACAATAAGTTAGATAATTAAACTTTATAAACCAATTAGATATTGACATGGATATAATTATGTTAATAAATGCATATCTATTTTTCTTTGAGACATGTATGGATACGGATATGGATAGTAGAATACTTAAATTTGGATCGATATTCGGTAGATTCGGATATGGAAACAAACACAGACATATTATCTGCTTCAATTTTGCTCCTATTTGGTTTGCTACCACCTTGAATAATGTGAATTATATATCAGGGCATGTGCTGAAAATAAGAGCCATAATGGGTGTTTGCATATCTTTGATCTTTTCATTCATTCATTCATTCATCTTAAGGTTCATCCATTCTTCCTTTCATTCATTTTGAGGCTAGAAGGGAGTCCCATCATAGTCTAGGACTGGAACCTAGGATTTTTACCTGCAAGGAACTCCAACCCGTGTTTTGTGGTGAAATCTTGAGGGATAAAAACACTCAAGACTCGGACCATGAACCCTCCATTTGACACGGAGAGGTACGGTCAGTGAGCTATTGCTGCGCTCATCGTTTCAAGTGATATTCAAAGTTTGCTTTGCTGGATGGCTCCTTTTTGCCTCCCTTAGCATCAAAAAAGGAAATGTTTTTTATCTACCTTGTATTTTCTATGGGATACTCCTACAAAGAAAAGACAAGAAAAACATAAGTTGCTCTGCAATAACTTACTTTCTTTGGCTTCGTTTGCTGCCCAATCCAGATTGGACTCGCCATTGGATTGACTCTTATGTTCTACAATTTTTCTTTGAATATAAATAGAGAAAAAGAATGAACAGAGAAAATATCAGGAAAAGATAAGGAAAGTTCAACCCAATCAACTGCCTGATTGTTCTATCTCCCATAAATTAGGGAATTCTTCCAATATGAATTACTACCCGCATCTAATCTACCATGAAAGTCCACTTGCAATTTGCATTCTTCCCACTGCTAGAACTAGAATGAATCTAGTTACTCATAAAGCTAGATCACTTGGACCAAAAATAAGGCTGAGGCAATTATAGATAACAGTAGCAAACAGTGAGCATTAGATTCAATTTATAAGAGTTTTTCCCCCCTTTTCAATATACGTGACTCCAATTATTTTCTTGTCCATTTCATTGCAATTTAGCCTAGGAAAATTATGTTAGTGGGAAACAGGCAAGCATAGCAATACTAAAATGCAACCAATGCACTTTTAAGTTTGTAATATGAGGTCTACAGTTTGGAGTTAATTCAGATGTAGAAAAAGATTATGCATGAGTAGGACAAATCCTACATAAAAATAAAATTCTTCCAATTTTTCTATTTCAATTCTCTCTCTTCGCACTTTCGTCTCTCTTGTTGGCCAAGGGAGCATCCCACTGCAGGCAAGAGGAGAGGGTGAGAGCAAGAAGAGTGATGCCATTTTCTAAGAATTGTTAAAGAGTATGGTTTAGATAAGCCATAGTGATGGTATAACAATAGTGGCCACAACGGCTCTCAATGGTGATGGTGAAAAAGTCTCATCTCCTGCCCCTGTTCCCACCGCCATCCATTTCTTCCACTAACCAACGCCGGCTGCAGTGGTGAAGGAGGAGGACGAGGAGGTCAGAGCTCGTGGATTGGGCGTTGGATCTGGGTTTCCTTCGCTCCATCTATCCCACCAAGTGAAATCAATGAATAGGATCTTGACCCTACACGTGGAGATAAACTGGCGGTCCACGCCCTCTATCAGGGGTTAAAAGCCAGTCGTCCCACGAGACTCTTATGCGGATTTGCATACGCATAGATAAGCTATGCGTACTCCTTTTCGTAATGAGTTTGCTAATGTGCGCGTATCTGCGTAGAACGATAGACATAGACAGATGTCCGCATACTATTTCAATGCAGTTTTACGTCTTCATAGACATTCTATGAGCCCCCCTTCGCGGAATCTCAGCTCCCCTGGGACAATGTTTCCGGTGGTCGCTGACAGATATTGGCATGTTGTTTTTTATATACGGATATTGTTCCGAATTTTTTTTAAAAAATGATGTGCTCATTGAGCTCAGGCGCGCTCGTCCGCATACATACATATATGCAGATTTTCCTTTCCGCACAAATAGTTTTATGAGTATGTCCGCATACCTTAACTGAAACATTAAAAATATATGCCTATCCGCACGTCTTCCTGGGGAAAAAAGCCGAAGCTCCGAGCTCTTTGTCCGCCGCCGCTTCTCCGCTCACAAGAAATAGTCGTCGATTTGGCCGTTTAGATGGATTACCTAGTACCTACTCACAAGTGGAGGGAGAAAGAACTGAAGGAGGACGAAGAGGGAGGAAGAAGGCGAAGAAAACGACGTGCCATTGTTTGTGTAAATGTTTCCGTTTTAATGGGTTCACGGAGGTCGGTTCACGGATTCCAATGGGCCCGATCAGTTTGAGTCACAAACATGCAAACGCACAGCGCGCGCGCGCGCACGCACATGCGCGTCACACACTAAAATAAAGATTTTGCTTTCACAGAATTTTTCATTGGGCGCATGGGCTCTTATTTAATATAGTTATATATCAAAATATAACCATATAATATCATTAATAAGAAGCTTAATAATTTATTAAACAGTATTAAATAAAAAATATTTTATTAGTACTACTAGATTAATATAGAAATTAGTGATATTATTAATAAGCATATTTATTTAATGTATGATGAAATTAGTGAAAAATATTTTTTACTGTTATCATGCCATGACAACGTTTTTTTGCGGGTTATTAGATTACAATAATGCTTTATTAATTTCTATTTTATTTTTATGATCATTAACTTAATTAAAAGTAAAAGTATAAACACTACTAATCCCGCTATATTGCATTTAAATATTTTCTAAAATCAATATTATTGCTACTAGATTTCGAGCTAAGGCTCCAGTTGCGTGCTGAGGTCAGTAAGAACCAAAGTGAGCTGAGGTCGGTTGAGACTGATCAGATAAACTGGGACTAGTTGTAGCCAAGGTCGACCTACAAAAAAGTTCGCTTGTCGGAAAGTTTCTTTCTATACATAGATTAGATTATGATCTTATTATTTATAATAATATATTATTTTATTATATTTATATATATTATTAAAATTTTATATAATAATAGTATAATATAATATTAATATTAAATTTATTTAAAAAATTAACTAGGCTCTTTAAAATATTGTACCTATGCATCATATGGGTTATATGCCAGTAAAGTCCTAGAATTCTCAATCTGATCAACGTCATATTCTTCTGCTAGATCAAACCAAGATGGAAAAATAGTTCTTTTTCTTTTTTCAAGTCTTCAAGGAGGGGCCTAGAGAGGGGGAGAGAGAGAGAGTTGTTTTCTAGGTTCAGGTGAAATGAAGATTTGGGGCCCCGAAAACTATTGCAAACCTTAGTGTTTCAGGACTGTTGCATGCACAGGTCGTCGTTGCGACTGCAGCCAAACTAGCGATGCTACTTGAGTGTTCCGACTACTTCCCACCCAGATGAACTGCGCGACCAACTTTGCAGTTTACTGTCCTCTAAGGCATTTTTCACCCTGTCTTCTGTTTTATATCTTGATGGATTAGGTGAAACGGGATGGGTGAATTATTGTTTAGATCTAAGAGCCCAAGGATGGATGCAGTTGGGTTTCTACCATTATCTACTCTCCAATTGGAATAGTGTCTTCGTTGCCTTTATACTTGTTGAAATCAAGATAGGATGAGGTAGATTTATTTATATATTTTATATTTTCTTACACTCCTCGTGGGTCGGACTTCTCTGATACTAAGTTAAAATCACCACTTAATTATAAAAACTTAAGTTAATAGGATGAAGTAGATTTATTTATATATTTTATATTTTCTTACAATACTAAATGCATGAAATTCAACTTCCATAGTTTAATGACGACCCCAAGTAATTCCCTTTCATTAAAAGATTATATATTTCTTGTTTTCCAAAAACTTGAATCCATCTAAAGGTTCAGAGAGATGAGGACCAAAAGAGTATAGGTTGTTATATATTATTTGTTCAGTTCAAGAAATGCACTCGGATTATTTTCTTTTTATCGATTAGGTCATTCCTTTGCATAAGAGATGCTAGGGTGCGTTTCTCTTATTGTTTGTTTAATATAAGATTTGTGCTAAGATTTTATTTTTCATGGGTATTATTTTATAGGTCGAATGGCGAGAAAGAGTGCCCTTTTTTTTTATTTTTTGGTACAAGATGGGAGAGCGCATTTGGTACGTCGAGGAAGATGACCGCGGTTCCTGATGGGTGACGTTAGATGATGCCGAGGAATGAGGATTTCTGAAAATGAGAAGGCTTTTCTGGAAGATTCCTTTACGATTTGCGAGAGAAGAAATGGAAGGGGACCGGCTACAATGATCGTATGGGTTTGGAGTCGAAAATGCACTGCTAAAGAAATACTACTGCTTCACAATATCCGTAGATTTTTGAAAGAATGTAGCTCCTATCAGGCCATGCATATTTACATAGAGGCAAACGGTGCTGCAGACTAGGTGATTTTTTTTTACGGCTCACCACTCTGAAGGTTTTATTTGGACAAACTACATGTCCATGCTTGAGCCATTAGAAAATATAAGATTTAAAAATATGCCCATCACAGTTGGAAAAGCTATCAAAGGATGTTCTTGGTTTTGAGCCCCGCACCCATCACTTTTGGCTAGATTTTCCATCCTAGTTCTATTGCCCTGGGAGCTACTAAATTGCTACCGTAACAATATTGCCTCATTGGGCAAGGTTGTCAATACAACTGATCTGTGGGTTGCTAAATTGCTACGTTTTTTTTTTTTTTTTGGGTACATTCTATATAGCGTCTTAAAAAATAACAAATTTCTTCACGTTTAATAGCGTCTTGTAGGCAGGCAGGGATTGTCTTTCACATAAAACGGTTTACTTTTCTTTACATGTGATGGGGGGAAAAATGGACCACCCCACACATACGATTAAAGCATCCGAATCCGACGGCGGGCGTAATCTCGATAAGTATGATCTCAGCGAGTGCAACCTCAGCAGGCATGGTCTCGGCCTGCATGATCTCGGCAGTGGCAAGAATTGTGTCTTATAAGGAGGGGCCACCCCTTTCCTTCCAGAGGGCCCTTTTAAGAAGGACAAAGCCGTAAGGGGAATATTGCCCATTAAAAGCTGCACATGATACGTGTCGCGCGATACGTACGCACTTCCCCAAAGCGGACAATACTTCTGGTCGAGACGCAGTCACTTTTTCGCTCTAACAACATGAATCATCATTGGATTGCGCAATAGTGCCTTCAAGACCTGTGTAGATAGATGAAAAGAGTTTGAGACCTATCATCTTTTGCATGCCAAAGAATTCGAATCCATGGATGGTTGGAAAGACCATTTTTTTTGTGGTAGAATCGCGTAGTCTCTAGTCAGACTTTGATCCTAGATTAATAGTGAATAAACTCGGCTGCCTTCGAAGACTTTGACGCTAGACTAATAATGAATAAGACAAATGACTCAGGCCCTGTTTGGGGGAGCTTTTGGAGGGCCAAAAAGCACTTTCTGACCCTCCAAAAGTACTTTTAGATAAAAAAATTATGTTTGGTAAAATTTTCAGAAAGCTGTTTCAGCTTTTGCGGGAAGCTGAAAACAACTTTTGGGGAGAAGCTCCAATTTGGAGCTTTCCGAAAATGTTGTTTTCAGCTTTGTCGGGAAGCTATTTTTTGGACCAAAATACCTCCATTTAAATCACACTTTTTTCCCCCAAAATCCTTGTCCCGCATCTTCCTTTCTCCCTTTCCCTCTCAATCTTCTTCTTCCTTTCTCCCAGACTTTGATCCTAGATTAATAGTGAATAAACTCGGCTGCCTTCGAAGACTTTGACGCTAGACTAATAATGAATAAGACAAATGACTCAGGCCCTGTTTGGGGGAGCTTTTGGAGGGCCAAAAAGCACTTTCTGACCCTCCAAAAGTACTTTTAGATAAAAAAATTATGTTTGGTAAAATTTTCAGAAAACTGTTTCAGCTTTTGCGAGAAGCTGAAAACAACTTTTGGGGAGAAGCTCCAATTTGGAGCTTTCCGAAAATGTTGTTTTCAGCTTTGTCGGGAAGCTATTTTTTGGACCAAAATACCCCCATTTAAATCACACTTTTTTCTCCCAAAATCCTTGTCCCGCATCTTCCTTTCTCCCTTTCCCTCTCAATCTTCTTCTTCCTTTCTCCCTATTTGTTATAGAGATAAATGGTCATTAGAATGATGAAAAATTAATTTACACTAATAATTATAATATTTTATATATTTAATATTATATTTTACTATAAATATAATATTATATTACATTACATTGATATTATACTATATCATATATTTATATATTAATACATATTATATTTTATTATGCTCTATTATATAATACCGGCAATGTCCTTTATAGTCATTTTGTCACACAAAAGTACTTTCTCAGTATTTACCAAACATATGTTAAAGTGCCACAGTACTTTAGAAATGTAGTTACTAAACAGCAAACAGCTTTTTGTAAACGCTCTGCTTCAAACAGCTCTACTTCCAACAGCTCTACTTGCAAAAGCTCTACTGCTAATAGCTCCCCCAAACAGGGCCTCACTCAGCGACATACTTAAGATACGGAAAATATGAGTCCTTGGGACGCGCATATATCTTTTTTTCTTTTGCTCAATATGTCTATCATTATTGCTCATGTTACAGTTAAATCTTGTGGAAGCTCTGCAGTTGCATTTGGTTTCCCAACGGAGAAATTTTTTTTTTTTGTGTTAAGAAAAGAAGAAAATACTAAGGCCCTGTTTGGGAGAGCTTTTGGAGGGCCAAAAAGCACTTTCTGGCCCTCCAAAAGTACTTTTAGATGAAAAAGGATGTTTGATAAAAATTTCAGAAAGCTGAAAACAGATTTTTGGGGGAAGCTTCATTTTGGAGCTTTTCGAAAATGTTGTTTTCAGCTTTGTCGGAAAGCAATTTTTTTTACCAAAAGTACCCTCATTTAAAAAATATTTTCCTCCCAAAGTACCCCATCCCGCCGCCTCTTCCTCTTCCGCCCATGCCCCTTCACTTCCTCTCTCACCCATCCCCCTCCTCTCCCTCTCCCCCGCCGCCGCCCACGACGCCCTCCTCCTCCTCCATCCTCCTCTGTTGCTCCCTCTCCCCCGCCGTCGCCCCTGACGCCCTCCGCCTCTTCTCCCTCGCCAGACCACCTCTCCCTCTCCCCCGACCGCCTCTCCCTCTCCCTCGAAGCTTCTCCCTCCGGCTTCGCTTCCCATCCTCCCGTCGTCGCGCCGCCGGGAGCTTGATCGCCCCTTTCATGACCGTGCGGGAGAAGTGAGGCAAGGGAGGAAGAAGCGAGAGGAGAGAAGCTTCGGAAAGGAGGAAGAAGAAAGAAGAGAAGGAAAAGAAAAGAAAAAGAAGAAAAGAAAAATAAAAGAAAAGAAAAAGATAAGAAGAAAAGGAAATGAAAAAAATAGAGGAGATAAAATAAATAAATAAATAAAAATAAATATTAGTAATTGTTTAACCAATTTTATCATCTACCTAGAAAATTTGTTAGAGAGATAAATGGTCATCAGAAGAGTAAAAATTAATTTACGCTAATAATTAAAATATTTTATATCTTTATTATTGTATTATACTATAAATATAATATTATATTATATAATATCATAATACATTAATATGTTATGTTAAATAATTTAATATTATATTATATTATGAGAAATTAATTTATGCTAATAATTATAATATTTTATACCTTTATTATTGTATTATACTATAAATATAATATTATATTACATTATATCATAATATATTAATATATTATGTTAAATAATTTAATATTATGTTATATTATAGAAAATTAATTTATGCTCATAATTATAATATTTTATATATTTATTATTGTGTTATACTATAAATATAATATTATATTACATTATATCATAATACATTGATATGTTATGTTAAATAATTTAATATTATATTAAATTATTATCCTATAGTATACAATGTTATAGTATTATATTATAATATTATTATATTATATTACGATAATATTATATTATATCATATATTTATGTATTAATATATATTATATTTTATTATGCTATATTGTATAATACTATGTAATGTCCTTTATAGTCATTTTGTCATACAAAAGTACTTTCTCAGTTTGTTTACCAAACAAATATTAAAGTGCCACAGAACTTTAGAAATTTAATTACCAAACAGCAAACAGCTTTTTTATAAAAGCTCTACCTCCAACAACTCTACTTCCAACAGCTCTCCCAAACATAGCCTAACTCGTTGGAGTAGTCAAAACTTCGACTAAAGGTCTTATCGACCTTGTCGGCATGTTTACCCCCTTCAATAATGCCCTTGTTTCCCTCCCTAGCTTATCTTCTCAGCAGCTGCAGGGCCCGCCCAACATGACCGATTCAAAATGTAGAAACTATCTGAATGATATAGCTCTCCTCCCCACTAAGGCATCCTTCGCCCAACCAATTTATCAAGTATCAACCATGCCTTGTAGAATCCCCTCATCACCTCCTCCCCTCCTCCTCTTCCTCCTCTTCCTCTTATCCCTCCTCATCTCCACCAACGCTTACCCTGGAAACAACCCCCCGACCCGATTCTGTCCGAACTCGACCTGCGGCAAACAGGATATCGCTTACCCATTCTGGCTAGCTCCAAATCTATCCACCATCCCATCCACCTACTGTGGGTACCCAGGATTTGTGCTGATATGCCAAGATGACACCCCAATCCTTTCTCTCGGCCACAACAATTATACCGTGACCGACATCGATTACCACAGCCAAACCATCTCCCTTGCCGACACGGATGTCCTCGCCGCCGGAACCTGCCCCAGGCCCCGGCACAACCTCACCCTCGTCGACAACTTCTTCCTGAACTACACCACCTCGGAAACCTCCAACCTGAACTACACCTCCTACCTGAGCTACACCTCCTTGGACACCAACCTCACCTTCTTTCTCGACTGCCCCGACGGTCCACCGGACCACCGAATATCCTGCCTTTCCGGAAGCAGCAGTAATCGGTCTTACATCTTCGCCGACGATTTTTCGGCCATCAACGGATACGATTTGGTGCGGCAGTGCCAAGATGTTGTGGTGGTGCCGGTACTCCATCAGGAGGCGAACAGGGGAAACTTGACCGGTTCGTCTAGTGACTTTGGAGAGGTGTTGAAAAAAGGCTTCCAGATGGGCTGGTCTAACAGGACATTGGAAGAGTGCTATCGCTGCGAGCTCTCCGGCGGGCTCTGCGGGTACCAGACTACCAACACGAGTTTGTCCCTCGCCTGCTTTTGCTCCAACGGAGTCAGCGACCGCGATTGCGGTATGTTGTCGATCGTTTTACCCCCCTCTTTTTGTTATTGCTGCTGCCTTCCATTTTTTTTTTCTTTTTGTCTTGCTTCTTGGTGGATTGGTCAATTTTAGACCAATGGCCGGCTGGAAGCCGGAACGTGAACGTATGCTGACCTCTAGGCCTAGATTCATTTTGGAAGTCCCTACTAGCGACTAGTCCAAAGTAGAGAGCATATTAGCATAGCATCATCACACAAAATAGTTTATTCCATTCCGTAGATTCATTTTTTTTATTGGGTAAATTTGAATTCATTAAACAACTCTAGAGCAGATACATCCATAAGAATCTGAAAATAAAATATCTAACAATTAAGAAGGAAAACTGGTCACAAACATCCATAATACAATTCCTGTATGAATAGAAACGTATGTGCCATCCAATCCTGCAACCATTCTTAAACAATCCTGCATCAAAAGAATGACCGTAGAAATTCCACTAAAGTTTGGACATCATTTTACTTAAAACAGAAATTTCACTTCTAAATGTAAAAGACAATGCAATGATAATGGAAAAAGAGTAGACACCAACATCATACTTCTAGTGGATATCATTGAAAGATCTAGGGACTTCACTTCTTTGTATTTGTGTCCCTACTAATTCTAGCAATATTGTCTGGTTTCTCATTCCTTCTTTTTAGTTTTCTCTAAAAGCACAATTCTGTATGCACGTCTCTGTTCATGAAAAATGGTTGTTTTGACAGAATATTTATAGAATAATAGACGATGTGATTATATATTTTTCTTAATTAAGAGGATTGAGTTCTAACAGTTGGAATTAATTATTTTCTGATGTCGCAGGAAGTCACAATTCGAGGAAGATGGGAATCGTGATAGGTAACCAACATACCTCTCCTAAACCTACCATTTTAAGGCTTTCATCTTCTTCCATTCCATTAAACAATATTTTTTCTGGTTTGTTTATTCATGATACTCAATGAAGTAAATGAAGCATTATCCAAAGTGCCGATTGAAAAATTATCTACCTAATACTCTTTGGATGCCTAGCAATAATCCACCCTCCCCTCATACTAGGGCTTGCCATCTTGCCTAGTTCCATGAGTCTATAAATTATGAGTGCTCTGTGGTTGTGTCAATTGATTATAATAGCCTTATGTCGATAAATTATAAGTTCCCTATGTCTCCCTTGTAGCCTAACTCTGAGTTTCAAAAACCTAACCAAATCATCTTTATTTATTTCACTTAAGTCAACCTTGCTGGTTCACTAGTAAACTGAACTCAACTCGCAATTACAGGACTGCAAGACAATAACTCTGGGCACTTTAAATTCCTTTAATCCCTTCATTGAACCTTATTCCATATTTCCTAGGTTTGCCACCTTATTCATTACGATAATTGCATCAAGATTTCAATGGCGTAACTCAACTTTAAGAGAGCCCAAGCCTCCTGACATCATGTTAAACCCCTAGGAGCTTTTTCCTTATGGCCGTGCTACATAATTTATGGCCAGGAAATAAGTGATAAAAAATCCAAGAAAAGAGTTATGGGTCGTCATATTGGAAATGATAAGGACTTCTTCAGATTAAATTGTATAGTTTAAAAAGATTTTGGCTTAAACACATCTAGAAAACTATAGCCATACTCTGCTCGAAATTATTGGCAATTTGCCAAGTGGTGAAAAGCTATAGTTAAAGAGTTATAGCATACATAAGTATGAGAGGTATGCCAAACGGGAAATAGTGGACCAAGGGTGTGAAAAATCAAATGTTAAGTAGTGATAATTAGTTAATCACTTTAAAAGCAAGCGCGTGATAGAAAATCTTAATATCAAAATCTCAATCATTAGATGCTTTTTTTTTTCAAGATTATAGCCTTGAGTGCTCATAAAATTTTATAGATGTGAAATGATATATTTAATGTTGCTTGTGTTTATATGCAAATTATGAGATTAATGCTAAAGTTTTGAAATAATGTATGAAATACTTCCATAGAATATTCAAATGGCAGTTATGCATTTTCTCCTTCACAGGTGCCATTACTACCACAACGGGATTATCTTTGGGGTTCTTATTGCTTTTAGTCTATCTTCTTCGTTACAGAAAGTCTCACTCAAAGAATGCGCAAAGTGTTGAAGAATTGCTACATAAATATGGATCTTTGGTGCCAAAAAGGTACAAGTATTCAGAAATTAAGAGGATGACCAAATTCTTTAGTCACAAGTTAGGGCAAGGTGGTTATGGTAATGTGTTCAAGGGTAATCTCTGTGATGGCCGTCTGGTAGCTATGAAAGTCTTAGGTGAGTCCAAAGAAAATGGCGAGGAATTTATCAATGAGGTAGTTAGCATTGGCAGAACTTCCCATGTAAACATCGTTTGTCTGCTAGGCTTCTGTTTAGAGGGGTCGAAGAGAGCTCTTGTCTATGAATTCATGCCAAATGGATCACTTGAGAAATTTATATACACAGAGATACCAGATGCAAAGATTAAACTTGGTTGGGAAAAATTATATGAGATTGCAGTCGATATTGCTCGAGGACTAGAGTACTTACATCGTGGGTGTAGCACTCGCATAGTATATTTTGATATCAAGCCTCACAACATCCTACTAGACCAAGATTTTTGTCCCAAGATTTCTGATTTTGGGTTGGCAAAACTATGCTCTCCGAAGGAGAGCATCATTTCAGTAGCCGGTGCGAGGGGAACGATTGGGTACATTGCCCCTGAAGTCTTCTCTAGAAATTTTGGAGTTGTCTCCAGCAAGTCTGATGTTTACAGTTATGGAATGATGGTGCTAGAAATGGTCGGCGGATGTAAAAATATAAATGCAAGAGTAGAGAATACTAGTGAAATTTATTTTCCACACTGGGTTTATGACCATCTCGATCATTATGATAACCTAGAAGCTTGTGGAGTGACCAGTGAGACTGAAGAGATTGCCAAAAAGATGATAATATGTGGTGTATACAGATGCTGCCTGCAGATCGACCTTCAATAAGTAGAGTAGTGAACATGTTGGAAGGAAGCATTAGTGACTTGCAAATACCACCAAGACCATAGTTAATTTTCATTTTAGAATCATCAATGATTCTAATGATTCATCGGCCTATATTCCTTACAGTGCAAAACTCATTGTATTTTTCAGCTTTGTTAAATAATAATTTCTAAGCTCATATTTTAGCTGCCATGAAATAACATGTTTAATCTCATTTATTTTGCTGCCTCTATTGTTGCAATAAGTATATATTATATTATATTATATAAATGGATCTTAATATTGTTTTTCAAAGCTTTGTATTTAGAAGAACATGGTTCGGAGAAAAAATGATTCGGTTTTAGGGCTGAAAATTGGTCAAATATAGATCAGACATCATTATATTCTTATATGTATATGTTTTTAATTGGATGCTAAAATTCATACCCTTATTTGCTTTAAATGGATATTTATGCAAATCAGATATTGACCTGGATATAAATACAGAGATAAGTCAGATAATTAAACTTTATGAACCAACAAATTAAAATTTTAACTATATCAAAGGTAATTATGCTAAGAAAATGTTTATATTGTACAAGACTCAATAGGATTGCTGGCAGAACCGGATATTTGTGAAGAGATTGAGGTAGCTACCTACCAGGTGCATAGCTGTTTTTCTTTGAGACAGGTATGGATACGGATATGGATAGTAGAATACTCAAATTTGGATCGATATTTGGTAGATTCAAATGTGGAAATAAACACAGACAGATATTATCTGCTTCAATTTTGCTTCTATTTGGTTTGCTACCACCTTGAATAATGTGAATTATAGGTCAGGGCATGTGCTGAAAATAAGAGCCATAATGGGTGTTTCCATTGTGTTCTCGCACATAGACCATTCATTCACTCATTCATTCATTCATCTTAAGGTTCATCCATTCATTGAGTCCATTCTTCATTCATTCATTTTGAGGCTAGAAGGGAGTCCCATCATATTCTAGTACAGGAACCTAGGATTTTTACCTACAAGGAACTCCAACCATGTTTAATCTTGAGGGATAACTGTTAGCATGTCTCCTGATTTCAGAAGACTTGATGTGGCTCACTTGATCAAGTTTACCTACAGCAGGATAAATACAACCTTATTTAAATGGTGACTTAATCCAATCTGATTAGAGGTTATTCAGAGTTTATCTTATCAGGTAGTTTCTGTGATGGATGGAAACTAATTAGAGATAAACCTTAAAGATAAAGATCCGGGTTCCTAACCTAGCATCATAAATAGCCTGTGGATCTATCACCTAAGGCACTCAGGTCCTAGCTCCGGATCTCCCCTCTCCTCTTCCTCTCCCACAGGTCTCTTCCTCCTCGGGTGCTTAGTCTTCCTTCTTCTAATGGGGTTTTTTTCTCCCTCCTTTTGGTGTGACATCTACTTGCTTGAACAGCATGGACGGAGGTTAGTATAAATTAATTTTTATTTATCATTCCGCTGCGCGAAATTATCTTACAATAACACCACTCAAGACTCGGACCACGGACCCTCCATTTGACACGGATAGGTACGGTCAGTGAGCTATTGCTGCGTTCATCCTTTTAAGTGATATTCAAAGTTTGCTTTGCTGGATGGCTCCTTTTTGCCTCCCTTAGCATCAAAAAAGGAAATGTTTTTTTATCTACCTTGTATTTTCTATGGGATACTCCAACAAAGAAAAGACAAGAAAAACATAAGTTGCTCTGCAATAACTAACTTTCTTTGCCTTCTTTTGCTGTCCAATTCAGACTGGATTGGATTGACTCTCATGTTCTACAGTTTTTCTTTGAATATAAATAGAGAAAAAGAATGAACAGAGAAAATATCAGGAAAAGAAAAGGAAAGTTCAACGCAATCAACCATGAAAGTCCACTTGCAATTTCCTTTCTTCCCACTGCTAGAACAAGAATGAATCTAGTTACTCATAAAGCAAGATCACTTGGACCAAAAATAAGGCTGAGGCAATTGTAGATAATAGTAGCAAAAAATGAGCATTAGATTCAACTTATAAGAGTTTTCCCCCCTTTTCAATATACGTGACTCCAATCATTTTCTTGTCCATTTCATTGCGATTTACCCTAGGAAAATTACGTTAGTGGTGAAAAGGCAAGTATAGCAATCCTAAAATGCAATAAATTTCTCGGCATTTGCACTTAAGTTTGTAATATGAAGTTTACAGTTTGGAGTTAATTCAGCTGTAGGAAAAGATTATGCATGAGTAGGACAAACCCTACATAAAAATAAAATTCTCCCAACTTTTCGATTTTAGTTCTCTCTCGACACACTTTCATCTCTCTCGTTGGCCAAGGGAGTGTCCCGCTACATGCAAGAGGAGAGGATGAGCGCAAGAAGAGAGATACCATTCCACAGACGGTTATGTTGTAATTGATCCCATCATGCAGATGCTCCACCTCTCAATTTGTACGCGACCAACTTCATCTTTTTCTGATCCGGGATGTTCATGTAATCGAAGAATGTTTCTACTTCGGCCAACCAATCCAAAAATTCCTCAATATGAAGATTATCGTTGAAGGCATGGAGGTCCTCTTTCAATTTGAAATCAGGGGAGCCCATATTCCGAGCACCCCAATTGGCTCTGTATCCCACGAGTTCGGCGTTTCCCCTCGGTCGAAATGCATGGAACTCGTTGAATCTTCCGTCTTTATCAGGAAATCGACAGTAAGCCATGCCTCCCACAGAAAGTCTGCGGTCGAAGGCCCTTTGATTCTATTCACCCCCATGGAGCCCGCGTGCGCCTAGGTTCGGACGTGGTTCATCGAACGCTCCAAAGACCGCCTCATCTTCTTCCCCATCGGATGACTCCGGAAGAGCTCGCTGTCTATGCCGGTGGAGATCTCACGCCGGCACTGGTGGACCACGAGGAAAATCCTCGTTGGCCTCCACTCGTTCCCGGCTAGGAGCCCCAACAACCTCGATCCGCAGCTCTTGGATGGATTGCTGGATGTCACGCACGGCTCCCTCAAGGCCGCGAACCACTACCCAAAGGGCCGGCACCCCGCGATCGCCGTCGATGGGGTGAACGCTTATAACACTGTCATCCGCCATCGAACCAGGAGAAACCTCGCTCTGATGCCAAATGATGCAGCTGGAAGCGTGTGTTTGGGGTTCACAAGCCCTGAATCTGAAGAATAGGAAATTCAGATCGTGGGGCAAGCTATGAATCCCAAGCAATTGTTGTTTTTTGACTTGAAACAGAGCAAGAAACAGAGTTGATGATGTTCAGAAAAACAGAACAAAGTTTTCTCTGGGTTTTTCTTTTTTCATTTCCTGGCGGCTGGAAAACAAAACGATAAGAAGAAGCAAACACTCTTCAAATGATGCCTTATATAGGATCGCATGAACACCCTAACGGAAGCAAAACAATTAATGAGACCCCAAACAGAAATCAAATCCTAAATCAACATGGACTCCCTAATCCCAACTTAACTCGGAACCAAATATGAACTAATTTTAGCAATAAACAAAGACTCTAAACCGGCTTGATCAAATGAAAATCCAGAAGCAAACTAATCTGATTCGACTTTCCTTGAGCGTGTGATTGATCTCTCCTTGAATGGGATTGATCCAAACACCCCACAGAGAAGAGGCTTCAAATCTTCACGGCTGCAATTTCTACTCCCTGTTCCCCTGTTCCATGGCCCTGTTCCGTGGAAGGAACCCGTCCTGCATCACTCCATCCTCAGCAACACCTCCTTGGACATCAACCTCACTTTCTTCCTCAATTGCCCCAACGAAGAAGTTCTAATCCAAAACCAAATAACCTGCAGCCTTCCAGGCGGCAGCAGTGGTAAGTCGTCCTACATCTCCCCCGAAGATGATCTTTTGATCGCCAGAAAATACAATTTGGCGCAGCTGTGCCAAGGTATAGTGGTGGTGCCCGTCCTCTATGATCAGTGGCTCAGTGCTAACTGGAGCCATTTGCTCGGTGACTTCGGAGGGCTGTTGAAGAGTGGCTTCCAGCTTCACTGGCCCGACGAGATCTCGGGAGCATGCGACCGCTGCGAGAGCTCCGGTGGGCGCTGCGGGAATAACCAAACAAACAGCACTAGTTGGGTCTTCGTCTGCTTCTGCTCCGACGGGACGCGTTGCGGTACGTTGTCCTCTACATCTGTTTTTCAGTACTGCTTCCATTTGTCTCTAGTGGATTGGGTGAATAAGATGACATACGGTCAACGATGTGAGGTCAGTCATCCAGCGTAACCATCATCACACAAAAAAGTTCATTCCGCACCGCACGTTCTTCACTTCTTCCCTTCTCACCTATCCTTTCCCTTCCGCTTCTACTCTGCTATATCCTTCGTCTCAAATGAATTCCAAAATTTTACTATAGTCAAAAGGGATCTTTTTCCATCTTGTTTTTCCTCATCTCCTTTTAGATAGGAAGCGGGCTAATCTTTGGTACAAGTTCAATAATAAACATTAGCCGCCCATTCTAGGTTCCGGTTCAACAGCCATCTTATTGTTGGCATCCATCTTTTATGGTGACTTGCAAAAAGCTTCATCCCTGTTCTTAGACTCCTCGGCCATGACTGTCGTATCAGATGCAATTTCCACCATAGCCAAGCAGTTCTTGCCACCGATTTCATCCACAGCGATTCAGCGACTCAGTGAAACCTTTCTTGTGTTAACTCAACTAATGAGAACTTTTCTTTTCTCTTCCATTGCTTGGAGAACCTATTCAACTAGCAAGAAATATCTCGTTCTAATGATAGTGTTAGCAATATATCATCTAAATAAACAAATAAATCTATAAATTCAATTAATGAAAAATCTTAAAGGGAATAATATATATGTATATTATTCGGCATCCAAATAATTCTATTTTAATACAAAATAAATCTAATCTAGCACAAAATAAATCTATGCATTTAATAAATTTATATCATATCAAATCCTACAAATCTACTAATATTAAATTAAAAATAAAGGTAGAAGAAATTATCCTGATTGAAGGCAGGTCGAAGCGCGTAGACGTTGTCCCAAAGAAGTATTTACCCCCACGTATGGATTTTCTGGCAATCCTCCTCTGAGATATGACGACTTTACAACTTTTTCTTCGGCACGTCTCGAAAGAAATCAAAGCGAACCTGATCGGACTTACAAATCCAGCAAAGAGCGGAATGAAAAGAATAAAATAAACTGAATAAATATATAAAAACAAAAATCAAAAGTGGCTAAGAGGAGGAAGAATTTCTCCATAGTTTTTTTACTATTTTTCTGTAATTTTTCGTACCTAATAGGCTGAAATAGAGGGGTATTTATAGGGGTTATTATAGGGGCAAAATGGTCTTTTGCGGATGCATTTTCAAATGCGTCCATTTTCAAATGCGTAACGCCCACTGGCCGTTGCCTTTTTCTCAAACGCGCAAGCGGCCAAATCTCGGGCCATGTGCGTATTTAAATTTTTCCTAACAATCCCCCACAAAAATTTAAATAATTTTAAAATCAAAATAAAATGCTGGATATCTTATATTATGTAATAGGTATAGGTATCTTTCGGTTTGAACCTTCACTTAGTGACAGTTGATTACATCTGTGGAGCCAGGGTGGTCTTAACCTTGAACCTCAGTCCATTGCTCAGATTAAATCAACAGCACACATAATATAGTCCGATCTAGGTTCTAAGCGGGTTGCGCTAATATGGCCATGCGCAGGTATTTATCATGTGCTTTTTAGAGAATCGCCCATTTTCCATAATCGTGGCTTTACGACTGCACATATAGGTGAGTCCTAATAAGGAAGCTAGCAAGGAAGCTCCTGCCTTTTGGGTCTTGGACTCATTAAGAGTTATGCAAACAAACTCATCATACCGCTTGCTTTTATGAGCACTAGCGCCATAGGGATGAGGAAAACATAAATTAGTGCTCCTCTTAGTCACACTTCAGTTTGTTTCTACCCATTGAACCTTTTCAGGTTGGGTTCCTACCGTGGTGATCTATTTTTATGGGCTAAGCCCCATCCCCTCGACAACTCTAGAACTACTGTTCTAGACAAGTCTTTTGTAAGCTGATCAGCCAAGTTGTTTTCTGATTTTATAAAATTCAAGGCAATAACATTATTTTTCAATTTATATCTTAATGATTTATGATGCACTTTTAAGTGCCTGTTCATTTTTACATTGGCATTTCTATTGGCTGTATATCCTATGAATATAGCATCCACTGTTTTAGGCCCTATTTTCTTTCTCTTAAAATTAGGTATTTTTACTTTTACCAGGCACCCTCACACTTTCAAATAGCTAAGATTAGATTTTTTATGTTTCCAATCTTCATATGGGGTTAGATCATTATTGTTAGAGGGAATCCTATTGAGGATATAACAGGTTGAAACTAGAGCTTCCCCCCCACAAATTTTTTGATACTCCTGAGCTTACAAGCATGAAGTTCAAAACTTGGATGAAGGTCAGGCCTCTTTGGGTATGGCTCAGAGTCTTAGTAAAATCAGACCAGGAGTTAGGTAGTTTATCTATCAGACAGGCTACTTGGAATGGTTCAACCAAATTGGTTCCATTAGCCCTAAGCTGGTGGATCAGAATTTTAAAATCATGGATTTGGTCATTCACGGGCTTTGAGTCCACCATCCTAAAGTTGTTAAAGTCAGAGGCCTTGAACATCTTCACCCTAGCATCATTTAGACCATATTTGCTTTCTAGGGTGTTCCAGAGTTCTTTGGCACTCTTGGCTATGTAATAGATATCATACAGCCTCTCATAAAGGGCACCTATGATTCTATGAATACAATGATAGTCTATTTCATCAGGTGTTCTAGAGGGTGTGCTAGTAGAGGCAGAAGGTTCAGTGTTGGAGGAGGTTGAGTTTTGGTGAGTAGCATATCGTGAAGTAGTTTGGTTGGACCTGTTATCAACTTCAGTAATGCTTTCATCTATGGCTGAGATTAACCCTAATATGATAAGCCAGAACTGCATTTGGTTCTGCCACCTCCCAAAGTTATGGCCATCAAATTTCTCAGATTTGGCACTAAAGTGGTCACTAGTGTTTGAGGCCATAGGATCAGGGTTATAGAATAGAGACAGAAACCTGAGTGAAGGCAAAAAATCTATGTCAAAAGATTGCACTAATATTTATATTGAACTTTGGATGTTTAGTTGATATATCCAAAAAAAACTAATAACCAGATCAGCTCCAGATCGGTGGTGGAGCACTAGGCTCACTTAAGTACCAGCCTTTCTTAGGCACGTATGCCTTTTTGACAAGCTTTTCTTTGACACTATTAGTTAGTGGATATAGTCACTAGAAATCACACAAATTCAATTTTTAGAAAAACCTAAGTGCAAACTTTAAATTAGTTATTGTGGATTAACTAATTTCAGAATTTTCCGTTTGAATTTTTCAAATTAGTAATAATTGATTATTAATTTAGCGGTAGCAAATCAATTATTTTTAATTGAGATCTAAAATGTCAATTCAATGAATTATATATTAGAATTGATTTATTGTCTTATTAGAATAATTGATTACTAATTTCGCGGTAGCAAATCAATTATTGTAATTGAGATCTAAAATATCAATTCAATGAATTATATATTAGAATTGATTTATTTTCTTATTAGAATAATTGATTGAGATCTAATAAGTCAATTCAATGAATTATAAGATTTATTCTTTTATTAGAATAATTGATTGAGATCTAATAAGTCAATTCAATATATTAATTATTATGTATTAACCAATTTTCGAATTTTTCGTTTGAATAGGATCTGAAAATTACTCCTTAAGGAGTCCAAATGGAGGTATAATAAATCTCTTGAAGGTTAAACAAATTATTACCTTTTTAGAATAATTTATTATTAATTATGTACTCGCAAACATGATTATTGCAATTAAAATCTAATATGCCACAATTGCAATAAAGGATTTAATGAATTATATATTACTAAAAAAAATAATCAAATACTTCTTTGGATTGTTGGCAATATATCATCTAAATAAACAAATAAATCTATAAATTCAATTAATGGAAAATCTTAAAAGGAATAATATATATGTATATTATTCGGCATCCAAATAATTCTATTTTAATGCAAAAGAAATCTAATCTAGCATAAAATAAATCTATGCATTTAATAAATTTATATTATAGAATTTCAAATCTTTCAGATCTACTAATATTAAATTAAAAATAAAGATAGAGAAAATTAGCCTGATTGAAGGCAGGTCGAAGTGCGTAGACACTGTCCTAAAGAAGTATTTGCCCTCACGTACGGATCTCCCAGCAATCCTCCTCTGAGATACGACGACCCTACAACTTCTTCTTCGGCACGTCTCGGAAGAAGTCAAAGCGAACCCGATCGGACTTGCAGATCCAGCAAAGAGGGGAATGAAAAGAATAAAATAAACTGTATAAATATATAAAAACAAAAATCAAAAGTGGCTAAGAGGAGGAAGAATTTCTTCATAGTTTTTCTACTATTTTTCTGTAATTTTTCGTGTCTAATAGGCTGAAATAGAGGGGTATTTATAGGGGTTATTATAGGGGCAAAATGGTCTTTTATGGATGCGTTTTCAAACGCGTCCGTTTTCAAACGCGTAACGCCCACTGGCCGGCCGTTGCCTTTTTCTCAAACGCGCACACGGCCAAATCTCGGGCCACGTGTGCATTTAAATTTTTCCTAACACATTGGCATATATATTTCGTCGGATAGTAGTCGATGTCAGTGTCACGCTCCGAGCCCAACATCTAAGTCTGGAACACAACATGGCCACATACTTCCTATAAAAGAGTCCTAGAGATTATGCTAGATCTGAAAAACTTATCACAACCTTAATATTAGTGAATAATAATGATCTTAATTCATACTGAATAACAAAATTGGTCCAATTATAAAATTTGATCATTCAACCAGTATCAGTGATGCTTTATCTAATCATCTCCTCCACCTATGATCTCAACTATAGCCAAATACTATGCAATCTGCAACTCTGAAAAAAAGAAAGAGAAAGGGGTTGTGAGCTTTACAGCCCAATAAGAGTTCCAAACTGCTGTACCATAAATAATAAAAATATAATCAATTAACAATACCAATTATGAAGAAAATTGTATCAATACTCGGAAAGCCCATACAAATAATAAGCACATTATTATTTTATCATAAAACATATGTATACATATATATATATATATATGTATATATATATGTATGTATATATGTATATATATGTATATGTATATATATATGTATATGTATATATATATGTATATATATATGTGTGTATATATATATGTATATATGCATATATATATGTATATATATATATATATATATATATCTCGATGTATCTAATTATTCAACAATAATTTTTTATGTCATTTCATCTATTTTTCATTAAACTTGATTTTTATTTTTCTCTTTAATTATCTTTCGGCCGTGGACTAACCAAGATTATGACTCAGTCTAAGACCGAAACAATCCCATGCGTCAGCTCGTGGTCGCTGTCCCAAGTATAAACTCATAGAGACCCCATGCGTCAGCCCATAGTCACTATACCATGCTTAAGCCCGTGAAGGCTATCACACGCATAAGCTCATGGAGGCCCCATGCATCTGCCCATGGTCATTATACCATGCTTAAGCTTGTGGAGACTGTCTTATGCATAAGCGCATAGAGGCTATCCTCGTGTGTCAGCCCTTGGGCGCTATGACCTAGTTAGTCTACACTATTTCTTATCTGTTTGATTTATATATTACTGTTGTCAAATTAGTTACCACTTATACAATGACTTTCTCTCGAATTTAAGGTATCTTTGTTCACATAATCATGTTCTCAATATCTGGTATGTATAATAATCATATAAATATATTTATACTGAAAATTATATAAAAACAAATCATCACAAGTCAAAGAAATAAACCATCCGAGGAGACGCAGAAACTGCATAAAAGAAGCTATAGTTTTTGTGCTATCAATCAAAGCAGCCGCTTGGGTGAATTCTTGGGCTAAAGTAAATACTCTGCATCAAAATCAATCTTGGACTCCTCTAAACACTTTGGAACACATCTTTATTTCTAACCAACCAAATCTGAGACTGAGCACTCGCTTTTAGGTGACATACGACGCATGCTGTGGGAGTACTGTATTGCTCAGATTAGACACGTCTTTCATGAGGTGAACCAAGTTGCGAATTGGATTGCTTCATTTGTTGCTCATCATTTTGAAAAAAATTTTCGAATCCAGCAGTCCTCTGTTTCTTTTGCTTTGTATAGTTTTCTTACTAGCAATGTAGCTGGCCGTGCTCATGCGAGAGCAGTGTAAGCAGCCGATGTACCAAAAAAAAAAAATCCTCAATAGATAGTGATAGAATAATAGCTGCATTAGTAATAGGAGCCTATCTCCATATCTAAATAGCTAATTTACAATTCGGAATGGCATGCGAAATTGATTCTTTCATACTCGGGCAAATATCATAATAATTAGAAATATGTAAATCATGCTAGTGTAACAAACTATGAAATTGAAGCAAATTTCAAGCAATTTCTACATAAATGAAGCAATTCTAAGATGAGCATTAATCTTCCATATCCAGCCAAAACAACGAGGAGATGGAGGTTCCGAGCATTACAAGCTTATAACGGACAACCCTGAAGATGGACCCCACACCAACCTATCAACACTATTTCCACACAGTATCGGTATGGAAAGAATTCAGTTTGCCACATTTAAAAAAAAAAAAAAAAAATGCTGCCTTTCATTCCTGCTCACCATCCACCATAAGGTCTTTCACTTTTAAGATTCTGCAACGCCCTGACATCTACTGGGACAAGCCATCGTGCAATAGGAATGGAGGATATCTATAGGTTCTGAACAACAGGAATAAAGGCCCCATTGCCAAAAAAAAAATTAAGATTAGAGTATACCAACGGCGCCAAAGAACACATCATCATCCAAATAGGGGAACTATTCTGAGTCTGCACCAGGTAAAATAAGAGAGACCAAGTTCCATATTTTGCTCTCATAAAAAAGATCTACTAATCTTCACTCGTCAATATAAATCTTGCAGCATGTGTGGCTAACAATGCTTTGCTCCTCGCAATTAACATTGGTTAGCAAACACAATCCCAAGGTACTAGATGTACTGAAAAACTCCTGAATTTACCTCAAATACACCTTTGAGCAATATAAGTGCACAATCATGCTCATCAATAACCGGTTATGAGTCAACTTGACCAACATTTACATTTTAAACAAACCCTACATCTAAATTGGTCTAGAAAACTAGGATTTTGTATGGTTCATCATGTATTTTTAAAGATATCATTGTGATTTATAATTCACATCTTTTTAAACAATGAAAGAGCCTTTTTTATCTGCAAAATCTCCTAGCTCGATCTATATGCTTTAGGATATATAAAAAATACATTTCATCTGTCACGCCCCCGCCTGCGCGAGGCACGTGAGGCACCCAGTGCTTACATGGGGGCCACATGAGGGGGGAACACGGGGCTTCCCTGCCAGATATTGTTCGCTTCTGGGGCTTCACGCAAGCGTCCTTCATCCCTCTCCGGTTTTGTTTTCCTCCCAAAACGCGTCTGCAGGATTAGGAGATACCCGCCTCATATGCCCAGGCTATGGAACGAGTCTTTCCGATATGGGACTATTGGGCCTCACACCCTTCCCACCATCGGACAAGAGCTGTCCTCGGCTCTGATACCAAATGTCACGCCCTCGCCTCCGCGGGGCACGTGAGGCACCCAGTGCCTACGTGGGGGCCATATGAGGGAGGAAATACGGAGCTCCCCTACCAGATATTGTCCGGTTCCGGAGCTTCACGCAAGCGTCCTTCACCCCTCCCCGATTTTGTTTTCCACCCAAAACGCGTCTACAGGATTAGGAGACACCCGCCTCATATGCCCAGGCTCTGGAACAAGTCTTTCCGATGTGGGACTATTGGGCCTCACACCCTTCCCACCATCGGATAAGAGTCGTCCTCGGCTCTGATACCAAATGTCACGCCTCCGCCTCTGCGAGACACGTGAGGCACCTAGTGCCCACGTGGGGGCCACATGAGGGGGGAACACAGGGCTCCCCTGCCAGATATTGTCCGGTTCTGAGGCTTCACGCAAGCGTCTTTTACCCCTCTTCGGTTTTGTTTTCCTTCCAAAACGCATCTGCAGGATCAGGAGACACCCGCCTCATATGCCCAGGCTCCGGACCGAGTCTTTCCGATGTGGGACTATTCGGCCTCACACCCTTCCCACCATCGGACAAGAGCTGTCCTCGGCTCTGATACCAAATGTCACGCCCCCGCCTGCGCGGAGTACGTGAGGCACCCAGTGCCCACGTAGGGGCCACATGAGGAGAGACCGCGGGGCTCCCCTGCCAGATATTGTCCGATTCCGGGGCTTCACGCAAGCGTCCTTCACCCCTCTCCGGTTTTGTTTTCTACCCAAAATGCGTCTGCAAGATTAGGAGACACCCGCCTCATATGCCCAGGCTCTGGAACGAGTCTTTCCGATGTGGGACTATTGGGCCTCACACCCTTCCCACTATCGGACAAGAGCCGTCCTCGCTCTGATACCAAATGTCACGCCCCCGCCTCCGTGGGGCACGTGAGGCACCCAGTGCCCACGTGGGGGCCACATGAGGGGGGAAACACGGGGCTCACCATCGGAAAGACTCGTTCCAGAGCCTGGGTATATGAGGCGGGTGTCTCCAAATCCTGCAGACGCGTTTTGGGTGAAAAACAAAACCGAAGAGGGGTGAAGGACGCTTGCGTGAAGCTCCGAAACTAGACAATATCTGGCAGGGAACCCCCGTGTTCCTCCTCATGTGGCCCCCACGTGGGCACTGGGTGCCTCACGTGCCCCGCGCAGGCGGGGGTGTGACATTTGGTATCAGAGCTGAGGACGACTCTTATCCGATGGTGGAAAGGGTGTGAGGCCCAATAGTCCCACATCGGAAAGACTCGTTCCAGAGCCTGGGCATATGAGGCTGGTGTCTCCAAATCCTGCAAACGCGTTTTGGGAGGAAAACAAAACTGGGGAGGGGTGAAGGACGCTTGCGTGAAGCCCCAGAACCGGATAATATCTGGCAGGGGAGCTTCGTGTTTCCCCCCTCATGTGGTCCCTGCGTGGGCACTGGGTGTCTCACGTGCCCCGCGCAGGCGAGGGCGTGACATCATCCAACGTGTATATTTTTAGACTACATATGAAATCAAAATGTATTAACATGCCACTATTTTTTTTATTTCGCATCCATTTAATACATGAATAAATTATCTCAAAAGTGTAAACTTTATTTTTGTATCAAAGCATTTTATATATTTTAGATAACGGACAACAATGTAGATTTTATTTTGAGAGATATTGATTCTTATTGAAAAACATTTGGTGCCATATGCTATAAATACATTCTAGCCCAACCCAACTAATATTTATCTAATATTTATAAGTCTTCTTACCATGTCCTAGAAATTTTATGGTATTTAAATTATCAATTCTTTATAGAAAAAGAAATTTTAATTTTTACTAGCTATTCATTATTTTATATATTATTGAAAATGACATATGAGAAAAGTTTAAGATTCTTCGAATTAGTCTATTCAATTATGAGAGAAGGCTTAGTTCTGAATCTAATCATTTACTTATCACTCAAAGCAAACTTAAGCTGAAATTTGAACTGAACAAGAGCTAGCTCATCAACAGTTCACCCGTTTGACAACCTTAGAACTAGTTTCTTGCGGACAATTCTTACCCTCTTTCCTCGAAGCCAACATAAGGCCAAAGATGGGCCAAGGGGAATGGGCATATCTTTCCAGCAAGCAGTCAAGCACCAAGTCAAGACGCCCGCCTTCCATTGACTCCTAAAAGTATCCGAGGGCCAAGCCTTTCTTTCAGCGCTCATACTCCTGCACCACAGCCACGGAACCATGGCTTGTGGAATCCTCTCATCACCTTCTCCCCTCCTCATCTCCATCGTCTTCCTCTTCCTCCTAATCTCCATCAACGGTTCCCCTGTCACGAACAGTCCCACAACCTCATCCTGTTCCAACTCGACGACCTGTGGCAAACAACATATTACTTATCCATTTTGGGTAACCCAGAATCCCCCCTCCTACTGCGGTAATGAAGGATTTATGCTGATATGCGAAGATGATGACCGCCTAATCCTTTCCCTCGGCTCCCACGACTACACCGTGACCAACATCGATTACTCTAACCGAACCATCTCTCTTGCCGACACCGATATTGTCCTCGACGCTGGCATCTGTCCCAGGCCCAGCCACAACCTCACCTTCGAGGGTAACTCCGTCCTCAACTACACCTCCTTGGACATCAACCTCACCTTCTTCCTCAATTGCCCCTCCTCCGGAGAAGTTCTAATCCACAACAAAATAACCTGCAGCCTTCCAGGCAGCAGTGGTAAGTCGTCCTACATGTTCACCGACGAATATCTTTCGACCGCCATAGAATACAATTTGGCGCAGGTGTGCCAAGGTATGGTGGTGGTGCCCGTCCTCTATGATCAGTGGCTCAGTGCTAACTGGAGCCATTTGCTCGGTGACTTCGGAGGGCTGTTGAAGAGCGGCTTCCAGCTGCACTGGCCCGACAAGATCTCGGGAGCATGCGACCTCTGCGAGAGCTCCGGTGGGCGCTGCGGGTATACCCAAGCAAACAGCACTAGTTGGGTCTTCGGCTGCTTCTGCTCCGACGGGATGGGCGAGCACAGTTGCGGTACGTTGTCCTCTACATCTGTTTTTCGGTGTTGCTTCCATTTGTCTCTAGTGGATTGGGTGAAATAAGATGAGTGCGATGGGGTCGATGGTGCATTGAGGTCAGTCAACCAACCACTAGCCTGTGGTCCAAAATTAAGATCATATCAGCGTAACTATAATCACACAAAATAGTCCATTCCGCACCGCACGTTCTTCAGTTCTTCCCTTCTCACCTATCCTTTCCCTTCCGCTTCTACTCTAATATATCCTTCGTCTCAAATGAATTCCAAAATCTTACTAGAGTCAAAAGGGATCTTTTTCCATCTTGTTTTTCCTCATCTCCTTTTAGATAGGAAGCGGGCTAACCTTTGGTACAAGTCCAGTAATAAACATAAGCCGCCCATTCTTGGTTCCGGTTCAACAGCCATCTTATTGTGGGTATCCATCTTTTACGATGACCGGCAAAAAGCTTCATCCCTGTTCTTAAACTCCTCGGCCATGACTGTCGTATCAGATACATTTTCAAGCAGCTCTTGTCACCGATTTCATCCACAGTGATTCAGCGACTCAGTGGAACCTTTCTCGCGTCGACTCAACTAATAAGAACTTTTCTCTCTCTTCCATTGCTCAGAGAAACTATTCAACTACCAAGAAATATCTCGTCCTAATGATTGCACGTCGGCATATATATTTCATCGGACAATAGTCAATGTCAGTGTCACATCTCGAACCCAGCACCCGAGTCTGAAATACGATACGACCGCACACTTCTTAAAACAGAGGCCTAGAGAATATGCTAGGCTTGAAAAATTTATCACAACCCCAATATCCGTAAACAATAATGATCTCAATTCATATCGGATAACAAAGTTGATCCAATTACAAAATTTGATCATCTAACCAGTATCAATAATGCTCTATCCAATCATCTCCTCTATCTATGATTTCAACCATAGCCAAGTAGCATGCAACTTGTAACTCTGGAAAAAAAAAGGAGGAAGGGGTTGTGAGCTTTACAGCCCAGTAAAAATTCCAAAACACTACACCATAAGTAATAAGAAAATAATCAATTAGCAATACTAGATATAATGAAAATTGTATCAAAGCTCATACAAATAATAGGCACATTAACATTTTATCATAAGGCATATGTGTTTGTGTGTGTGTATAATGACCGAGTACATAAATTCTTATTTCTATCGAAGATTGATTAAACACAATAATCATTGGCCTACTTCACGGTCTACGAGCTGGGATGCAGAGTATCTGATTAGAACCTTCTTGTGCATATGACTCTTCATTTACAAAATCAAACTCGATTATCAAAAGAAAATCAAATACTAGACTAGTAACTTAGACCGCCTATCGATATGAACCAGCGATCCATCACCAAGTCCCCTGAGTCCCTTCTACCACCTATCTAGGTCAACTAGAGAGAGACACCAAGTGAGAGAAAATATAGAGAGAGGAGAGAGAAAATAAAAGAAAAAGAAGGAGAGAGTTGTGATGCCCTCTCTCCTTCCTGAAGTCGAGGATCGCCCTCGATGGCATTTGTAATCGGCGACCCCTAATGGTCGACAACCCACGGCGGTGCCGGTGGCTTGCCACGCCCGGCGACGACCGGTGAAACAAAAGAAAGGAGTATCAAAACATGGGAGACTCTGTTACCAGCAATTCAGCGACTCGCCGACCAGATTCAAAGCTAAAACGACAGCTGTGGTGGTTGCTGGGGTTAAGGGGCCCATGGGCCGTCGATGGTGACTGGCGGCCGACAACACCTATTTCATCAAAGAAACAGAGGTTCCGACCCCTTAGATTAAGGAAATCAAGCATCCCCATGGTCGGAGTTCTAGTCATGGTCTCCGGCCACTGCGAGGGATCAGAGGAAGACCCCGGCGGCGAGTACCATCAGTGAAAACGACCAAAACATGGGTTTGACTAGTCAAAAGAGTAAAAATAGAGCTTTCCCCTTCTTGGCCAAAATTTGGCGATCACCAGCGGGTCATCAAGGCTTCAAAGAATCCAAAAAAGGGAGAGAGAGTAGCTTGAGAGGGAAAGTTAGGCCTTTACCTAGTTTTCTGGCGAGGACTGGCTGCGGCGGAGGTGTGGACGACGATCGACTTCGGGGAAGAAAACTACAAAAAAATGTTAGTGGTGAGCTCTGATCACAGCCGGAACTCCGGTGGGGGGAAGAGAGGATGGGGAGGAGCCTCTAAAAAGGCTTGGCTACGACAGGAATCCGACTCGGAGTCAGTTTCGATCTGGTGAGATCGAGAGGGAGAAGACTTCCGTCGGCAATCCTCTTTCTCTCCAAACACGTGCGCGGCACGTGCCGTTATTTTCTTTTGGGCCAATTTAGCCAGGCCGGTCAAGTGGACCAGGCCTAGCTCGCTTAAAAGGCTGGGTATCACAATCAAATCAGCTAAATTTCTTTTGCAGTATATGTAAGTGATTGATGCCCTCAAGGGGAAATATAGTGGGGCTGACTTCTGACGTTATGGCCTGAGAGACTCTCCGCCCAGGCCCAGTTTGCTTAAAGGGCCGGGTATCACAGTCAGCTGAATTTCTTTTGCGGTGTATGTGAGTGACTGATTCTCTCAACGGGAAATATAGTGTTGCTAACTTTCGACGTTATGGCCTGAGAGAGACTCTGCCATTCTTGTTCTTCTCCTCCTTAATTCTGGCCTAATATTTTCCAATAATGGAAGATTTTGCTTGATTGAAGTACATAATCAAGCAGTCGATTGGATTGGATCTTTTTTCTTCCTCTTTTCTTTACCTTATCTTCGTGAGAGGAAAGAGTTTTAGGACTTACAACGAATACTTGGGCCAAAATCCGAATTGCACAGTAAAAGAAGGCATAGTAACTAAGTTACTGCGGTTTGCAGAGCAGATTGTAAAGATGGATGATACGCCATAGAGATATTTAAGCGTATTATACTTATATCCTGTAGAAATATTTGCATATTTGGTGAAGAGTGTGCACCATAGGGCAATTGAATATTTGAAGGATTTCTGGGTTTCATACAATAAGCGGTTTTAATAGGTTAACTGTTTCCATGTGCTCCTTTGTTATGCAGAACAAATTCTTCTAGTTTTCATGAATTTCTTCAATCATTTATACCATCCAACGAAGTCAGCTGGAAGAGCAGCATGCATTCCAAGACCTTCCTATCATATCACACTGAAATAAAGATACATTGTATGTATGAAATTGGGAAGATTTTGGCTCAAAAAATATCACCTGATAGGTTAAATTACTACATCTACATCATGCTTATCTTAAATAATTGGACAAGCCCAACTACGAAGAAAACATGTACTATCTGTAGCTCTAGTAAATTTTTCACTCTAACATGTTTGCTTCATAAATTCAAAGATACCACATTCAGTTATTCTCTTCCATAATCGATCTTTTTCTATTCTTCACTACCTGTCTAATTCACCTCGATACATCTTACTTCCATCTCAACAAATCTGTTATATATTATAAGGACAAGCTTGCATGAAGACCACCACTAATCTTACCTTGATGCACCCAGCAGAAAAGGAGTTTTTTATCGCAATTTTATCATCGTCTTTTTTAACAATTCATCCAACTTCTAGTTAAGAAGTCAAGACAGATGAGACAAATCAGGATCTTGTTGACTTTTCTTTTGATCAACTCAGCAATACAATTTGATCAAAAAAAAAAAGAGGGAAAAGCTCAGTAATATAAGTAGTTGGCCTACTCCTGTTTTCCAATATACTTCTAATCCTCTGGCAATCAAGTCTAAAGTTGTCCTTAAAATGCAAAAATAAGTCCATCAACATTAGGTTTGCCTTGGAAAATATCTAGTGTTTCTTCCTTCCCTCTTCATAGAGGAATATGTTTGCATAACATGTTTTTGTTGCTTCCTATGTTTACTTCCTTTTCTTTCTCCTTCGCTACTTCCTTTATCCAACTTTCATTCTTGTCCTACAACCTTGTGTCCTCCGATGATAGAAGCTGTTAGCTTAGCTGTGACATCAGAAAACCCTGTTGATTGTCTAAAGAACCTGAATAAAGTTTCTGATTTAATCAAACTTGAGTTGCTACAGCAGAGCTCATAAATCAGATGTGCAGAGGGTAACAAAGGCAATATTCTGAAGGGATTTTTCTTATGTCTTTTAGACTTCCTTACAAGACAGCAGGGCTTACAAATTTTCTTAAAACACATTGAACATATCTGAAACATTAAAGAGAGAAGACATGATCATAGAGAAATGAAGAGACACATTGACCATACAACTTGGACTGCCTAGGAAAGACAACAGTAATTAAAACAGGTTCTAAGTGCATTAACTTCCAACACTCCCCCTTAATGCACTTTCTTCACAACTCCAATGAGATTTCTGAGATAACAAAACTTATGCTTTGGGAGTGCCTTTGTCAGTATATCTACTAGCTGCTCTTCACTCTTGCAATACTTAAGCTGAATTTCACCGTTCTCTATAGCTTCCCTTATGAAATGGTATTTGATTGCAATATGCTTGGTACGATCATGACTGATTGGATTTTTCCCAATAGCAATGGCTGATTTGTTGTCACAAAACAATATGGTTTCTTCTTCCTGTCTTTCTCCAATGTCTTCAAGAATTCTTCGCAGCCACACAGCTTGTGAAGTTGCTTTTGCTGCAGCCACATATTCTGCTTCTACTGAAGATTGTGCCACAATGTTCTGCTTCTTAGATGCCCATGAACATATGCCTGAACCAAGAGAAAAAATATAGCCACTTGTGCTCTTCATATCATCCAAACAACCAGCCCAATCACTGTCACTGTAACCAATTAAACTTGCACATTCTCCAGCCTTGTAAAGAATCCCATCATCAAGAGTGCCTCTCAAGTATCTAAGAACTCTTTTCCCAGCTCCATAATGGTTCTGACTTGGTTCTTGCATGTAGCGGGAAAGTAAATTTGCAGCAAACATTATGTCTGGTCTAATGGTTGTAAGATACAAGAGGCCACCAACTAAACTTCTATACATTTTAGCATCTGCCTTCTTAGCACCATCATCCTTCTTCAACTTTTCATTTGCAACCAAGGGAGTAGAAACTGACTTGCATCTGTCCATATTGAATTTTTTAATAATGCCTTCTGCATACTTCTTTTGATAAATGAAAATCTCATTTTGTGTTTGGGATACTTCAATTCCCAAAAAATAATGCATTAGCTCCATGTCACTCATTGCATAAGCTTGCATCATATCTCTTTTGAACTCTTGAATCAAGCTTTCATCATCACCAGTAAAGATTAAGTCATCAACATAAATTGAGACTATCAACATGGAAGCTTTTTTCTTCATGACATAGAGAGTGGGTTCACTTTGGCTTTTCTCAAAGCCCTTCTTGGTGAAGTACTTGTCAATCTCACTATACCAAGCTCGCGGAGCTTGCTTCAGCCGATAAAGGGCCTTTTTCAGTTTGTATACTTTATGTTCTCCCCCATTCACCAAGAATCCTGGTGGTTGCTCAACATATATCTCTTCTTCAAGTGTCCCATTTAAAAAAGCAGATTTAACATCAAGTTGGCATATTTTCCAGCATCTTTGAGCAGCAAGAGCAATGATAGTTCTTATAGTTTCAAGGCTTGCAACTGGTGCAAAAGTTTCATAGAAGTCAATACCTGGCTTTTGCGCAAATCCTTTGGCAACAAGCCTTGCTTTGTGCTTTTGAATGCTGCCATCTTGATTAAACTTAGTCTTCTATATCCACTTCACTTCAATTACATCTCTTCCTTTAGGCCGATCAACAAGCTCCCATGTATGGTTTTTTTTCTATCATACCCATCTCTGCTTCCACTGCCTTGACCCAAACTTCTTGCTGTTTTGCTTCTTCAAAGCTTCCAGGTTCTAGGACAGAAAAATTGCATGCCTCATACACTTCACTCAGACTTCGCATCCTTCTTGGAGGACTTTCAGGTGAAGAGCTGATGGGAGAAGACAATCCCGAGCTTGAGCTTGGATTTGATGGGGTTGTAAATGGCTGAGAGGAGGCTCCATCATCTGAAATTTCTGGAGTATTGTGCTTCACTTCGCATGTTTCAGATGGAATCTCCTGCACTCTATTGTTAGTCCACTCTCATGAAGCTTTTTCATCAAAAATAACATCTCTACTGATGATTAATTTTTTTAGTTTTAATATTATAAAGCCGATACCCTTTTGTCTCCGAGCTATATCCAACAAAGATACATTTTTCACTTTTCATATCAAACTTTGCTCTCTTCACACTAGGAATGTGTGAGTAGCAAATGCAACCGAAAACTTTGAAATGCCTTACCGATGGCTTGATTCCGCACCAAGCTTCAATTTGAGTCTTGTTCTTCACTACCTTTGTTGGACTTCTGTTGAGAATATAAGCTGCTGTATGAATAGCTTCAGCTCAGAAGGTTTTTGGTAAGCCTTTCTCATTTAACATTGAGGTAGCCATTTCCACAAGAGTCCGGTTTTTGCGCTCAGCCACTCCATTTTGCTGTGGGTTGTATCCTGCCGTCAATTGCTTCCAAATGCCTTCATCTTTGCAATATTCTTCAAAATTTTCTGAAGTGTACTTGCCTCCCCTGTCACTTCGAATAGTCTTAATAGTATTGCCACTTTGTTTCTCAACAAATGCCTTGAATTTCTTGAACACAAGAAAGGCCTCTGATTTTTTTTTTCAAAAAATAAACCCAGGTCATCCGAGAGAAATCATCAACAAAAATAAGAAAGTACCTATTATGATTCAAAGAGGGAGTTCTCATTTGTCCACATATATCCGTGTGTATAAGCTCCAATGTTGCCTTTGCTCTCCATGAGCTTTGTTTTGGAAATTATCCACAGTGTTGCTTGCCCATTATACACCCTTCACATGGATCCAAACTGATTTCAATGTCAGACAGCCCATTCACCATATTTTTCTGCTTTAATAGCTTTAGCCCAAGGAAGTTTAGATGACAAAATCTTTTATGCCATAGCCAAGAATCTTCAACAACTTCTCCTTTAAAAGCTGAAACTGATTCATACTTGAATTCAATAAAAAAATTTCTGTTCTTGGTCATCTTGACAGATGCAATTGCCATAGTCTTATTTTTTCAATCATAAATTATGCAGCCATCATCTTCAAAGCAGAGACGATAGCCATTCTCCACTAGTTGCCCAACACTTAGCAAGTTCTGTTCAAGGTTAGGAACAAGCAAAACATCATGAACATGCTTCATTCCTTTTCTAGTTTCAACAGCAATGCTTCCTTTTCCTTTGGCTTGAACAATAACTCCATTTCCCAACCGTACCTTAGGTGTGACTGTAGTATCAATACCAACAAATATTTTTTCATTTGGTGACATATGATTACTACACCCGCTATCTAGGTACCATACACTATTCTTTTCTTCACAAGCTACTTGGCAAGCATAAAATAAATTTCCTTCATCATCATCCTTTTGCTCAGTGAAGTTAGCTTGATTGTTTGTCTTAAATCTGCAATTTTTTTCAATATGCCCAAACTTCTTACAGTGATTGCATTGAGGCTTTCCACGATGCCAGCAATTTGAGGTATTATGGTTTGTCTTTTTGCAAATCTTACATGACATTTTAGAGTCATTGGAGAACATACCTTTCTCATATTTTCTTTCTTCCTTCTTTGAGTCATTCTTCTTCCATCTTCTTTGTTGATTGCTTGAATCACCTTTCTTGAAGGACCTTTGAGGCTTCAAGTTGAACTTTGATTGAAAAGCACTTTCAATCGATTGGTCTGAACGCCATTGTCTCCTCTGCTCATGAGACTCCAAGGAACCCATCAATTGCTCAACGGATAAGGTGCTGAGATCTTTTGACTCTTCAATTGCTGCAACAATGTAATCATATTTTTCAGGCAAGCTGATTAAGATTTTCTCAACTATCTTCTGATCAGAAATATCTTCACCATACGTCTTCATCTGATTGACCACATTAATGACTCTGGAGAAATAATCTTTTATAGATTCAGATTGCTTCATTTTTAAATTTTCAAACTCCCTTCGTAAGAATTGGAGTTTTACTGTTATGGCCTTACTGTCACCTTGAAACTCCCGTTGCAAGGTCTTCCAGGCTAGTTTGGCTCTGATGATTCTTGGAAAAAATGGTTGGAGAAACTCCATTTTGAATCTTGGAGAGGGCTCTAGCATCTGTCATTCTGTTTGCATCAAATCTCTTCCTTTGGGCATCAGAAAGTCCACTCTCATCATCAGGATCTTCGAAACCTTTTTCAATAATGTTCCAAAGATCTTCAGACAAGAGCAAAGTCCTCATTTTCACCTTCCAAAATTCATAATTTTCACCTCCAAAAACTGGAATAACAGAGAAAGAAGGAGCAGGATTTTCTGCAGCAGAGGAAGCCATCTGGTCCTGTAGTTGCTGTCTTCTTTTGTGGGAGAAATACGCCCAGATATATCTATTGAAACACAGCTCTGATACCAGTTGTTGGTTGTCTAAAGAACCTGAATAAAGTTTCTAATTTAATCAAACTTGAGTTGCTACAGCAGAGCTCATAAATCAGATGTGCAGAGAGTAACAGAGGCAATATTCTGAAGGGATTTTGCTTATGTCTTTTAGACTTCCTTACAAGACAACAGGGCTTACAAATTTTCTTAAAACACATTGAACAGATCTGGAATATTAAAGAGAGCAGACATGATCATAGAGAAATGAAGAGACACATTGACCATACAACTTGGACTGCATAGGAAAGACAACAGTAATTAAAATAGGTTCTAAGTGCATTAACTTCCAACAAACCCTTCTCCACAAACAATACTGCCGCAGAATGCCAAAAGTTTCATTGCATCAAGTGTATCAATTTGACACATCTAAAAAGCATCTCATTGCCTGAAAAAAGCCATTCATAATTCATATCCTTAATTCCTCTTGTCAAATCATTGTAGGAAATTAAAGCACCATAAAAGGTCAAATATTTTCTCTGGCTTTCTCTAATGAACAAACTAAGCACTAGGGACATTCCACAACCAAAAAAACTAGGAAGGTACTTGGGTGGTTGTGTCTTAAATCAAAACTCTGCACTCTTCAACTGTCACTCCGTTGCTGCATTGAGGGGTCAGTCTTAAATATACTCTTCTGCTCGACGACTCTGTTCAAAGGCTGCAACAAACTTTTGGTCTCCAATGGTTGAAGCCAACACGGACACGAATCTTCTGTAGTAACCTTCCGGGATTCTTATCTCCTAATCCCCTCTTCGTTTCCTTTCCTTTCATATGGGTAGTGTTTGATTCTCTGTTACATTGTTATCTCCTTTCTCCCTTTTCTTTCCTTTACTGCATACTCTCTGTTCTTATCTTATACATATTTTTATCTTAATAAATTGGGTGGCCTAACCTCCCTTCATCTCAAACTTATAGATGCAATAGGCAATGCGATGACAATAACAAAAGAGTAGACACCAACATCATACCTCTAGTAGATATCGTTGAAAGATCAAGGGACTTCACTTCTTTGTATTTGTGTCCCTTCTAATTCTAGCAATATTGTCAGGTTTCTCATTCCTTCTTTTCAGTTTTCTCTAAAAGCACAATTATGAATGCACATCTTATGTCATGAAAAATGGTTGTTTTGACCGAATATTTATAGAATAACAGATAATGTAATTATATATTTTTCTTAACCAAGAAGGTTGAGTTCTAACAGTGGAGGTAATTATTTTCTAATGCTGCAGGAAGTCACGATCCGAGGAAGACGGGAATCATGATAGGTAACCAACATACCTCTCCTAAACCTACCATTTTAAGGCTTTTGTCTTCTTCCGTTCCATTAAACAATATTTTTTCTGGTTTGTTTATTCATGATACTCAATGAAGTAAATGAAGCATTATCCAAATTACCGATTGGAAAATTATCTACCTAATACTTTTTAGATAGCCTAGCAATAATCCACCCTCCCCTTATACTAGGGCCTGCCATCTTGCCTAGTTCCGTGTGTCTATAAATTATGAGTGCTCTATGGCTGTGTCAATGGATTATAATAGCCTTATGTCGATAAATTATAAGTTCCCTATGTCTCCCTTGCAGTCTTACTCTGAGTTTCAGAAACCTAACTTAGTCATCTTTATTTCTTTCAGTTAAGTCAACCTTGCCAGTTCGCTAGTAAACTGAACTCAACTCCCAATTATAGGACTGCAAGACAATAACTCTAGGCACTTTAAATTCCTTTAATCCCTTCATTGAACCTTATTCCATATTTCCTGGGTTTGCCACCTTATTCATTACGATAATTGCATCAAGATTTCAATGGCGTAACTCAACTTTAAGAGAACCCAAGCCTCCTGACATTATGTTAAACCCCTAGAAGCTTTTTTCCTTATGGCCAATTGCTACATAATTTATGGCCAAGAAATAAGTGATAACAAATCCAAGAAAAGAGTTATGGGTCATCATATTGGAAATGATAAGGACTTCTTCAGATTAAATTGTATAGTTTAAAAAGAGTCATGGCTTAAACACATCTAGAAAACTATAGCCATAGTCTGCTCGAAATTATTGGCAATTTGCCAAGTGGTCAAAAGCTATAGTTAAGAGTTATAGCATTCATAAGTATGAGAGGTATACCAAAGGGGAAATAGTGGACCAAGGGGGTGAAAAATCAAATGTTAAGTAATGATAATTAGTTAATCACTTTAAAAGCAAGCGCATGATGGAAAATCTTAATATCAAAATTTCAATCATTGGATAACTTTTTTCTCAAGATTATAGGCTTGAATGCTCATAAAATTTTATAGATGTGAAATGATATGTTTATTGTTGCTTGTGTTATATGCAAATTATGAGGTTAATGCTAAATTTTTGAAGTAATGTATGAAATACTTCCATAGAACATTCAAATGGTAGTTATGCCTTTCCTCCTTCGCAGGTGCCATTGCTGCCGCCGTAGGATTATCTCTGGGGTCTTTATTGCTCTTAGTCTATCTTCTTCGTTACAGAAAGTCTCACTCAAAGAATGCACAAAGTGTTGAAGACTTGCTACATAAATATGGATCCTCGGTGCCAAAAAGGTACAAGTATTCAGAAATTAAAAGGATGACCAAATCCTTTAGTCATAAGTTAGGGCAAGGTGGTTATGGTAATGTGTTCAAGGGTAATCTTTGTGATGGCCGTCTGGTAGCTGTGAAAGTCTTAGGTGAGTCCAAAGATAATGGTGAGGAATTTATCAATGAGGTAGTTAGCATTGGCAGAACTTCCCATGTAAACATCGTTTGTTTGCTAGGCTTTTGTTCAGAGGGGTCGAAGAGAGCTCTTGTCTATGAATTCATGCCAAATGGATCGCTTGAGAAATTTATATACACGGAGATACCAGATGCAATGATTAAACTTGGTTGGGAAAAATTATATGAGATTGCAGTCGGTATTGCTCGAGGACTAGAGTACTTGCATCGTGGGTGTAGCACTCGCATAGTACATTTTGACATTAAGCCTCACAACATCCTACTGGACCAAGATTTTTGTCCCAAGATTTCTGATTTTGGGTTGGCAAAACTATGCCCTCCGAAAGAGAGCATCATTTCAGTAGTTGGTGCAAGGGGAACGGTTGGATACATTGCCCCTGAAGTCTTCTCTAGAAATTTTGGAGTTGTCTCCAGCAAATCCGATGTTTACAGTTATGGAATGATGGTGCTGGAAATGGTCGGTGGACGTAAAAATATAGATGCAAGAGCAGAGAATACTAGTGAAATTTATTTTCCACACTGGATTTATGACCATCTCAATCATTATGATACCCTAGAAGCTTGCGGAGTGACTAGTGAGACTGAAGAGATTGCCAAAAAGATGATAATAGTTGGGTTGTGGTGCATACAAATGCTACCTGCAAATCGTCCATCAATAAGTAGAGTAGTGAATATGTTGGAAGGAAGCATCAGTGACTTGCAAATGCCACCAAGACCATAGTTAATTTCCATTTTAGAATCATCAACGATTCTAATGATTCATCAACCTATATTCCTTATGGTGCAAAACTCGTTGTATTTTTCAGCTCTGTTAAATAATAATCTCTAAGCTCATATTTTAGCTGCTATGAAATAACATGTTTAATATCATTTATTTTGCTGCTTCTATTGTTGCAATAAGTATATATTATATTATATTATATAAATGGATCTTAATAGTGCTTTTTGAAACTTTGAGTTTGGAAGAATATGGCAAGAAAAAAAATCAATTTGGTTTTATGGCTGAAAACGATCAAATATGGATCAAACATCATTATATTTATATCTATATCCATTTTTTATTTAACATATATAGATAATGATAAGAATATCAATTGGATTCTAAAATTCATATCTTATTTGCTTTAAATGAATATAGATGCAAATTGAATATGATATGGATATAAATGCATATATAAGTCATATAGTTAAATTTTATGAACCAACAAATTAAAAATTTTATTATATCAATGATAATTAAGTTAAGAAAATATTTATATTGTCTCTTGTTTTCTATTTATAGAAATTGTACAAGACTCAATAGGACTACAAACAGAACTGAATATTTGTAAAATGATTGAGGTAGCTACCTACCATATGCACATCTGCGTTCCATTGAGACAGATATAGATATGAATAAGGATAGTAGAACAACCGAATTGTATCGATGTTCGGTAGATTCGTATGTAGAAATAAACACAAACAGATATTATCTGCTTCAATTTTTCTCCTATTTGGTTTGCTACCACCTTGAATAATGCGAATTATGGGTCAGGGAATGTGCTGCAAATCAGAGCTATATTGGGTGTTTGCATTATGTTCTCACATATAGACCTCTCTTTGATCTTTCCATTCATTCATTCATTCATTCAATCACTCATTCATTCATTTTGAGGTTCATCCATTCATTCAATTCATTCTTCCATTCATTCATTTTGAGGCTAGAAGGGAGTCCCATCATAATCTAGGACTCGGAACCTAGGATTTTTTACCAAGAAGGAACTCCAACCCATATTTCGTGGTGAAATCTTGAGGGATAACACCACTCAAGACTCGGACCATGGACCCTCCATTTGAAACGGAGAGGTATGGTCCGTGAGCTATTGCTGCGTTCACCGTTTTAGTCATATTCAAAGTTTGCTTTGCTGGATGGCTCCCTTTTGCCTCCTTTAGCATCAAAAAACGAATTGTTTTTTATCTACCTTGCATTTTCTATGGGATACTCCTAAAAAGAAAAGAAAAGAAAAACATAAGATGCTCTGCAATAACTTGCTTTCTTTGCCTTCTTTTGCTGTCCAATTCAGATCGGACTCATTATTGGATTGACTCTTATGTTCTACAGTTTTTATTTGAATATAAGTAGAGAAAAAGAATGAACAGAGAAAATATCAGGAAAAGAAAAGGAAAGTTCAATCCAATCAACTGCTTGATTGTTCTATCTCCCATAAATGAGGCAAATCTTCCAATGTGAATTACTACCCTCATCTAATCTACCATGAAAGTCCACTTGCAATTTCCATTCTTCCCACTGCTAGAACTAGAATGAATCTAGTTACTCATAAAGCAAGATCACTTGGACCAAAAATAAGGCTGAGGCAATTATAGATAACAGTAGCAAACAGTGAGCATTAGATTCAATTTTTAAGAGTATTTCCCCCTTTTCTTGTTCATTTCATTGCGATTTACCCTTGGAAAATTATGTTAGTGGGGAACAGGCAAGCATAGCAATACTAAAGTGCAACAAATGCACTTTTAAGTTTGTAGTATGAAGTTTACAGTTTGGAGTTAATACAGCTGTCGGAAAAAATTAGGCATGAGCAAGACAAACCCTACATAAAAATAAAATTCTCCCAGCTTTAATATTTCAGTTCTCTCTCGACACGCTTTCATTTCTCTCGCTGGCCAAGGGAGTGTCCCGCTACATGCAAGAGGAGAGGATGAGAGCAAGAAGAGAGATACTATTCTCTAAGAATTGTTGAAGACTACGATTTAGATAAGCCTTGGTAATGGTATAGCTATGGTGCATTGACTTGGGGTGAAATATTTATTAGGAATGAAATCCCCCGACTGAGAGCCGCCTTCTGCTTTAGTTGCTTTGAAGACACACTTGAGAACTACATTCCTTGCCTTATTAGCAACGTAAGTGGTCTTGCACCTTCACCAACGCAACAACCTTGCAAAAGCTAGGTTGACATGATTTGGTAAAATTTCAATTGCACATTGACACCTAAACCCAGATAGTCTGTAATATAATAAACTCAAAACTAAATATATCCCACAAGATGGGAACGGGAGATGTTGGTACTGACAACTAAGATGCATTTACCGAATATGACGGCATTAGAGAGGATGGGTAAAAGCTCCATGATTTCGGTCTATTCTATATCCACCCTATATGTGATGATGTGTACGTGCATGTGTTTATTCTCACATCGGCTATGCAATAAGCAGATCTTGGATATTTATACAGAACCAAGAAATTTAAATAATATCTTATGGCTTGCCTTTTTACGTAATATCCTAAGTTGTTACACATAGTACTAGAGTGGATCCTGCCAATAAACCTGTAAACTAAAGGATACTGTAGTATGGGTCTAGATTGAATTTATGATACTTATAATTGGATTTGAATGGATTTTGGATTTTATCTTAACAAGGACATCAGAGCTTAAATAGCAGAGTATGTCAAGATCCACATGTGTGTATATTTAATCTCACATCAACCATGCAATGGATAGTTCCTAAATACATTTATAAGACCCAAAAAAATCAAATGATATTTTTTGGCTAATATTATTTTGGAGAGGTCCTAGTTTGTTGCAATATAAGTCATAATATGAGTATCTTTTCTACTGGTTTATTGAGCTTCTTCAGAAGTTTCTCTATTTCAGGTCTCTGCAGCTGTCGTCGAAAGAGCTGAAAAAGTCTCGTCTCCTGCCTCTATTCCCACCTCCATCCGTTTCTTCCACCGCCAAACGCCGGTAACGATGGTGGAGGAGGAGGACGAGAAGGTCAAAGCCCGTGGATTGGGCATTCGGATCTGGGTTTTCCTTAGCTCCATCTTACCCCACCGAGGGAAATCAATGAATAGGATCTTCACCCTACACGTGGAGATAAACTGGCGGTCCACGCCCTCTGTCACGGGCTAAAAGCCAGTCGTCTCACGAGACTCTTATGCGGATTTGCATACGTATAGATAAGCTATGCGTACTTCTTTTCGTAATGAGTTTGCAAATATGCGCGCATCTGCGTAGAACAATAGACACAGACAGATGTCTGCGTAGTATTTCAATGCGAATTTACGTCTTCATAGACTATCTATGCGCCCCCCTGCGCGGAATCTCCACTCCCTGGGACAATTGTTTCCCGTGGTCGCTGACAGATATTGGCATTTTTTTTATATATATACGGATATTGTTCGGGATTTAAAAAAAAAATTTATGTGCTCCTTGAGCTCAGGTGCGCACGTCCGCATACATACGTATATGTAGATTTTCTTTTCCGCACAAATAGTTTTCTGAGTACGTCCGCATATCTTCACTAAAACATTAAAAATATATGCCTATCCGCACGTCTTCCCAGGGGAAAAAAGCCAGAGCTCCGAGCTCTTTGTCCACCGCCGCTTCTCCGCTCACAAGAAATAGTCCTCGATTTGGCCGTTCAGACGGATAACCTACTCACCAGTGGAGGGAGAAAGAACTGAAGGAGGACGAAGAGGGAGGAAGAAGGCGAAGAAAACGACGTCGTTTGTGTAAACGTTTCCATCTTAATGGGTTCCGGGGGGTCGATTCACGGATTCCAATGGGTCCGGTCTGTTTTGGGTCACAAGCATGCAAACGCACGCACAGCACATGCGCGTCGCACACTAAAATAAAAATTTTTCTTTCACAGAATTTTTCATTGGGCATGGACTCTTATTTGATATAATTATTTATCAGAATATAAAAATATAATATCATTAATAAGAAGCTTAATAATTTATTAAACAATATTGAATAAAAAATATTTTATTAGTACTACTAGATTAATATAGAAATTAGTGATATTATTAATAAGTATATTTATTTAATGTATGATGAAATTAATAAAGAGTATTTTTCACTGTTATTATGCCATGACCACGTTTTTTTGCAGGTTATTAGATTATAGTAATGCTTTATTAATTTCTATTTTATTTTTATGATCATTAACTTAATTAAAAATAAAAGTATAAACACTACTAATTTCGCTATATTGCATTTAAATATTTTCTAAAACCAATACTGCTGCTGCTAGATTCCGAGCTGAGGCTGGTATCTGCTAGTTGTGTGTTGAGGTCAGTAAGAACCGAAGTGAGCTAAGGTCGGTTGAGACTGAGATAAAGTGGGACTGGTTGTAACCGAGGTCAACCTGCAAAAAAGTCCGCTTGTTGGAAAGTTTCTTAGATTAGATTATGATCTTATTATTTTATAATAATATACTATTAAATTTTATTTAAAAAATTAACTAGGCTTTTAAAAATATTGTACCTATGCATCATATGGGTTATATACCCACTGCCGGCTCGAGCCTTAGGCGACTGAGGCGGTCGCCTAAGGCCCCCGGCCCAGGAAAGGCCCCCAACCCAGCCACGTTTTTTTTTTTTTTTTATTCCTCCATAAAGGTCTGCAGACGGGGAGTGGGTTTGGGCGGCGACGTGAAAGGCTGCAGACGGGCTGACGGGAAGTGGGCGGTGGCGTCTGTGGTCTAGCAGACGGGGTCACGGGGACTAGCGACGGGCGACGGGCGACGTCTACCGGCAACGTCGAGCCGTCGAGTCGTCGACAAGCAACGGGCAACGCAACGGCCAAGTCCGACGGGCATTTCCTCCCCGGCTCCCCCCTTCTCTCCCCCCTTCTCTGCCTTTTTAATGCCGGAACCTTCTCCGGTTCTCGGCAGAATCAGTTTGCAGAGTGAGAGCGGCGAGTGCAAAACCCTCTCTAGCTCTCCTCGCCGACGTCGCCGTCCTCGGCTCCGAGCTCTGGTCCACCGTGCGTCCGTGACTCCGTGCAGTCCGTGCTGCCTCCTCCTCGGCTCCGAGCTCCGGCCTCCGCTCCGGGCCTCCGGCCTCCCGTCCTCTCCTCGCCAACTCCGAGTCGCCGTCCTCGGCTCCTCCGACCTCTGGGCTCCGCGGCGACCGAGGCGGCGAGGCCTTCCGAGTTCCGAGTCCCGAGTTCCGAGTTCCGACTTCCTCCTCAGGCTCCTCGGGTCTTCCGACTTCCGAGTCTCCGACCTCCTCCCGAGTCCCGGCCCAGGGAAGCCCCCACCTACGGTCCTCCGCTGCTCCGACCTCCTCCCGTGACCCCATCCTCTACTCCTCTCCTCAGCTCCTCCGCCGCTCCGGCCTCCTCGGCTCCTCGGGGTTCCTGGTTCCCGAGTCTCGACCTCCTCCCACGGTCCCACCTCCCGACCTCCTCCCCTGTTCCCACTTCCCAAATCCCACTGGCCACTGATCGCGGCTCCCACTGATCCCGGACCCCGGTTCGAATCGGCGGTTCACCGTGAGTGTGACTGTGTGAGGCAGGTGGGTTAGTAAGTAACTGTAGTTACTTAGTTTATTAACAAAAAAAATTATTATTTAAATAATAATAAAAAAGGCCTTTTCTAATGAGTTTGCCTAGGGCCTCCAAATGTATTGGGCCGCCCCTGTATATACCAGTAAAGTCCTAAAATTCTGAATCTGATCAAGGTTATATTTTTCTGCCAGATCAGGCCAAGGTGGAATAATAGTTTTTTTTCTTGTTCCAAGTCTTCGAGGAGGGGCCTAGAGAGAGAGAGAGAGAGAGAGAGTTGTTTTCTAGGTTCTGGTGGCATAAAGCTTTAGGGCTCCGAAAACTATTGCAAATCCTAGTGTTTTAGGACCGTTGCGTGCACAGGTCGTCGTTGCAACTACAACCAAACCAGCGACGCTACTTGGGTGTTTCAACTACGTCCCACCCAGATGGACCCGTGCGACCAGCTTTGCAATTTATTGTCCTTAAGGCATTTTTGACCGTGGCTTTTATTTTATATCTTGTTGGATTAGGTGAAACTAGGGGTGGCCCAATACATCTGAGGGCCTAAGGTGAATTCAGTAAATGAGGCCTCTTTTTTTAAATAATAATTTTTTTAATAAATATAAAATACTTAAAAAAATGTTATGGAAATAAATTTTTGTCAAGTACACTATTTCAGCAAAGATGCATGAATCTAATAAAGATAGACAAAAAGCCTCTTCAGTTTAATATAATTTTTGAATGAAAGTAAAAAAAAAAAAAGATTACTTTAAAAAAAAGCCCATGAAACTGTTCTAGGCAATACTGTTTATCATGTCAAGCATCAAAGAATTTGTCCGAAAGGATCTCTCTATAAGAGAAAGTAGGGTCATTATGGAAAATTCACTAGGGTCATTATGGAAAATTCACTCCATCTAATTAATAAAAGTCCCATCCCACCATCTCCCCTTCAAGTGGGTACCCAAGCAGCCACTGCAACATCACGGCACAGCAGCCATTCAACCCCCCCTCCCTCCTTTTCTTTCTCTACCCTCCTTTTCTTTTGCTAAAGACCATCTCCCCCTTCAAGTGAGCACCTAAGCAGCAACTGCAACATCACGGCACAGCAGCCATTCAACCCCCTCCCTCCTTTTCTCTCTCTACCACCCAAGAGGGGAGAAGAAACAGAGAGGAGAAAATTAAAAGAATCTCCACCCTCCAAGAAGTCCATCTCCAATCCCCCTATCTTTCTTCCTGATGGCCCAGCTGGATCAGGAGTAATGACCTGTGAGGGAAGGAAAACCAAGACCAAAACCAAAAAAGAGAAGGGATGAAAGATAAGAGTGGCTTCAGGCGTGTATCAAGCCAACCAAATCCCTCCTCTCTCTCTCTCTCTCTCTCTCTCTCTCTCTCTCTCTCTCTCTCTCCATCCACCCAAAACAAAACTATTGTCCCCAACTTCCCCAATTGCCCCTCTGCAGGCTAGGAAACCCTCCACCTCCCTTCCATCAAGGGGGAAGACTCGTAGCCAGCTTCTGCTCCCGGAGGCCTTCCATTGGTCCAAGGCCTTAGGCGACCGCCTCGGTCGCCTAGAGCTCGGGTTGGCCCTGGGTGAAATAGGATGAGTGAATTATTGTTTAGATCTAAGAGCGGAAGGCTGGATGGGAACCTCCCAGCTCATGGCTTCGGCTGTTCGGTTTCTACCATTCTCTACTCTCCAATTGGAATAGTGTCTTCATCGCCTTCATACTTGTTGAAATCAAGATAGGATAAGATAGGTTTATTTATTTATTTTATATTTTCTTACACTCTTCCTCACATGTGGGCCGGACTTCTCTGATACCAAGTTAAAATCACTATTTATTCTAAAAACTCAAGTTAATAGGATGAAGTAGATTTATTTATATATTTTATATTTTCTAAATGCATGAAATTCAACTTCAATAGTTTAATGACGACCCTAAGTAGTTCCCTTTCATTAAAATATTATATATTTCTTGTTTCCCAAAAACTGGAATCCAGTTCAGAGAGATAGGGACCAAAAGAGTATAGGCTGTTATATATTATTTGTTCAGTTCAAGAAATGCGTTCAGATTACTTTTTTTTATCAATTAGGTTGATTAATATAAGATTTGTGCTTGTATTATTTTATAGGTCGAATGGTGAAAAAGAGTGCCATTTTTTTTATTATTTTTTGGTACAAGGTGGGAGAGCACATTTGGTACGTCGAGGTAGATGACCGCCGATCCTGATGGGCGACGTTAGATGATATGGAGGCATGATGATTTCTAAAAATGAGAAAGCTTTTCTGAAAGATTCCTTTATGATTTGTGAGAGAAGAAAATGAAGGAGACCGGCTACAATGGTTGTATACTGCTGCTGCTTCATTGCATCTGCAGGCTTTTGAGAGTGTGTAGTTCCTATCAGACCACCTAAAGAGGCAAATGATGCTACAGACTGGATCAAAGATTTTTTTTTGGACAAACCACGTGCCCATGCTTGAGCCATTGTGTGATATCTTTTTTCTAATTTTGTTGATCGTATTCACACTTGTTGCGTTTGAGCTGCCGTTATAAAAAAAAAAAAAAAAACAAATGAGACCAGGGTAAATTATTATATCAAAAATATATGACTTGAAAAAGGAACAAAATAAATGATGAGATGGAAAATAAAATATATTAAAAATATGAATATTTTAGATATACTTGGAAAATATTTGACCGTGCTACCCGGCACAGTTGGAAAAGCCATCAAAGGATGTTCATGGTTTTGAGCCCCGCACCCATGACTTTTGGCTAGATTTTCCATCCTAGTTCTACTACCCTGGGAGCTACTCAATTGCTACCGTAACAATATTGCTTCATTGGGCAAGGTTGTCAATACAACTGATTTGCGGGTTGCTAAATTGCTACGTTTTTTTTTTTTTTTGGGTACATTCTATATAGCGTCTTAAAAAATAACAAATTGCTCCACGTTTAATAGCGTTGGAGATCGCGTAGGCAGGAAGGGATTGTCTTTCACATAAAACGGTTTACTTTTCTTTACATGAATCATCATTGGATTGCGCAATAGTGCCTTCAAACCTGTGTAGGTAGATGAAAAGAGTTTCGAGACCTATCATCTTTTTCGTGCCAAAGATAGAATCCGAATCCATGGATGGTTGGAAAGACCTTTTTTTATTTTTATTTTTTGTGGTAGAACCGCGTAGTCTCTAGTCAGACTTTGATCCTAGACTAATAGTGAATAAACTCGGCTGCCTTTGAAGACTTTGACGCTAGACTAATAGTGAATAAGACAAATGACTTAAGATACGGAAAATATGAGTCCTTGGGACGTGCATATATCTTTTTTTCTTTTGCTCAATATGTCTATCATTATTGCTCATGTTACAGTTAAATTTTGTGGAAGCTCTGCCGTTGCATTTGGTTTCCCAATAGAGAAGATTTTTTTTTTTTTTTTGGTGTGTTAAGAAAAAGAGAAGATACTAACTCGTTGGAGCAGTCAAAACTTCGACTAAAGTTCTCTATCGACCTCGTTGGCATGTTTACCTCCTTCAATAATGCCCTTGTTTTCCTCCCTAGCTCATCTTCTCAGCAGCTGCTGGGCCCGCCCAACATGACCGATTCAAAATGCAGAAACTATCTGAATGATATAGCTCTCCTCCCCATTAGGGCATCCTTCGCCCAACCAATTTATCAAGTATCAACAATGCCTTGTAGAATCCCCTCATCACCTCCTCCCCTCCTCATCTTCCTCCTCTTCCTCCTATCCCTCCTTATCTCCACCAACGCGTACCCTGGGAACAACCCCCCGACCGGACTCTGTCCGAACTCGACCTGCGGCAAACAGGATATCGCTTACCCATTCTGGCTAGCTCCAAATCTATCCACCATCCCTTCCACCTACTGTGGGTACCCAGGATTTATGCTGATATGCCAAGATGACACCCCAATCCTTTCTCTCGGCCACAACAATTATACCGTGACCGACATCGATTACCACAACCAAACCATCTCCCTTGCCGACACGGATGTCCTCGCCGCCGGAACCTGCCCCAGGCCCCGGCACAACCTCACCCTCATCAACAAGTTCAACTACACCACCTCGGACACCTTCTTCCTGAGCTACACCCCCAACCTGAACTACACCCCCAACCTGAACTACACCTCCCTGGACACCGACCTCACCTTCTTTCTCGACTGCCCCGACGGTCCACCGGACCGCCGAATAACCTGCCTTTCCGGAAGCAGCAGTAACCGGTCTTACATCATCACCGACGATGATTTGTCGGCCATCAACGAATACGATTTGGTGCTGCAGTGCCAAGATATTGTGGTCGTGCCGGTCCTCTCTCAGGAGGTGAACAGGGGAAACTTGAGCGCTTTGTCTAGTGACTTTGGAGGGGTGTTGAAAAAAGGCTTCCAGCTGGGCTGGTCAGACGAGACATTGGAAGAGTGCTATCGCTGCGAGCTCTCCGGCGGGCTCTGCGGGTACCAGACAACCCAGACGAGTTTGTCCCTCGCCTGCTTCTGCTCCAACGGAGTGACCGACCGCCTTTGCGGTATGTTGTCGATCGTTTTACCCCCCTTTTTTTGTTATTGCTGCTGTCTTCCCTTTTTTTTTCTTTTTGTCTTGTTCCTTGGTGGATTTGGTCAATTTTAGACCAATGGCCGGCTGGAAGCCGGAACGCGAACGTATGCTGACCTCTAAGCCAATATTCATTTTGGAAGTCACCACTAGCGACTACTCCAGAATTAAGAGCATATTAGCATAGCATCATCACACAAAATAGTTTGTTCCACACCGTAGATTCATTTTTTTATTGGGTAAATTCGAATTCATTAAACAACTCTAGAGTAGATACATCTATAAGAATCTGAAAATAAAATATCTAACAATTAAGAAAGAAAATCGGTCACAAACATCCATAATACAATTCCTGTATGAACAGAAACGTATGTTCCTATCCAATCCTGCACCCATTCTTAAACAATCCTGCATCAAAAGGATGACCGTAGAAATTCCACTAAAGTTTTGACATCATTTTACTTAAAATAGAAATTCCACTTCTAAATGTAAAAGACAATGCAATGATAATCGAAAAAGAGTAGACACCAACATCATACTTCCAGTGGATATCATTGAAAGATCTAGGGACTTCACTTCTTTGTATTTGTGTCCCTACTAATTCTAGCAATATTGTATGGTTTCTCATTCCTTCTTTTTAGTTTTGTCTAAAAGCACAATTCTGTATGCACGTCTCTGTTCATGAAAAATGCTTGTTTTGACAGAATATTTATAGAATAACAGACGATGTAATTGTATATTTTTTTTTAATCAAGAGGGTTGAGTTCTAACAGTTGGAGGTAATTGTTTTCTGATGCTGCAGGAACTCACGATTCGAAGAAGACGGGAATCATGATAGGTAACCAACATACCTCTAAACCTACCATTTTAAGGCTTTCGTCTTCTTCCGTTCCATTAAACAATATTTTTTCTGGTTTGTTTATTCATGATACTCAATGAAGTAAATGAAGCATTATCCAAAGTACCGATTGGAAAATTATCTACCTAATACTCTTTGGATAGCCTAGCAATAATCCACCCTCCCCTCATACTAGGGCTTGCCATCTTGCCTGGTTCCATGAGTCTATATATTATGAGTGCTCTATGGTTGTGTCAATTGATTATAATAGCCTTATGTCGATAAATTATAAGTTCCCTATGTCTCCCTTGTAGCATTACTCTGAGTTTCAAAAACCTAACCAAGTCATCTTTATTTATTTCACTTAAGTCAACCTTGCCAATCCACTTGTAAACTGAACTCAACTCCCAATTATAGGACTGCAAGACAAATAGCTCTAGGCACTTTAAATTCCTTTAATCCCTTCATGGAACCTTATTCCATATTTCCTGGGTTTGCCACCTTATTCATTACGATAATTGCATCAAGATTTCAATGGCGTAACTCAACTTTAAGAGAGCCCAAGCCTCCTGACATCATGTTAAACCCCTAGGAGCTTTTTCCTTATGGCCGTGCTACATAATTTATGGCCAAGAAATGAGTGATAAAAAATCCAAGAAAAGAGTTATGGGTCGTCATATTGGAAATGATAAGGACCTTCAGATTAAATTGTATAGTTTAAAAAGATTTTGGCTTAAACACAACTAGAAAACTATAGCCATACTCTGCTCGAAATTATTGGCAATTTGCCAAGTGGTGAAAAGCTATAGTTAAGAGTTATAGCATACATAAGTATGAGAGGTATACCAAACGGGAAATAGTGGACCAAAGGTGTGAAAAATCAAATGTAAAGTAGTGATAATTAGTTAATCACTTTAAAAGCAAGCGCGTGATGGAAAATCTTAATATCAAAATCTCAATCATTGGATGCTTTTTTTCTCAAGATTATAGCCTTGAGTTCTCATAAAATTTTATAGATGTGAAATGATATGTTTAATGTTGCTTGTGTTTATATGCAAATTATGAGATTAATGCTAAAGTTTTGAAGTAATGTATGAAATACTTCCATAGAACATTCAAATGGCAGTTATGCATTTTCTCCTTCGCAGGTGCCATTACTGCCGCAACAGGATTATCTTTGGGGTTCTTATTGCTTTTAGTCTATCTTCTTCGTTACAGAAAGTCTCACTCAAAGAATACGCAAAGTGTTGAAGAATTGCTACATAAATATGGATCTTTGGTGCCAAAAAGGTACAAGTATTCAGAAATTAAGAGGATGACCAAATCCTTTAGTCACAAGTTAGGGCAAGGTGGTTATGGTAATGTGTTCAAGGGTAATCTCTGTGATGGCCGTCTGGTAGCTGTGAAAGTCTTAGGTGAGTCCAAAGGTAATGGCGAGGAATTTATCAATGAGGTAGTTAGCATTGGCAGAACTTCCCATGTAAACATCGTTTGTCTGCTAGGCTTCTGTTTGAAGGGGTCGAAGAGAGCTCTTGTCTATGAATTCATGCCAAATGGATCACTCGAGAAATTTATATACACGGAGATACCAGATGCAAAGATTAAACTTGGTTGGGAAAAATTATATGAGATTGCCGTCGGTATTGCTCGAGGACTAGAGTACTTGCATCGTGGGTGCAGCACACGCATAGTACATTTTGATATCAAGCCCCACAACATCCTACTAGACCAAGATTTTTGTCCCAAGATTTCTGATTTTGGGTTGGCAAAACTATGCCCTCCGAAAGAGAGCATCATTTCAGTAGTCGGTGCGAGGGGAACGGTTGGGTACATTGCCCCTGAAGTCTTCTCTAGAAATTTTGGAGTTGTTTCTAGCAAATCTGATGTTTACAGTTATGGAATGATGGTGCTAGAAATGGTCGGTGGACGTAAAAATATAGATGCAAGAGCAAAGAATACTAGTGAAATTTATTTTCCACACTGGGTTTATGACCATCTCGATCATTATGATACCCTAAAAGCTTGTGGAGTGACTAATGAGACCGAAGAGATTGCCAAAAAGATGATAATAGTTGGGTTGTGGTGCATACAAATGCTGCCTGCAGATCGACCATCAATAAGTAGAGTAGTGAATATGTTGGAAGGAAGTATCAGTGACTTGCAAATGCCACCAAGACCATAGTTCATTTTCATATTAAAATCATCAATGATTCTAATGATTCATCGGCCTACATTCCTTATGGTGCAAAACTCATTGTATTTTTCAGCTTTGTTAAATAATAATCTCTAAGCTCATATTCTAGCTGCCATGAAATAACATATCTAGTTTCATTTATTTTGCTGCTTCTATTGTTGCAATAAGTATATATTATATTATATTATATTATATATGGATCTTAATAATGCTTTTTGAAACGTTGAGTTTGGAAGAATATAGCAAGAAAAAATCGATTTGGTTTTAGGGCTGAAAACTGATCATATATGGATCAGACATCATTATATTCATATCTATACCCATTTTTTATTTAACAGATATAGATAATGATGAGGATATCAATTGGATTCTAAAATTCATACCTTATTTGCTTTTAAATGAATATAGATGCAAATCAAATAATGATATAGATATAAATGTAGATATAAGTTAGATAGTTAAACTTTATGAACCAACAAATTAAAAATTTCATTATATCAAAGGTAATTAAGTTAAAAAAATATTTATATCGTCGCTTATTTTTCATTTATAGAAATTGTACCAGATTTAATAGGACTGCAAACAGAACTGAATATTTGTAAAATGATTGAGGTACCTACCTACCATGTGCACATCTGCTTTTCATTGAGACAGATATGGATATGGATATGGATAGTAGAACACTCAAATTGCATCAATGTTCATTAGATTCGTATGTAGAAATAAATATAGACAGATATTATCTGCTACAATTTTGCTTCTATTTGGTTTGCTACCACCTTGAATAATGTGAATTATAGGTCAGGGCATGTGCTGCATATAAGAGCTATAATGGGTGTTTGCATTGTGTTCTCACATATAGACCTATCTTTGATCTTTTCATTCATTCATTCATTCATTCATTCACTCATTCATTCATTTTGAGGCCCATCCATTCTTTTTAAGGTTCATCCATTCATTCAATTCATTCTTCCATTCATTCATTTTGAGGCTAGAAGGGGGTCCCATCATGATCTATGACTCGGAACCTAGGATTTTTACCAAGAGGGGACTCCAACCCATATTTAGTGGTGAAATATTGAGGGATAACACCACTCAAGACTCGGACCATGGACCCTCCATTTGAAACGGAGAGGTATATATGGTCAGTGAGCTATTGCTGCGTTCATCCGTTTGGTGATATTCAAAGTTTGCTTTGCTGGATGGCTCCTTTTTGTCTCCCTTAGCATCAAAAAAGGAAATGTTTTTTATCTACCTTGTATTTTCTATGGGATCCTCCTACAAAGAAAAGAAAAGAAAAGAAAAAAGATGCTCTGCATTAACTTACTTTCTTTGCCTTCTTTTGCTGTCCAATTCAGATTGGACTCATTATTGGATTGACTCTCATGTTCTACAGTTTTTCTTTGAATATAAATAGAGAAAAAGAACGAATAGAGAAAATATCAGGAAATGAAAAGTTCAACCCGATCAACTGCGTGATTGATCTATCTCCCATAAATTAGGGAAATCTTCCAATATGAATTACTGCCCGCATCTAATCTACCATGAAAGTCCACTTGCAATTTCCATTCTTCCCACTGCTAGAACTAGAATGAATCTAGTTACTCACAAAGCAAAATCACTTGGACCAAAAATAAGGCTGAGGCAATTATAGATAATAGTAGCAAACAGCGAGCATTAGATTCAATTTATAAGAGTTTTTTCCCCCTTTTCAATATACGTGACTCCAATTATTTTCTTCTTCATTTCATTGCGATTTACCTAGGAAAATTATGTTAGTGGGGAACAGGCAAGCATAGCAATACTAAAGTGCAACAAATGCACTTTTAAGTTTGTAATATGAAGTTTACAGTTTGGAGTTAATTCAGCTGCAGGAAAAGATTATGCATGAGCAGGACATACCCTACGTAAAGATAAAATTCTTCCAGTTTTTCTATTTCAGTTCTCTCTCGACACGCTTTCGTCTCTCTCGTTGGCCAAGGGAGTTTCCCGCTACATGCAGAGGAGAGGATGAGAGCAAGAAGAGAGACTCCATTTTCTAAGAATTGTTAAAGAGTACGATTTACATAAGCCCTGGTAATGGTATAACTATGGTGCATTGACTTAGGGTGAAATATTTATTAGGAGTGAAATCCCCCGACTGAGAACCGCTCCTTTAGTTGCTTTGAAGATACACTTTAGAACTACATCCTATGCCTTATCAGCAACGTAAGTGGTCTTGCACCTTCACCAACGTAATAACCTTGCAAAAACTAGGTTGACATCATTTGGTAAAATTTCAATTGCAAATTGATACCTAAACCCAAATAGTCTGTAATATAATAAACTCAAAACTAAATATATCCCACAAGATGGGAATGGAAGATATTGGTACCGGAAACTAAGATGCATTTGCTGAATATGACAACATTGGAGAGAGTAGGTAAAAGCTTCGGGATTTCGGTCTATTCTATATCCACCACATATGTGAGGATCTATATGTACATATATTTATTTCCATATCGGCTATGCAATAAGTAGATCCTGAATACTTATACGGGACCAAGAAATCTAAATAATACCTTATGACTTGTCTTTTTACGTAAGATCCTGGGTTATTACAAATGATATTAGAGTGGATCCAGCCGGTAGCTTCTGTGAACTAAAGAATGCTGCAACATGGATTTAGATGGAAATTATGGTATTTATGATTGGATTTGAATGGATTTTGGATATTTATCTTAATAAAAACTTCAGAGCTTAAATAGTGGAGTATGTCAAGATCTGCGTGTACGTGTGTTTAATCCCACATTAGCTATACAATAGGTAGCTCCTAAGTACTTATATAAGGTCAAAAAATCCAAATGATATTTTTTGGCTAATATTTTTGAAAGGGGTCTTAGGTTGTTGCAATATAAGGCATAATATGAGTATCTTTTCTGCTAGCTTATTGAGCTTCTTCAGAAGCTTCTCTATTTCAGGCATATGTAGCCGTCGTCGAAAGAGCTGAAAAAGTCGTCTCCTACCTTTGTTCCCACCACTAAATGCTGGCGTCTGGCGGTGGTGGTGGAGGAGGAGGATGAGGAGGTCAAAGCCAATCCACGGGCTTCCTTAGCTCCATCTTACGCCGCCAAGGGAAATCAATGAATAGGATCTTGATCCTACACGTGGAGATAAACCCGCCGTCCACACGGGCTAAAAGCCAGTCGTCCCACGAGACTTTTATGCAGATTTACATACGCATAGATAAGCTATGCGTACTCTTTTTTTTAATGAGTTTGCATATGCGCGCGCATCCGTGTAGGACCTCAGACAAAGATGTCCGCATAGTATTTCAATGCGGATTATTTCCTCATAGACATTCTATGCGCTCCATGCGCGGAATCTCCGCTCCCTATGACAATTGTTTCTCGTGGTCGCTGACAGATATTGGCATGTTTTTTTTTTATATATACGGATATTGTTCCGCATTTTAAAAAAAGATTATGTTCTCATTGAACTCAGGCGCGTTCTTCCGCATACATACATATATGCAGATATTCTTTTCCGCACAAATATTTTCATGAGTATGTCCGCATATCTTCACCTGAAACATTAAACATATCTGCCTATCCACATGTCTTCTCGGTCAAAAACGCCTGAGCTCCGAGCTCTTCGTCCGCCGCCGCTTCTCTGCTCACAAGAAATCGCCGTCGATTTGGCCGTTCAAATGGATTACCTACTCGCAAGTAGAGGCGGTCGAGACGGCTCCGGTTTTGAGGAGAGAGGCCCTCAATTCGTCGCCATATATTCGACTAGAAGAAGACAAAGGAGATCGAACTGAAGGAGGACGAAGAGGAAGGAAGAACGCGAAGGAAACGGCGTGCCATCGTCTCTTAAGGGGCTTTGTGTAAATGTGTCCGTCTTAATGGGTTCAGAGGGGGCGGTTCAAGGATTCCAATGGGCCCATATCTGTTTGAGTCACAAACACGCAAATGCACAGCGCCTGCGCACGCGTGCACATGCGCGTCGCACACTAAAATAAAGATTATGCTTTCACAGAATTTTTCATTGGGTGCAGGGACTCTTATTTAATATAGTTATTTATCAAAATATAACTATATAATATCATTAATAAGAAGCTTAATAATTTATTAAATGATATTAAATAAAAATATTTTATTAGTACTACTAGATTAATACAGAAATTAGTATTATTATTAATAACCATATTTACTTAATATATGCTGAAATTAAATGAAAAATATTTTTACTATTATCATATCATGCCCATATTTTTTGTGGGTTATTAGATTATAGTAATGTTTTATTAATTTTTATTTTATTTTTATGATCATGAACTTAAATTAAAAGTGAAAGTATAGTCCCTACTAATCTAGTTATATTGCATTTAAATATGTTCTAAAATTAATCCTATTGCTGCTAGATTCCGAGCTGAGATTGGTATCCACGTGTTGTGTGCTGAGATCGATAAGAACCAAAGTGAGCTGAGATCGGATGAGACTGAAGTAAAGTGGGACTGGTTGTAACCGAGGTCAACCTGCAAAGAAGTCTGCTTGCCGAAAAGTTTCCGGCAGGAGACTCTTCGATGTTTAAGTCAAAAATCTAGAGCAACACTAGAAGAAAGAAAATATGCTGAAATGTCTGTGATAGCTTACCTGAGAATCCCCGAGTCATTCCTATATATAAGGTAAGATAAGTGTTCATTACTTGATTTGGCGTAACGTGCCATAACTGCATAATGATGGTTGGTTGCGCATTAATGACATAGTAACTACTCCATGCGAGTAGCACGCGGTGACAATTGCGCTGATCATGTGTTAATTGCAGCTCTGGTGTAACTATTAATTTTTATTGCATCGAGCAGAATAGCACCTCGGTCTACATTGAAATCATTCACATCGATTACGGCCGAGGTTAAAGAGGTCGTCGGTCTAGCACAAAGTCAAGATGTCCAATATTCTCCTAATCAAATACTTTTCTATTTCTTTTATACATAGATTGGATTATGATCTTATTATTTTATAGTAATATACTATTTTACTATATCTATATATTATTAGAATTTTATATAACACTAGTATAATATAATATTAATATTAAATTTTATTTTTAAAAATAACCTGGCTTTTAAAAATATTGTACTTATACACCATATGGGTTATATGCCAGTAAAGTCCTAGAGTTTTGAATCTGATCAAGGTCATATTCTTCTACCAAATCAGGCCAAGATGGAACAATAGCTTTTTTTTTTCAAGTTTCAAGGAAGGGCCTAGAGAGAGAGAGAGAGAGAGTTGTTTTCTAGGTTCAGGTGGAATGAAGCTTTGGGGCCCCGAAAACTATTGCAAACCCTAGTGTTTTAGGACTGTTTAGCCATCGAGCAGAGCATCAGGCATAGGCTGGAGGGGTGGTAAGCGAGTGCTTTATCAATGATAGGGAGGATCACCCTTGTCAGATCGGTTATTAGCTCGATTCTAGTTTACAACACCATTGTGTAGATGGCATCTTTGAGGTCTCTGGAGTAGATGTTCCGAAGTTTTATTTGGGGGAGGCGAGGAGGGGGAGGGTGTTGCACTCACCTCCTTGCTTATGTGATCTATGAGTCGACTAGGTGGGGAGGTTTGGGTGTTCATTCTCTGATAACCAGGAGAGATATTATGCAACCAAACATGTGGCTAGGTATCTTTTGGAACCTGAGAGCCTATGGTGTATACTAATGAGGGCAAAGTATGGAGAGCGGGTGGCCGGATCGGTCCTTCACACTGGACGTCGTTGTTCTTTCATTTGGCAAGAAATCTGCGCTTGTGCTCCGATGATGCTCTATGGATCAGATGCGCCATTGGGGATAGTCGAGCTGTTGGCATGCTAGAGGATTATTGGGTGTTGGAGCTGCCTCTCGATCGATGGCCCACCATGTTTGACCCAGAGTGCCTAGCAAGAAGAAGGGTATGTGATTTGCTCGCACCTAGGGAGAGAAGATGAGATGTAGATCATGTTCGTAGAACTTTTGGGGAGCAACTGGCGAAGAGGATATTGGCCTTACCAGTTTCTACTGGGGAGACAATAGACAGAAGGGTGTAGAGTGTGACTGGAGGGACGAGGGTGGGTGCTCGAAACCTACAGGCCCTAGTCAGTGAGGGGTCAACTTAATGGATGGAGGGAGGGTGCAGAGTTGAGAGCTGCATGGGAGGGCATTTTTTTTTCTAGATTGGTTCTAGGGGCGAACTGTATCCATCTTGAAGGTGACGCAACCCTGGTGATCAACTGGAATCAGGAGAGTGTTGACAGGCACGTACAAGCGTTTGGATAGGCATCCGCTCCTATGGGATATACAAGAGGTTGTAGGAGGGCTTACAGCTTTCCGAGCTATCTATATTTATCGGAAGGCGAACAGTGCGACTGACTAGATTGCCTCCTATGTGGCGCACCATTCAGGAGAATTTTACTAGGAGAGTCCGGAGTGTGCTCCCCCACCCCTTCTCGGCTACTTCTTTTTGACTCTTTTGGGTGTACTCATGCGCGCATGGTGTGAGTTGTCGCTATATATATATATATATATATATATATATATATATATATATATATATATATATATATATATATATATATATATATATATATGACCGTGTTACCTAGTACAGTTGGAAAAGCTATCAAAGGATGTTTTTGGTTGTGCCCCGCGCCCATGACTTTTGTCTAGATTTTCTATCCTAGTTCTATTGCCCTGGGAGCTACTAAATTGCTACCGTAACATTATTGCTTCAATGGGCAAGGTTGTCAATACAACTGATTTGTGGGTTGCTAAATTGTTACTGGAACAATATTGCTGCATAGCATCTTAAAAAATAACAAATTGCTTTAAAAAAATAACAAATTGATCCACGTTTACTAGCGTCGTAGATCTCATAGGCAGGCAGAGATTGTGTCTTTCACACGAAATGATTTATTTTTCTTTGCACGTATCCATCATTGGACTACGCAATGGCGCCTTCAAGATCTGTGCAGTAGATGAAAAGAGTTTGGAGATCTATCATCTTTTGCGTGAGAAAGGTAAAATCTTTATCTATGGGCAGTGGGGAAGACTTTTTTTTATTTTTCTGGTAAGACGGACAAGTCAACATACTTAGGAGTACATCCATTAAAATTAAAAAATAAAATATTACGGGAAGAAGAATGAATCGTCTCGTAGTCAGCCCACAAAAGTCTATCAAAATATTCTGCCATATAGATGCAATTCATTCCGCCGCCGTGTCTCGTGAGAAATATAGGTGGCATGAAAAGCATGGTCAATAAGCTCGGCGGCCTCCGGAGACTTTGATGCTAGACTAATAGTGAATAAGACAAATGACTCACTCAGCGGCATACTTATGATATGGAAAATATGAGCCCTTGGGACGAGCATATATCTTTTTTCTTTTGCTCGATATGTCTATCATTATTGCTCATGTTAAATCTTGTGGAAGCTCTGTACGTGGTTACATTTGGTTTCCCAACAGAGAAGATTTTTTTTTTTTTTTTTTGTTAAAAAAAAGAGAAGATACTAACTCGTTGGAGCAGTCAAAACTTCGACTAAAGTTCTCTATCGACCTCGGCGGCATGTTTTCCTCCCTCCCTAGCTCTGGTTTTCCTCCCTAGCCCATCTTCTCAGGAGCTTTAGGGAAAGCCTGCCCAGCATGACCGATTCAAAACGCAGAAACTATATATCTGAATGATATAGCTCTCCTCCCCATTAAGGCATCCTTCGCCCAACCCATTTATCAAGCATCAACCATGCCTTGTAGAATCCCCTCATCACCTCCTCCCCTCCTCATCTTCCTCCTCTTCCTCCTATCCCTCCACATCACCCCCAATGCTTACCCTGGGAACAAAACCCAGACCCAATTCTGTCCGAACTTGACCTGCGGCAAACAGGTTATCGCTTACCCATTCTGGGTAGCTCAGAATCTATCCACCAACCCTTCCACCTACTGTGGGTACCCGGGATTTGTGCTGATTTGCCAAGATGACACCCCAATCCTTTCTCTCGGCTTCAACAATTATACCGTGACCGACATCGATTACCACAACCAAACCATCTCCCTTGCCGACACGGATGTCCTCGCCGCCGGAACCTGCCCGAGGCCCCGGCACAACCTCACCCTCATGGATCCCTTTTTCCTGAACTACACCTCCTTGGACACTAGCGCCACCCTCATGAACCCCTTCTTCCTGAACTACACCTCCTACCTGAACTACACCTCCTTGGACACCAACCTCACCTTCTTTCTCGACTGCTCCGACGGTCCACCGGACCACCGAATAACCTGCCTTTCCGGAAGCAGCGGTAACTCGTCTTACATCTTCACCGACGATGATTTGTCGGTCATCAACGAATACGATTTGGTCCGGCAGTGCCAAGATATTGTGGTGGCGCCGGTCCTCTCTCAGGAGGCGAACGGGGGAAACTTGAGCGCTTTGTCTAGTGACTTTGGAGGGGTGTTGAAGAAAGGCTTCCAGCTGGGCTGGTCTAACGAGATCTCGGAAAAGTGCGATCGCTGCGAGCTCTCTGGCGGGCGCTGCGGGTACCGGACAACCAACACGAGTTTGTCCCTCGCCTGCTTTTGCTCCAACGTAGTGACCGACGGCCATTGCGGTATGTTGTCGATCTTTTTACCACCCTTTTCTTGTTATTACTGCTGCCTTCCATTTCTTTTTTTGCCTTGTTTCTTGGTGCATTTGGTGAAATTTAGACCAATGGCCGGCTGAGAGCCGGAACGTAAGGCTGACCTCTAAGCCTGGAGGAGAGAATCGGGATGATACTATGGTTTTCGCTTTAAATGGGTTAAATTTTAAGTCAAAAGTTGGAGCCTGAGAGACCGGTTCGGCGGAAAACGAGAGTTTTTTTCTATTTTGAAGGAACGACGGAAAACAAGGGAGTGTTGAACCGAATATAATAGTAGTGGGTGGAGAAACTTCAAGCCTGATGTCTCACAAAAGCCTGGATTGGGCGAAATAAGATGAGATAGGGCGGGTTCACGGTGTGTCCGGTCCTGTGGCTGGTTCACCGCTGGAAACAGGGGGTGATTTGTTCCCCTGGCCAGATGAAGAATAGGATTCCATCCGCAAGGTTGCCTATAAAAGGTCCAGAGTTACAGTAAATACTTTTCTGACCGCGTCAACATGGAATGATCGAGGTTCTTCGGTCACCACTAGCCACTAGTCCAAAATTAAGAGCATATTAGCATAGCATCATCACACAAAATAGTTTATTCCACATCATCGACTCTCTTTTTTTTTTGGGTAAATTTGAATTCATTAAACCACTCTAGAGTGGATACATCTGTAACAATCCGAAAATAAAACATCTAACAATTAAAAAGAAAAATCAGTCACAAACATCCATAATACCGTTTCGGTATGAACAGGAACAAATGTTGCCATCCAATCCACTGACTACTAGCTTCTCTAAAAGCATATTTAGCTTTAAAAGATTGAAGAGGTGTACCCATTCTTAAACAATCCTGCTTCAAAAGGATGACCGTAGAATTCTAAAGATGTGGAATCCATCAACCACTTTATAACTATCAAAGAATCTACCTCCAATATAATGCTTTCTAGGGATGAAGGGAACTTGAGCTTGAGGATTTATATTGAACATGTTCCCGTCTCGAAGGCATTGAAGGAAGTGGGGTGTCATCTTGAGCTGAGCTTGTCATAATGATAGCACACCGGCATTTTTCGTCGGAGATCAGCTTACACTACATGAGAGTCTGTAATTGCGCCCATGTTTTTGGATTCTGAGATGATCAGCTGGAACTATGTGGAGCATTTGAAGCCTGGTTTCTGGTTGGACTGGACCGCAGAGGATTGCGCAGAGTGCAGAACAAGCGGTGGCCAATGTGGACACAATAACAACATGAAGAGTTTCATGTGTTAATCTGCCGTGACAGATCCCATCTGAGAAGTTGCAGTGAGTCCGCACCTCACCTAAAGGATTTCACGTAGGGATTCTGACAAGATAGATGTTACTTTATAGTTCCTTTGTTCTCTGCTGATAAAATCTTTGCATGCGAATTTGAACATTTTGAAGCATAAGATGTAGCATGGTTTAGTTTATAAAGTTGATGCATGTGGTCAATTAATGACTGGTTCCTCTTAGGTATCTGCAAATATAATTACAAGATGCCAACTTTTTGTGTATCTTCCCTGATCAATCCCAATTGGGAAGTTGCCGTTTATTAGACTACGTTCTGTTCGGTTCAGCTGTAAGAATTTCATAGAGATTGATGGAAATATAAATTAGTTAATTGATTTCAGAGTATTTCCAAGGATGCTGATTGGTTTCGGTTGATCAATTGATACCTTTATATGTTGCATGACAGTTTTCAAGCCTAGGAAGCATGCCCTTGATCAACACTAAAACCTCTCTGCTTCTAGCATCTTCAATCTTATAAGCATAGCAAGCATTCACCGTCAAACACTTAATCTTCATGGCTTGGTCCTCTTGGTCATACATAGTTCCTCTTTAGTGTTTGTGTCTATATATGTTTCTGTGTGGAGTGTGCATGCTTTTCAAAAGAATAATAAAAATGAGAGTGTCTAGACGATATCGTGTCTACAGAAGATTTCTTTTTCCTTCTTCCCTACTTCCTCTATCCAACTTTCACTCTTGTCCTACAACATGGTGTCCTGTGGAGATCTAATCTGTGACATCAGTTGACCTTTCTTCAAAAACAAAACAGCTGCATAAGTTTCTTTGCACCAAGTATATCAATTTGACACCTCTGATCAAAATTTCATTGGGCTAGGTTGCTTGTACCTTCCAAAAAGCATCTCATTCCCTATGTAAGAAAATATAAAATATATAAATAAATCTACCTCATCCTATCAACTTAAGTTTTTGAGACAAATGGTGATTTCAACATAATATCAGAACAGAGGTCCTGAGTTTGAACCCTGTCTCCGCACACTTTAACCCCATTATTAAAAATTTCACATATTGGACTCACTCATTGAAGAAAAGTCTGGCCCATATGTGAGGGAGAGTGTAAGAAAATATAAAATATATAAATAAATCTACTTCATCCTATTAACTTAAGTTTTTGGAACAAGTGGTGATTTCAACACTCTGAAAAAGGCCATTCATCATTCACAACTTTAATTTCTTTTGCTCTTTAAGATAATTTTATTCTCCTATACAATTCGAGAGCCTCTATCCCTCGATCCATCAAGGGTGACCAGAAAGATAATGATTATTATCAGAAATATCTTTCATGAGATTAATGGTTCTACTCTTTTCAATGATTGAAATCTCTTATTTAGATATTACATACTGTTGCTGGAAATTGGACCCGGGGGCGGCCGCGAACCGAGGAGGAGGAGCTCCGGCGAACACTGGCGGACGGCGATCCGTCGGCGAGCGGCGTCCTCCGGAGGACCTGCAAGAAGCCGGTGGCCGGGCTTTTCCGGCGCCGGCCCTCCGATGCCTAAGTCAGAGGGGGGCTTAATTTTGGAGAAGAGAGAGGGACTGTATGTGAAGTCCGAAAAATCCCCTTGGGAGGAAGAAGCCCCCTCTTTTTAGAGGGAGAAGCTCCCCTTTTATAGGGAGAGTGGCAGGGTTACCTGTGATGTGACTGGCGAATTAATGGGTTACCGTCACGATTGGACGTGGGCGTGGAAGTAATGAGTTGCCGTGGATGGCCCGTTTCCATCATGGGGGGAGATGGCGTGCAGCCAGAGCTTGCTTGAGGCGCGCAGTGCAGTACATTCTTGGGAATGATGAGGCGTTGACAGTCATAGCAGAGTATGGTTCCTGATTAATATGTCGTGGCGTGGCCGGCAAGTAAAACATGGTGCGGTAAGGCTGCTGCAGGGCATGGCCGCAGCATATAGACGACGAGGTCGGCCTTCTGAGGTCAGCTCAGCCTTCTGGTCTCATCCTGCTGGTCTTAGCCTTCTGTGCTCGGCCTCCTGAGCTCGGCCTTCTGTGCTCGGCCTTCTGGGCTCGGCCTGCTGTGCTCGGCCTTCTGTGCTCGGCCTTCTGTGCTCGGCCTGCTGTGCTCGGCCTTCTGTGCTCGGCCTCCTGAGCTTGGCCTTCTGGTCTCGGCCTGCTGTGCTCGGCCTGCTGTGCTCGGCCTTCTGTGCTCGGCCTGCTGTGCTCGGCCTTCTGTGCTCGGCCTTCTGGTCTCGGTCTGCTGTGCTCGGCTCGGCCTATGAGCTCGATCTTGCTGATGGATTTGGGTGCTATAATTGCATTTGTGGGGTGGTCCATTTTTCCACCAACACTACCCCCCGACTTCCGAGTTCGAGCTGCTTTTTGGCTCGGACGAAGGAAGTAGTCCAGTCGTCGATCATCCTGTAATATAGCCAAATATGTATAGAGATGTACGTGCCAAGTAGGGTGTACCTCTCATGCAGTTGGAGTTAAGTGCTCCAGGTTGACTCAGCGGCCTTCTTTGGCCTTGTCTGTTGGCGATCAAGCCGAGATCGAGCCGAGCTCGATTAGTCGACGGAGATCGAGCCGAGCTCGATTAGTCGACGGAGATCGAGCCGAGCTCGATAGTTGATGTAGCATGACGTTAATCCTTTAACTGGGGGATCCGAGCTTGGTCGGAAATCCGATCTTGGAGACATACGGGAGATGGACTTCATTCGTTGGCGATCGTGCGCCCTTATTCGGAGCGGGGCGACGTTGGAGATAGAGATACCCGTAGGTCGTTTTTTGGATTCTCTGACCTGAAAATAGATAAAATATTGAAATTATTTGAAGCCAAAGTGGCGTCCTGTATCTTTTGGAGATATTTTGATGGCTCTCGAGCTTCGAAGTCCCTCAGGACTTGGCTCAGCACCGGCCTTCTTTGGCTCGATTTTCTGGGAGGGGTGTTCTGCGCTCGGGCTTCTGAGCTCGGGCTTATGAGCTCAGCAGCCTTCTGGTCTCGGCCTTCTGAGCTCGGCCTGCATGAGCTCGGCCTGGATGAGACTGCTGCAGGTCGTGGCTGCAGCATGTGGATGACGAGCTCGGCCTTCTGAGCTCGGCTCGGCCTGCATGAGCTCGGCCTAGATGAGACTGCTGCAGGTCGTGGCTGCAGTATGTGGATGACAAGCTCGGCCTTCTGAGCTCGGCTCGGCCTGCATGAGCTCGGCCTGGATGAGACTGCTGCAGGTCGTGGCTGCAGCATATGGATGACAAGCTCGGCCTTCTGAGCTCGGCTCGGCCTGCATGAGCTTGGCCTGGATGAGCTCGGCAGCCCTCTGTGCACGGCCGGGGCTTCGGTGATGGCGACGCTCTGAAGGAGAGCAACGTCACGAGCGCCGTCGTAAGGACTTACACCCATGAGGAGGGAGTACATAACTCTCCTTCTCCAGACCTCAGCTTTTATTTCTCTTTCCTTCCAACTCGTTGATGTGAGACTTGGGCTACTACTTCTCACTAGTTGCCCCCACGTACGTCGTTGTAGCGGGAGCCATGCCTGATTCGAGATGGCTCGGGAGAAAGTTTCTTCCTCTGCTTAACATGAACCCGTGGAGGCGGCACAGGAGGAGCCTCCACTTGTTGCAGGCTTTGGGCTGCAATGGCTAGCGCTTGGACTTGCTGCACTAGCGCATCGAAGTGCTCGAGTTGGACTTGTGGAACTTGATCTACCGGAGATCTTGGTGGTGAATTCTGGACTGAGCATTTGGGACTTGGAGCATGATGCTGAGAGGCGTTAAAGACTCCTCTGCTCCTTAGTTTCATGGCCGCAACTCGGGCCATTCCTCTAGCGCCAACTGTTGCTGGAAATTGGACTCGGGGGCGGCCGCGAACCGAGGAGGAGGAGCTCCGGCGAACACTGGCGGACGGCGATCCGTCGGCGAGCGGCGTCCTCCGGGGGACCTGCAAGAAGCCGGTGGCCGGGCTTTTCCGGCGCCGGCCCTCCGATGCCTAAGTCAGAGGGGGGCTTAATTTTGGAGAAGAGAGAGGGACTGTATGTGAAGTCCGAAAAATCCCCTTGGGAGGAAGAAGCCCTCTCTTTTTAGAGGGAGAAGCTCTCCTTTTATAGGGAGAGTGGCAGGGTTACCTATGATGTGACTGGGCGAATTAATGGGTTACCGTCACGATTGGACGTGGGCGTGGAAGTAATGAGTTGCCGTGGATGGCCCGTTCCCATCATGGGAGGAGATGGCGTGCAGCCAGAGCTTGCTTGAGGCGCGCAGTGCAGTACATTCTTGGGAATGATGAGGCGTTGACAGTCATAGCAGAGTATGGTTCCTGATTAATATGTCGTGGCGTGGCCGTCAAGTAAAACATGGTGCGGTAAGGCTGCTGCAGGGCATGGCCGCAGCATATAGACGACGAGGTCGGCCTTCTGAGGTCAGCTCAGCCTTCTGGTCTCGTCCTGCTGGTCTTAGCCTTCTGTGCTCGGCCTCCTGAGCTCGGCCTTCTGTACTCGGCCTTCTGTGCTCGGCCTTCTGGTCTCGGCCTGCTGTGCTCGGCCTTCTATGCTCGGCCTGCTGTGCTCGGCCTCCTAAGCTCGGCCTTCTGTGCTCGGCCTTCTGGTCTCGGCCTGCTGTGCTCGGCCTGCTGTGCTCGGCCTTCTGTGCTCGGCCTTCTGGTCTCGGTCTGCTGTGCTCGGCTCGGCCTATGAGCTCGATCTTGCTGACGGATTTGGGTGCTATAATTGCATTTGTGGGGTGGTCCATTTTTCCACCAACACATATGTTGCTGGTGGTCCAAACCGAGAACGATTGGCACAGCGGTGTGAACGGGGTTCCCTTGGAGTTGGGTTGATTGCGCTCCACCTTCCACCGGGAAACCTGCAGGCAAGCCTCGCACCACCACTGGGGCAGTGGGGGCCCTCCGACGATCAAGTCAGAGGAGATTGAAGGAGAAGGAGAGATAGTAGTAACGGATAAGAGAATACTCTGGAAAACCTCCTTTTTCCCCCTCCCCCCCAGCCCCATATATATCAGGCTGGGGGGTTTTTCCGGGGATTCGTCATCGTGTGGCACGATGGGGCTGCCACTGACATGGCCGTTACAGGGCGTCGTGGGGCAGCGCTGGGTACGGCCCTGGCAGGGCATAGTGGAGCTCCGCTTCGTACGGCTGTCACAGGGGATCGTGGGGCAGCGCCGGATACGGCCGTTGCAGGGAGTAGTGGAGCAGAGGGCCGCGGCGTGCCTCAGAGGAACAGTCTGTTGTTGTCGAGAGATTGCCGACTCGGGTCGGATGACTGGATCAAGGGGCAGCCGACTCGGGGTCGGGCTGCGGAGCCGAAGATATCCGACTCGGGGTCGGATTGCTGGATCAAGGGGCAGCCGACTCGGGGTCGGGCTGCGGAGCCGAAGATATCCGACTCGGGGTCGGATTGCTGGATCAAGGGGCAGCCGACTCGGGGTCGGGCTGCGGAGCCGAAGATATCCGACTCGGGGTCGGATTGCTGGATCAAGAGACTGCCGTAGTCTTCCTGGGCGCGCGTGCCGGTCACGTGGGGCATGGTGGCTAAATTCCTCCGTAACAGTAGCCCTCCACTTCCGAGCCTGGAACCAGGAGGGGAACGGGTGAAGGGAGTGATGCTTCGAGATTACCACCATCCCTCGGAAAGGCGCGCGCGCTTCGAGCTCCCCGCCTCCTTTATGGTGTATAGCGGTTGTCGCTGATCTGGCAGTCTGCGGATTTCGGCGGACATCCTTCCTTAATGGCGTCGATTCGCCTTTGGGGCGCGAGCGATCCTTCGGCAGCCAGGCGTCCTCTGGCGTCACCGAGGCGTCACCCGCCCCTCCGCCTCCCTACCCCTTGCGGACGTGCCCGGCGTTCCCGACCCAGGGGTTCCTCCAAGCTGACCCTCTGTACCTTTCTTTGTCCTTTTCTTTGTATGTTGGCGTTTTGCCAAGTTGTATGGGTCTCGACCCTGAAACAATGAAAGTTAATGCAAATAGAGTGTTTCTTCATTTCACTTTCGTCCTTCCTCTTTTTAACTCTTGGTAGCGTCTCGCCGACTCCTAACTCTTGAAGTTCTTCCGGCGCTAGGCCGGGCATCCGAGGGTTAGGCCTCAGGAAATTCTTCTGGCACCAGGCCAGGCATCCGAGGGTTAGGCCTCAGGAAATTCTTCCGGCGCTAGGCCAGGCATCCGAGAGTTAGGCCTCAGGAAATTCTTCTGGCGCTAGGCCAGGCATCCGGGGGTTAGGCCTCAGGAAATTCTTCCGGCGCTAGGCCAGGCATCCGGGGGTTAGGCCTCAGGAAATTCTTCCGGCACTAGGCCAGGCATCCGAGGGTTAGGCCTTAGGAAATTCTTCCGGCACTAGGCCAGGCATCCGAGGGTTAGGCCTCAGGAAATTCTTCCGGCGCTAGGCCAGGCATCCGAGGGTTAGGCCTCAGGAAATTCTTCCGGCACTAGGCCAGGCATCCGAGGGTTAGGCCTCAGGAAATTCTTCCGGCGCTAGGCCAGGCATCCGAGGGTTAGGCCTCAGAAAATTCTTCCGGCGCTAGGCCAGGCATCCGAGGGTTAGGCCTCAGGAAATTCTTCCGGCGCTAGGCCAGGCATCCGAGGGTTAGGCCTCAGGAAATTCCGCTCGTTAGTCGGCCTAGGCTGGCGCAAGCCGAGGCGACCGGTCGGGGCTTCAGGCTAGTCTGCTCCCGGGATGATCATCGGGTTAGCCCGGCATCCGAGGGCCGAGCCTCGAAAAATTCCGCTCGTTGGTCGGCCAAGGCTGGCGCAAGCCGAGGCGACCGGTCGGGGCTTCAGGCTAGTCTGCTCCCGGGATGATCATCGGGTTAGCCTGGCATCCGAGGGCCGAGCCTCAGGAAATTCCGCTCGTTGGTCGGCCAAGGCTGGCGCAAGCCGAGGCGACCGGTCGGGGCTTCAGGCTAGTCTGCTTCCGGGATGATCATCGGGTTAGCCTGGCATCCGAGGGCCGAGCCTCGGGGAATTCCGCTCGTTGGTCGGCCAAGGCTGGCGCAAGCCGAGGCGACCGGTCGGGGCTTCAGGCTAATCTACTCCCGAGATGATTATCGGGTTAGCCTGGCATCCGAGGGCCGAGCCTCGGGGAATTCCGCTCGTTGGTCGGCCAAGGCTGGCGCAAGCCGAGGCGACCGGTCGGGGCTTCAGGCTAATCTGCTCCCGGGACGATCATCGGGTTAGCCTGGCATCCGAGGGCCGAGCCTCGGGGAATTCCGCTCGTTGGTCGGCCAAGGCTGGCGCAAGCCGAGGCGACCGGTCGGGGCTTCAGGCTAGTCTGCTCCCGGGATGATTATCGGGTTAGCCTGGCATCCGAGGGACCGAGCCTCGGGGAATTCCGCTCGTTGGTCGGCCAAGGCTGGCGCAAGCCGAGGCGACCGGTCGGGCTTCAGGCTAGTCTGCTCCCGGGATGATCATCGGGTTAGCCTGGCATCCGAGGGCCGAGCCTCGGGGAATTCCGCTCGTTGGTCGGCCAAGGCTGGCGCAAGCCGAGGCGACCGGTCGGGGCTTCAGGCTAATCTGCTCCCGGGATGATCATCGGGTTAGCCTGGCATCCGAGGGCCGAGCCTCGGGGAATTCCGCTCGTTGGTCGGCCAAGGCTGGCGCAAGCCGAGGCGACCGGTCGGGGCTTCAGGCTAGTCTGCTCCCGGGATGATCATCGGGTTAGCCTGGCATCCGAGGGCCGAGCCTCGGGAAATTCCGCTCGTTGGTCGGCCAAGGCTGGCGCAAGCCGAGGCGACCGGTCGGGGCTTCAGGCTAGTCTGCTCCCGGGATGATCATCGGGTTAGCCTGGCATCCGAGGGCCGAGCCTCGGGGAATTCCGCTCGTTGGTCGGCCAAGGCTGGCGCAAGCCGAGGCGACCGGTCGGGGCTTCAGGCTAGTCTGCTCCCGGGATGATCATCGGGTTAGCCTGGCATCCGAGGGCCGAGCCTCGGGGAATTCCGCTTGTTGGTCGGCCAAGGCTGGCGCAAGCCGAGGCGACCGGTCGGGGCTTCAGGCTAGTCTGCTCCCGGGATGATCATCGGGTTAGCCTGGCATCCGAGGGCCGAGCCTCGGGGAATTCCGCTCGTTGGTCGGCCAAGGCTGGCGCAAGCCGAGGCGACCGGTCGGGGCTTCAGGCTAATCTGCTCCCGGGATGATCATCGGGTTAGCCTGGCATCCGAGGGCCGAGCCTCGGGGAATTCCGCTCGTTGGTCGGCCAAGGCTGGCGCAAGCCGAGGCGACCGGTCGGGGCTTCAGGCTAGTTTGCTCCCGGGATGATCATCGGGTTAGCCTGGCATCCGAGGGTTAGGCCTCAGGAAATTCCGCTCGTTGGTCACGCGCCTGTCGCTTGCCGCTCGACGAGATTTCTCCGTGGCCAGCTACGATTGTGTTTCTCCTCTTCTCCAAGCGTCGCCTGGGGAACACCAGAAGGGTATTAAATGCTAATTGAGGCGTTACCTGGAAAATCGGATCGCCAGTTGCTGCTTGCAAGGAGTGTCAGTTAAGCGGCCGCGATACGCGCGTTCTTCGAGGCGGATGCGGCCTGGGCGCGAGCGGAGATACGTGGGCCGTGGGATACACACCGCCCGGAGTGTTCTGCATGAAGAATGCAATTAAGGAGAACGACGCCTCGAGAGCTGGAACGGCTCCGGATTCGGTGCGCCCGCCTTTATTGGAGCCACCCGCATCGGAACGACCGGGGGGCCACAGTTTGGCTATAAGTATAAGTGCAGGCGCGGTGGAGCCTGCCAAGCCGGAGCTATTCAGGTTACCATGGATCGTGGACCTCCTCTCCGGCGTGTGGCTGGGAAACCCCCGACGGAGGAACGGGAGGCGCGCCCCTCGCGACTTCCGCCAACTAGCCGTTTCATCTGGGATCAACAAGGAGGTTCTCCCCGGCGGAACTCCGCTCTAGGCGTTTCATCCGGGATCACATCCCCCCTCCTTTCAGCCCCGCCTCCCGATTGAGCTCTGCGCCAGACGCTTCATCCGGGATCGCGCCTCCTCGCGCTCTTCTCCCTTGTATTCCTCCCCTCCCCTTCTCCTGGGGAGGACCGGGATATCCCTTGGAGGTGGCGTTTCTCTGGAGGCAGCGGGAACTCCTCCTTCGTCCACTTCTTCTTCATCCGCGCCGGCTCTTCGTCCTTTGCGTGAGGCGTGGATGGCGCCTCCGGGGAGAAGCACCCACGCCCGTTGGGATTGCAGCTGCTTCGGATGGAGGGTTCGGGGTCCCAGATCTTCAGCTCCACGGAGTCTCCACCCCTTCCTTGTTTTCTTTACTCCCCAATTCTCCTCTGGGAATTCTTTGTAATCACACGAACACACCGTTGTAACCAGGAATTATTGAAATGAAAAGAATTGTACATTTTTCGAACCGTCTTCCTGGCTTTGTCGCTCTACTGGTGATACACCCGCAGGTTAGCGGAATTCCAGCTCCTCGGAATTTCTCGACCATCTAGGGCCTCCAACTGGTAGGAGCCAGGTCGGTTTACCCAGCGAACCCTATACGGGCCTTCCCAATTTGGCGCCAGCTTCCCACCTTCCGCGGGTTGAGATGCTTTGGCTCGCCTTAGCACCAGATCTCCGATTCTGAAAAGTTTCAGTCGGACCTTGGAGTTATAATATCGGGCCACCCTCCGCTGATACATCGCCATCCGAACCTGCGCCATTTCTCTTGCTTCTTCCAAAAGGTCCAGGTTCCCTCGGAGTTGCTCCGAATTGGCCTCGGGTCGGTGCGCGGCGACCCGGGGCGAGGGGAGTCCGAGCTCCACGGGAACAACCGCTTCCGTGCCATAGGTTAGGCTGAAAGGCGTCTCTCCGGTAGGGGTCCGATGCGTGGTCCGATACGCCCAAAGGACATTCTCGAGTTCTTCGACCCAAGCTTGCCCCGTCCGACCGATTCGCGCCTTAATTCCTTGGAGGATTGTCCGATTTGTGACCTCGGCCTCACCGTTGGTTTGGGGATGCGACACAGATGTGAACCGATGCTCGATCCCGAACTCCTCGCAGAAGTCACGAAAATGCTTGTTGTCGAACTGTCGACCATTATCCGAGATGAGGACCCGAGGTACCCCAAATCGGACAATGATGTTTTTCTTCACGAACTTCCGGACTTGCGCCTCCGTGATAGTGGCTAGCGGCTCTGCCTCCACCCACTTGGTGAAGTAGTCGATTGCAACAATCAAAAATTTCCGCTGGGCTGAAGCGACGGGGAATGGTCCGAGGATATCCATTCCCCACTGTGCGAAGGGCCAGGGCGCGGTGATTGGTGCCAAGGGGACAGAAGGGACTCTCTGGACATTGGCGTGGCGCTGGCAGGCGTCGCATTTCCGTACGTGATCCTTCGAGTCCTCCAACAAGGTAGGCCAATAATAGCCTTGCCTCATGATCTTGTGCGCTAAGGACCTAGCCCCCAAGTGCGATCCGCAGACGCCCTCATGGACTTCGCCGAGGACGTAGGCCGCCTCCGAGGGGCGGAGGCACCTTAAGAGGGGGGCGGTGAACGAGGTCCGATACAGCCTCCCTTCATAGAGTACGTAGTGGGCGGACTTCTTGACAAGTCGCCGAGCTTGATCTTTATCTTCAGGGAGGATCCCTTCGGCGAGGTAGGCGACGAGCGGGTCCATCCAAGACGGCTCCGGATCAATCGCCATCACCGCCCCAGCCTCGCCGATGCTCGGGGCATCCAGGATCTCCAGGTAGATTGCCCTCGACAAGTTGTGGGCCTCTGTGCCCACCAAGCGGGACAACCTGTCGGCCCTGGCATTTTCGCTTCTGGAGACCTGCTGAATGACGACACTGCCGAGGTCGGGAATGAGTGCTTGCACCTTCCGGATGTAGTTCTGCATGGTCGGGCTCCGGGCCTCGAACTCCCCACGAACCTGCCCGACCACCAGCTGGGAGTCGGTGAAGACCTTCAAACACCGAATGCCGAGCTCTCTGGTGAGTTTGAGTCCCATGACTAGGGCCTCGTACTCCGCCTCGTTGTTGGTCACTGGAAATCCAAACCTCAAGGCATACTCGGCTATCACTCCATCAGGACTGGTAAGGACCAGCCCGGCCCCTCCACCCTCGGGGTTCGACGACCCATCGATGTGAAGCGTCCAAATCGGGAGGTCGAGGCTGGGCGTTTCCGGCGGTCTAGGTTCCGCCTCCTGCACCGTGCACTCAGCGAGGAAGTCCGCGAGCACCTGGGCCTTGATGGCGGGTCGAGGCTGGTAGCGGATGTCGAACTCACCGAGTTCTACTGCCCACTTCACCAGTCGTCCCGCATTCTCGGGGTTGCTGAGGATCTGCCGTAGTGGTTGATCGGTTAAGAGGGTGACCGAATGAGCCTGGAAATAGGGGCGAAGCCTCCTGGTCACGGTCAGCAGCGCGAAGGCGATCTTTTCAGCCTTCGTGTACCGCGTCTCGGCATCCCGTAGGACCCGGCTGATGTAGTACACAGGCTTCTGGAGCTTTGCCTCTTCCCGAACCAGCACCGCACTGACCGCGGTTGGGGAGACCGCCAGATAGAGGTAGAGCATCTCTCCTTCTTGCGGCTTGGACAGTAGGGGAGGAGACGCCAGGTATTCCTTGAGCTGGTCGAATGCTGCTTGACATTCGGCCGTCCAGAGGAAGTCTTTCGGGCGTTTTAACACCTTGAAGAATGGTTGGCAGCGTTCGGCCGATTTTGCCACAAATCGTCCAAGCGCGGCGACCCTTCCAGCGAGCTCCTGAACCTCCTTTACTTTGGTCGGAGGGGACATACCTTGGATGGCCTTGATTTTGTCTGGGTTGGCTTCGATACCCCGCTGGTTGACAATGAAACCGAGGAACCTCCCGGCCGAAGCGCCGAAGGCGCACTTCGCTGGGTTCAGCTTCATGCGAAACTTCCGCAAGGTGGTGAAAGTCTCCTCCAAATCCGCGATGTGCTGGTCTGCATGGCGGCTCTTCACCAGCATATCGTCCACGTACACCTCCATGTTCCGGCCGATTTGCTCTTTGAAGATTTTGTTGACGAGGCGCTGGTAAGTGGCGCCAGCATTCTTCAGACCGAAGGGCATTACCTTGTAGCAGTACAGCCCCCGGTCTGTTATAAAGGCAGTTTTCTCCTCGTCCTGTGGGGCCATCATTATCTGGTTGTAACCGGAGAAGGCGTCCATGAAAGACAGCAGCTGATATCCGGAAGTCGCGTCGACCAGTTGGTCTATTCGCGGAAGCGGAAAGCTATCCTTAGGGCACGCTTTGTTCAAGTCGGTATAGTCGATGCACATCCTCCACTTTCCGCTCGCCTTCCGGACAAGTACAACATTTGCCAGCAACTCGGGGTAGCTTACCTCCCTTATGAATCCTGCCTCCAAGAGCTTGTCTACCTCCTGGTCGACCACCCGGATCCGATCTGGGGCACAGTGTCTCTTCTTCTGCTTTATTGGTCGGTGGGTCGGGTCGACGTTGAGGGCGTGAGAAATGACCTCCGGGTCGATCCCAGGTACATCGGCCGCCGACCAGGCAAATACATCGGCATTGGCTCGGAGGAATTCCACCAACCGGGCCCGAGCTCCCGGGTCGAGATTGGCGCCGACCCGGACCGCCCGGTCGGGGCGGCCTTCCTCAAGGGGGACTTCGACCACTCCCTCGGCCGGCTCCCCGTGCCGCAAGGCCACCTCGTCTCTGGCATCAAGGGACTCGACGCTTAGGGCTTCCACGGGCTTCTTCCCTTTGAGGGTTGCTAGAAAACATTGCCGTGCGGTCGGTTGGTCACCTCGGACCTCTCCGATCTCGACCGCCGTGGGGAACCGCATGAGCAAGTGGTACTGGAGACCACCGCGCGAAGGGCGTTCAGCCCGGGTCGCCCGAGGATAGCGTTGTAGGCCGAGGGGATGCGGACGACCAAGAACCCGAGTCGCACCGTGGCTTCTGCGGGTGCGACGCCCGCAGTCACAGGCAGCTCAACGACACCTTCCGCCGGGACTGCGTCACCGGTGAATCCTACGAGGGGGGTGGACACTTTGTGCAACAACTGTCTGGACAAGCTCATCTTTTGGAAGGCCTCGTAAAACAAAATATCAGCTGAGCTTCCACTATCCACAAGAACACGTCTTACATCATAGTTTGCCATAGTGAGGGAGATCACCATGGCGTCATCGTGGGGAGTCTGAACCCCCTTTACATCCTCATCAGAAAAGGTGATTACATTGCCGACCCTCTGCCTCTTTACGACGGCCGTCCCTGACGCTTCCGTCGAGCCCCCTGCGTTCCTCACGGGCCAAGAGCAGCCCCCAGTGATAGTGTGGATCACGCCCGCAACGGGTCGATTCTGCTCCCGAGGCTCCGGAGGAGCCGGGTTGGCCGGACGCGGGTCTGCGGGGGGACGTCGGTCGCTCACATACCGACCAAGACGCCCCCGACGGATAAGAGCCTCGATCTCGTCCCGAAGCTGGAAGCAGTCCTCTGTGTCATGGCCGTGGTCTCGGTGGTACTCACAGTACGCCCGGGAGGGCCTCTTTCCAGGGATCCTTCGTATCTGTCTCGGGGCCGGGAGGTCCTCCCGCCCCTTGATCTCCATAAGGATCTGGGCCCGGGGAGTCAGGAGAGGGGTGTACCGGTTGAAACGTCGGGGCGGAGAACGAGGGCGTGGGGCGCCGTGGTTCTTCGCCGGCGACGGGCTTCTGCGCCGACGCTGGGGCGTCGGGCTCCTCCTCTGGCGTGCCTCTTTCCGCCTTTTCTTCCCAAGCTTTTGTGGGATCTCGGCGGCCTCCTTGCTCCGGTGGGCGGCCGCCTCCTCGGCGTCCGCATACTGGTTCGCCCGGGACAACAGCTCTGGGAAGCTCCGCGGCAGGCGTTTGTCCAGGGAGAAGGTGAGTCTGCCCTTCCGGAAACCACGCTTCAGGGCTGAAAGAGCTACCTCCTGACTCAGGTTCCGGACCTCCAGCGTGGCCCTGTTGAAGCGGGTAAGATAATCCCGCAGGCTTTCTCCCTCGTTTTGCCGGACATCAAAGAGGGAGTCGGAGACCAGTCGCCGCCGGCTGCTGACGGCGAAATGAGTGATGAAGAGGCGAGTGAACTGGTCGAAGGACCGGATTGAGTCAGCCTCCAGCCCGGCGAACCATGCCCTCGCCGGGCCACGGAGGGTTGCCGGGAAAGCCTTGCAGAGAAGGGAATCTGATGCTCCGTGGAGGAGCATAAGGGTCCTGAAACTCTCGACGTGATCCCGCGGGTCCGCCGCCCCGTCATAGGGCTCGATCGCCGGCATTTTGAACCCCGGCGGATTCGGGGTCCGCAGGATCCTCGAGGCGAGCGCCGGCTGGGAGGAGATCTCTAAGTCGGCGAAGGGATCTTTGGAATGGCCCTTCAGGACCTGGAGTTGTCGGTGGAGATCGTCCACCCGCCGGTCCAGGGAACGCGACCGGTGGGTGGGAGACAAGGAGCGGCGAGAGGGGGATCGACCGGAGCGCGGGTTCCTCGAGGACTGGGGGGTCTAGGAACGCGCCCGGGCCCGCCTCTTGTACCCCACGCAGCTCCGGTGGGAAGGTCCCGGCAGAATGGAGCGTGCTCGAGAATCCTCCTCGCGTCGGCGCTCCTCCCCATGGGAGAGGATGGAACGCGGGTTAAGGAGGACAGGCGAACGCTCAGGCAGCGGCGGCTCCTGAGCCTGCTGCGGCGCCCGGGACATCGCACCCTGCAGATTCTGCACCGCCTCTGCGAGGGTGCGAACCTGCTGGGTTAGCTGGTCGAACTGGGCGGCATCGACCATCTGAATGGGCGGTGGGGCGGTGGAGTGTTGCTGAGAGCGTGTTGGGGATGCAGCGGCCTCCCGGCCAGTGGCGCGAAAGGCCCCGCGACCGGAAGCATTGGAAGCTCCACGACCACCTCGCCGTGCCATTACGATCGCTCTGAGATCCGGCCCTTCCTTTAGCGCCAACTGTTGCTGGTGGTCCAAACCGAGAACGATTGGCACAGCGGTGTGAACGGGGTTCCCTTGGAGTTGGGTTGATTGCGCTCCACCTTCCACCGGGAAACCTGCAGGCAAGCCTCGCACCACCACTGGGGCAGTGGGGGCCCTCCGACGATCAAGTCAGAGGAGATTGAAGGAGAAGGAGAGATAGTAGTAACGGATAAGAGAATACTCTGGAAAACCTCCTTTTTCCCCCTCCCCCCCAGCCCCATATATATCAGGCTGGGGGGTTTTTCCGGGGATTCGTCATCGTGTGGCACGATGGGGCTGCCACTGACATGGCCGTTACAGGGCGTCGTGGGGCAGCGCTGGGTACGGCCCTGGCAGGGCATAGTGGAGCTCCGCTTCGTACGGCTGTCACAGGGGATCGTGGGGCAGCACCGGATACGGCCGTTGCAGGGAGTAGTGGAGCAGAGGGCCGCGGCGTGCCTCAGAGGAACAGTCTGTTGTTGTCGAGAGATTGCCGACTCGGGGTCGGATGACTGGATCAAGGGGCAGCCGACTCGGGGTCGGGCTGCGGAGCCGAAGATATCCGACTCGGGGTCGAATTGCTGGATCAAGGGGCAGCCGACTCGGGGTCGGGCTGCGGAGCCGAAGATATCCGACTCGGGGTCGGATTGCTGGATCAAGGGGCAGCCGACTCGGGGTCGGGCTGCGGAGCCGAAGATATCCGACTCGGGGTCGGATTGCTGGATCAAGGGACTGCCGTAGTCTTCCTGGGCGCGCGTGCCGGTCACGTGGGGCATGGTGGCTAAATTCCCCCGTAACAACATACTATATAGAGAATTGACGAAAACATGATCTTCCTGCTCACTGTTCAACCTTCAGCCCTCATTGGTTTCTCGTGTAACGGGCGATTCACCTTGAATGCTTTAGTTGCTGAACTATTGGTGGCAGTTATAGGAGTAGGGCTGCTGCAACAAATTCCACTCATACATCATTTTACTTCAAATAGAAATTCCACTTCTAAATGTGAAAGACAATGCAATGATAATCGAAAAGGAGTAGACACCAACATCATGCCTCTAGTGGATATCATTGAAAGATCTAGGGACTCCACTTCTTTGTATTTGTGTCCCTACTAATTCTAGCAATATTGTCAGGTTTCTCCTCCTTTTCAGTTTTCTCTAAAAGCACAATTCTGTATGCACGTCCATGTTTATGAAAAATGGTTGTTTTGACAGAATATTTATAGAATAACGGATGATGTAATTATATATTTTTTTTAATCAAGAGGATTGAGTTCTAACAGTTGGAAGTAATTGTTTTCTGATGCCGCAGGAAATCACAATTCGAGGAAGAAGGGAATCATGATAGGTAACCAACATATCTCTCCTAAGCCTACCATTTTAAGGCTTTCGTCTTCTTCCTTCCCATTAAACAATATTTTTTCTGGTTTGTTTATTCATGATACTCAATGAAGTAAATGAAGCATTGTCTAGAGTACCGATTGCAAAATTATCTATATGTAAATTATGAGATTAATGCTAAAGTTTTAAAGTAATGTATGAAATACTTCCATAGAACATTCAAATGGTAATTATGCATTTCCTCCTTCGCAGGTGCCTTTGCTGCCGCAGCAGGATTATCTCTGGGGTTCTTATTCCTTATAGTCTATCTTCTTCGTTACAGAAAGTCTCACTCAAAGAATGCGCAAAGTGTTGAAGACTTGCTACATATAAATGAATCTGTGGTGCTAAAAAGGTACAAGTATTCAGAAATTAAGAGGATGACCAAATCCTTTAGTCACAAGTTAGGGCAAGGTGGTTATGGTAATGTGTTCAAGGGTAATCTCTCTAATGGCAGTCTGGTAGCTGTGAAAGTCTTATGTGAGTCCAAAGGCAATGGCGAGGAATTTGTCAATGAGGTAGTTAGCATTGGCAGAACTTCCCATGTAAACATTGTTTGTCTGCTAGGCTTCTATTTAGAGGGGTCGAAGAGAGCGCTTGTTTATGAATTCATGCCAAATGGATCACTCGAGAAATTTATATACACGGAGATACCAAGTGCAAAGATTAAACTTGGTTGGGAAAAATTATATGAGATCACAGTTGGTATTGCTCGAGGACTAGAGTACTTGCATCGTGGGTGTAACACTCGCATAGTACATTTTGATATCAAGCCTCACAATATCCTACTAGACCAAGATTTTTGTCCGAAGATTTCTGACTTTGGGTTGGCAAAATTATGCCCTCCGAAAGAGAGCATAATTTCAGTAGTCGGTGCAAGGGGAACGGTTGGGTACATTGCCCCTAAAGTCTTCTCTAGAAATTTTGGAGTTGTCTCCAACAAGTCTGATGTTTATAGTTATGGAATGATGGTGCTAGAAATGGTCGGTGGACGTAAAAATATAGATGCACAGAATACTAGTGAAATTTATTTTCCACACTGGGTTCATGACAATTTCGATCAATATGATACCCTAGAAGCTTGTGGAGTCACTAGTGAGACTGAAGAGATTGCTAAAAAGATGATAATAGTTGGATTGTGGTGCATACAAATGCTGCCTGCAGATCGACCTTCAATAAGTAGAGTAGTGAATATGTTGGAAGGAAGCATCAGTGACTTGCAAATGCCACCAAAACCATAGTTCATTTCCATTTTAGAATCATCAATAATTCTAATGTTTCAATAGCCTGTATTCTTTGTGGTGCAAAACTCTTTGTACATTTTGGCTCTATTAAATAATAATCTCTAGGCTCATATTTAAGCTGCCATGAAATAACATGGTTAATCTCATTTACTTTGCTGCTTCTATTGTTGCAATAAGTATATATTATATTATATTAAGTAAATGGATCTTAATATTGTCTTTCGAAGCCTTGTGTTTAGAAGAACATGCTTAGGAAAAAAATGATTTGTTTTAGGGCTGAAAATTGATCAAATATGGATCAGTCATCATTATATTCATATCTATATCAATTTTTAATTGGATATTAATTGAATGCTAAAATTCATACCCTTATTTGCTTTAAATGGATATAGATATAAATCAGATATTGATATGGATATAAATGCAGATATAAGTCAGATAATTAAAATTTATGAACCAACAAATTAAAAATTTCGCTATATCAGAGGTAATTATGTTAAGAGAATGTTTATATTGTAAAAGACTCAATAGGACTGCAAACAGACCCGAATATTTGTGAAGTGATTGAGGTAGGTACCTACCATGTGCATGTCTGTTTTTCTTTGAGATAGGTATAGATACGGATATGGATAGTAGAATACTCAAATTTGGATCCATATTTGGTAGATTCGGATGTGGAAACAAACGCAGATAGATATTATCTGCTTCAATTTTTCTCCTATTTGGTTTGCCACCACCTTGAATAATGTGAATTATATGTCACGGCATGTGCCGAAAATAAGAGCCATAATGGGTGTTTGCATTGTGTTCTCACACATAAACCTATCTTTGACCTTTTCATTCATTCACTCATTCGCTCATTCATCTTAAGGTTCATCCATTCTTCCTTTCATTCATTTTGAGGCTAGAAGGGAGTCCCACCATAGTCTAGGACTGGAACCTAGGATTTTTACCTACAAGGAACTCCAACCCGTGTTTTGTGGTGAAATCTTGAGGGATAACACCACTCAAGACTCGGCCGTGGACCCTCCATTTGACACGGAGAGGTATGGTCAGTGAGCTATTGCTGCGTTCATCCTTTTAAGTGATATTCAAAGTTTGCTTTGCTGGATGGCTCCTTTTTGCCTCCCTTAGCATCAAAAAAGGAAATGCTTTTTTATCTACCTTGTATTTTCTAGGGGATACTCCAACAAAGAAAAGACAAGAAAAACATAAGTTGCTCTGCAATAACTTACTTTCTTTGCCTTCTTTTGCTGCCCAATTCAGATTGGACTCGTTATTGGATTGACTCTTATGTTCTACAGTTTTTCTTTGAATATAAATAGAGAAAAAGAATGAACAGAGAAAATATCAGGAAAAGAAAATGAAAGTTCAACCCAATCACCTGCTTGATTGATCTATCTCCCATAAATTAGGGAAATCTTCCAATATCAATTACTACCCGCATCTAATCTACCATGAAAGTCCACTTGCAATTTCCATTCTTCCCACTGCTAGAACTAGAATGAATCTAGTTACTCATAAAGCAAGATCACTTGGACCAAAAATAAGGCTGAGGCAATTATAGATAATAGTAACAAACATTGATCATTAGATTCAATTTATAAGAGTTTTTTCCCCCTTTTCAATATACGTGACTCCAATGATTTTCTTGTCCATTTCATTGCAATTTAGCCTAGGAAAATTATGTTAGTGGGGAACAGGCAAGCATGGCAATACTAAAATGCAACCAATGCACTTTTAAGTTTGTAATATGAGGTCTACCGTTTGGAGTTAATTCAGATGTAGAAAAAGATTATGCATGAGTAGGACAAACCCTACATAAAAATAAAATTCTCCCAATTTTTCTATTTCAATTCTCTCTCTTCGCACTTTCGTCGCTCTCGTTGGCCAAGGGAGCATCCCACTGCAGGCAAGAGGAGAGGGTGAGAGCGAGAAGAGTGATGGCATTTTCTAAGAATTGTTAAAGAGTATGGTTTAGATAAACCATGGTGATGGTATAACAATGGTGACCACAACGGCTCTCAATCGTAGTCATCGCCGGCAACGGTAGCTGACGGTGGCGAAACCCGAAGAAAAGAGGGCCAAAATAGGGCACCATGTTTCGGATAGTTTTCCAGCAATTCATCAGCCCAAATCTCATCTCAAATAGCAAGACAGAGAGAGAGAGAAAGAAGAAGAAGGCCTACCTCGGTCCGGCGAGGTGGTCAGGTGGCTCCTTTTGGCGACAAATTGAGGAAGAAGATCAAAGGAGGAGCTTGGGATCAGTGGTTCGATCTTGGGTGAACTCGAAAGAGAAGGAAGGGGGTCTTTAAATAGGCAATCCCGGCCTTATCTGGACAGTTTTTGGGTGGCGATGGGACTCCAATCACCATCATGATCGAGGAGGAAGAAGACTCCCAAGCAGAGTCTTCCTCCTAATTTGTCCATACGCACATCGCACGTGAAGCCCAGGGCCAAGATATAGCTTGGCCGGTCAAGTAGACCGGTCCCAATCCACTAGTTTCACAGAGACAAACCTTACATAAAGATAAAATTCTCCCAACTTTTCTATTTTAGTTCTCTCTCGACACACTTTCATCTCTCTCATTGGCCAAGGGAGTGTCCCGCTACATGCAAGAGGGGAGGATGCGAGCAAGAAGAGAGAAACCATTTTCTAATAATTGTTAAAGAGTAGGATTTAGATAAGCCATGATGATTGCATAACTATGGTTTATTGACTTAGGGTGAAATTTTTATTAGGAATGAAAGCCCCCAACTGAGAACCGCTCCTTCTGCTTCAGTTGTTTTGAAGACACTTGAAAACTACATCCCTTGCCTTATTAGCGACATAAGATGTCTTGCATCTTCTCCAACGTAATAACCTTGCAAAAACTAGGTTGACATGATTTGTAAAATTTCAATTGCTAATTGATACGTAAACCCAAATAGTCTATAATATAATAAACTCAAAACTAATTATATCTCACAAGATGGGAACGGAAGATATTGGTACCGACAACTAAGATGCATTTGCTGAATATGACAACATTGGAGAGGGTAGTTAAAAGCTTCGGGATTTCAGTCTGTTCTATATCTACGATATGTGCCCTTCTGTACGTGCATGCATTTAGTCTCAATCGGCCATGCTATAGTAGATTCTAGGTGCTTATACATGATCAAAAAATCTAAATAATACTTTATGGCTAGCCTTTTTAGGTAAGATTATAGGTTGTTATAAATAATATTAGAGTGGATCCAGCCGATAACTCTTGTGGACTAAAAGATATTGCAACACATGTCTAGATTGAATTTATAATACTTATATTTAGATTTGAATGAATTTTAGATCTTTGTCAATAAATTTATGGTACTTATAATTGCATTTGAATAGATTTTGGATCCTTATCTTGACAAGGGCGTCAGAGTTTAAATAGTAGAGTATGTCAGGATCCGTGCGTATATGTGTTTTTATTCTCATGTCAGCTATACAATGGGAAGCTCCTAAGTACTTATATGAGACAAAAAAGGTCCAAGACTAATCTTTTTTAGAGAGGTCCTAGGTTGTTGCAATATCGAGTCATAATTAAGCATAGATAGCCACTGCCAACTTGTTAACTACAGAATGTGAGAATTGGATTTTAAGACTTATCAAGCTATTTTCCAATCCTATTTAAGAATAACTAAACTAAAACAAACATTTGCAAGGAAGTGGCTTATCCCCATCCAAATTCTACCTAGTTTTGACCATTTACCACGGCTACTAAATTGGAGCTCATTCGCTAATTACGAAGAGTGGATCCCATAAACTAATATGTGCTTGAACTCTGTAATATGTTTGTTGTTGACCTGCCTTTTCTCTAGCAATCTAAATGTATGCAAAGATACACAGATTCATGTTAGGTATTCATTCATTATTACAAATGTCTTAATCTTAGTGATGAACAATTCAAGCCACATATTGTGCTGACCTCTACTCCACCAGTGCTCGGCTCATCATCGTTCACACCATCATGTTCCAAAAAGCTAGCTCCAAAAAGGTTACCCTTCGGAATGCTTCGAAGAGGAACTCTTCCATTTGGGGACCTTCCACTTCTCTGCCGTACTTGGTCAATGGCAGCCACTAGAGAAGGTCTCACCTATCATAGAACTTATAATTCTTTTATCAATAATGATTAATAACAACAGAATAAGATTATTTTTTCGCGAGGAAGCATAAGAATAAGATTGGCCTAAACAAAAGGCATAAACGAATAAACAAATAAAATCCTAACCAGGACACTCTGATTCTTTAATAGAGGCCGGTTGTTTATAAATATCAACGCGGACAACAATTTCACCATCTTCGCTCTGCAAAAGCACGTACAATTAAAGTTATTCTTCGAAATCATCAACAAAGCAAAGGACGCCAGACTTTTAAATTTAACTATATAAACGAAAACGCTAAAATTAGTACAGCAGGTAATATTATCTTTTCTGCTGGCTTATTGAGCTTCTTCAGAAGCTTCGCTATTTCAAGCGCCTGTAGCCGTCGTCGAAAGAGCTGAAATGGTCGCGTCTCCCGCCTCCGCTCCTTCCACTACCGAACGCCAGCCCACCATCTCCTCCACCGGCGGTGATGGAGGAGGAGGAGGACGACGAGGGGGTCAGGGCTGGTGGATTGGACGTTGGCATTCGGGGTTTCCTTGGCTCCATCTTACGACAGCCCACCAGCCGTACACGTGGAGATAAACTGGCCGTCTACGCCATCCATCAAGCCAGTGGCCCCATGAGGCTTGACGCAAATTATAGGAGGTTCTGAACGGAGCTACACATATAATTTGCTCATTAGATGACAAATTTAGAAGGCTGCTGGTAGGTGCAGCTCAACCATCTGATCACTTCTCGGTGCTTACTGAATTTGCTAAGCATGTACTCGCAGTAGCATAAACACCTACCATATGTAGGTCGCCAGATGCACAACTCTTTGTAGACTGAAAGAGAATAAGATTGGTAGAAATCAAGCCAAATCGCAAAAGAGACTCATAGCCAATTACGCTTCTCTTTTGGTTTTATGTAATTTCTTCATAAACTATTCATAAAATTTTCTCAAAAATATATTATTCCGTTAATTCCTCTCCTTTATCCCGGGTTACAGAATTCTCTTGCTATTCTCTCAGAATGATAGCTAAAATCTAGTTGATTGAATCATAGTGGCATGTGGACCAAGCATTAGGTGGGGCCTTCTGTTGGCCGAGCTGTGACTGCTGTTTGGCAGTCGCAGCTGATTCTGAGTGATTTTAAACAATGACCCAAAGCTGCTCATCCTTGAGGTTTTTGTTATGGCAAGCATTAGGTTAGCAGAATGAACTTATTTCATTTGGAATGGGTGAAATCTACGGCAAGTCAAATATAAACTAAGCAGAACAGAATCAGTCGATCGTGTTCTTGCTTAGCTACTGTTGATATTAAAACATTATCATGTTTAATTAATATACATAATTCGGTCAAAATAAGCATGTTAAGGACAAAAAGGTGCAAAGGGAAATATATGTATATAACGGATCTAAAGAGGCCATGATTTGAAGACTCATGTTTGCTATCTGTTCCCCGCCGCCTATCTGGACCGGGTACAAAACTGTCGCTTGCTCTGTAATTTCAAGGTGGAAATTACAACTTTGGGCCCTATCCCCCTCCCTTTGTTGACTCTTTCCAGGGCCACGACCAAGCAGTCCATCCTGCACGGCATGACGTAAGAGCAAGCCATTATTAGTAAACTCTTCCTTTGACGGCAACGCGCTCGTTAGAATCTTTCATTATTTTTTCTTCCTTTTTTTTCGAAGAAGGATCCAAACTATGGTTTAAATCTTTGAACAGCATGCCGTGGCTGTTATCTTTTCCACCCAACTTGTTTAAGACTTTAGAAAGTGATCTACTCATTGACCGCTAGCAATGAACCTAGGATTGGAAGACCAAACACAATCTCATTCACCTTCCAATCTCCATCCCCTCTTCCTCCTCCAGTTTGTTCCGTTGGTTTACTAATACTACCCACTGGTTCGGTAACACTATCGACCGAACCAAATGCATCCCCCGTCTCTCTTCATGACCTAGTGACAATCCTCTTCTTTCTAAAATTGTCATCGCTGCCGGTTTCCTTCTCCGGAAGCTACTACGGCTACGAGAATTACGCACCCGTCATGTATGCATGCGACAAGATCAAATTCGACCTAAGCTACCCTTTCCACGTTGATGGCCTTCATGACTACTGCGGGCACCCCAATTACTACCTCCGCTGCAGCGAAAACAACACCACTCTAATGATCAGCATCAACAACAACTGGTACCTGGTGAAGGACGTCGACAGCTTAAACCACTTGGTCACCGTCGTGGAGCAGAGCCTCATCAGCCAGTCATGCCCTGAACCATATGAGAACACGACCATCGATCCCTCCCTTTTCGATTACTGCGACCGTGATCAGAATGTCACTTTGTATGTCAACTGCACGGCCTCGTCTTGGATCCCCACGCCGTACGACATTGGTTGCTCGTTGGGTGTCGCTGGGCAGCGCCGGTCTTACTACAGGCTCGACAACACAAGTTTTGTGGACGTGTTGGGCGAGTGCAGGTCCACGGTGCTGGTGCCGATGAGCCGGACGGCAGCGGAGCGGCTGCCGAATGGGAACTTTTTGGAGATGCATTGAAGGAGGGGTTCATTTTGAATTGGACGACGGGGAGGGGGTGGTGCAGGGATTGCATCCGTTCTGGTGGGCGGTGTGGTTATAATTTTAGCTCTCCCGATGATCATACGTGCCACTGTCCTCATGGTTCGGCTCTTGGGTCATGTCTTTCAGGAAATAGAGGTATGCCTTTAGATGCTTTCTTCTCTCTCTCTCCCTCCTCAAATCCATTGGTTTACATCTTATTTCGTCCTAATACCAAGTATATTAATTCGGTGGGCAAAAAGTTATGTTCAAAGAATCAGAGCCAGAGGCTCAAATGGATTTGAAGGTTGGAAATCTGATAACTAAAAGATCACGGAATCTCAATAAGTTAACTGGTTTCGGTTTAGAGGATGCTGAGACAGCGCAGAGCGCAGGGCCTATTGGAATCATCTGGCGATTGATATAAAGACATGATGAAAAATAACTTAACAAATAGCCCTCAACGATTCTCAATGTCCGCTCGTTACCTGTTCATGTATAGGTAATTGATTAATGGCCAAGTAGTATAATAGATCGTCTTTCTGATTTAAGTCGCATCTTTATTACTAGGGTAAAAGTGGACAGGATAATATTTGTCCAAAACCATTTTCATGTTTGAGTCCAACCAAATATGGGTATAAATTTTAACATTTGATTATAATAACAAATCTATATATACATTTGGGTTTAAAAAAAATAGATGCTAATATAAATAGACAATCATCTAATCTGTATCAGTCTATTAAAATACCCAATTATATCTGCAATCTTATTTAGTCTTATATAGCTCTTATGAACTTCAAAATAAAGTAAGTGACAAAATTAGTATTTTGAACTTGAATCATCTTTCATATTGTGATATTTTTGATCCGATGATTCATAAAGTTCAACAATTTTATTCATGTCCATGTTGATATTTGTGCTGTCAATAATCAATCTGTAAATGCATCCATTTTTGTCTCTCCTCTCTCTCTCTCTCTCTCTCTCTCTCTCTCTCTATATATATATATATATATATATATATATGTATGTATGTATGTATGTATGTATGTAACTTGCTCTATTCAAGCTGGAATTAATTTCTATCTCAATTTAGGATTTTCAAGCTGACAATGATCCTTCCATTTGACTTGGTTTGAATTTAAACTTGAATCAAGATTAAAATAATGATAAATAAATCAAGTCTAATCTGAATCTTTAAGCTTAAAATTAATTTTATATCAACCTTGATTAGACTTAGACTGGGTCAAGCACAGCTTGACCATAAAATAATCATCAGGCTGGGAATGACGATGGTGATGACACCTATGCATATAATCGTGGGTGACGGGCAACTGTGTGCTCCGATATCTCTGTCTGTATCCCAGGAGAAGTTGAAGGTTTCAGATTAGGGTCAAGAATAGCCGATAAAGAAAGTAACCCGCGTTGTCGGCATCGACCTTTCCTTCTTCCAAATCCTAATCCTTCCATTTTTTTTATTTTTTTTTTTATGTCTGTTCAGTCCGTTTCGTTGGCTTAGTCAAACGACAACTGGTCCAATATTAGAAATGGGGAGGGGGAACGTGTCACATCATCACCCCACAGAACGAGCCCCTCCACCTTCAACTTCTTCACTTCTCCAACTCTTCTTCCCTTTCCTCTTCTTCTCTCCTATTCTCTTCATCTAATAAGATGAATCCCGGAATCTTACTGCAATCCAAAGGTTCCTTCTCTATCTTCTTCTTCCTCATCTCCTCTTTGTTGAGAGAGGGGCCAGTCTTTGCTGCCGACCCAACAGCAGAAGCCTGTGAGCCAAAGAACTGCGGGAATGGCTTAAACATAAGCTACCCGTTCTGGATCCAGGATCAGCACCCGTCTTATTGTGGGTTTCCGTCTTTTCTGGTGACTTGCAACAGCTCCGTCCCTGTCCTTAAACTCCTCGGCCGCGACTATCGTATTAAGTGCATCTTCTACGATAGAAGATCACTTCTTGTCACTCAAGCAGATTTCCTGGACAGCGATTGCCCGTTTCCACGCTACAATCACGCTCGGCCGAACCCTGTTTCGTGTTAACTCAACTAATAAGAGTCTCTTTTTTCTCTCCAATTGTTCGGAGAGGCCACACAACTAAGAAAGAAATACCTTGTCATAATGATATCACGCCGGCGTATTTCGTCGGAGATCAGCTGAATTTTTACAGTACGTGCGAGTCTGTTATTGCGCCCGTGTTGGTTTCTGGGATGGTCAGCAGTAACTATGCGAGGCTTTTGAAGCATGGTTTCTTGTTGGACTGGACCGCAGAGGATTGCGCAGAGTGCAGCACTAGTGGTGGCCAATGTGGAAACAATAACAACACAGCGGGTGTTGCTGGAAATTGGATCCAGAGGTGACCGCGGACCGAGGAGGAGGAGCTTCGGCTGGTGGTGCGGCGGCGGACGGCTGTCACTGGCGGACCTACAAGAAGCTAGTGGCCGGGGGTTCCGGCGCCGGTCCTCCGATGCTTAAGTCAGAGGGAGTTTTTAATGGAGAGAAGTAATGGAAAGAAGCAATGGAGAAAAATAATGGCCGAGGGCGAAGGAAAAAGAGAGAATCCCCTTGCCTCGAGTTCTCCCCCTTTTTATAAGATGGGTGTAGGGGTTACTTGTGATTGGACGTGATCGTGCGAATTAATGAGTTGTCGTAAACGGTCCGAAATTTTGGGATGGCTAGTGATCCATTGAGATTGTGTGCATTTAAATATTGACAGTCGTTGAGGCGGAGATCGCGGGATTTGATCTCGGATGAGAAGGAGGAGGACTTGATTTTCGGTGGAGTGGGGAGGTCTACTTCTCTCTTTGACTGGGTCTTCCTTGGCCTTGAGGTCGATCGGGCTTAACTCAGCCGAGATCGAGGTTGTGAGCTCTGAGGTCGCCGGTGCCGAGACCGGATGTTCTGAGGTCGGGCGCTCTGAGGTCGGGCGCTTAGAGAGTATGCTTGTTGTCACCACGTTTGTCATCAAGTGCCGGCGATTTGACCACGTGCTTTGAGTGATCCATTTTTCCCCCAACACTACCCCTCGACTTCCGAGTTCAAGCCATTTACGAGCTCGGGCGAAGGAAGTAGTTATTTTCATCATGCTGGTGATATTAGACAGCTTTAAATTGCTCCGTCGTTTTGAGCGCTTTAGAGGCGTCTTCAATGAGAACACGAGGCGGTGGCTCTTTGCTTTTCGAGGCGGTTTCGAGTCGTGGGCTCATGATGAGGCTCCAATATTCGATGAGATGCCGCTTCGATTCTATTTTTAAAGGGACAATCCGATGTTGATATGGATGGGAAGTGTGGCTTAGCCTTGTCGATCTGAACCGTCGGGAGGATCTATGTAAACCCTGACCTGGCCCTAAAAACCTTTATTTGGCTGCCGTAGCTCTTGCCTTCTTCCTCTTTCACCTTCTTCGTTTTGCTCCTTTCCGATTGTTGTTCACATTCTCCGGAGATGCCTCTGAGTATTTTTTGGAGGTTTTTTCCCTTCCATTTCTACTCACTGGCACTTTCGACGGGGACCACGGTAGGTTTTTCGTCCACGCTTGCTCGAAGGCTTGTTCTCTTTTCTTCTTTTTCTTCCTCGGTTTTCTTTTCCTTCTTCTTCATTTCTGAGCGGAGAGGGTGTCTAGTGGTGCCTCATCTCCTGTTGGTAGGGACCTTTCCCTTGGGAGGAAGGTCGTATCGGAGACGGGCCATGGCCCAGACGAAATCGGGTCAGACTTGGCCGAGGAGGAATTGAACCTGATCCGAGCTCAGTTTTTTCCTCAGCGGGAACCCTTGAGCCTACAAGGTCGGGAGACAGGGTTACGAGACCTCCTCCGGGTCGGATTGGAGTGTACGTGGAAACACTTTGGGCCGGCCTGTGATTCCCCCTGCACGGGTTCGTGAACGAGCTCCTGGCGGCGTTCCAGCTCGTCCCAGTGCAGCTTGCTCCGAACTCGTGGAGGACTATCATCGGCTTCTTATCACTTTGCCTCGCGCACGAGACGGTAAACGTCTTCTGCTGGTGTTTCATGTTGAAATCCAACCCCGCGGATGGAGAATGGCTGTATCTTGCCCTTCAGGGTGGTAGGCCGTTTTTCCAAGGTGCTCCTTCCTCCATTTGTAGGTGGAAGGAGAAATTTTTCTTCCTCTCCTCCGAGCGCATGTGGGAGTTTGACCCATCGTGGGGGCTGCCCCAGCTCAAGGCCATCAACAAGCCCTCCAAGCTTTCGGTGAGCGAGAAGAAGATTCTCGATGCTCTTCGCAGCCTCAAGGTGGACATTCTTCTGAGCGACCTCCTGAGCAAGGAGGCTCTGGTGAACGTTGGCGTAAGTTCAGTGCGCACTATGGGTTAAGGGTGGTCTTAGTGTTCCTCCTCTATTCCATCGCCTTAATATTTCTTTTCCTCTTTATTTTCTCAGTCGGTTTGGGACTTTGCTTGGCTTTAACTCTTTTCTTTTTTTCCAGAAGTCTCGAGGATGGTGTCCAGCAACAGCGCTCTCCTCGCCCGGTACAACAAGAGAGTGGCAAATGCTGGCGGAGCTCGTCCAGTCCCGAGGAGGGGCCCTAGGCCGATCTTGATTTTGGCTTCCATGGAGATCGGGGATCTCGAAGCTGAGACCTCCAGCCTCATCCACAAGATCAGCAAGAAGAGGGCTGGGGAGCCCAGGTCGGAGGAGGCTCCTCCTCCAAGCGCGCTGCTGCCGCCGAGGCCGTCGAAGATTCGGCAGCTCAGGCTGGTTCGTCCTCGAGCCCCCAGGGGGTTCGCAAAGTCGTCCACCTCCGGCGTTCGGGCCCCGAGCCTGGCAGTGGCCTCGGGGTCCCAAGTCCTTCTTTTACTCCTCCGCCAAGCTCATCAAGACCCGACCTTCCGAGCTCTTCGGAGATCGCCGAGCGTCCAGAAAGGAGGCGGTACCTCCCCGAGTGGATGGTTTTTGAGGGCGACTCAGCCCTTCACAGTAGCGAAGTCGCACAGGAGGTAGTTTGGTGCTCGCTACTTCCTGCTGATCGAGCCGAGCTCGAAGCCGGCAACGTCAGTGACTTTATCGACCAGACCTATTGCTCAGTCATTCGAGTAGGTTTCTTTGCGCTTCCATACCCCTCCCGATCTTTGATCTCTGCTCAATCTCACCTAACCTTTTACTTTCCTTCTTTGCAGCACCTTCATGAAATTGACATGTTGGCCGCCGCCTCGGCCACCTTCCAGAACCAGGCCACGACGAGCCGAGGGGCCCAGGAGCTTGCTGAGCATAGGCTTGCTGAGGCCGAGGCCAAGTGCAAGGAGTTTTCTGTGAGGGCAAAAGCTGTTGAGTCCGAGCTCAAGTCTAAGACTGAGCTCCTAGAGGAGGAGGAGGCCTCCCACGCCCTCACCAGGTTGACGCTTCGTGCCTCCGAGGCCCACCTGGCCGATGTCCAGTCCGAGTTTGCTGAACAAAAATATGAGGTGGGGACCCTCCGACGGAAGGTCGAGCAATTGAAGGCCCGGGAGAAGAAGGCGATAGAGCAAGCTCGGAATGTGGTGCAGATCTTCCGCGAGTCGGCCGAGCATCAAGAGGAGCTAGAGGAGGAGGCCGTCGATGGGCTTATTCACGGCTTTGAAGATTTTTGGAGTTAAATGCTGAGGATTTGCCCCAAGCTCGACCTCCATAATCTTCGGCCTCGTCTAGGGGTCGTCGCAGATGACAGCGAACCCAAAAGTCCCGAGGATGACGGCGCGCTCGACAGTGCGCTCGAGGGCCCTGAGGCCGAGCAGGGGGTCGTCAAGGCTGAGACCGAGGCGGCTGAGCAGGCTGCTCGGAGGCCCTGTCCGAAGGAGCTGCCGAAGGTGCTCCTGAAGAAGCTTCTGAGGCTGCTCCCGAGATTGCACCTGAAGTTGCTCCCGTGGTCGTTCCCGAAATCAGCTCTTCTTCGGAGGCAGCTTGATCTTCTTTTTCTCCTTCTCCTGTTTGCATTTTTCATTTTGCCAGTGAGGTTGGCGCCGAAAGCATTGTACGGGCCAACCTCAATTTTTGTACTTAGCCTCAGGGCTTTCCATTAATGAAAGCAACACGTTTTCCAATTTTGTTATGCTTCTGAACTTGCTTCTGCTTGCTTTTTCAACAAACCCTTGTCTTCGACAGTTTGGGTTGGACCGTGCACATCATCGATTTTCATAGGTGATTCTGACATTTGTTTTGGAGAATTCCATTAAGTCATCATGCTCGGAATTTTGAAGAGTTTCGCTAGGTCTTTAGGCTTGGACTCAGTTGTAGTGTGAGTTGAGGCGAGGTTGATGTTCGGCCATCGAAACTTGAGTGCTTCTTGACCCGTAGTCTTTGCCTTAGGTATTTCGGACTATAGCCCTGAGTTCGTTCAGTAACGCCCGAGGTCGAGGGGGACTCGATGCAGCGGGGTGTCCCGAGCTTGGTCAGGACATCATTAGATAGGACTCGAGGTCGCCACAGCAGGTCATCTTGGACCTGATCGTGGCATTCGAACTTGGTTGGGCATCGCGAGCTTGGTCGGGGCATCGCGAGCTTGGTCGGGGCATCTCGAACTTTATCGAGGCATCCGAACTTGGTCGAGCATCCGAACTTGGTCGGGCATCCGAACTTGGTCCGGGCATCCAGAGCTTGGTCGGGACATCCCGAGCTTCGTCGAGGCATCCGAACTTGGCCGGGGCGCCACTAGATCTCCCCTAAGGACTCGAATCACTTCAGGGACACCCTGGAGTTCACAAGCAGATTATCATTAGAAGAAGCGTTGAATAATTAAGAGAAAATCTTGAGAAATACCTTATTGGTTGCGTTTTCAGACATCGAAGATCCTTAGAAGGGCTTCACTGGTAGTACATTCGGAGGCTCTCGGAGTGCCAGTTTCGGGGAATGGGGGTCCCATCAAGGGACTCCAACTTATATGCTCCGGGCCGTTGGACTCGAGCAATTCGATATGGTCCTTCCCAGTTCGGGGCAAGCTTCCCTTGCTCGGTAGGTTGAGAAGCTTCAGCTTTCCTCAGGACGAGATCTCCCACTTTGAAGAGCTTGACTTGCACCCTGGAGTTGTAGTATTGTGCCGCTTTCTGTTGGTACCTTGCCATGCGAATTCGGCCGGCTTCTCGCGTCTCTTCAAGGAGGTCTAGGTTACCTGAGCTTTGATGAATTGGAGGCTGCGTCATAGCTCTCTACCTCAGCGATGGGAGCCCAATTTCTAGGGGAATGACCGCTTCCGTCCCATAGGCTAGGTTGAAGGGGGTCTCTCCGGTTGGGATTCGGAACATCGTTCTATAGGCCCAAAGGACGTTGTATAGATCTTCGACCCAATGTTCTTTGGACCTGTCGAGTCTGGCTTTCAGCCCCTGGAGGATTGTCCGATTAGTCACTTCCGTTTCTCCATTAGTTTGGGGGAGAGCGACCGAGGTGAAGCAATGGTCGATGCCGAGCTCGGAGCAGAACTTTCTAAAGCGGGCATTGTCGAACTGACGGCCGTTGTCGGATATGAGGACGCGGGGGAGCCCAAACCTGCAGATTATGAATTTCCAAACAAAATCTCGCATTTTCGGCTTAGAGATTTGTGCCACTGGCTCAGCCTCGATCCACTTGGTGAAATAGTCGATGGAGACAATAAGAAACTTTCTTTGTCCCGTGGCCTGGGGAAATGGCTCCAAGATGTCGATCCCCCATTGAGCAAATGGCCAAGGGGCACTGTTCGAGGTCAGCGGGACTAAAGGTCGGCGCTGAATGTTGGCATTTCGCTGGCATCGGTCGCACCTTTGCACGAAGTCCTCAGCGTCTTTCTTAAGTGTAGGCCAATAATATCCTTAGCATAGAATCTTGTGGGTCAGGGCCCGACCTCCTAAGTGATTTCCGCAGATTCCTTCATGGACCTCTCGCATGGCATTGTCGGCCTCCGAAGGACGGAGGCATCTAAGGAAGGGAGAGGTGAAGAACCTGCAATAGAGCTTGCCTTCGTACAAGAAGTATTGGGAAGCCTGACGCTTGATTCGGCGGGCTTCGAGCTCATCGTCGGGGAGGATTTCATTCTGCAGGTAGCTGACGAATGCATCCATCCAGCTTGGTTCAGTTTCAACGTAGAGAACTGGTTCAGGCTCCTCGGTGCTTGGCGCTTGGAGATACTTAAGCATCGTGGTCTTCGGGAGCTCGCTCATACAGAAAGTTGCTAGCTTTGACAGCTGGTCCGCCCTTGCATTCTCTGCTCTGGGAATGTGCTAGATGTCGAAGGCGTTTAGTGTGGAAGTGATATCTCACACCTTTTGGAGGCATTTCTGCATTAATAGCTCCCTTGCCTCAAAATCTCCCAAGACCTGGCTCACGATCAGTTGGGAGTCGCTGAAGACCCTCAGGCTTTTGACCTCGAGCTCTTTTTGCCAACTTGAGCCCAGCGATGAGCACCTTGTACTCTGCTTCGTTGTTAGAGGCAGGGAACTCGAAGCATAGGGCCTGTTCCGCGACCACCCCATCCGGGCTGGTAAGAATGAGGCCTACGCCGCTACCCCCGAGGTTGAGGAGCCGTCTATGTGTAGATTCCATGGCTGCTCTGGGGTATCCTCTTTTGGTGTGAGCTCGATCTCGGGGTCGTCCGGTAGGGTGCACTCTACTATAAAGTCAGCGAGCACTTGCGCCTTCATTACCGACCTCGGGCGGTACTCGAGGTCGAATTCTCCGAGCTCGACCGCCCACTTTACGATTCTCCCCACGCGATCTGACCGTTGTAGAACTTGCTTTATAGGTTGGTCAGTCCATATGGCCACTGTATGAACCTGAAAGTAGGGTCGAAGCCTTCAGGCTGAGATGAGTAGCGCATAGACCGTCTTCCTTAGCTTGGAGTATGGAGTCTCTGCGTCCTGTAGAACCCAGCTGGTATAGTATATCGGCCTTTGATATTTATCTTCTTCTCGAACCAGGACCGAGCTGACCACTACTGGAGAGACAGCCAGGTACAGATAAAGGAGCTCATCCTGTTGGGGTTTTGTGAGCAACGGAGGGGAGGGGAGAAGGCGTCTGAGCTCTTCAAAGGCTTGTTGGCATTCTTCGGTCTACACGAAGTCTTTCGGCCGCTTGAGGACTTTGAAGAAGGGAAGACATCGTTCCGCCGACTTCGAGACAAACCTCCCTAGGGCGGCTACTCGTCCGGTGAGCCGTTGTACCTCCTTGACTATCTTTGATGGTACCATTTCCTGCAGTGCTCGGATCTTCTCGGGGTTCACTTCGATCCCGCGTTGGGTTACCACAAAATCGAGGAACTTGCCCGAGGTAACCCCAAAGGCGCATTTAGTGGAGTTGAGCTTCATCTGGTACTTCCTAAGAATGGAGAATGCTTCATTGAGGTCAGCAATGTGAAGCTCTGCCGTCTGGCTTTTCACCAGCATATCGTCCATGTAAACCTCCATGTTTTGGCCTATCTGGTCTTTAAAGATTTTGCTAACCAACCTTTGATATGTTGCTCCAGCATTTTTCAACCCAAACGGCATTGCTTTGTAGCAGTAGAGGCCCTTGTCGGTGATGAAGGCCGCCTTCTCCTCATCCTCGGGCGCCATTCGGATCTAATTGTATCCCGAGAAGGCATCCATGAAGGTCAGCAACTGGTGTCCCGACGTGGAATCGACGAGCTGGTCGATCCTAAAGAAGGAGAAGCTGTCCTTTGGACAGGCTTTGTTCAGGTCGGTGTAGTCCACGCACATGCGCCATTTTCCATTAGCTTTCTTCACGAGGACCAAGTTGGCGAGCCAATCTGGGTAGCAGACTTCTCGGACGAAGCCGACCTCGAGGAGCTTGTCAACCTCCTCGGCCGCTGCTCACTGTCACTCTAGTGCGAAGCTCCATTTCTTCTGCCTCATGGGCTTGTAGGTTGGTTTCACCTGGAGTTGGTGGACCATGATCTCAGGATCTATTCCCGGCATATCAGTGGGCGACCAGGTGAAGACGTCCATGTTGGATTGGAGAAACTCGATCAAGCGATCCTGCTCATGAGGGCTCAGGCCAGAGCTGATCTGTACGGTCTGCCCCAGACAATCTTTTCTCAAGGGGATTTGAATGAGGAGCTCGCCAGGTTCTGCCCGTTCCCTCCTGGGCTTGTCTCGTACCTCTAGGATTTCGATGGGCAGTGTCTGGTCCGAGACTTGGGCTGATGCGTCGGTCGATTGTTCTGCTCGGCTTGGTGTTTTGATTGGTTGCTTTGCTTTGAGGGTCGTCATATAGCATTGCTTGCCTGTCAACTGATCCCCTCGAACTTCGCGGACTCCTCGTTCGGTAGGAAACTGCGCGAGCAGATGGTATGTCGAGACTATGGCTCGGAGGGCATTGAGTCCTGATCGGCCAAGAATGGCGTTGTAGACCGAAAGCAGATGGACCACAAAGAAGTCTGTCCTCACAATGCTCTCTCGAGGAGCGAGCCCGGCTGTGATAGGTAAGTTGATCACGCCTTCAACCGAGACTGAATCTCCGGTGAATCTGACCAGCGGAGCATTCATTCTTCGGAGCTGGCCCTCTATCATTCCCATTCTTTGGAAAGCATCGTAATATAAAACGTTTGCCGAGCTTCCATTATCAACCAAAATACGTTTTATATCAATTTTATTCACGACCATGGAGATGACCACAATGTCATCATGAGGAGTTTCAACTTCTTTTAGGTCCTTGTCCGAGAACGAGATGGCTTCAGAGGTGCGTTGACGCTTCGGAGGGACTTCCTCTCGGTCAGTTCTTCAGCTGAGCTCCCTTCGATCGGGCCTCTCCCTATGGTGTTGATGGTACCAGCGATAGGCCTGTTGTCGTTTTGACCTTCAGGCGGTGCAGCATTCTCCGCTGGCCTTCTTTCATCCTGCCGGTTCTGCACAAACCGGTTGAGTACCCCACAGAGGATGAGTACTTCAATCTCGTCTCGGAGTCGGAAGCACTCCTCTGTGTCGTGGCCGTGGTCTCGATGGATGCGGCAATACTTCCTAGAGCGCTGCTGAGTTTCCGACTCCCGCATCGGGGGTGGAGGTCGGAAATAGTCTCGGCCTTCTATTTCCACGAGAATCTCTGCCCGGGTTGCATTGAGGGGAGTATAGTTTCCATACCTTCCCAGGAGCATCTTTGGTCTAGGCGGGGATCTCGGCCAAGGTGGGGACCTCGGTCGGGGTTGCGCCCGCAGACGAGGCGGACTCCTCAAACGAGGCAGGTTCTTCTCTTGGCGGGCAGACCAACTTCTCGGGCGGCCGCGCTCCTCGCGATGCCTTTTCTGCCCCCTTGAGGCTTGCTCAACTGCATCCTGCCGGGAGGCGATAGCCTCCTCAGCCTTTGCATATTTCCGAGCTCGGGCCAGCATTTCGGTGAAGTCAGTGGAAAAATTTTTCTCAATGGAGAAGAGGAACCTGTAGGACCGAGCTCCTGTTTTCAGCGCGGACATGGCGATCGACTGATCGAGCTCGTGGACCTCCCAGGTTGCGGTGGTGAAACGGTCGATGTAGTCTTTGAGGGACTCTCCTTCCTTTAGCTTGATGTCGAGGAAAGAATCCGATGTTCGCCGCTGGCGTCAGCTGGCGGCAAAGTTGGTAGCAAACTGCCTGCCGAGCTGTTTGAAGGAAAACATGGTGCTCGGCTTTAGACCGGAGAACCAAAGTCGAGCCGTTCCTCGGAGGGTTGCAGAGAAAGCTTTGCAGAGCACAGCCTCCGAGGACCCTTGCAGTGCCATGAGGGCTCGGTAACTCTCCAAGTGGTCCAGAAGGTCGATGGTCCCGTTGTAGGGCTCTATTTAAGGCATTTTGAACCTCGGTGGGACCGGTCCATCCTCGATTTGGCAGGAGAAAGGTGACTTGGTGGTGAACTCAAAGTCACCCTCACGCCTTGCCTTCTGGTCTTGGAGTGCCTCAATCTGCCGCTCGAGTTTCTCGACCTTCTTGTCGAGTTCTCCGCCTTGGGAGATTGCTATAGTGGTCTATTCTGGTACTGATTGACCCGGGGTCGATTCGGCCTTCGAAAGTTGTGGCCTTTTATCCTGGTTCTTTCCTAGCGGCTCCCTCTGGGGAGACACTCGGGTTGAACCCTGGTAACAGTGCCGTTCTCCATTGTTGACCCTCGAAAAGTCATGGGGATCTCGGCCTTGGAATACCGGTCCATCTGGAAGGAGCGCCGATTGGACCTGAACCTGCGAGGGCGGCATAGGAGGGGCCTCCACGCGTTGCAGGCCTCGGACTGCTGCTGCCAAGGCCTAGACTTGCTGTACTAGCGTGTTCAATTGCTCTGGCTGGACCTGAGGAACTTGATCCGCCGAAGGCCTTGGTGGCGGGTTCTGGACTGAGTGGCCAGAACTTGGTGCGCGATGCCGAGAGGCATTAGAGGCTCCTCTGCTCCTTAATCTCATGGTCACGACTTGGGCCCTTCCTCTAGCGCCAACTGTTGCTGGAAATTGGACTCGAGGTTGACCGTGGACCGAGGAGGAGCAGCTCCGACTGGTGGTGCGGCGGCGGACAGCTGTCACCGGCGGACCTGCAAGAAGCCAGTGGCCGGGGGTTCCGGCGCCGGCCCTCCGATACTTAAGTCAGAGGGGGTTTTAATGGAGAGCAGTAATGGAGAGAAGCAATGGAGAAAAATAATGGCTGAGGGCGAAGGGAAAAGAGAGAATCCCCTTGCCTCGAGTTCTCCTCCCTTTTTATAGGAGGGGGTGTAGGGGTTACCTGTGATTGGACGTGATCGTGCGAATTAATGAGTTGCTGTAGCGATTGGACGTGATCGTGCGAATTAATGAGTTGCCGTAAACGGTCCGAGATTTTGGGTTGGCTAGTGATCCGTTGAGATCGTGTGCATTTAAATGTTGACAATCGTTGAGGCAGAGATCGCAGGATTTGATCTCGGATGAGGAGGAGGACTTGATTTTCGGTGGAGTGGGGAGGTCTGCTTCTCCCTTTGACTAGGTCTTCCTTGGCCTTGAGGTCAATCGGGCTTAACTCAGCCGAGATCGAGGTTGTGAGCTCTAGGGTCGCCGGTGCCAAAACCGAATGTTCTGAGGTCGGGCGCTTGGAGAGTATGCTTGTTGTCGCCACGTTTGTCATCAAGTGCCGACGATTTGACCGCGTGCTTTGAGTGATCCATTTTTCCCCCAACAGCGAGTTTCATGTGTATCTGCCCTGATAGACGCCATCTGAGAAGTTGCAGTGAGTCCTCACCTCACCTAACGGAGTTCATGTTGGGACTATGGCGAGATAGATGTTACTTTATAGTTCCTTTGTTCTCTGCTGATAATATCTTTACATGCGAATTTGATTTTGAAGCATAAGATGTAGCAGATACATGGCATGGTTTAGTTTATAAGGTTGATGCATGTGGTCAATTTATGACTGGTTCCTCCTAGGCATCTACAAATATAATGACAAGAAGCCTATTTTATGTGGATCTTCCCTGATCAATCCCACTTGGGAAGTCGTCATTTTTTAGACTACTTTCTGTTCGGTTCCGCTGTAAGAATTTCACAGAGATTGATGGGAAGTTAGTTTATTGATCTCGGAGTATTTCCTTGGATGCTGATTGGTTTCAGTTGATCAATTGATACCTTTATATGTTTCATGACAGTTTTCAAGCCTAGGAACCAAGCCCTTGATCATGACTAAAACCTCTCTGCTTCTGGCATCTTCAATCTTATAAGCATAGCATGCATTCCCCGTCAAACACTTAATCTTCATGGCTTGGTCCTCTTGGTCATACATAGTTCTTCTTTAGTGTTTGTGTCTATATATGTTTCTGTGTGGAGCGTGCATGTTTTTCAAAAGAATAATAATAATGACAGGGTGTAGACAATATCATGTCTACAGAAGATTTATTTTTCTTGACCTCTTGCCATATATATATATATATATGTGTGTGTGTGTGTGTGTAGATATATATGTATATATATGAGAGAGATATGATGAAGAACCTAGGACCTCTCTATTAAAGGAAGGAATGTCAACCACATGAGATAAGTCTGGTTGGCTTTTCCCGTATTGTTTTACTCATGACTGTTTCTTGATTCATTTGATGACCAAATATCTTCTTAATAACCTTGTTTCTCACTTGTTAGTTCCTGTTCCATTCAAATGTTTCTATTGATATTTGTCTGTTTCTTTGATTGACGTCCATGTGTTCTGCCATTAAGCACTCTGCTTGCTAACTGACTGACATCAATGTCCAAGTATCAGATGTCTAAATGTTAAAATCCACAAAAACAACTATCACAGATATAAATGGTTTCTTGTATGCTTTTCATTTCTGCTGCATAGAAGACACTTCATATATGGTGTCAATAACAAAAAATGAAAAACTGTTGTGGACATAAAGAAGAATACTTATGTACATTCAACAAGTAACTAATAGTATTGTCTTGAGGGAAAGCTTGGGCAGATCCCAATCCGATATTAATAACTAGTAGTACTTAATTATTCAGAAGTTAAACTTAGCTGATACCTAGTTGATATAAGGTATTTTTAGTTACCAACCCTGAAACCAACTTGGTTCTCTAAAATTATCAGATAATAGAAACTATTAGTTTATAAATATTATATTATCAATTGGTTGATCTATTGTACTGGCATTCGAAATGTGCAAACAAAATCATAGAATCAAGGAAGAAACAGATAACTACTTCTAAATATCATGTTGATGTAAAAGTTTAATTTCCCTTTGATCTGTATTTTAATTTGGTTGTCAGTTTTATTAATGGAATTTCACTGTAATCAACTGCCTATTCCGTGGCTTTTAAAATTTACTTTCAAATTGTTTTGTTTTTCTTTGCTTCTTTATTTTTGTTCTTCAACCTTTTCAATTGTTTATGCCTGGCTACACAGTCATTATCAAGCTTGATATATATGTTTAAATTTTTCTCTCGTTTGAATGTTTGATTCATGAACCATCTGTCATCAATCAATAAACAGATATTTGAAATGTGATCTAAATCCTGAATTGGCCACAAAAAATAGCAGAAACCTTCGAACTGAAAAAATAAGAGCTATCTACTATCCTTTTTTCCCTTTCAGGAAGAGATTCCTAGGAGTCACAGTAATAAACAGACTTCGTAACAGAAAAGAGTAGAAATAAATGAGAAGTTACACTGACTTAGAGAAATGACATGGATTAAATCTAGTATTAGTAATATGCCCGAAGTACTTCACATGTTAATGTGAATTTTGTGAGATAGGAGTTCTGAATCTTAGGGTAAAAAGAAACTAATCTATCATTTTTATCTTTCTTATAATACAGAGCAGTACTAATATACTTGACCATTGCTTTTGGATCTAAAAATATGGAAAAACACATGAAACGATAAATGTTTTTTGCATGCTACATGATAGATCTAAATTGAAAGTTCTATCCACTAATCATTTTTTTTAAACTTTTTCATACCATAGGATCCCTAACTTACATTTGCACTAAATAATGCAATGAATAAAATTGTGTTGCCAAAACTAACTCACTTGCATATTTAAATTTGTTCATATTATACTTTATCTCCTAGGGATATCATTGCTTTTCCCAAACAAATTGTTGAAAATTGTGGGCTGATTGAATATTCAAAAAATTTCTTGGTCTATATTCTCTGTAATTACTCTGATATCTTTTAGTATCTTCCCCATCCATGTAGCATAAACAATTTAAATAGATAATGGTGTCATATGTTCTCCGGTTCTTCAAAACCAATTCCTTCTGTTTTCATCGATTTTATGATCATTTTCACTCTCCACTCAAGCCAACTGTAAAAAGTGGATGCAAACAAACATCTTCCCATAAGATTAGATGTAGTTCAAATTTTCTTATTCAATGAAAGTGACATGTACAGAGTCAGGGGCGGCCCAATTCATTTGGAGGTCTAAGACGGATTTAATGAATGAGACCTTTTTTATAATAATAAAAATTTTTAATAAGCATAAAATACTTAGAAAAGAAATATAAAAATAGATAGTCATCAAGTACATTATTCCAACAAAAATGCATCTATGCACCAAAGACAGATAAAAAAAATTTTCAGTTTAATATAATTTTTGAATGAAAGCACGAAAAAGTAATTATGCTTAAGGAAGGGCCCATAAAATTGATTAAATAATTGAGATAATGCTTTGCGGTACTGTTTACCATGTGAAGCAAGAGCACGGTAGGAAAAGGTTATCCCATGGCGCTTCATGGTCAAGGTAAAGGAAAGAATTTGTCCAAAAAGGATGAGAGAAAGTAGGGGCTTTATGGGAAATTCACTCCATCTAATTAATAAAAAGTCCCATCCCACCATCTCCCCTTCAAGTGAGTACCCAAGCAGCCGCTGCAACATCACAGCACAGCAGCCATTCAACCCCCCCTCCCTCCTTTTCTTTCTCTACCCTCCAAGAAGTCCATCTCCAATCCCCCTATCTTTCTTCCTGATGGCCCAGCTGGATCAGGAGTAATGTGAGGGAAAGAAAACCAAGACCAAAACAAAAAAAAGAGAAGGGATGAAAGATAAGAGTGGCTTCAGACGTGTATCAAGCCAACCAAATCCTCCAGTCTCCACCCAAAACAAAACTACTGTCCCCAACTTCCCAAAGTGCCCCTCTGCAGGCCAGAAAACTCTCCACCTCCCTTCCATCAAGGGTCAAGACTCGTAGCCAGCTCCTGTTCCGTTTTATATGGGGCCTTTGCTTTCTTTTGGTCAGTCTCCCGGAGGCCTTCTATTAGCCCAGAGAAGGTCGCCTAGGGTTCGGGCCGGCCCTGTACAGAGTCACGGTGCAAAAAAGACAATTGGGAAGACTTTGACTCAAGACTATCATCTAATAAACCAAATTACTCATTAAGCATCATGCTTATCTTCACTAATTGATAGACCAATCCATGAAAGAAATACTAAGTTAATATAATTTTTGTTTTAAACTCCTTGTTTCCTGATCCTGTGCATATATAAAGAAAGTAACCCGCATTGTCGGCATCGACCTTTCCTTCTTCCAAATCCTAATCCTTTGATTTTTTTTGGGTTTTTTGCATGGATATCCTTTTAAATATCAGATTTTGCGTGAATACCCTTCCAAAATTGATATTTGCATGTATACCCTCGTAAAATACTTGTTTTGCTATGTTATCCTTTTTTATTCTTATTTTTGCATATGTACCCATGCCATCTAACACCGTTAAAAAATTAACGGTTTCAAATTAAAATGACTAAAATACCCTTAATGGGTAGGCGTGCAAATAAAAAAATTTATAAGGGTATACAAGCAAATAGTAACTTTATAAGGATATTCATACAATTTTCTATATTTAGAAGGGTATATATGCAAAAAAAAAAGCCTAGTAGATGGAAAGAATTTAGATACATTAATTAATGTGATAGCCTTTATAATTCTGTATTTATTAGGAAATGCACCCGGTCCTAGTAGATGGAAAGAATTTAGATACGTTAATATGGTTGTCACCATTTGAGGAACAACAAAACAATCTCCACATACACACACACACACACACGTGTCTTTGTATGTATTTGCTAAAGGTATGCCTGATATCTACGAATTCGGGTAACAAATGGAGGTAGATATCCCAAGATGTTCAAAGTAAACGAATTTGGTGTATATAGTATTATAGTTGAAGAGTACATCCCACAGTCCCCCATCCAAGGACCAAGAATGATAAGAATGCTCAAAATAAGTAATTAATGGAATACTGGGAAACATATGTACTCTAGTTTTGCCGGGCTATATATTTTATTTAAAAACAATATATGATAACTTCTCTTCTTTTACCTAATCCCATCTTATCAGATTAAAATTCATTCCGACATGCTATGGCTTTAGAATCTCTGAAAAAACGAAAAAAAACACACACACACACACACACACACACACACACACACACACACACACACATATATATATATATATATATTTCCCCTCTGCGATCACCTCCTCAATCATTCAGCTTCTCATACGTAATCTATGAGCAGTAATTTGGAAATATGCAGAAGAAAACCACCTTATCCTATAGTTATACATCAACCAAAAGCACCAATAGTTCTTCAAATTTAAAAAAAAAAACAAAACAAAACAGTCACCATGTTTGTAGTAAAGAAGAGATATTCTTGTACCAAGATTTGCATTAAACACCAACCAAGATGAATAGGTAGGAGTAGAAATAATAGCATTAATTCTACCAACCTACTTGTACTAGAGAAAAAAAAACAAATCTATATCCAACATAATCTTCACTGCTCCAGCAAAACATGCGATCAAATCTGCAATTAGCAAAAAAATGAAAAAGAATAAGTATGAGAATTAACTCTATATCAACAAATAAATTATATTTAGTAATAATGCTAAAAGTGATCCAAATAACTTGAAAGCAAATAAGGTGCAAACGTTAGGATAGGTATATCCAACATGTACCAATCAAGATTGTGGGTAGGCATTATCTTCTCTAACTAAAGTTTCCATTCTCTTAGTTTGCTTGCGGGGTCGTCCTTTATTTTTTTTTCCTCTTGGTGCTACGAACACTGCATATGTGCCTCCTGAACATGACACTCTTCCTCTTGAACCATTTCCCTTAGGCCTGCAATATTTTAATGATAACCAAGTGATAAAACACAAACATCATTAAGTTAGAGTAGTGCTATATGTTACCTCCCAAGCCTCTTCGGTGCAGAAGAAGAGGACATTGAAGCTTGAGATTCCTCCACTACTGAATTTTTGCAAGTTTTTGCATGATGCCCAAGATCACCGCAACGCTTACATTTGTGCATCTTCTTCGATGTATTCTCATCTGTACCCCTAATTCTCTTCTTTTTAGGCCTTCCTGGAGGTCTTAGACTGAGCTTAGGAGGCAATACCTTATATCCAATATCAACTTTTATCCATTGGACCTTGTCAGGTAATGGTCCAATTTCTAATGCATAGGCAGTCTTATACTTGGCAACAGTGAAGTACTCCGAGACATAATTTTCCAAATTTGCACCTCTCATACTACAAATAAAAGCTGCAGCATGCACACAAGGAATGCCCGACACCTCCCACAGACGACAAGAGCACCTTTGTTCATTTAGAATTACTTCATGTCTTCCATTAGTCTCAATTACTTCTGCTCTATAATCACTGGTTCTATAAACATTATAATCACCTAGCTTAAGGCTAATGTCTCTTACATACTTCATTACCACAGGAACTAAATTTCCTTTCCAACGGGCAGCCATTCTCCTTCTTGCTTCCATTTTCACCATAATTTTTTGTCTTACGACATCTAATAAATCAAGAACTGGCCTATGTCTAGCCTCAGAAATCCAAGCATTGAATGACTCCGAAAGGTTGTTTGTTATATAGGAGCACTTAGCTGTGATGCCAAACTGAGATCTACTCCATAAGCCAATATTTTCAGCATTAAGATACTTGAATGCCTCCAAGCTAGCCTCCTTAATTTGATTGATGATATCGTCATGTTGGACTTTTGTATATGCCCTTGCAGCTCCCCATACCTTAATTTTAAGCCAGTCTCCTGAAAACTTTGTTTGAAAGTTTTTGTACAAGTGTCTCATGCATTTTCTATGCTATGCTTGAGGGTATATATGTTGCACTGCTTCTTCGAGTCCCTTTTGTCGATCTGATACAAGTACCAGACCTTCTGGAGTTTGAATTGATTCTTTAAGTGCCTCCAAAAACCAAGTCCAGCTATCACTATTTTCAGATTCTGCAATACCAAAAGCAACTGGAAACAAACCATTATTTCCATCAAGTGATGTAGCAGCCATCATCACACCCCTGAACTTTCCCTTTAAGTGGCAACCATCTAGGCCTATGAAAGGCCTACAACCAGCTAAAAAGCCCGTACTGCAAGCTTGCAGACAAATAAAGAAGCGGTGGAAGTAATGCTTGTCATCAACCACATCTAACTTTAGCTTTACTACACTACCTGGGTTTCTTCTCAAAAGCTCCTCCTTGAAATCCTCCATTCTCTCAAAAGAATCTGCCCAATTACCATGAATCATAGACATGGCAAGCTCCTTTCCTCTCCAAACTCTGTGGTATGGAAGCTCAAGATGATAGAATTGCAACAATCTCCTTTTTAACTCAATAGGCGACAGGTCACCCTCTTTTCGTAGCCAACCAATGATCCTATCATATATCCAAAATTGTGTGGCCATCTTGTTGCCACATTTGTTTATAGATGAGCACGTATGAGGTTCCTTCAATTTTTTGACCTGCACATACAAACAAAATAATATATTAATACATGCAATATTTTTCATAAGCCCTGTAATTAAAAGCTAACATATTTCAACCATAATACCTGAAATGTATGACCATCACATAATAGTGAAGCATGAAGTCTCCAATTACAAGCTTCATCTTTGCAACTCACTGTCATTCTACCAGGCTCACTTTTGAGAACTCTTACGGCAAATTCATTCAATATAGCATACTGACTCAGTGCCACCTTGAACTGTTCTCGACTTGTATATTTTGTCCCTACGGCCATGTTAGGATCCACAATGTCCATCTCATATGTCTCTCCCTCATACTCTATGATATTTTCATCATCATCATCAGAATCGCTATTATAAATACTGTGATAGCTACTCTCAGAACCATAAATTTCAGTATCTGTTTCCTGCTCCTCTTGAGATAAAGTTTCATCATTTACCCCAACAAAGTCATTATTTTCAATAGCAGTAGCTAAAGTATCAATGCCTATTGTAGCTAGATGCTCATTTTCATTGTACCTTTGGTTTTCTCTTACTTCATCCTCTCGAATCTCTTCTATTGCAGTTGCAGTGCTTCTACATGTTTCAATTTGATCTTGGCTGCCTAGTGTTGATTGAGAAAGTTGTATAATATTGGTCTCTTTTGTGACAAATATGAAGCACTCTTTTAAATCCTTATACTCCTCAAACAAACTCATTAATTTTTGATCTGTGTCTAATATCATGTAAGACTTAGGCATTAAATGTCTAATCACAGACCAAATCTTTATAGTCTCTTCAAGCTTCAAATTGAAGGTATGCACTATATCATCATATAGGTCCTTATAGCAATAACAGTCAACATCAACTAACCAGCTCTTTTGTCTTCCAAAGTAGTACTTAAGTCTTGTAGAATTCTTAACCTTCTTAAAATATCCTCCAAATTTTACCTTCAATTTGAATAGTTGTTGCTCCATTTAAGAACCTGTACATTGAATAAATAAATATGCACGATATAAATTGTAAGAGAGTGTTTATCAACCAAATGTATTCTAACAAAATAAAAGAAAAAAAGAATAATATACAACCATATTATATTTCAACAATCAATCAAAAATGGGTTCGTCTTTCTTACCCCCAAATAAAGTATATGGTATACAGTTAGAAACCAAAAAATAGAGTTTCAATATAGGTTCACAGCGAAAAATAGGAATGAAATAAAATCAGCTACAACAATCATTATTGTTGTTCCAACACTTGTAATGATTATTTTTTTTGGTTCAAATTAATAGAAGAAAAATAGTATAAATCAACGAAAGAGAAGAGAGGAAAAGATGATATTGAAATACCTTTGTTTATGATCAACTTTGTTTATGATCAACAGATGGCAGAGTTTTTGAAGGTTTGAAAGATCGATTGCGTCTTTGGAGAGGAAAGATTTACAACCCAGAAATTTTTTTTCTTTATTCTTTGTTGGGTTCCAGAACAGGGAGGAAGGGGGTCGGAGATCCCGAGCGAGCGCCTCGTGATCTCGGGCAGCTCTCGCTCGCCATGTGCCGCGGGATCGCGATCTCGCCATCGCGAACGCCTGCGGGCGAACCAGCCAAGATCTCACGATCGCGTCTCCCGCGGGCGAACGCCAGCGATAGCGTCGCGATCTCGCGAACGCCCGCGATAACGTCGCGATCTCGCGGACGCCCGCGATCGGGATCCCGATTCGTGGGGGGCGGGCGGGCGCCGGGGGGTGGGGGCGGGGGTTGGGGAAGCCGGCCGCCGGGAGGGAAGCCCGCGGGGGGGTGGGGAAGCCGCCGGGAGGGGGGGAAGCCCCGTGGGGAAGCCGCGGGGGGGGGGGGGGGGGGGGGGGGGAAGCCGCCGGGAGGGGGGGCGCCGGGGGGGAAGCCTGCGGGGGGTGGGGAAGCCGCCGGGGGGGGGGGGGGGGGCGCCGGTGGTGGGTAAGCCGGGCGCCGGGGGGGGTGGTGAAGCCGGGCCGGGGGGGGTGGCGCGGGGAACCCAGGCGCGGGGGTGTGGAGGTAGAAGAGTTAAGGGTAATAATGTCATTTCGAATTTTATTTTTATTTTAATTAATATAAATACAATTTTTTTAAACACCGTTAGAACAACCGTTACATTAGGATATTTGTACAATAACAGAGTTTTACGAGGGTATACATGCAAATATCAATTTTGGAAGGATATTCACACAAAATCTAACATTTAGAAGGGTATCTATGCAAAAAACCCATTTTTTTTTATCATTTTTATGTCTGTTCAGTCCGTTTCGTTGGCTTACAGGCTTAGTCAAACGGCGACTGGTCCACAATTAGAAATGGCGAGGGGGGAACGTGTCACATCATCACCCCAGTCAACGAACCCCTCCACCTTCAACTTCTTCACTTCTCCAACTCTTCTTCCTCTTCCTCTTCTTCTCTTCCATATAAGAAGCAAGACCTCCCATCCATTCCCTTCAACCCAGTTTGCAGGAGAGAAGCCCCATTAGCTTTCCACTCCTCTTCCATTCACCATGGCCTCCAAGCTCCTCTTCCCCCTCCTCCTTCTCCTCGCCCTTGTGGGCGGCTCCCACGCAGGCAGCATCGCCGTCTACTGGGGCCAGAACGGCAACGAGGGCACCCTCGCATCCGCCTGCGCCACCGGCCTCTACTCCTACGTCAACATCGCCTTCCTCACCACCTTCGGCAACGGACAGACCCCCGTCCTCAACCTCGCCGGCCACTGCAGCCCCTCCGACGGCACCTGCGAAACCATCTCCTCCGACATCCAGTCCTGCCAGTCCCAGGGCGTCAAGGTCCTCCTCTCCCTCGGCGGCTCCTCCGGCAGCTACTCCCTCACCTCCGCCGCGGACGCCCAGAGCGTCGCCAACTACCTCTGGAACAACTACCTCGGCGGCAGCTCCTCCTCTCGCCCCCTCGGCGCCGCCGTCCTCGACGGCATCGACTTCGACAACGAGGCAACCAACGGCGATTACTTCGACGACCTCGCGAAGGCTCTGTCGCAGTTCAGCAGCCGGAAGAAGAAGGTCTACCTCTCGGCGGCCCCGCAGTGCCCCTACCCCGACGCGCACGTTAACACGGCGCTGAAGACCGGGCTTTTCGACTACGTCTGGATCCAGTTCTACAACAACCCTCCGTGCGAGTACACGTCGGGGGACATCAGCAAGTTGACCAGTGCGTGGAAAACTTGGACTTCGAGCGTGACGGCGACCAACTTCTTCTTGGGGGTGCCGGCGTCGACTGCTGTTGCCGGCAGTGGGTACATCCCCCCGAGCGCGCTCACTTCTCAGGTGCTTCCGGCGATCAAGAGCACGGCGAAGTATGGCGGGATTATGGTGTGGAACAGGTACTACGATGAGCAGAACAACTACAGTGCCACCGTGAAGAACAGCCACTGTCCTAATGGTTCGGCTCTTGGGTCATGTCTTTCAGGAAATAGATCAGGTATGCCTTTAGAGGCTTCTCTCTCTCTCTCTCTCCCTCCTCAAATCCATTGGTTTACATCTTATTTAATCCTAATACCAAATATATTAATTCGGTGGGCAAAAAGTTATGTTCAAAGAATCAGAGCCAGAGGCTCAAATGGATTTGAAGGTCAGAAATCTGATAAGTAAAAGATTAAAATATAGGTAATTGATTAATGGCCAAGTAGTATAATAGATGGTCTTTCTGATTCAAGTCGCATCTTTATTACTAGGGTAAAATCGTAAAAGTGGACGGGATAATATTTGTCCAAAACCATTTTCATGTTTGGGTCCAACCAGACATGGGTATAAATTTTAATATTTGATTATAATAACAAATCTATATATACACTTTGGTTTACAAAAAATAGATGCTAATATAAATAGGCAATCATCTGATCTGTATTAGTCTACTAAAATATCCAATTATATCTGCAATCTTATTTGGTCTTATGTAGCTTTTATGAACTTCGAAATAAAGTAAGTGACAAAATTAGTATCTTGAACTTGAATCATCTTTCATATTGTGATATTTTTGATCCGATGATTCATAAAGTTTAACAATTTTATTCATGTCCATGTTGATATTTGTGCTGTCAATAATCAATCTGTAAATGCATCTCTCTCTCTCTCTCTCTCTCTCTCTCTCTCTGTAATCAATCTGTAACGATGGTTTGGCTTGGTTTGAATTTAAACTTGAATCAAGATTAAAATAATGATAAATAAATCAAGTCTAATCTGAATCTTTAAGCTTAAAATTAATTTTTATCAACCTTGATGGTTTCTTGTTGGACTGGACCGCAGAGGATTGCGCAGAGTGCATCACAAGCGGTGGCCAATGTGGATACGATAACAACACGAGGAGTTTCATGTGTATCTGCCGTGATAGAACCCATCTGAGAAGTTGCAGTGAGTCCTCACCTTCCCTAAAGGATTTCGTGTAGGGATTATGTCAAGATAGATGTTACTTTATAGTTCCTTGGTCCTCACTCAGGTTTTTTATTTATCCTCTGCTGATAATATCTTTACATGTGAATTTGAACATTTTGAAGCATAAGATGTAGCAGTTACATGGCATGGTTTAGTTTATAAAGTTGATGCATGTGGTCGATTTATGACTGGTTCCTCCTAGGCATCTAAAAATATAATGACAAGAAGCCTATTTTATGTGCATCTTCCCTGATCAATCCCACTTGGGATAATGACAAGAAGCCTATTTTATGTGTATCTTCCCTGATCAATCCCCCTGATCATTTTTTAGACTACTTTCTGTTCGGTTCAGCTGTAAGAATTTCACAGAGATTGATGGAAAGATGAGTTAATTTATTGATCTCGGAGTATTTCCTAGGATGCTGATTGGTTTCGGTTGATCAATTGATACCTTTATATGTTTCATGACAGTTTTCAAGCCTAGGAACCATGCCCTTGATAATGACTAAATCCTCTCTGCTTCTGGTATCTTCAATCTTATAAGCATAGCATGCATTCCCCGTCAAACACTTAATCTTCATGGCTTGGTCCTCTTGGTCATACATAGTTCTTCTTTAGTGTTTCTGTGCGGAGTGTGCATGCTTTTCAAAAGAATAATGATAATGAGAGTGTCTAGACGATACCGTGTCTACAGAAGATTTCTTTTTCTTCTTCCCTACTTCCTCTATCCAACATTCATTCTTGTCCTGCAACATGGTGTGCTGTGGAGATCTAATCTGTGACATCGGTTAATTAACCTTTCTTCAAAAACAAAACAGCTGCATAAGTTTCGTTGCATAAAGTGTATCAAGTTGACACCTCCAAACGATTTAATTGGGCTAGTTTGCTTGTACCTTCTGAAAAGCATCTCATTCCCTGAAAAAAGCCATTCATCATTCATGACCTTAATTTCTTTTACTCTGCAAGATAATTTTAATTCTCCTATACAATTTGAGAGCCTCTCGCGCTAATTGTAGCCAACTTTCCCTACTTACAAGTCTCCACCCATCAACTGCGACCAGAAAGATAATGGTTATTATCAGAAATACCTTTCATGAGATTAATGGTTCTACTCTTTTCAACGATTGAAATCTCTTATTTAGATATTACATACTATATAGAGAATTGACCAAAGCATGATCTTCCTGCTCACTGTTCAACCTTCAGCCCCCATTGGTTTCTCGTGTAATGGGCGATCCACCTGGAATGCTTTAGTTGCTGAACTGTTAGTGGCAGTTATAGGAGTAGGGCGCCGGCTGCAACAAATTCCACTCATACATCATTTTACTTAAAATAGAAATTCCACTTCTAAATGTAAAAGACAATGCAATGATAATGGAAGAGGAGCTAGTAGACACCAACATCATGCCTCTAGTAGATATCATTGAAAGATCTAGGGACTTCACTTCTTTGTATTAGTGTCCCTGCTAATTCTAGCAATATTGTTCGGTTTCTCATTCCTTCTTTTCAGTTTTCTCTAAAAGCACAATTCTAAATGCATGTCTCTGTTCATGAAAAATGGTTGTTTTGACAGAATATTTATAGAATAACAGACGATGTAATTATATATTTTTCTTAATCAAGAGGGTTGAGTTCTGACAGTGGAGGTAATTGTTTTCTGATGCTGCAGGAAGTCACGATCCGAGGAAGACGGGAATCATGATAGGTAACCAACATACCTCTCCTAAACCTACCATTTTAAGGCTTTCGTCTTCTTCCGTTCCATTAAACAATATTTTTTCTGGTTTGTTTATTCATGATACTCAATGAAGTAAATCAAGCATTATCCAAAGTACCGGTTGGAAAATTATCTGTCTAATACTTTTTGGATAGCCTAGCAATAATTCACCCTCCCCTCATTCTAGGGCCATGCCATCTTGCCTAGTTCCATGACTCTATAAATTATGAGTGCTCTATGGCTGTGTCAATTGATTATAATAGCCTTATGTCGATAAATTATAAGTTCCCTATGTCTCCCTTGCAGCCTAACTCTAAGTTTCGAAAACCTAACTTAGTCATCTTTATTTCTTTCAGTTAAGTCAACCTTGCCAGTTCACTAGTAAACTGAACTCGACTCCTAATTATAGGACTGCAAGACAGTAACTCTAGGCACTTTAAATTCCTTTAATCCCCTCATTGAACCTTATTCCATATTTCCTAGGTTTGCCACCTTATTCATTACAATAATTGCATCAAGATTTCAATGGCGTAACTCAACTTTGACGGAGCCCAAGCATCCTGACATCATGTTAAACCCCTAGGAGCTTTTTCCTTATGGCCGTGCTACATAATTTATGGCCAAGAAATAAGTGATAGCAAATCCAAGAAAAGAGTTATGGGTCGTCGTATTGGAAATGATAAGGACTTCTTCAGATTAAATTGTATAGTTTAAAAAGAGTTGCAGCTTAAGCACATCTAGAAAACTATAGCCATACTTTGCTCGAAATTATTGGCAATTTGCCAAGTGGTCAAAAGTTATAGCATTCATAAGTATGAGAGGTATACCAAAGGGGAAATAGTGGACAAAGGGGGTGAAAAATCAAATGTTAAGTAGTGATAATTAGTTAATCACTTTAAAAGCAAGCACGTGATGGAAAATCTTAATATCAAAATCTCAATCATTGGATGCCTTTTTTCTCAAGATTATAGCCTTGAGTGCTCATATAATTTTATAGATGTGAAATGATATGTTTAATGTTGCTTGTGTTTATATGCAAATTATGAGATTAATGCTAGAGTTTTGAAGTAATGTATGAAATACTTCCATGGAACATTCAAATGGCAGTTATGCATTTTCTCCTTCGCAGGTGCCATTACTGCCGCAGCAGGATTATCTCTGGGGTTCTTTTTGCTTTTAGTCTATTTTCTTCGTTACAGAAAGTCTCACTCAAAGAATGTGCAAAATGTTGAAGAATTGCTACATAAATATGGATCTTTGGTGCCAAAAAGGTACAAGTATTCAGAAATTAAGAGGATGACCAAATCCTTTAGTCACAAGTTAGGGCAAGGTGGTTATGGTAATGTGTTCAAGGGTAATCTCTGTGATGGCCGTCTGGTAGCTGTGAAAGTCTTAAATGAGTCCAAAGGTAATAGCGAGGAATTTATCAATGAGGTTGTTAGCATTGGCAGAACTTTCCATGTAAACATTGTTTGTCTACTAGGATTCTGTTTAAAGGGGTCGAAGAGAGCTCTTGTCTATGAATTTATGCCAAATGGATCACTCGAGAAATTTATATACACGGAGATACCAGATGCAAAGATTAAACTTGGTTGGGAAAAATTATATGAGATTGCAATTGGTATTGCTCGAGGACTAGAGTACTTGCATCGTGGGTGCAGCACTCGCATAGTACATTTTGATATCAAGCCCCACAACATCCTACTAGACCAAGATTTTTGTCCCAAGATTTCTGATTTTGGGTTGGCAAAACTATGCCCTCCGAAAGAGAGCATCATTTCAGTAGTCGGTGCAAGGGGAACGGTTGGGTACATTGCCCCTGAAGTCTTCTCTAGAAATTTTGGAGTTGTCTCCAGCAAATCTGATGTTTACAGTTATGGAATGATGGTGCTAGAAATGGTCGGTGGTCGTAAAAATATAAATGCAAGAGTAGAGAATACTAGTGAAATTTATTTTCCACACTGGGTTTATGACCATCTCGATCATTATGATACCCTAGAAGCTTGTGGAGTGACTAATGAGACTGAAGTGATTGCTAAAAAGATGATAATAGTTGGGTTATGGTGCATACAAATGCAGCCTGCAGATCGACCTTCAATAAGTAGAGTAGTGAATATGTTGGAAGGAAGCATTAGTGACTTGCAAATGCCACCAAAACCATAGTTCATTTTCATTTTAGAATCATCAATAATTCTAATGTTTCAATAACTTGTATTCTTTGCAGTGCAAAACTCTTTGTACATTTTGGCTCTATTAAATAATAATCTCTAAGCTCATATTTAAGCTGCCATGAAATAACATGGTTAATCTCATCTATTTTGCTGCTTCTATTGTTGCAATAAGTATATATTATATTGTATCATATTATATAAATGGATCTTAATATTGTTTTTTGAAGCTTTGTGTTTAGAAGAACATGGTTAGGAAAAAAAGTGATTTGGTTTCAGGGCTGAATCAAATATGGATCAGTCATCATTATATTCATATCTATATCCATTTTTAATTGGATATTAATTGGATGCTAAAATTCATACCCTTATTTGCTTTAAATGGATATAGATGCAAATCATATATTAACATGGATACAAATGCAGATATAAGTTAGATAATTAAAATCTATGAACCAACAAATTAAAAATTTCACTATATCAAAGGTAATTATGTTAAGAAAATGTTTATATTGTACAAGACTCAATAGGATAGCAAACAGAACCGAATATTTGTGAAAAGATTGAGGTAGCTACATACCATGTGCATATATGTTTTCCTTTGTGACAGGTATGGATATAGATATGGATAGTAGAATACTCAAATTTGGATCGATATTTGATAGATTCGGATGTGGAAACAAACACAGACAGATATTCTCTGCTTCAATTTTGCTCCTATTTGGTTTGCTACCACCTTGAATAATGTGAATTATAGGTCAAGGCATGTGCTGGATACCTATACAAGACCAAAAACTCAAATAATATATTTTGGTTAGCCTTTTTAGATAAGAACCCAAATTGTTATAAATGGTATTACAGCAGAACCAGCTGATAGCTTATACAGACTAGAGGATATTACAGCATGCGACTAAATTAAATTTATGGTTCTTGTAATTGGATTTGAATGGATTTCGGATCCTTAGCTTGATGAAGATGCCAGAGCTCAAACAGAAAAAGTATGTGAGCACCCGTGCAAGTGTGTGTTTAGTCCTACATCAGCTATACAATAGATAAATCCTAGATACTCGTACAAGATCAAAAAATCCAAATAATATCTTCTGACTAGCTTTTTTGGATAAAATCCTAAATTATTGCAATATGAGTTATAATTAAGCATGGATAGCCACTGCCAACTTATTAATTATAGATACATGAAAATTGGGTTTTAAGAGTTTTCAAGCTAATTTCCCATCCTATCTAAGAGTAAGCAAATCAAAACAAACCTCCACAAGAAAATGGCTTACCCCGATCCAAATTCTACCATATTTTTGACCGTTTACCACTGCAACAGAATTTGAGCTCCATTTATTAATTATGACAAGTGGATCTGATCAACTACTATGTGCTTGGCCTTGCTGCTGACCTGCTTTTGCTCCAGCAATCTAAAAATATATACAATGGTGTACAGATTCATAGTAGGTATTCATTCATCATTATAAATGTGTTAATCTTAGTGATGAACAATTGAAGCCACATACTGTGCTGACTTCTATTCCATCAGTCCTTGGCTCGTCATGATTCACACCATCATGTTCCAAAGAGCTAGCTCCAAAAAGGTCACTCTTTGGAATACTTCGAACAGGAACTGTTCCGTTTGGGCAACTTCCACTTCTCTGCCTTATTTGTTCCATGACAACTACCAAAGAAGGTCTTGTGTATTATAGAACAGATGACTCTTTTATCAATCATGATTAATAACAACAGAACAAGACTTTTTTTTGAGAAGAAACAATAGAATAAAGTTGGCCTAAGTAAAAGGCATAAAAGAATAAACAATTAAAAATCCTAACCATGGCAGTGTGATTCTTTAATAAAGGATGATCAAAGGCTGGTTGTTTATAAATCTCAGCGCAATCAACCATATCACGACCCTCCCTCTGCAAAACCAGATACAATCAAAGTTACTCTCCAAAATCATCAACAAAACAAATGACATCAGACATTTAAATTTAGCTGTATAAAGGAAAACACTAAAACTAGTAGCAAGCAATATTATCTTTTTCTGCTGGCTTGAGCTTCTGAGCTTCTTCAGAAGCTTCTCAATTTCAAGTCCGTTGGAATAAGTCCGTTGGGGCTTCTTCTTGTCATGCTGGCAATGGCAAAAGCTGTCACATGCATTCGCCGTCGAGAGGAAACTTCGGAAACTATGAACAGGACTGCTAATGTTTTAAAATATAGAGACTACAGACCCGAAATGGCTATCCATTGGTATTATTGTCAGGCCCTGAACCCAGCACTCGGGTCCGGTACGCGATCGGCCGTATGAGCTCTAGAGCAGTGCCCCAAAGATCATGCAAGGCCTAAGATAAACGAAATATCTAATAAATCCATAATTATTAATTAATTCAAATAGACAACTCCAACATGTCCAAATAATCAAATTGGTTCAATTACAAGATCTTCAAATGCTCATCGGCAGCGAAGAAAGATAAACCAACTAACTAGCTAATAACTCTGATACTCGAGCTCCACGCCCAACCCATTCATGTCTATGCATCCTGCAACTCTGAAAAGAAAAAGAAGAAAGAGAGGTGAGCTTTACAGCCTAATAAGAATTCCTACACATGCATACCAACACAATAATAATATGAATTTGGAAACTACAAGAAAACGATGCACATTTCATGAATTCATAAACCAGCTATCAAAGGCTCAAACAATCAGTATAAATATGCAAATCAAATATCAGCAGAAATCCAGTCACTCAAGTGAAATATGTCATAAAATATCTCAAATATCTTCATCAATGTTTTCAATATTTTTAATTCCATTCCTTTTAAACTTAATTCGGATCAATTATTTTTTCGACTTTAAGCCAAATTCCGGTTACGTTTCTAGCTCGTAACGGGACAAACCAATAATGTCACACTTAGAGCCTGTGACGGGCAAACCAGTATTGTCACACCTAGAACCTGTGACGGGCAAACCAGTATTGTCACACCTAGAGCCCGTGATGAGCAAACCAATATTGTCACACTTAGAGCTTGTGATGGGCAAATCAATAGTAACAAGATGGTCCAAAGTCCATGTTTATTTAATCAATTTCACATTCACACATCAATCTCTTTTTATTTTCAGCTTTAGACTAACCACGGTCACGTTTCCAGCCCATGACGGGGCAACCAATAATAACAAGATTAGTCTATAGCACCACATCCATAAATCCAATTATGCAGGTGTAGGTTATGCGCATATATGCATCCATCATGATACCAACCACAAGCAAATACGATCAAAATACAATTTAATATAAAATTATTCTTGCTTTTTACTTATCTGAATCATAGCATATCATACATATATAAGTGCAAAAATATTTATATCATGTAGGTTGGCGTACAAGAATTTTTACCTTCTTGTTGAAAAACTCAAACAGACTAATCACCCGCCCTCACAGCGATCTATGAACTATGATGCGCAGAACCCTGCTCAATATTCTTCCGTCCAACAGATTGTTCCCTACAGAATTAAGTCAATATTAAAAATTACCTAAGATATCTGAATCCTTTAAAGGATCCTCTAGAACCTAGCATTCCAGGACTATCCAAAGTCCTCAAAACAGTAATCTTTCCGGAACCAAGTTTAGAGAGAGAAAACTCCGACTAGAGAGAGAAACTGAGAGAGGACTCAGGTAGAGAGAGAATGTCTGGAGAGTGAAAGTCTCGTAGAGAGAGAAAATTTAGTAGAGAGGAAAAATTCAGTAGAGAGAGAGAGTGAGAAACATGAGAGAAAAACCCAAGGAGAGAGAAAGAAGAGGAGAGAATGCTCTCTTCTTTCTCCTCAGGGGAGAGTCCTTTTCTCCCTTCCTCTTCTCAGATCAGAGGGCGGCCGGCCAAGGTAGCCCAACCCCCGGCGACGACAGCCTTGGGCGGCCCTTCGGCGGTGTCACCACGGCGACGATGGTCGGCCGGCACACCATGGGAGAAGAAGAGAGGAAGAAAAGTAGAAGAAGACCATCAAAGTATCAAACAACCACTCAAAATCGGCCTGATCATGGCTGATTTCTCTAACCGACGACACTATTAACTCAGAGCTCTCGGGAAGTGGTTCAAGCCCGGCGGCCGGCGGCGGCGGGGCTCGGAAGAAGAAGCTGAAATAGGGTGCTCTATTTTCGGATGAATCCCGGTGACCAGCCAGCTCAAGCCCAAAAAAGGACAACGTATAGACATAGAAAAAGAAAAAGAGGAAAGCAAGCTATGCTCACCTCAGTCCGGCGAAGTTCCGGCGGCGTTTCTGGCGAGGAATCAGGGGAGACAATTTGGGAGAAAATTCGCAAGGGAAGGAAATCCAACGAGGTTCATTCGAAATTTGTGAGCGACGCTTCGAAGGAAGAGGGGAGATACCTTTATAGACCGAGTCCTAGGACTTTCGCCAGAGTCTGGCAAGCCCTAGGACTCCTCCTCTGCGCCGGACTCGGGGAGGAAGATGACTCCCATCGGGAGTCTTCCTCCCCTGACTCAAGGTTTTGGCGTATGGCCCAAACAGCGGCCCAAGCCCAATGGCTGGGCCAGGCCCATGAAAACGGGGTCTTACAATTATAATATGCGCTCTCACATCACGAAGTGAAACTAGAAGCAAGGAACTGGGAAGGCATGGCCTCAATGTTTAAGGCACATATCGACCTCAGTGAAATGAATTGATGAAGCATAACGAGGCATCGAAATCCATCAATATTGTTGAAAATTTTGAATAAGATAAGAAAATTGTATTTCTGCCTGTCTATTATAATGTACATGAGCAGTCTTTATATAGAATAGGAGGCTGACATGGTAAGGCCGATAAAGTTTGACACAATCAATTACAAATTAATCAAGGTGAAGTTTAATATGGCTGGCTAAGTTTAGCGTAATCAATCAATGAATTCTGACAAATATGCTTAAAAAATAAATATAGTGAGTTGTTCTGTGAGTTAATGTGGGCAGTGACTGTGTTGAGCTAATGTTTCAGGAAACATGATGGTGAATTAATGTAGTGAGTTACTACATTATATAAGTCCTAAAAATAGCACACAAATGGAACCATAAACTCGGTGAGTTGTGTTAAGTATACCAGGGTCAAGTCTTCATGTTAAGTGGGTCTCCAAGCATGAATAATATTTTCCTCGGAGAACAGAGTATGAAATATAACAAAAACACACGAGATAATTATATGATTCCTTTCTTCAAATACAACTCATACCAAACCATTGATGGAAAATTACGAAAATGGCAGCGTTGTCGCTCAAATCCCTGACACGTGAACAAACTGCTTTGTTCGATTAAATGGGAGGAATGTAGCACAACATTGGAGCTATTCTGCAACTATAGTCGAGGGGTCGCCAAAACGTGTCCGACTGAGAACCCTCCGATACTTAAGTCGGGCATAGTTTCCCTTTATCCATGGAATCTCCATATCTGGTATTTATAGAGAGAATGAAAATCTACGCGATTATGATCATGTGATTTGTGGATAAGCAGTTGAGTTCTTTCCGTATTCACTGATCCATGACTAGGCAATTCGGGATTGCAAATCCAAGCCATATAGGGCCGATTTAAGAAACAATCCCCAAAAGAGTTGAAAGGGTCGCATCTCTAGCCTCTATTCCTGCCGCCAGTTGTTCCTTCCACCACCAACCGCCGGGCCACCATCTCATGCACCGACGGGGGTAGAGGGGGAGGACGAGGAGGTTAGGGCTCGTGGATTGGGCGTTCAGATTTCAGAGTTTCCTTAGCCGCATCTTACCCCGTCAAGGAAAAATTTATGAGTAGGATCGTGACCCAACATGTGAAGCCTGGCCATCTATGTACGCCCTTTATAAGGGCCTAAAAAGCTAGTTGTCCCTCGGAGACGTTTATGCGGATTTATATCTGCATAAATAATCTATTCATACTTCCACTTTGTAATGGGTTTACAAATATGCATGCATCTGTGTAGGATCTCAAATTTTAATGTGGATTTTGATCTGCATAAATATTCTATGCGCCCCTGCAGGGAATCTCCATTTATTTATGAGTTTTCCTCTCTCATTGCCATCATCAGAAGGAAAAAAAAAAGTTTTCCTCTCCCTGGGACAAATTTTTTTTTTCCAAGGTCGCGCACAGATATTGGCATATTTTTATTTATATACGGATCTTGTTCCGCACAAAAAAAAAAATTATATGCCCATCGAATTCAGGCGTATATGTTTGCATACGTATTTTTATGCGGATTTCCTTTTTCCGCATATATAGTATTATGAGCGTGTCCGCACATGTTCACCTAAACGCATACGCCAAAGTGCAATTCCGCACGCGTCTTCCCGATCAAAACAGCGCCAGAGTTTCGAGCCCTTTGGCCGCCGCCTTCAAAAAGTCGCCGTCGATTTTGCCGTTCAGATCGATTACCCACTCACGAGTAGAGAAGGTCGAGACGGTGGGGAGAGCGGTCCTCAACTCGTCGCCACGGATTCGAAGAGAAGATGACGGAGGACGAAATCTTTCCTAAATGCATGAAATGCACCTTCAATAGAATAATGGTGATTACAAGTAGCTCCCTTTCATTAAAAGATTATGTATTTCTTCTTTCCTAAAATCTTCAATCTATCTAAAGAATCATTGGGACAAGGACGAAAGAGTATAGGCTGTTATTATTTATTTAATTCATGCGTTCAGATTATTTTTAATAATTGTTATTATATTGATTAGGTCATTCCGGTGCATAAGAAGATTGTAATTTCTCTTCTATCAGCATCTTCAATCCCTCTTTTGCGTAGAAGAGGTAAGGTCTAAAGAGCATTACTATTATTATTTGATTATCTCTAAGATTTGTGTTAGGATCGTATGTTTCATGCACGTTATGCTATGGATGGAATGAAGGCGAAAGAGTGTTTTTGTTGAGTTTTTGATGGCTTGACGACTTTTTTTTTCTAGAAGTCATGAAAAATATCATGACTTTAAGCAGAAATTTGCATATTTTTAGCTAACTTTTTTGGATGAAATTCTGGTTGTTACAATATTATGAGCAGCGAGTAGTAAAGAGAGGATGATGTTGGTCACTTTAGTAGAGAAGAGCATGCCATGGGCGGTGTTGATAAAGAAATAGAAATATTTTAGAAATTATTGAGTACGTATACTTGGAACTAGAAGTTGAAATCACTACAAGAATACAAAAGAGCATGTCTCAGTGAAATTTGCAGTGAACTGGCGAAGGATGGTCAGTTAGAATATAACCACGACAATGATAGCAATGATGGCTTCCAATACAGCAAGATTTGAAGATAATAAGCAGTATTCCTACTTACAGAAATATTTTAATTCGATCAAGCATTGGCATCTTTGCATTTGACTTCTCTGTGCACTTATCTATATCATGTTATGTTGATTTTTCCAATCCTAATTTTTATTTTTTGATCAAAGTAACCTTGATGTTAATCAGTTTGATCGTATCATCTGAGAAAAACGGGACACTGATGACTCCGGACTATATTCCAGCTATGTGTGGTGAAATTTTGGAACTAGAGAATGTGTCCTGTTCGATGATCGTCTGGGATTTCTTTCTTTTTTCCCAATCTTTCTTTCTTTGTTTTCCTTTCTCCCCTGTTCTTTTGTCCTTTTTTTTCCTCATGTACAGCGGCCTCACCCGCTGTTTTGCTCAAAAAAAAAAAAGGTGGGGTGCAGAGACTACCTGATCTAGACTTCTAGTGGATTCATCCCAAAATCATTTCTTGGTTCCTATTCTTCCATTAATGTTGTTAGATGGTCCATCACAGGCTCATCTTATCCTTCCCAACAAGTCCACTGTAAACAGGTCTATGGTGAGATTCCTTTTAATAGTGCATGGCCAATTTTCTGATACAATGATGCATGGCCAATTTCTTTCTAATTGTTATTATTGAAAAGCCTCTAAATTCTTATTACTAAACAATGCACCATGCAAAACTTGTAGCTTAAGTTCTGCAAAACGAGGAAATTTACATTCCTGATTGCTCACTATATTGGAAACTAAAAATTAGTGTAACAACTAACAAGAAGGTGAAAGAAGCTGGATGACAACCAAATTAAGTTTCAGCCATGCAAGAGAAACACGAGTGTGCCTCTCCTTCCTAGGAAGCAAGACCCCTGCCATGTTACATCGAATTGATCACTACTTCAAGTGGCCATTAGCTTCTTCTCCAACACCTCTGAGCATATCTGCCCCATCATGTGATAAAAAGAAAGAAGCTCGGACAACTGCTCAATGGACATCTTCCCCATCACATTCTTTGCTGCCTTCTCCCGCTGCTCATTCATCTTAAGCCTCTCTAGATAGGAGGACGCATTCCTCACCGTCGCACCCATTTGCTTCAGCCTCTTCTCCTGCTGCAGGCTCAATGCTGTATTTGACTAGAGACATGAAGCAAAGGCAAATAAGAATGAACGCTGTGAATCTCACAGGCCACCAAAATGGTTAAATTTTCTGTTTTTTTTCTGATGGGAATTACCTCAAGGAATTCTGCTCCTGCTTCAAGATCTTGTTCTTTGGATGGGTGCATGTCATGTCCAGAAACATACATATGCTTCGCAAGTGAGAAACTTCGAACAATAATTTTCCTCTTCTTCTCCATTTCCTGATCCAATTTTAGGCCATCTTGCGGATTCATCGAGCTATTGACCTTTTTCTGATAAGCCATCACTGCTTTAACAAATTCCTGTATGAAAATAAAGAAGCCGCCACCAAAAACTGAGTTCCCCTGACTTGAATTGCTAAGGTCATGAGCATATATGCAATAATGTCAAAAAAAAAAAAGTTTTTCCCTAAAGCAGTGAGACAACTAATACCATCAGGATTAACAATGGCGACAAGGACCCAAATGCGCAAAACCATATGAAATACCGTGAAAGACCTTTAAATACGTCATTAATGCCTGTTAATTTGTATTAGTAATGAACTAGAACTTCCTCCGCGAAAGCTATGATGCATGCAAAATTAAGCTGTAATATACCTGATAAGCTGCAGGGCATCCTGGGTAATCAAACTCTTCCGACCCCGGCCGCCTCATTCTCTCCGGATGGAACTGCAAGCCCATGATGAACTTGCCCTCCTCAGGATTATAGGCGTCGGGATCGAAGAAGGCCTCGATCAATCCATCTGGCGCGAACGCCATGGGAACGAACCGTTCCGCCAGCCTCTTCACCCCTTGGTGGTGATAGCTATTGACCTCAATTTCCATCCTCCCCTCTTCCAAAGACTCCCGGAACCAAGAGTGCAGCGGTGTGTCCTCCACCACCCTCACGGAATGCCGGTGCCCGTCGTAATGATCGTAGTCCATGTGGACGGTGGCATCCTCCGGCCTGCACTTTCTGGCGAGCTCCTTTCCGATGTCCTGGTACAGCGTGCCGCCGCAGGCGACGTTGAGGACCTGGGAGCCCCTGCAGATGCCAAGGTAAGGGATGTTGCGCTCGAGGCAGAGCTTGGCGAGGCGGAGCTCGATGGAGTCCTTCTCGCGGTCGATGGCGGTGTCGCTCGCGTGGAGGCGCCGGACCTCCTCGACCTCCTCCGGGGAGAGGCCGGCGACATCGCCCCCCTCGTATAGAGAGGGGTCGATGTCCTCCCCCTCGCAGAGGAGGACTCCGTGGATCGGCTCGAAGCTGTCGAGAAGCACGTGGATGCCGGAAACTCGTGGCACGATCACCGGCACCGCCCCATAGCCGACTAAAAGATCAAGATGATATTCCCCTGCAAAACAGAGAGGCAAGCATCCGTCATCACCCCATCTTGTCTCTTCTTTATGAAGAAGAATGCAGAAATTTATACGTAAAAACGTTTGCAGAAACGGAAAGAAAAATCGTGAATCGAATATCAAATGTTGAGGTTATTCACCGACGAAGTCGACGAACTTGTTCTTGCGGACGGTCCGGCGAGAGACAATGAGAACACGAGGGAGGATTTGAGACAGCTGCGAGGAAGCCATCTTCGCTGTCTTCTCTTCTCGCCGTGCTCTTTCCCTTTCCCCTTACGGGCGAATTTATAGGGAAAATGTTTGAGAGTCGCCGATCCTTCCGGTTTTCTCCTCGAAGCTACTTCCACTCTCCGGCTAACAGCGAAGCCCAGTTGCAACCGTCCCGTACGATAAGGTGGACCCAGTGGACGTCTCGACGAGCGACGCGTGTATATTTTCTCAGCAATTTTGTGACATGTCGTCCGGCGAGATTGTGGAAGTCGGTGGTGCTGCTCGGGACCCGCGTATCGGATCGTTCCGCAGTTGGATGCAAGGCTACAAGCGGTGGCGTTGGTTTAGAAGCCACGTGTTCCGATGTTGGAAATAGATTTTCTAATCGCCAGCGTATCTGGGAACATCACTATCTAGGACCGGTCCGACCTGCGCAGGTGCGACGTGTAGGCTGTGGACTTTTATTACCAAGTCCTTTCCTTAAAATTTTATTTAGTTTTAAATGACTCTAAAATTTTATTTTTAGTTTTCTTTGTTTAATTATTTTTTAAAATAATTAAACTTCTCTTTTAGTCATTTTTAGTTTCATTCTGTTTAGTTATTCTTTCTACAATAATTATTCTTATTTTTAGTAGTGGTCAAATCTTATTTTTTAATAGACAATTTATGAATTTGAGTAAAAATATAATATCCCATCTATATAATGGTTTATTTGATAAAATTTTTGGTATCTATTTTAGTATGGCGTAAAAAAAGAGGAAAAAAAAATAAAAGTTGTCCTTCTTGACTGAAAAGAGATTTGTGGCTTAATTTTTTAATAAAATATATTTTTTAATTTTTTTTAATATTTTTTTTATTTTTTTGTTTGGTATTTATTTTATATCTTGTACCGATGCAATCGATTTATGTGCCATTCTACAAATACACGATGATGTGTCGGAATATGCTTTTGTTACTCTGCTCTCCGCCGCTCCTATCTATTAAATTCACTACCTTAGCCGCTTGAAAAACTGAAACTAACCCTTTAACATTATTGTTAATTGTTATTTGAGTACTAATATGGAGCACCTTTGTGCTACCCCCTTGGTTCTTTGTGCTAATGCTGCATAAGGATTTCATGACATCTCGCACATATCAACATGATAAGCTGATTGGGTGACCAAGTGGCATTGCATGGCGTTTTCTTTTATTACTGGATGTATTTCAATGGAGGGACGTATGAAGTTATGAAAAATATTATCATGTCCAGTGTTTTCAAATTGAACATATCCTGGGTCTAGCGCCTGAGATTGAGATCCTCTCATATTTAAAGATTGCATCGGATATGGCTAGAGAGTTCTTTGCAGAAGATTACCCTATAAATTATATTGCATATGGAGCCGAAATTAATTACCAAACTACTTACTAGATTGTTTTCGCAAGAGGAGATAGATAAGATTCCTCTGAGGTTGATGAGGCCGAGGGTATCCCCCAAACCCCAGAGCTCAGTCTCCATCGGGCTTAGACAGAGAAAGCGACTGTTTCTCCTCAGATGTATTGTCTGCTTTGGAGGGGTTCATAGTCTCTTCCCCACGCACGGTTTTGCTCCACAAAAAACGCCTCTGAAGAGAAAGGGATAGCCCCCCTCCATTTAAGGAACATACTTCTCCGCTATCTAGTCGATGTGGGACTAAGTTCGGACTCTTTATTTCCACAACATAGCCCCCCAACGGAGGGGTCTGTGCCGGGGTCAAGCGCTCTCAATGAAAGCACCATTGATGAGGCCGGAGGCATCCCCCGAACCCCAGAGCTCAGTCTCCACCGGGCTCAGATAGCGAAAGCGACTGCTTCTCCTCAGAGGTATTGTCCGCTTTGAGGGATTTCATAGTCTCTTCCCCATGCACGGTTTTGCCCCACAAAAGGCGCCTCTGAAGAGAAATGGGTAGCCCCCCTCCATTTAAGAAAAAGACCTCTCCGCTATCTAGTCAATGTGGGACAAAATTCGGACCCTTTATTCCCACAACAGGGGTAAATTGGATTGGCCATGCACAGGGGACTATGTCAGGCAACCAATCAAACAGGGGACTAATATGGTAGTGTTGTAGCTTTTTCTAGATCATGTTATTAAAGATTTGCTGCCAAATTTGGCGAGGATTAAGGATATCTAAGTAAAATATCTTCCCCTCCAATCAAGCCAATATTATAGATATTCACATAGAAATAGAGGTGAAAGTGGATCAGATAATCTATCTAAATCTATTTTTCTATCTGAATTTATTTGAATATGGAAAAATTTGAGTATCCGATTAATATCCATATCCGTATCCATCTCCATAAAAAAAATAGATATTGATATGGATAGACAATTACTTAATTCATATCTGAATATCATATTTTATTTGTAACCTTATTTAATTTTATGTGTCACTTATAAATTTTTAAGAAAAATAAAAATAACCATATTAGTATACTATTAATTTGATTTATCATCCACTTAGTAATATCTTTAATTTTATGGTCATCCATATATATATATATATATTCAGTATTCGATTTATATTTATATCCGTTTAAAATAAATATTGATATGAAATTTAATATCCGACTAACATCCATATTCGTACCTGTATTCATCAAACAAAATAAATATGAATATGGATCCGATCCAATTTCAACCCTAACAAGGAATATTTTTTTGTCTAAATAAAACTTCAACCAATCACAATCATCTTAATGATACATTTATCATGGACTTAGCTAATATGTACTTGAATCATTATATGTCAAAAGCTATTCAATATTAGGCAAGTCAATTTTATAAGTTGCTACATATTATAAAATAATTCTAACGAACTTATCCCATCAAGCCACATTAAGATGAGTTAGAGATCTTATCCAATCAAGTGATATTAATGATTAGCCATATATCTTATTTAACTAATTAATGTCAAAATGAGTCATAGATCTTATCAAGAGATATATTATAGGGAATTTTCCTATTTTTTTCTCCTTATTTGCAAGAAATATTCGCAAATATATTTGTGAGAAAGTTCATGTGGTCCTATACCCATAAATAAGGATGCCTAGCCATTGTAAAAAAGCATTTTGAATTAATTAAATTTTATAGTTTTATTCTCCATTATTTTATGAGAGATATTTTTTGTTGCTTCTTCCTCCTACCTTACTACTCCATTATTGGATAGATATTCTTTCTCATAGAGAAAGACCATCATTTATACTACTTAGCCACATGGATGTTTATACTTAATTGAAAATTTGTTTATTTCCTGGAGAAATAACTAACTTTTTGGTGCTACTTCATCATAGAATAATGCCATGGGTGCTTATTTTCTACACATGAGAAAAAAAAAAATCCTATGCCATGTGGCATGAGAGGATTGGGGTAACTAATGAAAAATATTGTGATTTATGGTGGTGGTTGTATTTAAGCTATGCATCCTGCAGGAACATTTCATGTGCAACAATGGGTGGCAAGAAGCGTTTTCCCTCATGATCTCTAGTTGCAAATAGTTGGTAATTTAGAATTAACAAAAAAAATAAACTATTAAATCAACCTGTATGTTTTACATGTTGTAGAAATACACACAGTCTTGTCTATTTTTTTTAGCTTTTTCAAATTGCAAAGATTCAAAGGTAATAAACTATATAATGCCTCAAATACCTTAACTATTCCAAACCAATATTTGAACCTAGATCCCTGGTACAACCACCAAGATACTTACAAACAAGATAACTTACCCCCTTCTTTATCTCCAAATTTTTCTTAACTCATTATGAATTCATTTTATGTAGCTAGTTTTGAAGCAAAACTTCGCAAGTGTGAATTGTACCTGTGCATTTTTCACGCACTTCGACCATTTAAAGTGAATGAGTGTTTGGACTGAGCATCTGAATCGTTATTTGAGATGGTTAACTATTTTTTATTGATATAAAAGTCTCTTAACAAGTTTGCATAGCAGCATCATTGTTTAAAAAATTTGACTTTTATTTATATTGTTTTTTTTAGCTTGGAAGAGGCAAAACCTGAAGAGAGAGATTTTCTAAGCATAGCGTTTCCTTTAGCACTAGCATCCATGTGCAACTTGTACTAACCAGGGCATGTGGTCATTAAGAACATAAAACAATCAAAATACATAAAAGAATCGTTTTCATTTTGAATCAATCCATAAGCCTTAAGGAAATTAACCTACTTTTCGTCGGTTGTTATAATGAGATATGTTAAAGATTAATTACAGCTTGTGGAAAGTAGTTAAAGTGTGAATTAATCAAATTATAGACTTCAACGTCAGCCTATACGTCGATTATAGTTTTAGGGATTTGATATTATCAAAAAATCAAGAGTATTTAGAAGCCTCAAAACATAGCTAATCTTTAAGAATAAATAAAAGCTCTCTTATGTTGATGTAAGAGACCTGGGTTCAATCGTATTGTCGCTCCACTTTGTGCAGAGCTTCCAACTATCCTAATTTTCAAAACAAAATAAGTAAAATTAATTAATTAATTGATGCAAAACTCTAATAGTCTATCTAGTTATCTATTGATAGAAGGAAAGTAGAAATGCACACATATGCCCAATGATCTTTAGATAAACATCAAAACCACATATGAGTTTTAACATATATGTAAGAGTTGTTAGATATATTTTCCAATGGCTGTGTAAAGCCTAAAATAAATCCAAATGCACTATGACCTTTCAACATGGAGGACAAAAGTAAACCTATGGATTGACAATAACAAATAAACTTTTGTCTAAGATTTATTGTTCATCATCAACAACACAAAAGAAAAAAAATAAAAGGCAAGGATAAAAATGGGGATGCATCATTTGCCACTTCCTATTATAACAACTTAACAGCATAAATTGTTCTACTCAGAAGCCAATCTTACAGTATAGTAGCAAACAATTGTGCTCGTGGAATAAACTGAAAATGGAAATAATTGAAACAGCTAACTCTCTAGTATCTGCATTCCTCCTCCATTGAAAGAAAATTCTAAGGTGAGTTTGAATCTTGAATGATATAATTGCAGATACTTAGATCAAGATGATGTACCTTGAGGAACAACGCACATAGAAAAAGAATGACCGTCACGTATCTACGATGGCAATTTATGACTTAATCCATCAACTCAAGCCATGAACGGCCTGCTTTAAGTAGGATCGGATTTGACATAAATAAATTTGAGTTATAAACGAGTCAACCAATATAAGCCTATATATTAAATAAGTCGGATTCAAATTTAGTTTTTTTTTTTACATGTTTAATAATTAGGCCAAGTCATAACACAACCTATTTATTGTATTTAAGATATGTTTAACCCGTTTAAAACCTACTTAACCTATTTCTATTCTATTTCTTAACATGTTTAATCTATTTAATCCATTTAGCCTAACTTGATATATTTAACAGATTATATCGGTGGGGTCGGGTTGTCTATTTAATAAACAGATCATATCTATATCTAAAATTTTGACATGTTTAACAAACAGATCAATTTCGAATTAACAAATATTTGATTCGACCGCATGTGACCCTATCTAATTGCATAGTACCTACGCTGTTTGGTCGTCATCTCCCGCCGTGAAGCTCGTGCTCGGCGTGTTTATGAACTACTAATCTTGGCAGTGTGAAGCCTCGCAAGCGACAGCTAGATGTAGCGTCCTGCAAACGACTAAAGGCTAGAAGGCGACTTCCCAACTCGCAACTTTGGGTCTACGTCCACGAGGATTCCGAGTCGATGGATGATAAACATGGGACACGCGTAGAATGAGCCATTCAGTAGCATTTTTACTCTAGTACTAACTTAATTGTGGAAAGCATGGCACATCAAATACAGACGTTTTGGAGGGTGGCACGCGGGGAGGCGCGGGTTTTGTTATCCGGGACCCGTGTGCCAGGGTTGTGGCTGCCGATGGCAGTCAGTTATTTGACACTTCAGTTCCCAGCGCGGAGCTGACAGCAGCCTGGGCAGGCCTTCGCCATGCCCGGTGTGTCTTACGGGCTAGGTCCATTATCCTGGAGGGTGACTCTGCCACCATTGTCAGTTGGATCCAGGGGGGTCCAAGGCGTGGCGGGTGTGACCATCCCCTGCTCCGTGACATTTGGGTTATGGCGAGGGATGGATGGGCCTTTCAGGCTAAGCATATTTACCGTGAAGGTAATGGTGCTGCGGATTGGGTAGCTGCGTATGTAGCTTCTCACTCCGGAGGCACCTTATGGAGTTGCGATGGGGAGCTGCCTTTGGCACTCCGAGGTATTTTATTTTCTGACTTTATTGGGTGTATCCGGTCTCGTCAGGTCTGATCCACCCGCATTAGCAAAAAAAAAAAAAAAAAAAAAAAAAAATACAGACGTTAGAATATAAGAAACTAGAACATCATGCAAGGTGTTGCAACGTGCTTTGCTGGTGTCATGTGGGAACAGGGCGTTAGTATTGGAAAATGCAACTAAATTTGATCGAGCAATATGAACTATAAGAGGCAAGCAACACAAAACGCTACATGAGCTACTTCCATTTTTTTTTTTTTTTTTTGAATGTGAACTATTTCCAGTAATTGGTATTTGGTAGTAGTTAGCTTGCTCTAAGACAGGCAGCAGCACAAAAGAACACATCTCAACTAGTTCCTTCTTGTATTTCGTAAAATTGAAGTTTCCAATATTTGTCGGCCAACAACAAGATTGATTGGTCCAAGGATTTTAAAGGGAGATCGCCTGAATTTTACCCGAACACATCATCAAATATACAGAGAAAAACTCCAAGAAAAATAGGAGAAGTGCTAACCTTTCAGGAATCAGGACGCATGAATACCTCACATTCATTGAGCTATGTGCTAACCTTCTCTCTTTTTTCTCTTTCCTCCTTTTTCCACTCTCTAATTATTTAAGAAGTGGTTGTTTTCTTTTTTCATCTTTCCATCACAGAGAACTTAGTATTTTTGCACTCTTTTTTCGTCTATTTTAAAGTATTATATGTTCTCATAATTTTCCAGTTTTTTATTTTTTAATTGACAACAAATTACTGGAAAGAACCACTTGCCAGCCATCAGAACTTCTCAGAATTTGTAACTTGCAACTAAATGACAGTGATTTAATCAATCAATCATCTCAAAATGCTTCTACGATTTTTCAACATCAATCATCTCCAACACGTCAAATTGAAGGATTTAATTTTTAGCAAAACTAATTTTTTTTTTCCTCCTAAAAAGAGGGTTAAAGCCACCCCACGCTTTAACCCAACTAATTCCATTTAGGTGGGAACCCAAGCTCCTAGGCTGATCAAGTCTAAGGCTCAGGGAATCAAGACTTGTATATACATGGGCCAGAAGAAACGTCACCCCTGCTGAGTAACAAATTCTCAACATCTCATGCAAGTAGCAAGATATAATACCATTCGAGCTCATGATCGACGGTCCAGATGCAGGTATCAATAGCTGTTTTCCTACAGATATGAATGAACAATGTGAGGTCTTCATCATTTTCAGCCCATCATCTACCATGTTTATTAATCTTCCTAAAGGATTTCTGGCTATAAGTATTTGAAAAAAACCAAACCAAAACAGGATTTAGGTAAAGTTGTAAAATTATGAAATGACTCTAACATCAAAGGGTGAATCTTGGAAACGCGGTTTTAAAACCATTAATATTGTTATTATACTATAAAATAAATATTTTTTTATTTTTTGATAAAAATGGGCATTTTTTAGTTTTAATGGTAACCTAACCATTCTAATCTGTCCCAGCTTGGTGGCGGCATGGATCAGGTGATTGGTTTGTTAATTCAAAAAGAGACAAGTATTGCTTCACATACCCCCATCTCTCTGGCTAAGATGAGTGAAGAACTGGATATTATGTGCCATTCACAGGACATAGGTGTTTTAAATAGTGCTTTAACGGGTCGTTTGGCTACCTGCAATTCAATTGCATGCAATTTCAATTACAGTTGCAGTCAGACAATGGGGTTTTATTTAGTCGTCTATAATTGAAAATTGCAAATACAACGCTAGTTGTTTAATTGTTTGATATGGAAAGAAATATAGGCCCCATTGGGCATCATTTTCATAATTTTATTAAAAATCATACAATCAAAGATTTTGAGTTTCAACCTTATGATGATAATAAGAATCTGCTGCCTTCTGATTGTTTAGAGATTAATGAACCGCAGGAAGAACTTAGTGCAGAGCCAAGCCAAATATTGGGTAATCCGTGAGATGGATATTTTGCATTGACTTCTTTTCTTTATGAAATTGTTGAGGAGCTGGTTGTTTTATTTTGTATTTGAGCAAACATAAATGTTGCATCTTATATTTTTGTTGCTACTACATCAACAATATAAAAAAGGGGGAACAATGTAAAGTTTAGATAGGATATTAACTGTGTACAAGCCTTGATTAATAGTGTGCCAAAATATATTATGTGCATACCAGGCTAGATTAATTGTATTCAAACCTTATTAAACTGTGTACCAAGCTTACTTAATTGTGTGCCAAAAGACTTAACAGTGTGCTAGAAAGACTTAACTATGTGCCAGGCTATATTAACCGTGTTCCAAGCTTATTTAACTGTGCGCCAGAAAGACTTAACTGTATGCCAGGCTATACAAAGTGTATGACAAGCCTTATTAAATTATGTACATACAAATATGTTAAACAATTTTTCATCTGTGTGATTTTTATTTGAAAATTTAGTAATTGTTTAACCAATTTTATCACCTAACTAGAGAATTTGTTAGAAAGATAAATGGTCATTGGGAGGGTAAAAAATTAATTTACGCTAATAATTATAATAATTTATACCTTTATTATTGTACTATACTATAAATATAATATTATATTATATTATATCATAATACATTAATATGTTATATTAAATAATTTAATATTATGTTATATTATACCACAGTCATCTCGGAAGGATGGAAAATTAATTTATGCAAATAATTATAATATTTTATACCTTTATTATTGTATTATACTATAAATATTAATATATTATATTATATTACAATACATTAATATGTTATGTTAAATAATTTAATATTATATTAAATTATTATGCTATAGTATATAATATTATAATACTATATTATAATAATAATATATTATATTTAGTAATATTATACTATATCATATATTTATATATTAATACATATTATATTTTATTATGCTTTGTTGTATAATACTATGCAATGTCCTTTATTGTCATTTTGTCATACCAAAAGTACTTTTCAGTTGTTTACCAAATAAATGTTAAAGTTTCACAATACTTTAGAAATATAGCTACCAAACAGCAAACAACCTTTTATAAAAGCTCTACTTCCAAAAGCTCTACTACCAATAGCTCTGCCAAACAAGACCATAGTTACATTATAATGGAGTCAGTTAGGTGAACCACCCCCCCCCCCCTCCCCTCTCCCCCCATGTCGGAAACAATGAATTATTCATGTTTTCTAATGTAATATAATATTTATAATATTATTTTTGAAATTATAATGAAAGAATAATATTACTATTAAACTATTGTTGGATTAGTATAAGAATAATTAGTATAGTAATTATGGAAAAAAAATAATTTGATATATAATAATTAGACATATTATTTATCATAAGCATTGTAATAACTGATATTACATTTTTCTTATTCAATTATAACTATTATTGTAATATTATATATACATCTAATATTATTCTAATTTTCTAATAAAATTAACATAATATATTTTGTTGCAATTATACATTATTTTATTATATTATATTATCATAATGTATTTTTCTAACATCTCTCTTTTGTTATCTAATTCTCATGCCCATGTAGATCAATCTAAAGAAAATATTAGGGTTCATTTCATTGTGGGTAACCCAGCATGAAAAAAATAAATTCCATATAATATTACCATATTAAAGAGGATAAACCACATATATTTTATTAAGAGAGAAGGTAAAATAACTACCACTATGAGGATGGTATTTTTTTCATGCCAGATTATTGAATGGAAGTAATTTAAAATTATCATTGCTTGATAGAAACGCCCCCATCTTTTTTTACTGAGATCTATAAATATCATTACTTGAATTGTTTATTCAAAAGCATTATTTAAAATTTTGTAATATTCACATATAAGATGATTACCTCTAACCAAATATAGTATTTTTTTCAATACCATTTTGCGGAGTAATTTTTCCACTAATAAAATATGGAAAATTTATTTTTTTCCTGCAACCATGTTTCAAGGTAAATAATTTTAGGAATCGTAAAATTGCCCCATAACCTGACATACCCTAACCAAACAAACCCTTAAAGAAATAATCTAAATTTAGTATAGAAATGCAGGATATCAAGGAACTTGTATCATTGATTCAAGGGAAAATAGCCAAAATGTCACAAGAGAATATACTAACTAGAAGGAATTATTTGGAATTTAGTTGCATTGATTCAAGTAATTTAAGGTATTTGGATTTATTTGGAATTTAGTTGTTACATAGTACTATCCATCCCCCCCCCCCCCCCAAAAAAAAAAAAAAAAAAAAATCAAGATATCAAAATTATATCCATTTTGAACTATCATGTGAATCTAAAATAACTATACTCGATTTCAGATTTCCTCCAACCAATTGAAGTGAATTAAATCAGAGATCATGCAGCCATCTAGGAAACCTTAATAGTTCCACTAAATTCTTTGAAGGTATTTGAAGTACTTACTAGATTAAAGTTTATCCCATTGAAATAAGGTTTCTTAGATGTTTATAATAAGACAATCCAATCAGGATCAACTTTTCAACTGACTCCTCGTTTGGTAGGTTAGTTAGCAAGTATTTTAGGACAAATGTAAGTATTACCAGAGTTTTCCGCATGCAAACTCTCATAAATATCCAAAATTACAAGTATACCCTCAGAATTTCACTATTTATGATTATATTTAATTTTTTCCGTTTTGTATGTCTACCTTACAATCAACATGTCATCTAATACCATGAAAAATAAGCTATTTAAAATTAAAATTACTAAAATATCCTTAATGAGTAAACATAAAAAAATAATTTATAATGGCATACATCTAAATAGTAAATTTGTGAGATATTTATAAGCGTATATTTGAAAAAAACAATTAACTAACATAATACTTAAACTAACATGGCCTTGCGACTGCGACGCTGAGGACAAACGTGTAATGAGAAATAAGAGTATACATATAAATAGTGATTTTATAAGAGTATACATGTAATTTCAAATATTTATAAGGTATACAAGTGAAATGCCTTTATTATTAAAAAAATGGAGGAGAAAAAAGAAACAACCTAATAATAAATGCTCAGTTCTTGCGTCTCTAGTAATTCACAGCATCACAGTCTCAGCAAATTTGATATGGGCTGCCATCCCAAAAACCACGGTTTCTTGCTTGCTGGCAGTGCAAAATTCAGCTCAAACATCTCTTTGGCGATGTTTCCTCCCTCGCAGAAACCCACCAATCTCGCCACTATATCAGCACTTTCCTCAATGTGTGCTGGATCGTTTGGATCCGTCCATAGCTTGTTCACCAGCTGAAGCTTCCTTTGCTTCCCTTCAAGGGGAACTTGCCATTTGATATAGAGCAGCTCTCTTTCCTCTTCTGTCAAACGTGAGTTAACTCTCCTGGAAAGAAATTCTCTTTCCTGCCTCAGTGCTCTTATACTGCAATTTAGAGGGGGAGATGGCTGTTAAATCACTAACATATGATCAAGATCGGTAAACAGTTTGCCGTTAAAGATTAACTGCTTAAAAGTTTACTCAAAATACTCCAATACCTTGATGGCAGAGAAACAGGAGGCTCATCTCCAGTATATGCTGGGCTTGCATTGCCAACTTCCGCGAAATGCTGCTGCAGCCAGGTCAATCTCCTAAGCTCCACCTCAATATATATCTGATCTGCCTGATCACCTCTAAATAACAAGTAGAACTGCGACCGATGTATTATTGATACATGACAAATATGCCACAGTTGAATAATCTGCTGCATTTGTTCCCTGTAGACAGAATCCCATGTATCAGGGGAGCTCTGTAATTCTGATATATTCTCATCAGCCTCTGCTGCTACATCGTGCCCTGCAGCCTCATTTACTTCTAATTCCAACACCTGACGACATTATGTCACAAAGCAAAGGTATAAACATGCTAGCTCTATAAAGAAGATCAAAATGAAGCAGTATGAGAAAAGGAATCCATACCTGGCACACAAGAAGCTGCTTTTGGTACTGAAGTTTGGCAACACGTTCTTTCAGCTCGGTGACGTACGCTCTTATGCTCCTTACATTTTCCTCTGCAGCATTTTGGAACATTTTCTGCATTTTTTTCATGTTCACAGAACTGGAACGTCCGTAGCATGGTGTGCCTTCCCTGGACGTTGCGTCGCTGCCAGCTTCGCTTTTGGTTGGAGTAGCTTTCTCAGATCCTGAAAAGGTCTCATGGGATACAGTATCATTCTCTGGAGCCTTGTTCTCCGCTTCGGACTCTAATATCTTCCGGGAAGAAGAGAGAGGAGAGCACGGTGCTCTTATAAGATGCGGTCGGTTGACGTTGTTGCTTGAGGTCAGAGGAAGCATCTTCTTCTTCTTCGATTGACTCTTCAAGGACTTTGGAGTGGTTTCGTTAGGCTGCAAGTTGTTCGGAAGAGACATCACTAGCCTATCTAAAGATTTCTGGACATTTTCCAGCTGCTGCTCGAGGTTGGCAATGGTACTGCCCTGTGAATGAAGTCGCGTTATCTCTTCTTTAAGGTTGGCACCAGCACTTTGCCTGGTGACCACATCTTCGATGTTAACCTCTTTAGTCAGAGATCTAATTGCACGCATCTCCTTGATCTCTGCCTGAAGTTTGGCGACGGTCTCAGCAGCATCTTGATTCCCCAGCCTGTGGCAAGCCACCTCTTTCTGCAGCACTTCGAGTGCTCGGTGTGCTTCCTCTCCAAGCTGCTCTTGTAATTGTTCGAGCTTGCGAATTTCATGCACAAGCATGAAAGGAGAAGCTGATGACTGCCTCATTGTGTCTCTCATCCTGTCACCTTTTCCATGCCCCTTGTCACCATTGCATGGTGATGGGCTAGAAAAGGTGAGACACTTGGCCACTTTTTGGCAAGGTGATGACTCAAATGGATTCGAACCCTGGAGAGTGATAGGAGAAAAGAACTTCAAGATAATGCCAACTACCAAAGGAGCTGAAATGAAAATGCTAGTGTAAGGGGAAAGTGATTCATTCCCTTACCATCTGATATGCACTAAATTTCCCTCGCAGTTCATTCAGTTGAGACTGTGCAAGGTCTCTTTGCCGTTTCAGTTCTTCCATTTCCATTTCCATCTGCTTATCACCAGTTAACAAGGTATATGACCGACCCATTAATCTAGAGCTCCTTTGTCTCACACTAATGATACTAATGATTGTTTGTATCTTCAAATGCAAGAAATTTTCAAATTTGACATTCATTAATTTTACCTCCTTAATCTTCAACTCCTTTTCCTTTAGAAGGGCTTCCGAACACGCAGAAGGATCTGGGGTGCATCGTTCTGCTTCAAGTCTGGCAACTACATCCTGCAGATGCTTGACCATTTGTTTGTCTGACACAACCTGATTGACCAAAAGGTCAGTTGCACAATTTATCAACAAAAAACATGATACAATACAGCAACAGAAGCAGCAGCAACAACAACAAAAAACCAACCAGCAGATCTCACTTTATTTTGACTCTTACCATGTTAACGTGTGCAGTATTTGTAACTTCTTTGGCACAAGTTGCAAAATGGAGAGTATTGCGAGATTGGTCTACATGACTTTGTGCTGGACTCATGGTACATATGATAGCAGTTCTTGCATTTCCACCGAGAGAAAGCTGCAGTATACGTGTTAGCTTTGAATCCCTGTAGGGTATATGGCCGCTTCTTTTCCCAACACTGCAAGGTGAAAGTCAGTGGCATTAGAGAACCAGTTTTAAAAATGTTCAAGACAGCCATAAGCAACAATTTTTAGCAAGAGTCAACTTTATAACATTTAAGATCATGATAGTTTAAAAAGAGCTTTATACAAGTGGTTTGTGCGTGTACAATTCTCTAAGACATTATGAGGCAAAAATGTGGTGCGACAACTATGTGATTCAGACAAGAAAGAAAGAAAGTGATACTGCAGCTTATGGCACTAATAAGTTTATTAAACAATATGATTAAGACAAATATAGAGGAATCAGGAAAGTTATTCTTAAGCAGATGAGGTAAGAGATGTTAACAAGGCTATAGTGCAAGGACAGATCTTGAAGAAACATAACAAAATTGACTAAAGATGGTTCAATAGCATATTATCGTTTATGTAAAGCTTAAAATAGAGTGACATATTCTACCTTTACTAAATTTGAGGTTTGAGAACATATGCACCATCATGCATATGTAAATATAAGAGCCATTCATATGTAGTTAAAATTGCTTCTGATAGGAGGCATGAAATAAGCCCCTGCATGAGATTCTTATGCAATGGATTTGCCTCCCTTTGTTCTTTAGGTCACTTGTGTCATTCAATTCCCAGAAGCAAACTCTTTTCTGCAGGTATGAATGACATGTTTGCTCCCACGATCAATCACAAGCAGTCAACTCCCAGTCCCATATCCTCCATTCCAAATTCAACCCAATCTAGGAAAGGAAATCAAACCAGTTAAAAAAGTTTGATTGTTAATATAGTACTATCACTTCCAATGTCACCATCAAAAGGATCAACCCATTTGCACAGCTTTGACATGTAAACCTATTCATTTTTGGGAAAAATATATAATCTTATCTATTATTTGTCTATTCTCCATCAGTCTCCATGTTTTTTCTGCCTATTATATTAACACCAAACCAGTGGCACTATTATAAGCTTGCAAATGAACCTGTTAGTCAATTAAAATATCTATATTCTCACCTGTTTCAAGTCTTCCAACTTTTAAAGCACATTATAAATTACTTCTACTCCTCAATCTTGATTATCCTTTCTAGTTCATTCTAAGGTAAGAGTTTCCCTTAGTTTTCCTTGAGCTTCAGTCACATTACTGGGGAAAAATGATTATTCAGGTAATTGGAAGTCCATCTTCATCATTCGTACAAAATGATTTATTACACTCTAAACATGACGTTTTTAACATTTTACGTAAAAAGATGAATGTTTCTGGAACCACAATAACGATATGTCACAAAGTGCACAACAATAAAATATACGTAACAGTAATGCCTGCTTGGTTCCCTTAAATTGCGAATTTATTTGACATTGTTGGAATTCTTATCTAAATCTTCAGAACTTTGATCCAAAATTATTGGCATCGCTGGAACTGCTGTCACCAAAACAACATTTAACCCTGGTTCAGTAGATATCATATAGCTGAAAAGTGTTGCATTAGCATCCAAAGGAGTTATGTTAGTAATTCCCTGTTCCTTCTTGCTCCCTTGATACATCAATCAGAAGTATCTAAACCAGAAGTCCTTGTCTGTTTTTCTCTTTATTCTACTGCCAGGGCAGAGGTGGGGTGGCCAACTAGAGTTATAATGGTCATTGCCTTTGTCAATATTCATTTGGTAATCCAATATTTGTGGTTATTATTCATCTGACTTTTGATGCTTCAGTATACTCTCCAGAGTCAAGCATTGTCTATTGTCTCTGTTTCTGTAACAACTTGACCTCTCTCATGTTGTTCAGTGTCTAATTCATTGGAGAAATCCAGGGCACCCACATGAATGCAGGTCTCTCTCTCCTGGAGGTATGCTATTCTAGATCCCTTTTAGAAGAGAAAGAGTTGTTTCTTTGGCATTGCCAGAGCAAGCAGATATGCCATCCCACATAATTGAACAATAAGGACAACTTTCATCTTAGGCAACAAACTTTTGTGGCTCCTATCCAAATCTTTGGACATGACAAGAATTTCAGTCAACTGGTCAAAATAATCTCATAAATTTCATTAGTTATGCTTAATAGGCATATACTCAAATTATCTATGATACTCTCCCTTGTATATAGTGCCTCGATAAAGTTTTATGTGATCTCATATCCTTTGATAGGCCAACGGAAGAGTTTTTATACAAATGAAAGGCTGGTGAGTGTAGAAGGGAGAGACTCAACTTCATACTGAGCACATAAAGTTTTATTTTATTTCTCTAGTTCTTTATGTTCAACCCTTCTGCTTATAGTATTTACCATTGAATGTGATGCCATCAGTTAGTTTACCTTGTCTCTTGACATGACAGTTTGCTTTCCTGTCATTTTTCTAATTTCCAATTACTTCACATCCATCTAATTAAATTAATTAAACTCAAGCTACATCATGAACTTTGATAAGATTATTGACTGAATAATTTTTTATTTTTTTTAAAAAAAAAGTAGCAGTATATGAAAAACTGGACCTGAGCTTTCTGATTACTGTTGTAAGAGTCAACAAGCTACGATTTATGTGGGAGCCTTCTATTAGTCTAACACCATTTGCATTAGTTTGTGAAACCCTCTCACTTCCCGCAAGGTCAACAAGGTTCTGCAGAATGCCAACCTTAAGCATTAGTATCTATTCATTCAGAAATTTAATTTGGAATTTTACAGTAGAATGACAAGGTAAGACTTACCAGGGTTGCTACGAAAGACTTCACACAGCCTGAATGTTCACGTAGGCTGCTCTCTATTGTCTGGATGTGTAACCAAAAGGAATTCAGTTTCCCCCTTCTTTCTGAATTTTCAATATAAAACTCTAAAAGCAACTGAAATCATTAGAATTACCAGCCTTATTATTTGGTGGGATCTGGAGCTGGTGTCATTTAAGGCAGTTTCACCAACTTGCCTTTGTGCTGTAAAGCATTAAAAAACAATCTTTTCAAGTATACTATGAAATAAATGATCAGGTTTGTAAATAACAATGAAAATAGTCATAGTAAATATGACATCTGCAAAAAATCAAAAAATCAACCTTCACAAATGCCGATCAGATGTCTCAGATGCTGAATATCTTGCACTGTTTCTTCTTCCAGTTTCTCAACAATAGTTCCTTTCTGTAGAGGCAGTGAAATAAGAGGATGAACATCACATAACAAAAAGATTAATAGATAATAAGAACTGCAGAATACCTCTGGATCATCAAGCAGCCGAAGAGGACCAGAATCTGTTTTTAACAGGTCCCTTACTATCTCATTGTATATTTCCATAGCAGAAATCTTAATCACAAAGTCCCTATCTGGAGTCTGCAGATAATAAATAAGGACATAAATCAGCTTGAGACATTTCCTCCAGAGCAGTCAAAGTATATAGATATTCAAAAATAAATTCTTGAAAAGCTGAACCCCTCCCCCGCCACCCCCTCCCCTCCACCAAAAGGGGGAATAAGAGGAGAGAAAATTTTTCTGTGAAACTTACATTTTCTATGTGCTTGTAAATATCATTTACAGCACTCTCAGTGATCCCTCTCATGGTATATGTTTTGCCACTGCTAGTCTGTCCATAAGCAAAAATGGTAGCTACAAAAGAATTGCCATACACAAAGTTCAATCAGTTAGAAAGACAAATTATTGTTGGAAACCAAGCTGGAAAGTCCTTCTCTTGATATTTACCATTTATTCCTGTCAATGCTGATAATGCAACATTTTTAGCTCCTTCGTCGTAGACAATCTCAGTTAAACAATCAGGTCCAAATACTTTGTCTATACAGAAGATAAAATCAAATCACTTTTATGTCTGTTTTGTGAGCATAAAACTGCAACTTCGCATCTCGAACTTCAAATGACTTAATCAGAAACAATCCAAAGGTTCATCTAATCTATACCAAAAGCATAGGAGCCCGGTGAATTTGAACGCTCCTGAGTTGAGCCCTTGAATATGATGGTATGGTCATCAATACAATCCCACACTAATTCATCTTTTAGTGCTAGTTCTTTCTTACTCAGCGGCCTCATCCTTACTGTGACAAAAATCTTCTCGTCTTTGACTCTGGAGCCTCCAGGGGTAGATACGGGTGTTCTTTCCATCTTTGAAGCTGGGGTACCAGGAGTCCTTGCTGCTGTCATCTTGGTCGAGCACTGGGTTAAACTATGTCAAGAAAAAAAAGGGAAAAAGGGAAAGGCAGTGAGGTATTGGAAAGGACATTGCGAAGACAATGAACCAGAACAAACTTACAATGTTATAGTTTCATATTTATTAATCAACTTCTAGAGAAACCTGACTTCAATCAGAAATTATAATGACAGGACTTGGGAACAGATAAAAATTTGGCAAAAGAGAAGCCTTCAGAAAACGCCACGTGAAAGATCATATAAGAATAAAGCACGGATCCACCACATGGAAGGTAAATTTTCTACCACAACCCAACTTCTGATACTGATATTGTAACGCAAAATCATCAATGACCGAGTATTGACTTTCTCAACTAAGCCATGAACAGAAACAGCTGCTGTTAAAACTAAAACGCTTCCAAAGAGAGCAGAATGAAGTTCCAGAAAAAAAATTATAGACAAAGGGGGGAACATTCTTTTGTTATGATTTCTCCTCTTAACACAACCATAACCTGTAAAGATAAAACTCACATAACTTTCCATCTCCACTTCTTCCACCTCCTCTTTCTTCCTCATCTTCCACATGCCTCCATTCTCAAGTTTTCTCCAGTTCCATCGATTTATAGAGCCAACCCTGATTTCAACCAAGAAAGAGTAATAGCTTCTCTTCCTTTCCATTCTATTCGCATGTACGAAACCTTCGCAAAATTTTTCGAACAGTTTTCGTGTTCAAGGATCAAAAAAAAAAAAAAAACAGTCCATTCGTAGGATTCCCCTCGATCCTTTCATTGAAGAAGAAAAAGAGCTAAGATTTCAAGAAATAAACCAAGAAAAAAGAGAAAGCCACCAAGATCTATAAAACAATCCAAGAAAACAAAGAAAACGATGCCATTTCTCAGACCGGGATAGAAAAAACAAGCCAAGTAACGAAATTCCCGCAGCATTCCCTCAATCAACCAAAAAAAAAAGAAAAAAGAGAAAAACTTCCCCAAAAAAACAAGAAAAGACACATAAATAGCAAGAAAGAGAAATCCGAGATTGAAAGAGAAGGTAAGAGCACTCACGGAGGTGATTAGGGAAGGAGACGCCGCCCGAACCAGCAATTCCTGCACAGAGAGATTCTTGAATCGATCCACGAACTGAAAGAAGGAAAGAATTGGGTTCCAAAATTTGTGGGTTGGGGGCCGGGGAGGGGGGAATTAGTGTTTCTTGCCCTTAAAGAACGGGAAAGCGTGAGAAATGCGAACGTTGTGAACTGGGGGCTCCAAGCGGAGAGAGAGCTTCATCGTGGGAAGGGGTTTTGGGTGAGCGAGAAAAAAAAATAATTGGAGAGAGAGAGGACAAAACCGGTCGTTTGAACTGGGGGCTCCAACGGCTAGTTTTGTTAAGTTTTAAATTACACGCCGAGATTTCCGTTTCGGTATAAGTATCGGACGAAACGCGTGAATCGATCCTATATTCCTATCACCGCTCCAAATCCCTGCCTCTTTCAATGAGTTTCGCGAAGGCGAAATGTCGGGACCCAAACGACGCCGTGAGGCTCGCTTGGCTGGGTTTAAAGCGGGTCCCATAACGCCGGGGAGGTGGCTGTACTTTTGCCGACATTAACGGACCTAGAAACCTGTTAAGATCGCCGAGTACTAAGCGTGTCGAGACACCAGTAACGAATCCAGCGACACATATCATATTTGGCACACAAAGTAGAGGGATATAATTCAATGGGGCTGCCGGACACTGCTTCAGGATCCTCGTGGCATCCATCCGCCTGCAGTAACCATTTTCCAACTTCATCATTGGACTTGCTCGGACTAGCAGAGACACACCTAAATAACACAGTGTCACCGCCCCGCGTCCATAGGGCACGTGCGGCACCCACTGCCCACATGGAGGCAGCATGAAGAAGGAAGACGGAGCTCCCCTGCCAGATATTGTCTAGTTCCGGAGCCCGCACGTATCGCTCAGATCCTTTTCCGATTTTATTTTCCATCCAAAACGTATCTGTAGAATTTGGAGACACCCGCCTCATATACCCAGACTCTGTAACAAGTCTTTCCGGTGTTGGACTATTGGGCCTCACACCCTTTCCACCATCGGACAAGAGCCGTCACATGCTCTGATACCAAATGTCACGTATCCGCCTGCGTGAGACACATGCGGCACCCAATGCCCACGTGGGAGCCACATGAGGAGAGAACACACGACTCCTCTATCAGATCGAAAATGGACAATATCTGGCCGGAAAGCTCCATATTTCCTCCTTATGTGGCCCCCATATGGGCACTGGGTGCCTCACGTGCCCTACACAGGCGGGGGTATGACAAACACTGTCAAAGTTTTTAAAAACTTGTTCCTAACATGAATCATCAAACTTGTCTGGATCTTTGATGGAATATGGTTACAGACGTAATGCAAGTGCGACGAGTTGATCCACATGATGATCATCTGTGTAGAAGCCCTCAATATCTATTGCATGCATGTGAGAATCATCTAATTATTTTTTTAAATGGTTGTCATGAGTTCCTGGTTATATCTAAAGATTGGCGGCATAACAAGTAAAAGTTGGGGTTTTGCTAAAAAAACAAATAACAATCATGGTAATTATTTGTTCATTTGAAACAAAAATGTCATATTTATTTTTAAAAAATTATTTATTTTTCTTCATTTTTATTACTTCTCCCACCCGCTACCATCCCCTTAGAAGTCTTTGTGCAGAGGCTCATAGGCAAATAGTCCGATCATCAGAGCTAAGAGCCTAGGAAAATTGCATGATCAAGAGAAAAATAACAATTATAAGTGTTTCTTTTCTTAAACGTATTATGCTCAACTTTTATTTTCACGTTGCCTTGCATGGTGAAGTGTTGAAAGTCTCCTTCCTTTAATAGTTTATAATGTTGAGAGGGGTTTTAGTCCCACATTGCTTGTGTAGAGTTTTTTAGATAGTTTTATAAGCATTCATATCCTACACATGTTAAAGTAACTTTTTAGTGGAAAGTTGTGGAGGGAAAGCCAATATTATATTATCAAAGATTAGCACTTGGACACGTGGCACGTGCACGTATAAAATAAAATTCATATTGGCAGTTTTTATTTGTTTTGCACAAAATAACTGCACTAGCAGTTATGTTTTGAACAGACACTATTCCAAAGGTTGTGTTGGTTCGGAGTTTAATTCAGGATTATAAATTGCCAATATCCTTCACAGATTAATACAACTTCTTTTAAAAAAATCTTTCATTTCGTTGTTCTGGGGAATCTTAGTTTTGCTGGATAGGATTCTATTTTGGTTTTGTTGTATCCTGGAGCGAATTTGCTGGATCACCAATAGCAATATAGTGGGGCAAAATTCGCTTAAGGACAGTGTTAATGTGAGCTTCAAGACCGGTTTCAAATACTAGAGTTCCTCCTGCTTCAATAATCTTAAGCGAATTTTTGTTGTATTCTACAATGGAGTCCAAGGTGATTAATCAAGATGTTTACAAGGTGGAAAGGTTTAATGGGACGAACTTTATGCGCCGGAAGGATAAGATATTCTTTCTCCTCACTGAATTGGCTATAGTGTATGTTCTGAATCAATCACCACTGCCTGAACCACAACCTGATGATTCTGACGAAGTGAAGGCTGCCCGGAAGAAACGTGAAGATGATGAAGTGCGCTGTCGAGGGTACATTCTGAACAATTTGTCAGACCGACTTTACGATCTATTTAGATCTATCCAGTCTCCAAAGGAAATTTGGGCTGCTCTTGAGGACAAGTATACTTCAGAAAAACAAGGTACTGACAAATTTATTTCCTTAAAGTATTTTGAGTTTCAAATGACAGATGATAAATCTGTTATGAATCAAGTTGACGATCTGCAAGTTCTGGTCTCCAAACTCAAGGATCTGAAAGTGGAAGTTTCTAAACCTCTTCAAGTTGCAGCAATTATTGCAAAATTGCCTCAAACTTGGAATAATTATCGAAAGAAACTATTGCACACTTCAGAGGATTTTACCATTGGCCAACTCATTAATCACATTCGGATTGAAGAAGAAACAAGGATCCGTGAGAATAAGGGTGTTAACGAGTTTGGAATTAAGGTGAATAATGTTGAGTCTGGCCCCAAGAAAGTCCAAAAGAATTCTGGAAATAAGAGAAAATATCCAGAATCAAGTAAGCCTGGTGCAAGTAAGAAAAATAAGACCTGCTTCTTTTGTGGAAAGAAAGGGCATTTTAAGAGAGATTCCAGGTTTATGAGAGACTGAAAACTGAGAATGATTGTAAGGGTAAGCAAGCCAACATGATTGAACCAGAAACTTCTAAAATTATTGCTATGATTTCTGATCTAAAAATTAGTATGATAACTGAGTTGAACATGGCAACAATGATGAAGTCTTCTGAATGGTGGTATGATTCTGGTGCAACGGTTCATGTGTGCAATGACAAGTCTAAATTCAAAGACTATGAAGATTTGCCACAAGGAGAGAAGCTTCTGATGGGTAATCATGACACTGCAAAGGTCGTTGGAAAAGGAACTGTTGGACTGTAACTTACTTCTGAAAAGAAATTGATTCTTACTAATGTTCATCATGTTCCGGATATTAGAAAGAATTTAGTTTCTGGAAGTCTTCTCTGCAAGAAGGGTCTCAAAGTTGTAATAGAGGCTGGAAAATTAATTATTTCTAAGAATGGTGTATTTATTGGACAAGGATATGCTTGTGATGGAATGTTCAAGCTTAATATTAATAAAGTGAATGTTTCTACTTATATTGTTGATTCATCATTTTCTTTATGGCATTATCGTTTAGCACATGTAAATTTTAGATCATTAAAGTTCATGTCCAAACATGGTTTGATTTCTTGTTCTGATCATAGTGATAAAAGGTGTGAAACTTGCATTCAAACAAAAATGGCTAAGAAATATTTTTCTAAGAATGAAAGAACTACTAATATTCTGGAACTAATTCATTCTGATATTTGTGAATTGAATGGACTTATAACTAGAGGAGGGAATAGGTACTTTATCACATTCATAGATGATTATTCTAGGTATACTGTTGTATATTTAATGAAACCAAAAGATCAAGCTTTTGACATGTTTAAGAGTTATAAGGCTATGGTGGAAATCAAAAAGAGAAGAAGATTAAAACTCTACGTAGCGATAGAGGTGGGGAATATTTCTCTAATGATTTTTTTGGTTTTTGTGAAGGACATAGTGCAGTTCATCAAACTAGTGCACCATACACCCCACAACAAAATGGATTGGCTGAAAGAAAAAGTCGAACACTTGTATAGATGGTAAATACCATGCTCCTATATGCCAAGTTGCAAACTAACTTATGGGGAGAGGCTTTATTAACGGCTCGTCATGTGCACAATCGCATTCCCTCAAGAAAATGAAAGAGTCTCCGTATGAAAGATGGAGAAGAAGGAAGCCTAATTTAGGCTATTTGAGGGTATGGAGCTGCATAGCTTATTACAGAATTCCAGATCCTAAAAGGACCAAGTTAGGTCCTAGAGCTCTCAAAAGTATATTTGTGGGATATGCAGAAAACTCTAAGGCTTATAGGTTGTTAGATATTGATTCAAATGTAATTGTTGAGTCTAGAGATGTTGAATTTATTGAAACAAGTTTTATTAACGATTCAAATGTCAATCCAACACCCATGGTTATACAGAATAGTAATGAGCTTTCAGTACCACAAGATACAAGTTTAGACCCTAGCTCTTCGGTTTACAATAAAAGGAAAGCACTTGACCCTCCTAGTGAACCTAGGAGAGTCAAAGAGCTAGAAAGAAGAAGAACTTAGGTGATTATTTTATATCTTCACAAGCTATAGTATTTTTAGTCGAAAGGAATAGAGATATCGTGCTTAATAAAATACCAATAATCATGCAAGTTGAGGAAGATCCTAAAACGTATACGGAAGCTATGGCATCTAGAGACTCTGCTTTCTGGAAAAAAGCAATCTAGGATGAAATGGATTCTTTGTTATCCAACAATACATGGGTGTTAGTGGATTTACCTCCTGGTTTTAAACCCATTGGTTGTAAATGGGTATTTACAATACCGATGGATCCTTACAGACCTTTAAGGCAAGGTTAGTAGCCAAGGGCTTTAAGCAAAGGGAAGGTGTTGATTATTTCGACACATATGCTCCGGTGGCAAGAATAACTTCCATAAGAATATTATTTGCTTTAGCATCAATTTATAATTTGTATATCCATCAAATGGATGTTAAAACAGCATTTCTAAATGGTAATTTAGATGAGGAGGTTTACATAGAGCAGCCTGAAGGTTTTGTGTTACCTAGAAATGAGAAAAAGGTTTGTAAATTGATTAAATCATTGTATGGTTTGAAACAAGCACCAAAACAGTGGCATGAAAAATTTGATTCAGTAATTCTGTCACATGGTTTTAATCACAATAGTGCAGATAAGTGTGTTTATTCAAAGTTTACTAAAGAATATGGTGTGATTATATGCCTTTATATTGATGATATGTTAATCATTGGGACCAATATGAAAGGAGTAAATGAAACCAAGAAGTATTTAACTTCTCAATTCAAAATGAAGGAACTTGGAGAAGTTGATACTATCTTGGGAATCAAAGTTAAGAAACATAGTGGGGGTTATGCTTTATGTCAGTCTCATTACATTGAAAAGTTGCTAACTAAATTTAATCATTTAGGTATAAAAGAATTTAATACACCCCTAGATGTTACAAACAAGTTAGTTGAGAATTCAGGTAGGTCTATTAGTCAAATTGACCATGCAAGTGCAATTGGCAGCTTAATGTATGCCATGCATTGCACTAGGCCGGATATTGCTTTTGCGGTTTGCAAACTCTCAAGGTTTACTCACAACCCTAGCACTGGACATTGGAAAGCTATAGGAAGAGTTCTTGGATATCTTAAAAGGACTAAATCCTGTGGGTTGTTCTATAATCAATTTCTAGGGGTGCTAGAGGGTTATACTGATGCCAGTTGGATTACTAGCATTAGTGATAACAAATCTACATCTAGTTGGATCTTCACTTTAGGTGGAGGAGCTGTCTCGTGGGCTTCGAAAAAGCAAACTTGCATAACTCATTCCACTATGGAATCTTTATAGCTTTAGCGGCAGCAAGCAAAGAAGCGGAATGGCTAAGAAATTTGTTGTTAGATATAAAGTTGTGGCCACAACCGACGCCAGCGATTTCTTTGCATTGTGATAGTGAAGCAACGATGTCTAGAGCTTTTAGCAAGATTTATAACGGCAAGTCTAGACACATTAGTTTAAGACACGAGTATATAAGGCAAATTATATCTGAGGGGATCATAACAGTTGTCTATATAAGATCCAGTAATAATTTGGCTGACCCATTAACTAAAGGACTCTCGAGAGATATGATTTGAAAAACTGCCATAGGTATGGGTCTAAAGTCATTTTAAACTTTTGTCACCAGTAATGGAAACCCAATCTTTTCTATTCTTTGTAAATATTAAAGGTTTAAAGGGTAATAACAAATTTCTAATTAGTGACGGTTTCAAATATTAGAGGCTAATACTTATTAAAGGAGGGTAGGTATAGATATTGCCTTTAATGAAGTTTGTTTGTTCGGTTTGAACATGGGAGCCATGTACTAAGGCTCAAAGAAACTTCACTTATATGAACATAGAAGTGGTGCCGCTTCTAACAAAAAATTGGATCTTATTTTTTTGTACATGTTTATGAATCCAGGATGTAGCACAAGGCCATATACGGTGCTAAATCTTACGGTATACTTTAGAATTAAAAAAAAGGGTAGAGTTTGTGTGTGTGGTACTTCCAGCTTTGATAATAAGGAATCACGGTTTAAAACTTAAGTTACTATTGATTTCGTCGAAGTTTTGAAGTGCTTACACTAAGAGGAGGTTTAATTCGAAGGAAACTTGCTCGATGCATTCACTCGAATAATTAGCATTACAAACTAAGTAGGGGATTGTTGGAAGTCTCCTTCCTTTAATAGTTTGTAATGTTGACAGGGGTTTTGTCCCACATTGTTCGTGTAGAGTTTTTTGGATAGCTTTATAAGCATTCATATCCTGCACATGTTAAAGTAACTTTTTGGTGGGAAGTTGTGGAGGAAAAGCCAATATCATATTATCAAAGATTGGCACTTGGACACGTGGCACGTGCACGTGTAAAATAAAATTCATATTGGCAGTTTTTATTTGTTTTGCACAAAATAACTGCACTAGCAGTTATGTTTTGAACAGGCACTAGCACTTGGACACGTGGCACGTGCACGTGTAAAATAAAATTCATATTGGCAGTTTTTATTTGTTTTGCACAAAATAACTGCACTAGCAGTTATGTTTTGAACAGGCACTATTCCAAAGGTTATGTTGGTTCAGAGTTTAATTCAGGGTTATAAATTGCCAATATCCTTCACAGATTAATACAACTTCTTCTAAAAAAATATTTCATTTCGTTGTTCTGGGGAATCCTAGTTTTGCTGGCTAGGATTCTATTTTGATTTTGTTGTATCCTGGAGCGAATTTGCTGGATCACCAACAGCAATATAGTGGGGCAAAATTCGCTTAAGGACAGAGTTAATTCACGCTTCAAGACCGATTTCAAATACTAGAGTTCCTCCTACTTCAATATGAAGTACTAAAGCAAGGAAACATCGAGTTGTGAGATTATTTGTTTCATTTTCAGTTATTTGGGTGTAGTGGCTATTTTATATGCAAACGACGATTACAATTATGAAAACTGATGGTGTGTCATATGACCATGTTTAGTTCTCCTTCTCATCATTTTTATTGTCAAATTATTATCCTTGAAATTTTACAATATGGAAAATCATATGTGACATTATCTCACAGTTTTTGGGTAAATATTGTTATGACATTGTTTTGGAGAATTTGTTTGGTGAGATTTCTATGGAAATATTAGGGTTTCTATGCAGTTTTTTCATGATTTCGCTTCATTCATATGGAATTTATAGTATTCAAATCAAGAAAAACATTATAGCCAAACTTTTTTTATGGTTTCATCTTTAATGGTTTATTTTCTAAGTCTCTAGTGTGTTACAAACAGAGTCAGAAAATGTTAAATATTTGATGGTTCCATCATACAGGATTATTTTTTTTAATTCACTATCAAATTGCAGAAAATTAGAATTATGGTTTGAAAGAAAATACAGCATTTTTGTTACTTTACCAACCATCAAAAGAAGCAAATACTATGAGAACACTAATCAGTAAGATCGATAAAGTCGCAATTAATGCAAAAACTTCTAGAAGCTGGTTAGCAACCTCTCATTTTGTTCTAGGATTCTTCCCATTTGTGGGGCATTTGTGGTATGTGGGATGGGTCCATGCAGTTGTTCCAGATTTTGAAAAAATAATTAATCATGATTTGAAACTTGTTCTTTCCATGACCCCTCCTAGTTGAGATTTTCTTATTTATATCTATTCTATTGCTTTTTTTCTATTTTGGCTTGACTATCTCAGCCGAGCCATCATCTTTTATGAAATAAAAGGGGTCAAGCCCAAGAAATAAAAAAACAAATTTATTCAACAAACAAAAGAAGAGAGTGGCTCATAAAATTGGTCATGCCTAACAAATAAAGAAACAAATTTATTCAACAAACAAAAAGAATAAGGTCAAGTTTTTGGTGGTTGGGTTGCAATAAGGTCAAGTTCCTGTTGCCTTTCATGATGGTGGTAATATTGAGGATCACGATTAGGGTTTTATGGATTATCTCATTCTCATGATTTTATCATCTTTATTTTTTTTGGTCAATTTTTTTTATGCTGTCTCTATTGATAATTGTATATTTGAGAACAAGAAAAGAGTTACAACCAAACTTTATTATGTTTTTTTATTACCAAAACAAATTATTATGATATCAACAATTGAAGGTTTACTGCATAAAAGTTATCATCAAAAGCCGATTTGTTTTCTTCAATCTAATAAAGGTTATGGAAGATAAGGTGTATTGGTTTCGGGTTGATTCGGGTCGGTTCGGGTTTAGACTAGACTTCCTATTATTCATCGGATTCGGGATTTAAAGGGCATCATATCCATATCCATTAACCCGGAAGCCGACCCAGACGCGCGTACCTTTGCGTAAGTTTCTTCCCTCATCCCAGAACGATCAAAGCTTCGAGTCGAAGACCTAAACGCTAGCCCCTAGAGTCCGGGCGGCGGTCGTCGATCGAAGGGGAATCCGCGCTCGCAGTGGGCTGTCGCCGATCAGCGATCGCCGGTCGACGGTATCCACTCGTCAAGATGAGGTGAGTTCTTTTTCCTCCTCCTCTTCTCTTCTCTTCTAGACATTTTTTATATGTAATAAGTAATCTTGGGGAGGAGGGCGGCTTTCGGCCTGGCATTTCGTGGCTGCCGCCGACAGCTGCGGTGGTTCGTGTGGCTACAGATGAATATCTCTTTCACTGTCACTGGCGAAAGTCAGCGTCAGAGTTGGTTACTGGTTTCGTTTGAGAGTTATACCTAATTTTTGAACCCTAATGCATTAAAACTCATACTTTTAAATCTTGGACATAATTGCACCAGTAGCGTCCGCCAGGAGCCAGATTCACCTATATTTCTACGACATCCGCTGTCCACTATGATCATACCCGGATCATGTCATGCATGAACAGGCTCTGTAAGATCCCGTAGAATAGAGTAAGTGACGTGGCATGATCCAATGTTCTATCTATTCCACTTACTTCATTTTATTTTTAGCATAGAAATGCATTCATTTCCTCTGTATCGATCCCAATCTATGATGCTATCCGAGTGAAATAACGGATCTAAGGAAGAAGAGTGGCTGAGCTATTCCTGTAATAGGATCGCCTTTGGTAGAGTTATTTTGTGGAAGTGCTTGTGTGGGCCAATCCACTTTGACTCGTTTTTATAGTTTACACACTTTTGTATTGCCTCTTCTTACTGCCGTATTTATGTTACTGCGCTTTTCAATGATACATAAGCAAGGTATTTCGGGTCCTTTATAGAGAAGACAGATCATGGATATTTGTAATTGATCATATATCATACAATATGACTAGTTAAAAGGTGACATGAAACCGTAACACATGGCACGTGACTTTAAAGATTGAATGATGACTTTAACAAGTGGGTTATTGCTTATTCTAGAAAATGACCCTATATGAATCTGCGCATAGCAGGAACCGGAAAATTTTTATATTGCCTGGCTATTCGTGGATTTTTCATAGAGCGTCTTCTTTGTACATAGACCTGTCTAGTGTTTTAAAGGAAAGGGCATTGTATCCTATTCTTACAACTTTTCTTTCCTTCTATGTAGCCTCTCTTTTCTCTCTCTCTTCTTTTTTCTTTTTTGAGTGCGCATGTGTTCAGGGCGGGGTGGGGGGTTCAGATTTCTCTGTCATTTCATTGTTCTAGGTCTGAGATGCTTGACAATCAAGTTCTTCTAGAACCAATAAGGGAAGCTAGAATACCTTAGGCAATGCTCAAGGTTAGGCGAACTTGGGAAGTCTATAAAATAACTTTGGGCTTTGGTGCTTTAGAGGTAAGAAGATGTCATCGTGCTTGGATCCCCCCTCTCTCTCTCATGTGCACAGACATAAACAAAGATCAGTTACTATAATCTTGGAATCATTCCTGGTCTTGGAGCAATCCATGGACTCGTGCCTCTGCTCATGTTTTTGTTCCATGAGACACTTGGAGTGGCGAACATCATAATTTGTCGGTCTTTAATACTCATTTGTTTCTGCTCCATCTTCTGCTTCTATTTTTGCTCATGGCTTTTAAGCTATCTATGCAAATCTTACTTTTCTGTGCTCCTTGTGACACATCTTTTACATCTATTTTTGCTCTTCTACTTTTCTCTCTCCTATTTCTTCATCTTTCTCTCATATTATCTTCTATATGTTTCCTTTTATCTAAATTAAAGATCTTTCCTCCCGAACATCATCCATAAACTTCTAAATTTTGTACAAACCCTCACCAGATTTTTATGTATTCTGACATCAATATAGTTACAATGTTACAACTTGTTTATAAAATTATAACATGGTCAACCTAAGGTCAATATAATTAGATATTCTATATAGGAAAGTTTTGTTATATGTAACGCCATATCAAATTTCTGCACAGGGTTGGTTAATGATGAGTCTCTCGTTTGCCCGATGTTTTTTCTTACAAAACAAATTTTTTGATTTCCAGTGTCCATTTTGATAAAATGTTCTAAGTAAACAATCTTCTATAAGAACTAATTAGTTATATTTCTATTATTAGATTGGTTTAAAATCATGTTTCAGTAAATTCCAGTAAGAAAGAATAAATGTCAGCTTGAAATCATGACTCATTTCGCTCAAAGTCTCTTCTTCAGGCTCAATTTTTTCTTTTGATGGAGAAATCTAGTTTTCCAGCACAAAAAGGGAAATAAGTACCTTCTTGCTGCCATTATTGTGAATACCTGTACCGAATGCACTCTATTTCTGAATGAAAGAGCTGCATACAGACATTTGATTAAGTGTTCATTTTTTGTGACTTCATTTCCCTACTATGAGGACCAACTTGAGTAGGGTTGGAAGTGGGTCAGGTCGGGCTATACCCTATTCGAACCTAGCCTGATTTTTTTTGGGGCTTCGCGCCAAGCTTAGGCCTAAAATTTTTTGGATAATCCCAGCCTAAACCCAGCCCAAATCCGATTGGGATGGCCCAAATTATCCGTTTGGACCAAAAATAGGTCCGGCTCGAAAACGATTGAAGTTTAATATTTGATAATATTGCTTCATAAGTAAATGAACTAGTTAAAAATTAGGCTCTCTCCTATAATACAAGTAAATGATACATGATATATTATTCTTAGCTAAATCCATTTTAATTTATCCTTTACTTCCTTATTATTCTCTCTAAATAACAGCATATAAAAACAAATTGATTAGGGCTTGAATTCAGGCTATGTTTCAGGCCTTGTTCGGGCTCGGGCTTGAGCCGGGCCGATAACATACCTGAGCCGGACCCAAAAAATAAATGGGCTTTACATTTAAGCCCAAATCCGATTTAAACTCTTTCGTGCCTAGCCTGAAGCCCGGCCCAACCCAATGGGCCTTGGGCCCCGCCGAGCCCATTTTCAACTCTAAACTTGAGCCTATCCATTGTAACTCGCCTTTGGATTTCATGAAAGACTTAATTACAAGCCTTGTATCTGGAACTTTTTTGAATGAATTGGATGGATCTCATACAAGAGAACCTGTTAAATTTGCCAGATGACATTAAATTTCATAAATTAAAAAAAAGGATGAATGTAGAATCAGATAAAGTATACAAAACATCTCATTACATGAAAGAACTCAGGAAAGTTGTGGAGTAGATGGTCAAATTTTGCAAATAACCATGAATGTTGGAAAATGTTAGGTTGCAATAAAAGTGTGTTTATATATTGTGTTGGTAGTAACTCAAAAGCCATATTTGGTGAAAAGTACCAAAACTTATCAGAGAAATTCAGAATAGGTTGGTAAATTGTCTCGTTAGACATGCTTTTTACTAGGGAGTTAGGTGCATGGATTGGTTAACTGATATGGGTAACTAGAACCTTAAAAAGTTTCGCTTAACACTTGCAGATTGATTGGTGCAAAAATCCTATAGGAGATGCATTTATAGGGAGTTTCCCACCTGTTGCCATGTTTTTTTTATTCAAACTAAAATGTCATTGCACCACATGAGACCAGTTTATTGCTGCCTAAGAAAAGTGGAATTCAGGTGAATGGTTGTAATTGCGTACATATAGGGGTGGCAGTTCTTGACTCACAAGCCTGACAAAAACTGGCATGAAGTTAGCAGGTGTGGGTTTGGCATGATTGGGTTCACATCATAAACCAGTTAACATGACTAACCTGTTTATTGGATAGGTTGGCTTCGGGTTTTATCGATTTGGCACACTTGACCTGGATTCAGTTGACACAATTACAATCTCAACCTGAAACAGGTTCATTATAAACCTATGTAACTCTGTATGGGTATAATTATTTGTTAGAATTATGTTTTAAACAATTGTATAAAGCTTTTAATTGGATGTGAAGTTATTAGCTTAGCATTGGTTAATAGATTGACCAAGTAATTATTGGGCTAATTGTGTCAGTATGGGTTTAAGCATGTCAAAAGTAATAGGCCAACCATGTCATCTCCGGCCTGACCTGTTTATTAAACAGTTACACAGGTCAGGTTGGAACTATTGGCCTGTTTAACTGTATTGAGTTTGGATTGATAGTTTCCTTAGATTACCTATGTCTTGACCGACCCAACTCAATCAATTGCACTCTATGAAAAATATATTAGACTCAATAAACAGAGCATTTTGTTTCCATCTTTTTGTCTTTGTGTGAAAAGTTGTACACTCCTTTTTCCTTAGTCGTCATCCTGAAGTGAAGTGGGCACAAAGGGTCGACAAGGTTTACATCACTATACAGTTGCCTGATGCAAAAGATGCGAAGGTTAATCTGGAACCTGACGGCATTTTCACTTTTTCTGCAACTGCTGGAGCTGAAAAAAACTTGTATGAGTTGAAAATGGACCTTTATGATAAAGTAAATGTAGAGGTAAGTTTTGTTCTTAAGCATTGTGGAGCAAAAACATCTTGTTTGAATGTTTGGAACTTATCCTCCATCATTCCTTTTTTTTTTTCCTTACACCTATATTGTTAATTATCAGGGAAGCAAAATTAACACAGGTGTGCGTTCTATCTTCTGCGTGGTAGAAAAAGTGGAGAAAGGATGGTGGAAGAAGCTATTACGTGGTGATGAGAAAACTCCTCACTATGTGAAAGTAGATTGGGATAAGTGGGTGGATGAAGATGATGATGGTATGTGTGCTTCTCCTTTATGTTTCAACTTATTAAAATTCTAGTTAAATATATGATGCTCAAGAAACAGCAGTCAGATGAGGAATACCAACAGGTATGTTAAAGTGTAGTAATGGCACTTTAACAAATCAAAGGAAGATAATTTGATGTGGATATCTACTAAATCTTTTTTTTGGTGAATTATATCCCAAGCATATTTAGAAGCAGCTTCAGCCAAATCTGAATATATTAACTTTTGGCTGAAAAGGTTAATATTAACCAGTAATAAACTTTTGGCTGAAAAGAAAAACAATCATGTATTATATCTATTGTTTAAACAGGCTTATACAAGACTGTCTCATGTGACACCTCAAGTACAAGGTCTCTGGATGTCTTAGAGTGTCATTTCTGAGGCTATACTAGATGCATATGCATCAAATGAGAGATATGTGAGGCACACTGCCTCATGATATTCCTGATGTGGGATACCATTAGGGTATTGATCATTTTCAACTGAAAGTAGAAGAGAAGGATGGCTGCCATAGCTTATATATTTTTTGAAGTGTGCAAATTCAAGTGCCAAGTTATGATTTGTAGAAAATAATCCCTGCAGTTTTGACTTTACATAAATTTAATTATGGTATTGTATTGAAGTAAGCCATATTTTGCTGTTTTGTTCAAAACTTGTGTATATTTGGAGTATACAGTCTTTACCAATTTTAAGTTAGGTAACTAATGCCAAGTGCAACCGTTATATCCTTTGTTATTTCGCATCTATTTTTCACTCCAAATAATTATCTTGCATAATGGAAACATATGGAGCATATGCTGTATATACTGAGGCTAACAAGTCGCCTTACTAAGACTCTAAAGTTCTAAACACCTCACATTTCACCCCTTTTTATCACTGTTTATGTTTAGAAGATTCTAAGCGCCTTTCTAATTTTCCATATTAAGATAAGGTTGTATGCAAATTTGTAAAATAGAAATCAATAACTGTGCTATATTAATCTCACTGTAACTCGTGTAAATGCAACTGAAAATTTTTAATGATTAAAATAAGTGGATCATTTTGATGTCAAATACATATATTTACACATAGAGAGTGTAGCCATTATGGCTCAATCCCCATAAAATGTGATCTTATGATTATGGAATTCCTGGTTACAAACTTTTACTTCTTTTTTAGGTCCTGGTGAATTGGACCTGGGAGGGATGGATTTCTCGGTAATGAATATTTTGAAATAAAATTCCATCGTTTATTGGCATATAGGCATAAATTTCTTATCTTGCATATATATCTCTCTTGCACAGAATTTTGGTGGTATGGGGGGTGATGGTATGGATGATGACCTTGATGACAGCGATGATGAAGGTAAGAACCTTGAAATTTCACCTGTTTTTTTTAATATTATACTTCAATATGTATTTACATTGAATTGCAAATTAAATCATTTGCATATATATGAAGTTTGTTTTTTATTGAAAGAAACAAGGGAAATAAAACTGAAAACAAATGAAGAAGAGAATGGCTGTTATTAGGTGGGTGGGCCTTCCAAGTTTGATTTTCTTATCTTAACTGTTCTCATAAAGGAGTACATATTTCACATAATTGATTTCTTAACATCCAAGCCTGCATTGTTTATTATTTTACCTTGATGTTTTGATCTCCATCCTACTAAATATTTAACTTCCTAAGCCAGATGGTGATCCAATGTCATAATGAACTAGATATGATTTTATATCATATTTTTTGTAGTAAGAGAAGGGAATGAGGAGGGCTAAAGGGAAGATAGAGGCAGACTCAGAGTAAAAGGAAATTGATCAAAATATGAGAGTTTGTTAATTTTGAATTCAGTTTCACCACACTCAATCTTGCACATGGCTTCTCCCCTACATGTATGGCCCAGATTACTTGATTCATGGAAATCTGAAGCAAACCTAGAGTAGATTGATTTAAAATATTCCTAGGTTTTCTTGCCAAATACATTTCGAACTTTCTTAATCTTTACCTAACAAAATCTTGTTTCTAGTCTTTGAGCAAATATTCAGCAGCAGCAACAACTTGGGAAAATTCATAAACAAAAATGTCCAAGGCTTGAAGCTAGATTTCCAAATTGTGGTTTCAGACTCAACTTAATTTTGATAAGTATAGCTTAATTTATGGCTCTAGAAGCAGCATAGTTAGGACACCCCAAGGTTGCATAAAAGTAATCAAAACAAACGATGAAACTGGAAATAAACCCTTAGAATTGTTAGCAACCAGATCCTAATCCACATTTAAACACTGAATTCCTAGTTCCCAGTCTATCTAATCTCTCCAACCTAATATAATTAATTGCTAGCTGCCTAATATCATTAATTGCAAGCTGCCTTGTTGACAGGATATTTGCGACAAAGAAATAAATAAAGATATTTAAGATAAGTCCAATACCATACTATAATGGGAACCTACAAGTAGATCTCTAAGGAAGTTTATCACAACAAAATGGAACCTTCCGTCGCAAGAGAGTTTGTGTGCTAAGGTTTACAACTTACAATATGAGCCTGATTAGTTTGTGGGCTCATGGTAAAGTTCAAGCGATGAAACTGGAAATAAACCCTTAGAATTGCTAGCAACCAGATCCTAATTCACATTTAAACACTGAATTCTTATTTCCCAGTCTATTTAATCTCTCCAACCTAATATAATTAATTGCTAGCTGCCTTGTTGACAGGATATTTGCGACAAAGAAATAAATAAAGATATTTAAGATAAGTCCAATACCGTACTATAATGGGAACCTACAAGTAGATCTCTAAGGAAGTTTATCACAACAAAATGGAACCTTCTGTCGCAAGAGAGTTTGTGTGCTAAGGTTTACAACTTACAATATGAGCCTGATTATTTTGTGGGCTCATGGTAAAGTTCAAGCTATGCTCAAACTACTTTGACTTTTGTAAGTTGGATATAATTTATATATATTTAAAGTTGGCTGCTTTAGTTTGTGTATCCGTTGTCCATCAAGAAAAAACAATGGTTTATTCAATGATCATCTGGGGTCAATACATTCATCATGGTTTTGTCAATGTCTCAAAGTTATTTAATGGAACATTGTTTTCCTTCAGTAGAGTGAGATAATTTTATTATTTGTCAGGTCATAGATTTCCATTTCTAGCAGTCTATATCATCCCACAACCAAAGGATTAGTTATTTTTTCAAGAATGTTGGCTAGCAAAACTATATACCTTAGGATCTTTGCCTTGTAACTCAAGGCTCTTATCATTCTATTTGATTTTTCCAATCAAAAGAAAGAAATTTTTCTTTGGTTTTAGCCTTGTCTCAGCTAACAATTTATGTAATCAGAAATTGATAGAAAGCCATGGATTCGGGCACCACCATGCTGGTTCGTGCTGGCCAGCACCAACCTTGTTGAGCCATTACCAGCACACGGTCTGGGTTGTTGGCATGACATATATATATGCGTGTGTGTGTGTGTGTGTGTAACTGAAAAATGGTTTTTAAGGTTTTCCCCTTTCAACACATCTTAGAATGGCACGGGTACAGACACTAATACCTGAATCCTTGTGTGAAGCAGAGACTTTGTGACCTTTTGTATCCATGAAGTATAATGGTATGTTGCAATCTAATTGAGTAACGTTTGAGGTTCCATGTGTAGTTAACCAAACTAGAGCATGAGGAAAAGATTTTCTTCTAGAGCTCTCTAGGAGTTTGTACTGGAACTGCTTCACAGCATATTTTCTAAAGGCGATGGTGCCATCATCACTTCTTAGCTCGAAATAGAGTAGTGTCATCAAAAGAAAAGCTAGACTTCTTTCCAAGTGTTCTGAATCCCTCGAGCGAGCCTCTTAAATTTGCAGCCATGAAATATGAAGCTTTGAGAAGAAACATTACTTCTCTTTGGTTCAGCCTAAATTCTTGGATGGAATGCTCCATGATCAACCACCATTCTTCATATATTTCCAGCCACCCAAGTATTAGGATAGGATATAACTGACATAAATGATTTTAGAAGGAAACTGAATCAAGAGAGAAGTACGGAGTCAACTGGGATCCATTAAGAGATGTGCAAGTGTACTGGCTGTCTTTCAAAGCAAATGAAAGAAGAGAATTAAGAGAAATCAATCAAAACCCTTTGTCATTGTGATATTCACTCCCATTCCTAAGCCCTAAGCTAAAGAACAGGCAAAGAAAGAGAGAGTAATCCCTTCATATCGGCTGTGCACCTCAAATCTTCAGCCATATATGGAAAAGTCCGATTCCTTAGGACTTGGTGGATCATATCAAATCTAGATCTGAAACCCATGGACTCTTTTCACTTGTAAATAAGAGAGGAAGCTAGCCTTTAATTGAGTTCAGACACTACTATGATACTGCTATGCCATCTTTGACCTTGACCATGAGATGTCAAGACCTTGACACTTGCCAACCACAAGGACATGCTCCGTCATTGTACAGATGATACATGACTTAGTTGCTGATATTGTTCCAAGGCCTACATGAAGGAAGGACCCATCATTGTAGGCCCTCTCTTGGGTGATATCTTGGCAGCAAATAGAAGCAAGGAGCATCTCTTGCTGGTCCCAGAGGAAGAGGGTGGTGATGGGTGAGTACTTTCATCCTCTCTCTTTTTTTTCCAATCTATACTCTCTCATTATTGACACCATCCACTATCTCATTCTCCTTGAATACTATTAAATTTACAGTATTATATTATGAAGAAGAGTGTGGAGAAGGTTCCATGGTATCTCTTTCTCTTTTTCCCTTGCTATCCTGTAAAAAAGTTTATAATAGAAAAATGGAAGAAGAGGAAACACTGACATTAATTTAAAGACCCATTCACGCTGATACGGTCCATGCTGCTGCACCACTTGATAGCCTCTAGTATTTTTAGGATTTCTTATTCTTTGTGATTTATGCAGCAACAGTGTCTGATCTCTCAAGGCCATCATTAACAATGTTTTATCACCTTAGTATTCAGGATTATAGCAACTGGCTGTTATAATCTCCAAACAAACTTTAATTATTCGGATCTTTGCAATAGCAGCCAGCCAATCATTACCATCTTTACAATGATTTGATTCATGATCATAGTGCATGCTCAAATGAACATCCTAACTCATGTTAGCATAGCAATCTCAATATCCAAGGCAATTTTTCAATGACAGCACAAGGTGCCTCAATTTTTTTTGCATCTTCAATTTTTGTGCTGATCATCTATGTCCAGCATCAAGCATGCTGATCAACACCTCAATCATCATGATTGTACAAAACACTATGTTGTTCAAAGCTCGTGTTCTCTGAAATCTCCATGCATGGAGATTTGAGTACTTGGGCCTTTTTCTCCATCTTTACTCCAAACTTGATTATTGAGCAGTTTCCTTCAGGCCCACATCTCTATTCCAAGCTTAGTGTACTAGGTACATGCAAGACTCTCCCACCTCATCTTTATACTTATATCTGGCATTTGCCTATGGATCTGCTCTTATCGCACAGTCACCTATGGGTATGCCTGTCTTTATTTCATGGAGGGTGGGATACTCTTCTGAGATTTAACCATGTCACTCAAGTATTATACACAGTTCAAAGACACCTTCAATTCTGTAAGGTGGTTCAGAGGTAACTTAAAAGGTCTACATATCACAGCTTGGAGACATCTCAAGCTCTCATAAGATTGTTCAGAGACACCTCATAGTTCTCCTCAAATCTTTGTTATACAGTTCGGAGATACCTGAAGTCTTCATCTGACAGTCTGAAGGACATGGGGATCCAGCAATCCGGATATGGAATCAGTTTGAAGTATCAGCCCTACAAGTACCTTTATTTTATTAAGGGGAAGGGACTTGGCATATTTTATCTCTTCTGCTTCATGTACAGGGTTTGTAAAACACATTTCATAGTGCATATAGTTTTGCATTTCATTGCTCAACTTACACATGCATGCACATTTCACAAGTAATTTAGTTTATCAAGGTGGATTAGAGGACACTTAACAACTTAGAAGTATTCCTCATTAGAGGATGCAATCAACTGTTGTTTCATCGAGACTGCATGAAATGGATTGCCTGCATCTTAGGGGGAAAAGAACCTATTGAGGATTCAAAATTTTTATCCACACATCTTGTCCTTCTACATTTGACACGATTCTATGTTTATCTGCATAATGCTTGTTTGCTGATCTTTCCTTTCTATTATGTAGATTATTCTGCATGCTTTTTTCATTGATTAAGCTATTACCTTTTTGCACAGAATAATATGCTTCAAGTGGAAATACAAATTACGCTTGCATTATACAAAGCTGATATATATCATTCCTAGTGAGAAATTGGAACCGGGGAGCTGATTGCAGATAGTGATTTCTTTATCTTTGATTTAAAAAAGGAAAAGTTTTTTGTTCACAGATCTAAGACATTTACGCTAGAAACGTACCTTATTGTCTCATGGTTACCCATGATTAATATTAATTTAAATTATCAATTTAGGCAACTCTAATGTTTGTTAAGAAACTCTGATGGTCAGCCTGCAGATAACTAACAAAACAAGCTTTTGCTGTTGTAAAGACAATTTATTTTTTAAGCATAAGCTCCTGTGCTCCAGTAGTGGGGGTGATGATCCCCAGTGCAATTGTTGCAGTGCAGTTATACATTTTCAGTATTTTGTGAACTCTAACCTCATATTAAATTAATTACCCATCTTTTTCCAGAAGAGGAAGCAGAAAAGACTGATAATGCCAAAAAGGTTAGAGATGTGCAGCAGACTGAAGAAGCCTCTTCAGAGGCCAAAATGGAAGCAGCTCCAAGCACATGAAAGAGTCCTTCAGCCAAAAAATCACTTCCATGGTTCTAATGTGTTGCTGAACGAGGCTAGCTGATCATGGTTTGTGTTCATTACTGTATTGATTGCTTGCTTGTATCTGCTGATATTGAACTGTAGTTCGTGTGGAGTTTATCATCTATATTTATAGGCAGTGGAACCAGTTTCATTCGGCTGGCAGAATGTGTTTGAGATCAAGGTTCCATGGATGGTCTTAAAGCATACATTAGAATGTCAGTAATTATTAAACTACAGTTGGATTTTGGGTTTCTTCTTTTTGCACCTGCTGTGACACTTTTAAGTTCTTGCCATTTTCTTTTTGTCTTCTACTATTAAGAGGTTGGTATTATGGTGAAATTTATCTTTAAAGTGCAAAGCAGGATATGTTAGTGCACGTTTTTCAGGTGATATTAGAGAGAAAAGATTATTGTAGAATCCTTGTTGCTTGATGGTTTTAATGAATCCGCCAAAACACCGTTGTCACTGTGCCCTATTTGAAATCATTGTTGGTGGTAGAGCTTTTGTTGGTAGAGTTTTTTGAAAATTTAGCTTTTCATAGCAGATATATTTATTGTTTTGTAATTATGTAAAACTTTAACATCCGTTTGAGAACCAAATTAAAAAAATGCTTTCAATATTAAAAAATGACAGAAAAAAATATTTTCTAGTGCTTTCAAACTCTTTATACTAGAATTGTTGTTATAAAATATTCTTATTCTACAGATTTTTTATTTTTAATAATATAATATTGTAATGCTATAATAATATATAATATTATAATGATATAATGTTTTGTTTTTTATTATAATAATAGTAATAGTGGTAATGTATCTATTATTAGCTAATAATTATAATGTGATATTTTAATATAAAGTATTACAACTATTATTATTATATGTTAATATTTCATAGTATAATATTATTATAGTATATGAGCATCGTATTATTATTTTAAGATAATATTATAATAGTATTATATTATAATATTATTTGTATATTAATATAATATAAAGTTAAAGAGGTATTTTAGTCATACAAATAGTTTTTTGACGAATTTTAGAAAACATTTTTGGGAAGATATTCTAAATTAGAGTTTTTGCTAAATTGAGATTTTCAGCTTTTAAGATCTGTTTTAAATTTTTTACCCAATATCCATATATTATTTTGAAGAATTTTATGAGCTTCAGAAATTAACCTCTCCAAAAACAACCCCATATAGGGTCTTAATCCTATACGTTCAGGTAGAGCATATAAAAGCCAGAAAGCAAGGGTTATTTGTCTTACATTTTACAGAGCTCCTAGTTGAAAGAACCTGACCTTTCTGTATAACATTAATCTGGCTTGTTTGTTGCAATTGTGATATCTGTTGGCATTAGTGGAATACGCTTGAATTTGCTAAACTCTTACCATTCATGTCTCCTTTTTCTTTTCATTTCCTGATCCCCGAGTTCTTCGAAAGCTAGCCTGGACATCATATTTCCTAGCGGTAATAAGAAGCCTATGGTTTGAAAGACAGCTTTACTCTTCCACTTAAATCCGCTAATAACCTGTTTTTTAAATCATATAATTTCACATCAAATATATAAAACAATAGATAACCTGTAACAAAATGTCTTTATATTCCGTTCAAAGTTATTTTAAGCGGAATTGCCAGCTCACGGTAAACCGAGCAGGTGGAGAACCGGCACTCAAAGCACTTTTGAAGCAACTGATGCAGAAAGCAACCCAAGACGAGCATCACTGTGACAGGGCATCGAACAGGCCTGTTATCCCAAGTTTGTTAGCTAGAGGATTGAAGAATCTATCAATGGGTTTTAATTTATCAAGAGGAAACCCGATTTTTCTTATAGATAATGGCCTCCGTTTGCCCGACCACAGAAGGATGCAGATAAGACAAATGGCCCTATTGGAAAGATGCTGACGCCAGATTCCATGCCACCTATATTTGCGCAGAGGCATACAGTCAAGCACGAAAGCCATCAGTAACGAACACATTAATCATAGTGATTGATCAGCTAATAATACACATTTCAACAATACCATATCATTAATCATTCCATGTCGTTTGTTGATGTATCTGGTTAAGAAGCACCCTCACTTCATTTGCCATTGGATTGTCATTTCTGAAAGCGAATATTACGCACAAACAACTCCTCCTGCCACATAACCAAAAGGAAAGGGGCATGGCAAATTTGATTGCATGAGAAGGTACAAAGAGGAGCCATCAAACTACATCCATCGAACGGACCACTCTCACTTAAAAAGAAACTCCTGAAGGAATTCATAGTTTCTACAGTCGCACGAAAAACCCTTAACGACAGTTCTGACCAAACATGAAGAGAGGGTCATTTTCGGAACCACCCAGAAGCTTTGCTCTCCGCATAAATTTGAACCCAAATAAAATCACTTATTTCATGTCCCAGCCATTGGACTGGGCATCTCCCATTTCATTGAACATGTCCGAAGAAGAGCCTTGGCTTCCCGACATTCCGAAAGCATTGCACTAAAAATAACAAATTTACAATTTGTAGCATATATACTTTCAACCCATTTCTTGGTTGAGAAACATGCAACACAAATGGAACAAAAGAACCAACCACCATGAGGATATCATCCAATCCATCATGAGAACACTGTACAGTTGCTGCTTACCCAATATTAGAGTACTACAGCGTTTTTTTTTTTTTTTTGATCTGACCCCACCTGCAAATAGAACGATTTCTCTATGCAATTGAACACAGGACATGAAAGGCCCATCTCTTGTTCACCAAATTAAGAAATCCAAGTACCTGCAGTGTGGATCCCAGGGCCATAGAGATATTCTAGTGTAGCAGAAGAATAAACTCCCCATCCTGCCTAAAGGAACAAAATTGACACACTGTGGTGGTAGGATATTCCTAAGCCATATAAATATGCAGCCATCAAATGCACAGCTTGTTATGTCCAATGTGGCAGGAGATCATCTCTAGCACCCAACAGCAGCATCACACAGTAAGAAGGTAACCTCTTAAACCTGTAACCCCTTTATTTAGGGTGGTATTTGCATTTTTGAGTCAGAAGTACGGACCCGCTACAAGCACTATTCTCAGGCCTATTGGCGCACGCCAAATATATATATATATATATACACACACACACACACACAAAAATACAAAAAATAGTAAAAACAAAACACAGGCGGGTTATGAAACATGAAGCAAGGGTTCTGCAACTCATGATTGGAATTATGTACTGGCATATCTCTATACACCATTAGAGAACTGTAAAAAGGCTCCAGGCAGAGTTGTAGAAAATTGGAAAATCAAATGAAAATCAGGAACTTGAATATCATTAGTAATAGCAGTTTCGACAAAATGATGCTTTCTTCTGTACATTATATTGAATGGACATATTCTTAGATAGGATTTAAAATTCATTAACTATAAAAACTAATCTTAAAGAAATTGATGTTCAACAAGAAAAGTTCTTGCCATCTATATACTAGTATGTCCTTCCATCTATATGCACTATATTATGGAAACAAGCACAGGTTCCAGATATGACACAACTCGGTGTATACAAGTGCAGGATACAGATATGACAGCATGGGATACACCGATATGACAAATCTTGAAAAATATGATATGCTACAATCAAGGTCGGTGGAACCATCCCGAACCAGACAGTTCTGCCCCTTTTGAGCCGTACCGATGGCTCACCCGTAGGGCTGTCAACGGGCCGAGCTGCTCGGGCTCGGCTCGGGCCCGGCTCGAGCTCGGCTCGTTAGTCAAACGAGCCTGAGCCCAAAATGAGGCCCGTTTAAATCTGAGCCCGAGCCCGAGCTCAAGCCCAAGCAGCTCGTGAGCCCAAACGAGCCCAAAAGAGGGCTCAGTCCAATTAACAATTTAATTGGGTCCCAATTAAATTTGGACTCAACCCAATTAAATTTTATTTGGTTTAATCAATTTAAATCCCAATCTGATTGAACCCAGTTGGATTTAAATCAGACCCAACCCGAGCTAACCCAAATCCATTTAATTTCTATAAATCGAATTGGATTGGTTCGGGTTCGGACTTAGCCCGTTAACCCAAACCCAATCCGTTAATCCTTCCCTCCCACCTCTTCTTTCTTTTTTTTCTTCCTTCTCCTTTCTTCTGGGTTTCTCCAGAAGCTTCCGGGTGTCCCTCCCCTCCCCTCTTCCGGGTGTCCCTCCCCTCCCTTCTTCCGGGTGTCCCCTCCCCTCTCGCCTTCCTCCTCCGCCGCCGATGCCTCGCTGCCTCCTTCCGCTGCCAGTGAAGGAGGTTTCGATCGGAGACTGGATAGGGTTGTCCCTCCTCTTTCCTCTCCGTTTCTCCCTCTTTTCCCCTCTTTGCCGACTCCTCCACCGGCGACGGCGGCGAGACTGCGACAGAGGAGGGGAGTCCCTCGCACGGGAGGGTCGAGCCACGGCCGGCAACGCCCGCGGCCGAGCCCGCGACGTCCTCGGCCGTACCTGCGGCCGACGCCTGTGCAGGCGGTGCTCGCGGCCACCGTACGCGACGAGGTGAGTCCATTCTTCTCTCTTTTTTTTATTTCTTTGTATCCTTCTTTCTTCTCTTCTTCTTTTCTTTCTTTCCTTCATTCTTCTCCGACGACGAACCGCCGGAACTGAGCTCGGCTGGCGGCTGCTCGTTCTTCTCTCCGACGGAGACAGGTACGGAGATGGGGATGGGGCGGGCTCGGGCGAGCCCGAGCCGGGGAATTGGTGAAACGAGCCGAGCCGAGCCTGCGAAGGCTCGGGCTCGGGTCGGCTCGTTAACAGCCCTACTCACCCGTACGGTTCCAGCTATAAAAACAAGACGCTTGCCGGAGCCAGAAAAAGGAAAGCGAGCGATTTTTTAAGTGAAGCCGGCGTCCGCCACCCTCCTTCGGCCCTCCCTCCCCCGCTCGCTCTCTCTTTTCCTCTCTCCCAAGGTGTCATACCCTCTCTCGGCACAGCCCATACTGAGTCGTCCTGCCGGAGAACCAGTACGATGCCCAGTACCAGTTCCTCTGACCTTGGGTACAATACATCAATATGGTATGTATGAATGGACATATATGTATAGATATATACATCAACATGTATAGATATATACATCAATATGTATGAATATATGTTAAAAAAAAGCATTTATCATTTTAAAAGCATATCAGGTTATCAAAATAATGTAGTCTGCACTTTAAAACGATATCATTAAAACCAACTTTTACAAACTCATTATTTGATCTCAATCCATACTCAATTTTAATATTAATGACATTAATATTATAGGCTACAAAATTGATCATTCATCATTAGAGATTATCAATAAATAAAAAAAAACGCAACCCTCGTACTAGGAGGAGGTTATCAGGGAAGTATCTCGAGTATATTCGGGAAGGATCTGCAATGAATAAAAAGATATTTTCCATTAGATCACCTTTTTTTGTTGCTGTTTTTCCTAGGGCTTTTGCACACATCTCTGTGTGTATGCTTCTTTTGGTGTGTTTTTTTTTTTTTTTTGGGAGGAGGGGGGGGGGGGAGGTTGTCTTGTAGAAGATGTATTCCTATTATAAATTTAAGCTCAATGGAAACAGAAAGCATCAGAGGCAAAGGGGGGGGGGGGGGGGGGGGGGGGGGGGGGGAAAGAAACATTGAGTAACAACTCATACACTCATTAGGCAACCATAAATAAAATTAAAAAAATCATAAACTTAAAAGGCATTTGCAAGATTCAAATAACTAAGAAGGCATTAGAAAATAATTATGATTGAACAAAACTATTGCTCTTCAGTCACATAGCAAGATTATTGTACTTTAGAATTTAATCAGGATGATGAAATGAAGTACTCCCATGGTATGAACCTTGTTAGATTTTCCTTTTTAGGGTAAATATATAAAATTTCTTTTCAAAAAATGCACTAAGTATGCTAGATCATAGTAGTTTCAAGTAATTAAAGGATCGCATTAAACATCTAGTTTTGGCTTCTGCCTATGTACCTCTAAATACATGACTGAGAGAACTGGTTTGAGGACTCATCACAGGTACTTTCTTTCATGGCCATTACAGTTTCACATAAAGAATCAAACAATTAGCAAAATTAGAATCATTTATCAACATAAGCAATTTCAACATCAGTGGGAACAAAATAAAGAGAGAGATTTGCAGAAAGCATGAATGGAACCCGGATAAAATGTTGAATTCCATGTTAAGGTCATTATGAACTGATCATAGGACCACCTTTTACAAAAACAACGTTGCAGTCAGCTTAAAACCATAGAACACTAGATTCATTTGATTTCTAGCATGTTTATATAAAAGTGTCAGAAGTTCGGGATGGAAAAGAGTTTAGAGGAGCAAAATAGCAATTCAAAAGCAGAAAATTAAATATCTATCCTGATGTCCATCATATTCTGCAAGTACTCAATATTATGAATGATCAATTCATGAAAAACAATCACTAATATACTAATTAAATTTCAATCTATTCTTGATTTTCTCAACCTATAACTAATTCTTACAAATTATAGATCAATCAAGACAATATTATTAATGAAAAATGTCAACAAAAAATACCTATTTCTAAGCAAATCATCTTACACTGAGTTGAAGTAGGAGTGCAAATGGCTGGATTAAGTGTCAACGCAAAACTGAACCAATCCTAACCAGTTGTCAACTTTTGAACACAAATAAAATAATTGATGCTGGAACCAGACAGGAAGCCAATCAAGATTGGGTTGATTCAAATCAGTTCTTGGATTACCTAGAAATTAATATTTTTTATAACAGAAGTAAAAGGTTCTGTTGTTTCTGTTCAAACTTAAGTACCAGAGACAACAATAAATTAACAAATAATCTATGCAGGAAAATCAGACAATAAGAGAACCCAAAAGAATAAACTATAAATCTTGAACAAAGCATGTCTAATCAACAATACAAAAATAGATGTGAACCATTAATACATAAAATAATAAATACTATGCAGATATATATCATATTATATACTTTACATATATGATACTACATAATATACATGCATATGGATCTGACACCTTGACCTGGAACAAGAATCAACCAAATCAGGTTTTTAAAAATGAAAACAGGGAATGAACCAATATATGCTTAAATTTGAACCAAATCAAGCCCAAAGGGCAGTTCAGTTCAAGTTTCAGGTTCCTGAAAAATGTGCGACTCTAGTTGCGAGTCTTGAGTATGATGACTCTAGTTAGGAATGTAGGAGCACAGAACTAAAAGAAAAATCGGTAATTATGTCAGTTCACATTTGTATAACATCGGAACCCTCTTAAAGGTAGCTGATATTTCATGTACTATGAGCACACACCAAAGAGACGCACGTAAGGCTTCTCCGGGCTAGCAAAGTCACATGTTTGGGGTCCAAAGTTTAGACTATCCTATGACCAAGTTAGCTGGGAAGATTTCTTAGAAGTGAATATGGACCATTGAGCGGAATTCTTGCCAGCCTTCTAAGTAAAAACCCAAAGTTCCCAGAACCTGCAAAACTGATATCATTTGCATTTTTCAATTCTATTCCGCACTGAAACCTTATGAAGCATTAGAAAAGGACAAAGCAAACTTACCAATCTCACATGTCAGTAAATCCAGTAAAATGACATAGCTCACAAACCAGCTTCAAGCAATGGTTTCCCCATGAATTAAGCTCATTCGAATCGCCTACCTTCGATACAGTTGTTTAGCATGGACTAATGGCATAAATGCTTCTCCACTGCAAAGCCTTCAAAACAACATGAACACACACAAAATAAGCTAACACACTTACTTCACTGATTTGCTGCACTAAAATTCTAAAGTGCTAATCAGTGAGGTCCAGCCATTGTTAATAAAAGGAAATTTCAGAAGCCACGACTGCTTTCCGGAGCAGAAACAATTTCCCAGGTGTACAGAAGATGCTACTAATTCTGATCATGTGCTTGCATATATGCATGCATACAGACCATTCATCCAAGAATAACGAACAAGATCAAAGATAAACTTGTAAGGTTCAAACAAAATAAGGAGAGAATTCTGGCTGGATAATATGAAGAAAAAAAAACTTGCAATGTAACAACCCAGAAGCATGGTGTGGAATTGTATCATAATACCAGCAATCCAATAAAAATTTCAAACTGAAAGTCTTTAGCACAAGGGTGGCTAACTTCCCCTAAAGTTTTGAGGATGAGTTCCACTTCTAAATAGGGCAAACCACTAAGTATTACCACTCAAGAAGAAAGAGCCGAGGTTTAAAGTACATTCAGTCTTAGAATTTTAAAAATAATACAATTGCTTCCAAACATAAGGTTGGGCATGAAACATGTTCCCGTGGCAGCGCTGATATAAGCTGGTGTAATGCTAAAGGCATGGGCATGAGAAACGGAAAGTATTATCACTTGTTAATCCTCCTAAATATAGCTTCCAAGGTGGGAGATTAGTATCTCAGAAACTGTTCATCTGGTCTTCTGGTTTAGGCTTGAGGCTTCATATAGGCTGGCTCCAGGCTTCATAGACCTCAGCTGTTTTAAATTGGAGGCCAAGGCAACAAAGGTTAAGAAAAAAGGTGCATTAGAAATCTAATATAGGTAGGCTGGTTGGGTAAAAGACAGCAAATTGGTCGGAAAAGAATAAGTGACTTACAAGCATATCTAAAGTTATTCCATGTATTTTCATTGAAAGATAAAGAAGGTAAAGGGAGTAGTCTACCTGATAGGCTAATCACAGGGAACACTAATAACCATGATGTTTCCCATGGGAAACAGGGTTTGGACCAGATAACCTGGTAAAAGAAGCTATTGATTAGGATCATCATAATAGGAAATTTTTTTATTAAAGAAAAAATGAAAAAAAATGATTGACTACTCAAAAACAGTAAATAATATTCATCAAAATTTTATGTAGAAATTGTAATAGCCAAATGGACAAGATAGATGAAACCATATTAGTTTAGAGATAAAAGGCAGTAGTTCTCTCAACCATTGATTTTCCTTGGAACTAGAGGCTAGAGACAAATTCCAAAAGTGAAAAAACTTAGAAAGTCTAAACATCAATTGGTCCAATGCTGAATACTCCTTAAGTATTCATTACCACCTTTTCCCATTTGTTTCAAGGTACATGCCCACATATCAGCAGCTTATGATCATTAATGAAAGGGTTGATATGAACATTGGCAAACAAAACTAGTGTACATAAGTGTCTCCCGATTTTTCTTTCACACCTATGTAAACAAAGATACTTGACAGGCAACATGCCAAATGCCGTCAGCAAGATAAAATAGCCTTACCCAGTGCTTCCAGAACGAGCAGAGTACCCACCATATGCGCTGTAACTGCTACCACCACCCTAAAGAGTGCACCAAAAAAATTTGTGAAATTAAACTGCAACTGGTCAATAACCAGACCATGAGAGAGGGGGAGAGAGCAGTAAAAAAGTTAAATTATTGTTTTAGAAATTAATGCAAAGAAAGTACCTGGGAACCACCATAACCTCCATAGTTGTCAGAGGGCATCAAATCACCTGAAGCACCATATCCACCAGAGTATGAATATCCACGGCCATACGCCTTGCTATCCTTGCTCCCATATTTTGACCCATCAGAAGCATCACCTGGCAAGGGATGGTAGGGAACAGAGGATGGAAATGCAGACAGCGCACTCTCCCTTTCAAAGAAATTGGCCTTCAGCCGTGTTGTTACTTGTACAAGAGCATTTCTGGCAACATCAAGGTCGCCACTTATCTGGTAATTATATTTATAATAAAAAAAGATGTTGTGGTTAGACAAACTCCATGCAACATATCAGCATATTTCACCTTGCATTCAGATGATATGTATGTAGTTCACTGAATTGACTTACTATTACCTGAACCATCTCATCATCTTCAGCAGCAACTTTGGGAAGGTTTTCCTTTGAAAGTATGCGTATATTTGCCCTGGTGTTTCTCCTCATTTCAGATATGATGGTCCCACCTTTACCAATTAGGCAACCAATGCGTGATGTCGATACAAGTAAGCGGGTAGTGTATGAAGGTTCACCAGTTTCTCTCTCAGTTTTCTCACTGCATCTAGGCTGTAAGCGTACTGCAGCATCTATGGTGGGAGAAATTGGGTCTTCAAAGAACTGAAAGAATGAAAAGGTAAACCCAATGTAGCTTCCAAAAACATTTTTTTAAAAAAAAATCACATGAATATCACCTCTTTTGCTGAAATAGATATTATGCAGTCATCTTCCGCAGAGGAACTATCTACTTTGATATATGCTCCAGATTCCTGCCTGATCTGTTTAATAATGGCCCCACCCTTTCCAATCACACCTCCTATGTTGACAGAAGGACACAATAGACGTAAGCTAAACTCCTTTGCAGAACTTTCATCCCTTGAAGGCGGGTAGAAAGATGGCCAATCTCCTGCAGCATCACCCTTGTAACCTCCATAAGGACCCACTAGTGGACCCATACCCATAACTGGAGCACTGGCACTTGGAACCCCAAACTGACCACCTAGTGGGTACATCTGGGACATGCTGGAAGCAAGCAGGTGTTGCGAACGAGATGGATTATCATGGAGGCGGGATGAAACTTGAAGAAGAGCTTTTTTAACAACTACAACTTCCCCAGTAATCTGATACCAAAAAAAATATCTCTGATCAGAGAGACATAGTTAACAAAAATTCTGTCTGATCAGAGACATAGTTACCAATAAACATAAGGGAACAGAAGTAGACTTGCAAGCATAATCTATACCAATGCAACAGAGAGAAGATTTTTTTTTTTGGAGAGAGGGGGGGGGGGGGGGGGTGGGGCGCGCTAATGATGTGAAGGCAATGCCTGAGTTACCATCAGTTGCTTATGCTATTTACAATATTAAATATACTATATCCTCTATTGGTTTCCAAAAAGAGCTTCCCCAGTAATCTGATACCAAAAAAAAAAAATCTCTGATCAGAGAGATATAGTTAACAAAGATTCTGTCTGATTAGAGACATAGTTAACAATAAACATAAGGGAACAGAAGAAAATAAAACAGAAGTAGACTTGCACATATAATCTATACCAATGCACAGAGAGAAGCTTCTTTTTTTTTTTTGGACGAGGAGGAGGGGGGGCAGGGGGGATAATGATGTGAAGGGACAATGCCAGAGTTATCATCAGTTGCTTATGCTAGTTACAATATTAAATATACTATATTCTCTATTGGTTTCCAAAAAGCAAGCACACAATTAAGCATTACTTTATCATCTATTGGTTTCCAAAAGGAAAGCACACAATTAAGCATTACTTTGATCTTCAAATGATACACAATAGGAAAAGGGCAGAAAGAAAACATCAGAAGTAGAATCTTTTGTTTAGTAAGGGTAAATCCAGTAACCATTAACAGATCTGACAAGTCAAGAGTCTCTCGCTTAGGACAAATAAGCTCTCACCGAAACTGATGCACGCTCCATGCTATGACAGCAAGTGGAGCAAAGTTGTTAATTATAAGGAATGCATGATCAACATATGAGTGAAGCTGAAAGCATATATACAGTAATGCACCAAAACATCACCCCTCTGATGATGCAAATGCAAGATACATAATGTGAACTGCTAGCATGTGGTGCAAGCCTCACATGTAAACAGGGGGTATGCATTAGGCATACATCACAACTAAAATTTCTTTACTAATATGCAAGTGAACCATCATACCTGCAGAAGCTCATCACTACTGATGGCACAAGCAGGAAGATGTTCATTTTTCAAAATGCGAATTTGAGCACCAGTGTCACTACGTATGCCCTGTATAATTTGTCCCCCTTTCCCAATAATACAGCCAATCTGGTCAGATGGCACAAGCAGACGGACAGTAACTTGAGGGGCACCTGCATCTGCATCTTCATCACCAGGTGCCTCATCTGTGACGAGCCTCTCGTTCACTCTAAAGAGGGCATCTTGCGCAGGGCAAACATTATCCCCAGTATCTTCAAAGGAATTCGTTTCTCTGCTTGTGCTAAATATGGTTATAACTCGCTCATCACATCCAGGTACAGTCTCACCAATCCTGATCTTAGCTTGTGTATCAGACCTCAGTTGCTTCACAATCTCACCACCCCTCCCGATGATGCTTCCGATTTTTCTTCCAGGACACAAGTAACGATAAACAGTATCTTCTGGCCCAGGAACATAGGGATCTCTTTCTTCACCAGGATTTCTTCTCTTGCTTGCTCCATTTGCTCCATTGTCAGCATAGTCTGACTGAGAGTGGGATCGTTTACCATAGTTGTTTCTCTGTCCAGCCATTAAGGAACTTGATTTTTTTTCACTTCTGCAACAAATATTCATCATGTTAGATCAAATATATTTACCTTCTACTTCCCCATTAAAAGAATAAGCTCATTTAACATCACTCCAGGCAGCCAAAGTGGAGGAACAATGCAAAATAGTTGAAGTAATGTAACGTTTCTAAACAGGCTATGATCCATTAGCTGATCATGTAAGATTTTGGTGCAACCCTGGAGGTTATCCCCTACAACCAAGCCCCCCAAATATACACATGCACGCACGCTCAAAACAAACACATACATAGGGAGAGAGTATCTAATTAAATAATAAAGGGAAAAACTTGTAAAAGTTCAGAAATGATGAAAGTTGGCTGGAAAAGAAAACATTACAATCTTGACAACAAGCAGAAAATCTGCAAAATCAAGAACTTAAAGAGCTCAAAAAGAAAGCAGATATGACAACCAAGAAGAATATAGAGAAGTTGACTGCATAAATAAACTCATGTATTAATTTTAAAGATGCTAATATGTAAAAATAAAATTTCCTGATTTATCAAAATAATGATATATTTATACAGTAACTTCATAATGAAAATTATATGAATAAATGAAACATCTAAATAGTTTGTGACAGCCACCAATTGAGAAAACTTGCCATTATATTCAGGGGTTTGCCTTCCAACACATGTCAGCACCAGAATGACACATAGCATGACTGCAGTGCAATCATCCTTGCAAGCAGAGGGAAAGTCGGGAACCAATAGTGGCCATGCATGCTAGTTCATGCCAGAACTGAAAAAGAGTTGGCATATCATGCTAGTGCAAGGCTGCGAAATCACTGGCATGCAGCACTGACAATCTTGAGTATGTTTATGTCCAAGATCCTTCATGATTTTACTTCAAATTAGCTATTTAACGAGAAGAGCCAACTGTCAACTAGGCAATTGAAACCAACAGAACAACCAAGACGAACAGAAAATACAACATCAGGATACAGATGTATCTAAAAGAAGATAATAAATCTTTATTCACTTAGAAGAACCGACACCCCCCCACCCCCCCCGCGTTGGGTTTTCATCACTGCACCTAGTGAACCACCAATAACCCTGTCTAAAGCTCCTGATCGAAACTCAAGAACGACGAGATCTTTTGTTTCCATTATTCACCAATCAAAACCCTTGAAGATGAAATCTTTCACCCACCAAACCACCTAATTCTCGGTTCTATAAGTGAAAATTAAGTTTTACCGCATATAAACCTTAGATCTAAAACAATCTTTCGCATTCCAAACCACCTATTCTCGGTTCTATAGCACACTGCTATGAAAAATAGGTTTTACCGCACATAAACCCTAGAATCTAAAACAAATCATCCAAAGGCAGCAAAGAAACGGCCACAGTCTCAGAATCGTCTATAACCATAAGATAGAGCAGAAGAGAACCAGAGAAATTGAAGAACGAGAATATCTTCTCAAACAACCGGCTAAGAACCAAAAACCTAACGAAATCATGGGAAACGCGCATCGTTTCGAAGAACGGAAAGCAGCGATTTCGTGAGGAGAGGGAATTTCGCACCTCGAGATCTTGCTTCTTTGTCCGGCTCGTCTCCCCTGATTTCTTCCGCGAACCCTAGAAAGGAGTTGGAGTCGGAAAGGAATCAAAGGACCCGCTTTTATTAAGTCGGGAGCTAACCCAGATACGGACTCTAGGGTTACTTTTGTGCTGGGGAAAAGAAAAAAATAAAAAAAAAAATACAAGGCCCAACCAAAAGTACCCAAAGAGATTCCTGTAGCACGAGGGCTTGGACGCGTTATGTGACCCGGTCACCGTTAGCGCAACCCATTGGGCCGGCAACAAAATAATAAATAAATTAAGTTGTTAATAGGATTGATTAAAATGGAAAATAAGTAACTGATAATTGAAAATTGAACTCTCTCCTATAACGCAAGTAAATGATTTAACTAAACCTATTTTATTTTATTCTTTATTTCCTCATTATTCTCTTTAGATAATAATACACAAAATTAAATTGATTCAAGCCTAAATTTGGGCTCCATTTTAGAAATTATTTGGGCTCGAGCCGAACTAATGACATATTCCGAGCTTGACACAACAAACAAATAAGCTCTATATTTAAGCCTAAATCTGGTCTAAATTTTTTCAAGCCTAGCCCAAATTCCGGCCCAGAGTTGGCTTGAGTCCGTATCTAGCAAATATTAATAGTTGAGTTGCTAAAAAGGCAGCGGGGAGTTGGATGAATGGATATTTTTTAGTCACATTGATTTTTTTCAGAAAACATGAAATTGAAACGGCTAAAAACAAAGCAGGATGCCAGGATCAAAAACCTAAGAATCTACAACAGATCTTCAAGTCCACCAACACATGGTCTTTATTTTAAAAAATAATAAATTAAAACTAATTATTATGTGAAGGTCTATAATATTGAGGAGCGACAAAGGCTGATCATGCACCATAGAGGTGATGATAATGCTAATGATATCCTATCCTTCATAAAAAGAGATTAGAATGCACCAACCTTGCACCACTAAAGAGTGCATACAAAAGCTTCTTTTACTCTCAAGGATTGGACTACTATCCTTGGTGGCTAACCGATTAATGATCGGTTGGATTCTCTGGATAGCTAACACCTAAGTATTAAGCTGTCGTGCCTCCTCTCATCTAGGCCTAGGTTGTGCTAGGACTTTTGAATGAAGGTCTTAGTCAATTATAGAATGTCTCTATCTTCAAGAGAGTACAGACAAAAACCATATTGTAAAAAGATCATGCCACCCTTGACCCTTACACCATTGCATCCTCGAGCTAATCCAGGTTCTATAAGGTTGCCTCGAGTCCTCACCGTCGTATGCGTAATTTGGATGGTGTTTAGACTTTTCATTCTACAGCTGGATATGAAAATGAAGGATGGAAAGAGAGGTAGCACATCCGGCTTCCCTTTCTCCTTTTCACTCCTCTCTCAAGGAGGGGATTGAAACCCCAAATATTCTATTTTTGGAGCTCAATCTTGGAAATAAAGTCTTTTGAGAATCTTTATTGGCTAAACAATTAGCAAATCAGTTACCATGTCTAGAAATATAGCTTTCTTTAAAACCAAATGCTATGTAATAGGGTATCAGCCAATATTCTCTGCATCTTTTTTGGGAAACCTTTACTGGCTAACCAATCAGCAAATTGAATACCTTCTTTAAAATATGAGTTGCTTTAAATGCCAGAGGAGTCCGCCGGGTATCATTGAGAGTGCCCTTTGATCCAATTTTGAGTAACCTGGTACATAATTAGGCCTGCTAAAAAACCAGGCGGGCTGCTCGGCCTGTTCAAGCCTGGCATAGTTTTGACGTACCTGGACCTCATTTTTCATCCTGGCAGACTGGATCGGGCCAGAAATTTGAGCCTATACTTTGATTGGGCCAGAATCAGATTTGCACTGACCCGAACCAAGCCTGTTATTTAAATTAATAAATATTATATATATATGATATTTTTTAAAAAAATTTATAGCTTTACAAATTTACATCTTAACCTAACTCTTAAATGCTTAATCTCGTCGCACCTCGCCTCTATCACATCATCCACTCCTCCTCTCGCCGCCGTCACATTGTTCTCTCTCCCTCTCGCTGCGGCCGCATCATCCGCTCCCCCTCACTATGGCCGCAACGTCCGCTCCACCTCTCGCCGCAGCTACATCGTATTCTTTCTTGCTCGCCACCATTGTGTCGTTGCTCTCTTCAATACCTTGTGCTATGTTACTCTTTTCAGTGAACAATATGGTAATCATAAATAATAACATGCTAAGATTTAGACTCACAATAATATCGTATTCAAGTTTGAAAGATATACTTGCGAAAGACATATTGAATACGTTCTTCAATCACCTAGAATAATAGTGGCTGGATCCTTCTTTCCTTACTCCTTACAAAAGATAGTTGGCAATCGGACAAGTTATCAACCATATGGAGAGGAGAGGGGACCTACACATTATATAGAAAATATAAGGGAGCCTTCCCATTAAAGGTTCCAAATCCTAATTGGGTTTTTTAGCCTACATACCAAAATTATCATAATAAATAGGACTCAATCCTATACATACAAGGTGCATCAAAGCCCATAAAACAAAATGATCACGCATCATATTGGGCTTAACCATAGTACCACTATCAGCCATAAGTCTAACCCATTTTATAAAATAAAAATATGCAATTAGTGGAAGCCCATATTTTGAAAATATTCTAATATTCTTCCACTTGGGCGAACACGGATTGTCATATTAATTTAAAAAACTTTATTTTGAAAACGACTCTCGGGTTAGACTACATAAATGGCCATGTATATAGCTCAAATGATAATCACCTTGGATACATGATTCGGTCCAACAAGAACATCAACATCGAACATGGAAGTTGTTACACCATTTAATTGATGTAAGACCACTCCACAGCTATAAATACTAACATCCTTATCGACATGGATCCTCATCCTCTAACTAATGTAGTAGTATGTAGTATGAACTTAGCACCAAAATGTGACTAAAATGTGTGCTAATTCACATCGGTCCACATAAATGCTTCAAAAAGAAGCCACATGTCTCAAAAGAGATTTACATTATGTCTTTATGCATTATATCTCGAGATCAAAATGATATCACAACAAAAGACATATATGAAATGCATGCTCAAATATAATTATAATTCATGTGCACAAAATATAGAATTATAAATGAAAAGATAAATGCTATTATTATTGGAAAAGGATGTACCCGAAGCATATGGGTTGCCTACGTACCCCATAAAAAAGGGATCAAGCCAAAACGTAGTTCTTTTACATAAATAACTCCCACTAACCAAAAACATCAAAGGTTTTCACAATGCCCATATTAGCAATATGTGTCTTAAAGACTTTCAGTGCGAGTCCCTTAGTCAATGGGTCTGCAATCATTGTCTCTGTATTTATATGCCCTATTTTTTTCTCTGTCCTTCTTTTACTTTATCTCTAACCACTAAGTACTTGATGTCTATATACTTAGAGCCACCAGAACTCTTGTTATTCTTCGAAAAGAACACCGATGCACTATTGTCAGCGTAGATAGTAATTGGTCTCGAGATGGAATCAATAACTTTCAGTCCCAAAATAAAATTTCTCAACCAAATGGCTTGAATCGTAGCTCCATAACATGCCACAAATTCAGCCTGCATAGTAGAAGAAGCTACTAGAGTTTGCTTGATGCTTTTTCCAAGAAATAGCTCCACCAGCCATCATAAAAACATAACCTGAAGTTGACTTCAGATAATCTTGACATCCTGCAAAATTAGAATCCGAGCAGCCTACCACCTCAAGATGATTTGTATGCTGAAAAGTAAGCACATAACCTTTAGTCTTCTTTAAATATCTCATAACTTTCTTAGTTGCTTTTCAATGCTCGTCTTGGATTCGACTGAAATATATTAAAGACATTGATTGCATAGGCTATGTCTGGTCTAGTGGAAACTTGAACTAAATGCATTGATCTACTGTATTTTCAACAAAACCAAGAGAAGTCACAATTTCATCAAATTTCAAATATCATAGTCGGGATGCTTGCTTGAGCCCATATATAGATTTATTCAACTTATACACCAAATTTTTTTTTCTCTACAATAAAATCTTCGGATTGTCTCATGTAAACTGTTTCACAGAGAACTCTATTTAAAAATGCTATCTTAACATTTATTTAATAAAGCTCCAAATCATAGTGTGCTACAAGTGTTATAATAATTCTAAAAGAATCCTTGGATAAAACCAGTGAAAAAGTCACATTATAGTCGATGCCCTCTAAAACTTTTAGCAACTAGCCTTGCCTTTTGTCGTTCAACGTCCCCTTTCGAGTCTAATTTAGATTTGTAAACCCATTTGCAATCTATCGCCTTAACATGTGGTGGAAGCTCAACAAGTTTCCAAACTCTATTTTTCTTTATAGAAAGCATTTCATCTTCCATGACATTTAGCCATTTATCTAAGTTAGGTCTTGTTAATGCTTCTTTAAAGGAGATGGGATCAATATTATGCCCAATATTAAAATCACTCTCCAATAAATAAACAATATAGTCATTAGACAAGGCAAATCTTCTTTTCCTTTATATTCTCCTAACCTGTGGTTCAAAAACTGACTTAACTGCTGTTGGAGGAGGAACGTGAGGCTCTTCTTGGTGCCCAAGTTCTTAATTAACTGTTGCAATCGGCTGAGAAATAACTCTTTTTTGTATAACGAAAATTGGAACCACAACTTGATTTGGTTCAGCAAAAGTTTCTTTAACACAGAACTCCTACTATTACCAACATTATTCTCCAGAAACTTCGCCATAATAGACTCAATAATTCTGGTGCCACGATTAGGACAATAGAACTTATAGCCCTTTAATCTATCTGGATACCCAATGAAAAAATCAAATGTAGATTTGGGGTCTAATTTCTTTTTAGAAGGATTATAAATCCTAACCTCAGCTGGGTGGCCCCAAACTCTAAAATGGGCTAAACTATGTTTACGTCCTATTCACAATTCAAAAGAAGTTTTCTCAATAGCTTTACTATGAACCCTGTTCAGAATGTACATGGCAGATTTCAATGCTTCACCCCACAAGAATTCTAGCAAATTTGTTCTACTCATCATACTCCTAACCATATCCTTCAGAGTCCGATTATGCCTTTCAGAAACACCATTTTGCTCAAGTGCTCCTGGCATTATGTATTGAGGAACTATCCCACATTCTTGTAAGAATCTTGAATTTCTCAAGAGCGAGGGATTTATCATTAATCAAGTAAACATAACTATAACGCGAGAAATCATCAATGAACATTATGAAATATTTGTTCCCACATATAGTAGAAGGTAATAGTTCATTAATATTGGTGTAAATTAGATCCAAAAGACCATTGCTTCTAATGGATCCCTTTCTTATAGTTTTAGTCAGCTTTCCCGTTATGCAATAATAACATTATTAAGAATGGGCCAATGGGCTTCGACAGAAGGTGCAGTGGGACTTTTTTTTTTTGCAATTGAGCTTATTCAATGGAGGTCTTCGTTCTATCTATTTCTTTGCTGGCTTATAAGCCGAGATATTGGGCTAGTGACAAAGGAGATTGGATGATCTTTTCATTCGCAAATCCTTCTAGCTTCTCCTTTTTATTTTTCCTCCATAATTATATTGTTTCATTTAGACAATCATATTGCATGCAAATCTAAAATAAAATCAAATCAGATATTTGATTGTCAATGGTGTATGAAGATTTATGGAGAAGATCCATTCACCATATATCACCAATGTATAAAACCAATCCGTAAATCCAGTGTATGAAGGATTCTAATCCTATGCAGAAGATCCATTCACCATATATCACCAATGCATAAAACCAATCTGTAAATCCAGATAAAATAATAATTGTGTATGAAGGATTCTAATCCTAGCATGAAGGCTCTGATACCAATTATTAATCATAAATAATAACATGCTAAGATTTAGAATCATAATAGCACCGTATTCAAGTTTGAGAGATATATATGCGAAAGACGTATTGAATTCGTTCTTCAATCACCTAGAATAATAGCGGCTGAATCTTTTCTTCCTTGCTCCTCACAAAAGATAGCCGTCAATGGGGCAAGCTATCAACCATATGGAGAGGAGAGGAAAACCCAGCCTTTATATAGGAAACATAAGGGAGCCTTCCCATTAAAGGCTCCAAACTCTAATTAAGTTTTCTGGCCTACATACCAAAATTACCACAATAAATAAGACTCAATCTTATACATCCAAGGTGCACCAAAGCCCATAAAACAAAATGATTACACATCATATTGGGATTAACCATAGTACCATTATGAGCCATACATCTAACCCGTTTTATAAAATCAAAATACGCAATTAGTGGAAGCCCATATTTTGAAAATATTCTAACACAACAATCAAAAAGAGGACTCCAAACTTAAGTTATGCTTTTTGGTGCCCAATGGGGGAGCTTAAAAACCATCGGAGGTTCATGTGATTTTTGAACATGTCGAGGAGGCACTGAAAAATGAGTTTTTATGTTTATAGTAAGATTAAGATTCTGGTGCCTTTGGGCTATTAAGAAACAAGTTTAGTTGAGAGATTATGAGGATTAGCCTTGTTCGCTAGAAAACAATGGTGTATATAACTCAATTTTTATCACATGCATTTATATTATGGCAAAATTGGATTTCAAAAAGCATTGGAACCACTACCAAAATAAACATAAGAGAATAAGAATACTTATTTTATTTTTTAGAAAAATATCTTGTACATCCAATTCTTCATATTGGTTTTGTTAATGAATAGTGAATTTTAAATTATGAATATGATGCTATGAGTTAGTAACTCCACAATCCTTGTGCTATATATTTAACACGTCCCTTGGAACCGAAATCTTATTGTTTTCTCTTCTTTTTTTTTTGCATGAATATCCTTCTAAATATTGAATTTTGCATGAATATTTTTCCACAATTGATATTTGCATGTATATCCTCGTAAAATACCTATTATGCTATTCTACCTTTTTTTTATCTTTATTTTTTACATATGCACTCAAGCCATTTAATGCCGTTAAAAAATTAACGATTTTAAATTAAAATGACTAAAATATCTTTAATGGATAAATGTGTAAAAGAAACATTTATAAGGCGATCGCGATAGAGAACAAAAAAATAATTTCAAAATTTTATTTTTTTAATTAAAATAAATATAGTTTTTATTAATGGTGTTAGAAGAATCCAGGCATTTGTTAAAAAATAGTATTTTATGATGGTATAGAAATAAATATAAATTTTAAGAGGGTATTTAAGCAAATTTAAATTTTTAAAAGAAAAGGAAATAGTTTGAAGGAAAATAAAATGGCCAAACAAGCTTCATTTTAGGGGCCAGTTTGAAATGGAGTCCCACATACACCATTGCGTGTACCGAAAATACAAATAGATTGAAGCAATATGATTTATTCCTCAGCCATTAGATCTTAATCCAGTGGCTGAAATATACACTCCGAGACTTGAAACCGGTAGGGGACTCGGGAGTTGCGACGAGGTCCGCCGGCCCTAACCCATTCACGAGTCTCACCCGATCGATCCCTCCCATCTCTCATCTATTTCCCCTCTTCGTCCTCTCCCAATCCATCCCTCGCGTCCGGTCTACACCTTTTTCCGGCTCTCTACCACTTCGACGGCAACAAGGTCTCACCTTTTCCCGGCGAGCTTGAGCTCGGCCTGGCCATCTCGTGCCGAGCTCGAGGGCGGAGTTGCTTCCCATGGATGCGGATACGGCCATGGATATGGAAATAGGGGATGGCTCTTCGTCCTACTCCTCCTCCAAGCGTCTGGGCATCAAGAACACCATCCAAACCAATTTCGGCGACGATTACGTCTTCCAAATTGCTTCCAGGTATCTTTACCCGTCACCGCCTTCGATGGAATCAGCTGGAATATTGGAAGATGTCTCTTGGACTCAATCTGTTCTTCTTGTATTTCCGTTCGTTCTTTTTAAAGATTTGTTCGTTAATGTCAATCATATGAATTGGTAACTTGCTCAATAAGTTGCTTGCTTGTGCCATGCAGCCTTACTATTTTTTAATAATCGAGTCGAAAAGTGATCAATAAAAATACTCGTTTAGCCATATCCTTCTTCATGATGATTTATTTTATTTTTTAGACCTTTTGATAAGTGGGCGACCACTGGGCTAGGAAGGAGGAGCTCCGATGAGAATCGGCGAGTTGCGGTCTTGCGGCGCGCAACGTCGTCCGAGAGATCTGCAAGAAGCCGGTGGTCGGGGTTTCCGGCGCCGGCCCTCTGATGCTTAAGTTAGAGGGGGCAAGTGTATAAACGGGAGGAGTTGTGAATATTCAGAGTTTCAATCTTCCAGTCCCCTTTTAAAATGGAGAAGTTCCCCTTTTATGGAGGGAAGTTGGGTTACTTGTGATGTGACGGGGCAAACGGTCTGTCGTACGATTGGGCATGCAGTAGAAATTAATGCTCGATCGTGTGAATCAATGCTGTTACTGTAGGAGATCAGGCCGAAGCTTACAAATCATCGTGGAGTCATGCCATCATTTGTAGCCGAGCAGATTTACCGTAAGGGGCTTGATGTCCGTAGACAGCAGAAGCTATACGCTTTAATTATTGAGTAAGCTGAGTATCTGTAGGGGCTATACGCTTTGATTGTTGAGTAAACTGAATGCCTGTAGGAGTCATACGTATTGATTGTTGAAGAAGGCAAGGCATAGTTTTTCGGTCGCGCTGCGGGGGGATGTGACCACAGCGCGCGAGTCGGAAGGCTTTGGGTCGGTAGGGCTGCTCGGACGCTTCCAGGTCGGAGAGGTCACTCGGGCGCCTCCGGATTTCCTGGTCGAAGGATCTGCTCGGTCGCCTCCAGGTCGGAGGGTCCGCTCGGACGCCTCCAAGTCGGAGGGTCTGGTCGGACGTTCATGCAAGCGTGACGATTTATATTTTTTCCCCCCAACACTATCCCCCGACTTCCGAGCTCGAGCTGCTCGCAGGCTCGAGCGCGGGAAGTAGCTTCGGTCGTGTTAATGTGGATTAGGAGAATTTTGAATTATTGCGCGCTTCAAGGTGCTTTTAATGGGCGGCGTCTCCTTTTTTCCGAAACGTTTCATTAGGGGGGTGCCTTTTTATTTTTCGAAGCGTCCTCGCGTCGTGGCCTCATGATGGGGCCACACGATCCAACGAGGCGCTTCCATATTCGAAGCGTCAGCTCGAATTGAATGCAGCGCTTTAATTTTCGGGGTCGACACGTGTTGTGATCTGGACGGGAAGCAGTGCTCCGCCTCGCAGATCTGGGTCGTCAGAGGGATTTATATAAATTCCTACTTGGCCGTCTCTGACTTCTTTCCCATAGCCTCTCCATCTTCTTCCCAGTCCGAAGCGGCCAATCCTCCATTACCTCCGACGAACTCCCAAAGGTGTCCTCTTCGTCTATTCGGAACCCTCTCTTCCTCCCCTCTCCTTCTCTTTCTTCTTTCTTTCTTTTTTTTCCTAATGGGTCTTGGTCCGGATGAAATTGGGTCCACAATGAGTGAGGAGGAGGTTGAAATGGCCGAGGAGTGGTTTTTTCCTCGGCAAGGGTTCCGTGGAACCCGCTGGGTTGGGCGATCGGGTAACGAACCCCCTACAGGTCGGATCAGAGTGTATATGGAGGCACTCTGGGCCGGCCTGCGATTTTCCTTCCATAGGTTCGTGAATGAGTTGCTTGGGGAGTACCAACTCGTCCCAGCGCAACTTGCTCCGAATGCATGGAGGACGATTATCGAGTTTTTGTCCTTGTGCGTAGCACACGGGATCCCGTCTTCTGTGAATGTCTTCCGGCGGCTTTTCATGTTGAAGTCCAACCCGGGAGACTGAGAGTGGCTCTATATCGCCCTTCGGGGGGGGGGGGGGCGGCCACTCTTCCGGGGCGCTACGACGTCCATTCATGAATGGAAGAAAATTTTTTTCTTTTTGGCTTCCGAGCGGTCATGGGGGTTCGACCCTAGGTGGAGGCAGAGCCGGCTCAAGACCGCCAACAAACTCCCTAGGCTTTCCACGCGCGAGCAGGGGATCCTTGACGCCGTTCGCGGCCTCGGGGATGTTATTCTTCTGAGCGACCTCGTGAGCGAGGATGCTCTAATCAATGTCGGTCTGAGCTCGGCGCGCCCTCAGGGTAAGGATAGTAACTTAAAAAATTATCTCTCTTCTTTTTCCCCTCACAATATTTTACAAACTTCTTTTGCTCGTCCTTGCAGACATTGCGAAAATGGTGACCAACAGCGGAGCTCTGTACGCTCGGTTCCGAAAGAGGGCGGCCAAGACTAGAGGAGTCTTGCCCGAGCCGAAGAAGAAGGCCAAGATCTCGGCTGGTGGGGCCGCTGAGGAGAACGCTCCCCAAGCTGGGCCCTCCGAAGCTGCTCGGAGGGGGGGCTCGAGCTCCGAGCCTAGGAGCTTGAGCTCAGCAGGAGCTACTATGGTGCTCGCATGCCCGGCGCTAATCTTGCAGATCCCTAGTCGGCCGCCCGTCTAACCCGAGCGCTCGGCGTCCGAGCCGGGCAGCAGCCGAGGGGCCGCGAGGCCGCTTTCGCCGAAGGCGACAAGGCCCAGCCTCCCTGGTCCACCGGAGGACGAGGGCCAACAAGAGAGGCGGCCCTATATTCCAAAATGGGTGGTGTTCGAGGGCGACTCAACTCTCGAGAATGTCGAGACGACGCGACAGATCTTTTTCGTCGCACTTCTCCCAGCTGACAAGGCGAAAATTCAGGCCATGAGCGTGAACAATTTCTTGGACTCAACTCGCCTCTCTGCTGTTCGAGTAAGTCTATTCATTATTTACTATTATTTATTTTTTGCGCTTTTAGCTTTCATGCCCTAATTTTATCCTCGGCCTAATTTCTCTTTGCCTTGCTTACAGCACCTCCACGAGATCGATACACTGATCTCGATCGGTGCGGACTACAAGGAACGAGCTTGTAGGTGTTTACGGGCACAAGAAGAGGCCGAGAAAAAGTTGACGGAGGCCGAGCTCCAACAGAAGGAGCTTTTGCTTAGAGTGGGGGCCAGCGAGGATGCGGTCCAAATTCTGACCGCGGAGCTCGAGGAAGAAAGGGCCGCTCACGCTCTGACTAGATCAGAGGTGCGGGCCGCCGAGGCTCGCTTGGCCGAGGCGCAGTCCCTGCTCGTCGTCCGCGAGCAGGAAATAAAGAATATGGAGCTGAAGGCCGAGCAACTCGAAGCTCGGGAAAAGGAGGCCCGGGAGCAGGCCCAGAGCGCCGTCAACTCTTTCGTGAATCAGAAGAGTTCCGCGACCTGCTCGAAGAGGAAGCCGTGAACGGGCTCATCCAGGGCTTCAACGATTTCCGCAATCAACTGAGGCGGCTCTGCCCCGATTTCGACCTCAATCTGCTTCAACCGGGAGCGGGAGTCGAGGAGTCCGAGGCAGATGACTCGGTCGAGGCAGGGGCTCGGGCGGTTGAGGAAGCCGCTCAAGAGGCCGCTGCCGAGGAAGGCCCGGCGGGAGCATCCGAGGCTGCTCCTGAGGTTGCTGAGGACGGCCGGGCCGAGACCTTCGCCACGGAGGAATCGGCCGCTGCCGAGGGCTTGGCGGGAGTTCCTGAAGCTGCCCCCGAAGCTACCGAGGACAGTCGGGCAGAAGGGATCCCGGCTGCTGGTGCCGCGCTCGTCCCCTAGGGTTTTCTTTTTCTTTTGTTATTTTTGTAAAGGAGGATGGCCTTTATGTCTGTTATACGGCCGAGCCTCAATTTTGTACTCAGCCTTCGGGCTTTTCTTCTAAATGAACTTTCTTTTCTAAATTTGTGTAATTGATTTAAGTCTCGCTTCTCAGTAGATCTAAGGTTCTTCGGGTTCACTCAAGTTCATGGACTTAGGCTCTGCGGTTTCAACCACGTTCGTTACGTAGTCAGACTTAGGTTTGGCATACTTGCCAAGTCCCTGGATTCGGGTCCTAAGTCCCCGCTGCTCGGACCCTCGACCAGCGATATTGCTGTATTTAGGTCCGGGAGATACTCGCTTATCCTCGGGCTCGTCAAGCCTTCGAGCTCGAAACCGAATCCTGCTGAGCCCTAGAACCTGAGGTCGCTAGCCTCAGGCTCTGTAGATTAGCAGAGCTCGGAACTGAATCCTGCCGAGCCCTAGAACCTGAGGTCGCTAACCGGACTCAAATTTCATCGACTCCGTGAGCTCGGACCTTTAGTTGCCGAAGCGGATTGTTGGACCCCGCCGACTTAAACACGTCTAGGTACAGGCCCGATATAAGTCTCCAAGCTCGGGATCAAATTTCGCTGAGCTGCCGGTATAAATCGAACTAGGGTTCACTGACGAGTAGTGCACGCGGGGTCAATGAGGTCAGCCCGTGATTGACCCGGCAAAGCACCCCGACGCTGGTCAAGACTTTATTTAAGCATTCAATCGGTGCAGGAACGAATGAAACAATGTAACTACTGATTAAAATATACCTTTTGTACTGTCGGAGTCGAGCGTCTCACGCCGAGGTCGGCAGCTTTGCTCCTCGGCTAACTTTTGAGGACGCTCTTTTGCTCGGGGTCTGCTTTCTGGGGACGCCGGCACATTAGGAGAAATAGTTGCCATTGGAGATATGTGTGGGCGTTGCTTTGTTGTCATCCATGATCATTTTAGGGGCGCTTTGTTGTCAATCACGAACGTTTCGAGGGGCCGCGAAGGTGCTACCCCGTTATCCCGAGGTCGAGGGAGCTCGGGCTCACTGTCGACTCGTCGGAGCATCTCGACCTTAGTCGAGGAGGCGCTATGGGGGGCCGCGAAGGTACTACCCCGTTGTTGGTGTTGAGCGCCACGGAGGGCCGCGAAGGTATTACCCCGTCTTTCCGAAGCGTCGAGGGGTCTGGGTACGCACTGTCGACACTCGGGGCATCCCGAGGTCGAGGGGTCTGGGCACGCACTATGGACCTGTGACGCTTTCCAAGGCCGAGGGGTCTGGGCACGCACTGTCGGCACTCGAGGCATTCCAACCTTAGCCGAGGTATCGTACGTGAGGTCGAGAGGTTTGGGCACGCACTATCGACCTGCGACGCTTTCCGAGGTCGAGGGGTCTGGGAACGCACTGTCGACCTCGGGGCATTCCGACCTTTGTCGAGGTATTTGAGGGAGATCGAGACCGAGCTCGACATTGGCACTTCGGACTTCTGGCTAAGGCGCCCGGTGTTGCCCGGTGTTAATTATAGTATCCGAGCGAGGTCGTATATACGAGCTAGGCCGGGTCGTCTGAGAATCACGAAACATTTAGACATTAGGAGAAACGCAGCACGATTAAACGATTGCAGATAAATTATTGTAAAAAGGTGAGACTCATGCTCCGATCAGAGAGAACCCCTTGGGGTCCTACTGGTAATACATCCGGAGATTTTCAGAACTCCAGCTTCGTGGAATAGGGGTCCCCTCGAGAGACTCCAGCTTGTACGCCCCGGGTCGTTGGACGCGCGTGATCCGGTAAGGTCCTTCCCAATTCGGAGCCAACTTTCCTTGCTCGGTCGGCTGAGAGACTTCAGCTCTTCTGAGGACGAGGTCCCCCACTTTGAGGATTTGGCTTTGACTCTGGCGTTGTAGTATTGTGCCGTCTTTTGTTGGTACCTCGCCATGCGGACTCGGGCGGCTTTCCTTGTCTCCTCGATTAGGTCCAGGTTGTTTCTGAGCTGCAAAGAGCTGGAGTTGGCGTCATAATGCTCTACCCTCGGGGAAGGGAGCTCGATCTCCAATGGGATGACGGCTTCCATTCCATACGTCAAATTGAAGGGAGTTTCGCCGGTGGGTACACGGAATGTGGTCCGATAAGCCCACAGGACGCTGTATAGGTTTTCGACCCACTGTCCTTTGGACTGGCCGAGCCTGGCTTTGAGTCCCTGCAAAATAGTACGATTCGTTACCTCGGTTTCTCCATTCGTCTGAGGATGCGCGACCGAGGTGAAGCGGTGGTCGATGCCAAGATCGGAACAGAACTCTCTCAAGCGAGCGTTGTCAAACTGGCGGCCGTTGTCTGATATGAGGATGCGGGAAAGTCCGAATATGCAGATTATTGACCTCCAAACGAAATCCCGCATCTTCTGCTCGGTGATCCGGGCCACTGGCTCGGCCTCAACCCATTTAGTAAAATAGTCAATAGAGACGACCAAAAATTTTCTTTGTCTGGTTGCCAGGGGGAATGGTCCCAGGATATCAATTCCCCATTGGGCGAATGGCCAGGGGGAATTGATCGAGGTCAACGGGGCCGAGGGTCGGCATTGAATATTGGCGTTCCTCTGGCATCGGTCGCATCTCCGGACGAAATCTAGCGTATCCTTCTGGAGTGTCGGCCAGTAATATCCCTAGCATAGAATCTTATGCGCCAGTGCTCAGCCTCCCAAATGATTTCCGCAAATTCCTTCATGGACTTCACGCATTGCATAATCCGCCTCTGTCGGGCAGAGGCATCTAAGGAGGGGAGAGGTAAAAAATCTTCGGTAAAGCTTGCCTTCATGCAATATGTACCGAGCGGCTAGACGCTTGACTCGGCGAGCCTCGCGCTCATCACTGGGGAGGATTTCATCCTGCAGGTAGCTGATGAGCTCGTCCATCCAGCTCGGCTCAACCTCGATGCAAAGGGCCGGCTCGGGTTTCTCCGTGCTGGGCATTTGGAGATACTCCATCGCTGCTGCTTTGGGGAGCTCACTCATACGGGAGGACGCTAACTTCGACAATTGATCTGCTCTGAGATTCTCCGACCTGGCAATGTGTTGGATGTGGAAAGAGCTCAGAGTCGAGATGAGGTATCGCACTTTCTGGAGATATTTCTGCATTGATGGTTTTCTGGCTTCGAAGTCTTCCAAAATTTGGCTTACAACCAGTTGGGAATCACTGAAAACCTTTAGGTTCTCAACCTTCAGCTCCTTAGCCAGCTTGAGTCCGGCAATAAGTGCCTCGTAATCCGCCGCATTGTTCGAGGCGGGGAATTCGAAGCGCAGAGCTTGTTCCGCAACCACCCCATCCGGGCTGGTGAGGATGAGGCCTGCTCCGCTACCCCCCGAGGTCGAGGAGCCGTCCACATGCAAGGTCCACGGCTGTTTCGAGGGCTCCTCCGCTGTAGGTATGGGCTCGGGCTCGTCGGGCACAGTACACTCCACGATAAAATCGGCGAGCGCCTGAGCTTTAATTGCTGGCCTCGGACGATATTCAAGATCAAACTCCCCGAGCTCGACTGCCCACTTTGTAATTCGACCAGCACGATCTGATCATTGCAGGATTTGCTTCATCGGCTGGTCGGTCAACACGGCCACCGTGTGAGCTTGAAAATAGGGCCGGAGTCTCCGAGCTGAGACGACCAGGGCAAAGATGGTCTTTTTCAGTTTGGAGTATCGGGTCTCAGCATCCCTCAAGACCCGGCTAGTGTAGTATACCGGTCTCTGAAGCTTGTTCTTCTCTCAGACCAGGAACGAGCTCACTGCAACTGGGGAAACAGCCAAGTACAGATAAAGGAGCTCACCCTGCTGAGGCTTCGTGAGCAAAGGAGGAGAAGCGAGAAGACGCTTAAGCTCTTCAAAGGCTTGCTGGCATTCTGCCGACCACAAGAAGTTCTTCGGCCGCTTGAGAGCCGCGAAGAACGGGAGACAGCGCTCGGCCGACCGGGAAACAAATCTTTCGAGAGCTGCAACCCGTCCCGTGAACTGCTGTACCTCTTTAACTGTCCTCGGGGGCACCATCTCTTGGAGCGCTCGGATCTTCTCGGGATTGGATTCAATTCCCCGTTGGATAATCACGAAGCCAAGGAACTTGCCCGAGGTGACTCCGAATGCACATTTTGCAGGATTGAGCTTCATCCGGTACCTTTGAAGCGTGGAGAATGCTTCGTCGAGGTCAGCCACATGATCCTTCGCCATTCGGCTCTTCACCAACATGCCATCGACATTGACCTCCATGTTTCGGCCTGTTTGGTCTTTAAAGATTTGGCTGACCAGCCTTTGATAAGTTGCTCCAGCATTTTTTAAGCCGAAAGGCATCACTTTGTAGCAATAGGTGCCCCCATAAGTAATGAAGGGCGTCTTTTCTTCATCCTCCGGCGCCATCCGGATCTGGTTGCACCCTGAGAATGCGTCCATGAATGTCAGCAACTCATGTCCCGAGGTGGAGTCCACGAGCTGGTCGATGCTAGGGAGTGGGAAGCTGTCCTTCGGGCAGGCCTTGTTCAGGTCGGTGTAGTCCACGCACATGCGCCATTTTTCACTAGCTTTTCTGACAAGGACCACATTGGCGAGCCACTCCGGATAGGATATCTCCCGGATGAAGCTGGCCTTGAGGAGTTTGTTGACTTCCTCGGCCGCCGCTCGTCGTCGTTCCGGGGCGGCACTTCGCTTCTTTTGCCGCACGACCTCCGGATCTATCCCCGGTATATCAGCGGGCGACCAGGCGAAAATGTCCATGTTGGCCCGCAGGAAGCTGACAAGGCGACCTCTCTTGCGGGCATCAAGGCCGGAGCCGACCTGCACGGTTAGCTCGGGATAATTTTCTCGTAAGGAAATTCGGGTGAGTAGCTCACCATGCTCCACCCGCTTCTTCTGAGGCCCGACCCGTGTCTCTAAAGTTTCAGCTGAGAGCTTGTCATCTGGTGTCGAAGTTGACACCTTGGCCGGTTGCTTCGCCTCGTGGGTCGCCATGTAGCATCGCCTTGCTACCGCCTGGTCCCCACGGACTTCGCCGACTCCTTGGCTGGTGGGAAACCGCATAAGTAGGTGGCAGGTTGAGACCACGGCTCGAAGAGCGTTGAGCCCTGGTCGTCCAAGGATGGCGTTAAAGGCCGAGGGCAAGCGCACCACGAGGAAATCCATCCTCACGGTATTCTCTCGGGGGGCGAGCCCGACTGTAACCAGGAGATCGACCTCGCCCTCCACTGGAACCGAGTCTCCAGTAAATCCGACCAGTGGGGCGTTCATCCTCCGTAACTGTTTTTCTGCCATCCCCATTATAGAATAGGCATCAAAGTACAAAACATTCACCGAACTTCCATTATCCACTAGGATGCGTTTTACATCAAATTTGTTTACGACCATAGAAATGACCACAGCATCATCGTGGGGAGTTTCAACTCCCTCCAGGTCCTCATTCGAGAAAGAGATGACTTCAGAGGTGCGGGGGCGCTTTGGAAGAAGCCTTTCCCCAGCTGGTTCTCCGGCTAGGCCCCCCTATCTATGGTGTTGATAGTGCCAGCGATGGGTTTGTTAGCATTCGGCTCTCCATGCTGCACGACGTCCTCCACTGGCCTTTTCTCTTCACGCCGGTTCCGCACGAACCGGTTGAGCACTCCTCGGCGGATGAGTGCCTCGATTTCGTCCCGGAGCTGGAAGCAGTCCTTCGTATCATGGCCGTGGTCCCGGTGGAAGCGGCAGTACTTCTTGGGATTGTGCCAGGCCCCGGGGTCCCGCATCGGGGGTGGAGGCAGAAAATACCCTCGATCTTCATGAGGATCTCAGTCCGAGGAGCGTTAAGGGGAGTATAATTTTCGTACCTCCCGCTGGGTATGCGGGGCCGCGGTGGAGATCTCGAACGAGGCGGGGACCTTGGTTGGAGCGGTCCCCGCAGTCAGGGACCTTGGTTGGAGCGGTTCCCGCAGCCGGGGTGGACTCTTCAGACGAGGCGGGTTCTTAGCTCGGCGTGGAGACGGGCTCTTAGCTCGGCGTGGAGACGGGCTTCTGGGACGGCCGCGCTCCTCACAACGCCTCTTTTGCTTTTTGGAGTCTACTCGGCCCCACCCCGTCTAGAAGCAACGGCTTCCTCGGCTTTTGTGTACTTCCGTGCCCGAACTAGCATCTCGGTGAAGTTAGCTGGAAAATTCTTCTCGATGGAGAAGAGAAACCTATAAGACCGAGCTCCAGTCTTGAGTGCCGACATGGCTATTGATTGGTCAAACTCGCGGACCTCTCAAGTTGCGGCAGTGAAATGGTCCAGATATTCCCTGAGCGACTCTCCCTTCCTTTGCTTTATGTCAAGGAGGGAGTCTGAAGTCCGCCGCTGGGGTCGGCTGGCAGCAAAGTTGGTGGCGAACTGCCTGCCGAGCTGCTCGAAAGAGAAGACTGTGCTGGGTTTCAGCCCGGTGAACCAAAACCGAGTTGCTCCTCGAAGTGTCGCTGGGAAGACCTTGCAGAGCATGGCCTCCGAGGATCCTTGCAGTGCCATCAAGGCCCGGTAACTCTCCAGGTGATCGAGGGGGTCGGTCATGCCATTGTAGGGCTTCACCTGAGGCATCTTGAACCTCGGCGGGACCGGCTCATCCTCGATTTGTTGGGAGAAAGGGGACTTCGTGGTAAACTTGAAGTCGCCCTCTTGCCGTGGAGCGCCTCGATTTGGCGCTCCAGCTTCTCGACTTTCTTGTCGAGTTCGTCGCTCTGGGGGATCACCACGGTGGTCTGCTCGGGCGCAGGTTGCCCTGGGACTGACTCGACCTCTGACGGTTGCGGCCAGTCGTCTGGACCCCTCACTAGGGGTTCTCTCTAGGAGGATGCTCGGGCTGAACCCTGGCAGCGGCACCGCTCCTCACCATTGGCCTTTGAAGAGGCGTGGAGATCTCGGCCTTGGGGTGCCGGTCCACTTGAAGGGGGCACCGGTTGGACCGGGGCCTGAGGAAACGGTGCTGTCGGGACGCCCTTAGGTTGCAGGCTTTGGACAGCAGCTGCCAAGGCCTGAACCTGCTGCACCAGGGTATCAAACTGTTCCGGCCGAACTTGATGAGTAGAATCGGCCGGAGGTGGTAAGTTCTGGACAGAGTGTCCAGGGCTAGGTGGAAGACGTCGGGAGGCATTAGAAGCTCCCTTACTTCTCAGCTTCATGGCCGCGACTCGGGCCCTTCCTCTAGCGCCAACTGTTGCTGGAATTTGGACCCGGGGGCGACCACTGGGCTAGGAAGGAGGAGCTCCGGTGAGAATCGACGAGCTGCGGTCTGGCGGCGCGCAACGTCCTCCGGGAGACCTGCAAGAAGCCGGTGGCCGGGGTTTCCGGCGCTGGCCCTCCGATGCTTAAGTCAGAGGGGGCAAGTGTATGAACGGGAGGAGTAGTGAATATTCAGAGTTTCAATCTCCCAGTCCCCTTTTAAAATGGAGAAGTTCTCCTTTTATAGAGGGGAGCTGGGTTACCTGTGATGTGACGGGGCAAACGGTCTGTCGTACGATTGGGCATGCAGTAGAAATTAATGCTCGATCGTGTGAATCAATGCTGTTACTGTAGGAGATCAGGCCGAAGCTTACAAATCATCGTGGAGTCATGCCATCATTCGTAGCCAAGCAGGTTTGCCGTAAGGGGCTTGATGTCCGTAGACAGTAGAAGCCATACGCTTTAATTGTTGAGTAAGCTGAGTGCCTGTAGGGGCCATACGCTTTGATTGTTGAGTAAACTGAATGCCTGTAGGAGTCATACGTATTGATTGTTGACGAAGACAAGGTGTAGTTTTTCGGTCGCGCTGCGGGGGGATGTGACCACAGCACGCGAGTCGGGCGTCTTTGGGTCGGTAGGGCTGCTCAGACGCTTCCAAGTCGAAGAGGCCACTCGGGCGCCTCCGGGTCGGAGAGGCCACTCGGGTGCCTCCGGGTTTCCAGGTCGAAGGATCCGCTCGGTCGCCTCCAGGTCGGAGGGTCCGCTCGGACGCCTCCAGGTCGGAGGGTCCGGTCGGACGTTCATGCAAGCGTGACGATTTATATTTTTCCCCCCAACAAGTCGTGTTTGTGTCTTTAATTAATCTGTAGATACTTTTTCTCTTTTAAACTTTTGTTTACATTATCTCAATCTAAACTCTTTTTCAAGCTTTCCTTCAACATTAGATAGTTCGTCGAAGTGATGCCTTCTTGTAGGACAAAGCCATCACCTTTACATGTCGCATCAAGTTCCCTGTGTTATTCTCTACCATTACAGGGGTGGGGCGGGGGCGGGGGCGGGGGCGGGGGCGGGGGCGGGCGGGCGTTAACTTTGCTCTTTGATGGAGTTCATAGTTTTGTTATTGCATTTTCACTCGATATAGTTTTGCATGTTATATACCACTGTTGCAACTTGTAGTTTTTGTTTCTTGATGTTTATTTCGATTTGTTGCAAGCCATCTTCTGTTTTTTTAAAATTGATAGAACTTATAGTAAATAATAGAACTTATATTAAATAACATTTTTGATGCAATATTCTATTTCTAAGTCAGGAGATTTCAACATTGGCAGTGTCCCTATCAACAAACACAATCAAATTATACTCTCCAGCAACCGGACAATATTTTGGGGAGTGTAAGGGACACAGTGGAACCATCCATGAGATTTCCTTTTCAATTCCATCCTCTGCACATGTTATATGTTCGTGTTCGTCCGATGGCACTGTTAGAGCATGGGATACAAGGACCTTCAAGCAGGTTTAAAAACTGTTTTTTTTTTCCAGCAAGTGTTTTAAGTGCTCGCATGCTTTCTTGTTAATGAAAATGTTCAAAGTTTGTTGGTTAACTTTGGTTTGTACTGGTTTTTGCTTATACTCCAACCATGAATTTTGTCAGCGACATATTTTATTTTTTTTGTTTTTAAATGGCTGTATCATTTTTCTACATTTCTTAAGCTTCTCTCGTCTATCAAACTCCACTGCCTGTTCAAATCCTTAGGAAGAATAAATGAAGATAAATAGCCTGGAGGCCAGTTGAGTGAGTGGAATGGATGGCTAGAAGGGATGTCAGCTCCTTTTTTTCACTCTCATCCTTTTCCATCTTCTCTTCTTCCTCTGTATTTCTTATGTTTTCTCCTCCCTCTCCTTCCCCCACTTTTTTTTGTTCTCCTATTCTTTCCGTACTTTCTGCTCCTACTCTTTGTATTTTCTATCCTGGAAAGCTTTCTTCTGCACCTTATTCAACACAGGTGAAGGAAGGAAGCTAGGTACCTCTTTCTTCATACTCATGGACTTCATGATTCCAACAGGTCTCTCAAAGCTGGCCAAAATTAATTAAGTAACAAAGTGAGAAAAAAAAAGAAATGGAAACAACTATGGTGGAGTATGTTCAGATCAAATCTCAGCCATTGGACCAAAACAACTTGCAAAACAATCCCCTAAAACATAAAAGTAAAATCCCCAAGACTCAAATTTGCTTTATTAGGCTCACAAGACTCCAACTAGGACTGAGTTTGGGCTCATTGCATACCCTTATCACCCCAAGTGCATGATCTTTAACCTGGACTGTTTCGTTGTGCAAGCTGAAAACTGTTATTTAACAGAGTACGAAATCCAGGTCTTTCTGCATCACTATATTCTAAAAAATATAAATTATTTCAGCACAGTCAGTATCTCAGTGATAAATGCCAATTATCACAAAAGGGTATTCTTTGCTCTCTTACTTTTATAATTTCACCGATGTTTTTACTACTTATTATCCCATTTAGCATATTATTCATTTCCCTTTTAATAGTGTTGTGCACCACTGAGAATAGTCAACAAATCCTTAGTTTCCTCAAACATGAGCAACCCAGAAACCACGCTTTGACCTCTATAGCTGTGCTTTTCCCATGACTTCATGCTGTATGCATACTGTAGTTCAAATCCTTTGGTTTCTATGTAATGAATATATCTTCTTCGGTTTCTTAAGAAAAAATCTCTTTTCTCTTTGATCAGCTATTTCTTTAGTTCAAAATTTATGGTCTAGGCCTCTTTAATTGGCTACTATATTTGATGATGATATATATCTTGGGTGATGAATATATATCTTGGCCGATGCAACTCAAGTTGTTTTGGTTGAGAAAGTATCGTTTCTTCACTTGTGTATTTCTGTAATTGAGTATTTATGACCTAGGTTTCTACATTAAGGGCTGGTTCCTCCCAAGAAGTATTTAGCTTTTCTTTCGGTGGATCAAGTGGTAATCTACTTGCTGGTGGATGCAATGCTCAGGTAAGTCTTACGGTTTATTATTCTTTTTATTAGAAATCTAATGCATTATTTTTAAGGATAATGCTGCTATCTGTTAAGCCATATATTTCGATTTCTCATATCTGCATATAGCATCATATGCTTGAGCTTCTTAAGTCATTATATAAAAATTTCTACACTTCATACACTTGATGCAATTGCTTTACAGATATTTTCTTTGATATTTAATGATTAGGACTAAGGTTATAAATACTATGCACCATGATAAGATTGTTGTGATTGGCACTGGTCTCAACTATATTCGACTGCGTGCATGAAGATACTTTAGCAATGAAAAGAAAATTCAATAATTTTGATGCATGTTGCATTGAACTTATAGTACCAAGAATCAGTAGTAATCATCAATTCTGAAAATTTTTATCTGTCTTAGGAATCTGATGGGTTATTAATGGACATGGGCATAAAGTTTTCTAATCTCTCCTCTGAAATTGATTTTATTTTTCAAATATGTGACTCAGACCTAAACATTCTGAAAAACTTAAATATTTTGATATGTTGATTTGATGAAAATACATTATATAAATAATTTATCTCACTAATGAAGTCAATGTACACTTAAGTCTTTCAAACAAAAAAAAAATACTTTAAAGTGATTTATTAGTTGTTGATTGAAGGTACTGCATAATTGTCCTTTAGTTTGCTACATATTAATTTATTTAATTTTGTTAAATCTGAGCAAATTTTTATCTGATGCTGCATATATCTATGCAATGGAAGAATTTCTTTGAATACAAATTGATTGATATGCCTACTTGCTGTACTATGAAGGTTGACATGCCAGAACAAATAAAAATGCTGAATGATATGTGGATAATACATGACTTGTTAGTAAAACGCCAGCTGTGGAAACTGTAGGATCTGCACTGTGCAGCCCATGCTAGCATGTTCAAAAAAGCATACAGCGATTGAGCCCAAACTCCTCCTGAGTAGTGTTGGTGAGGTTCCGTGGTTGCTTCATTCACCACAGCAATTTATAATTACTTAAAATTTAAACAAAATATCCTTTTAGTCTGCCTTGAGAGGAGAGAAACAAGAGTAGAGCAACTCTCTAAATTAGGAGAGCATTTATCAAATTACAAATTGGATATTGCAGCCCTTAATACTACTCTCATGTGCATCACTTGCACCGGTATTTTGTTTTTTTGAACCATGATTGTTGCATTGCTGTTACAAAGGGCTGGCCTTGGAACAACAGTATGGTTGCTCTATTCTGACTTGGGTATCATGGATTTGAAACATGGAAATTGCCCCTCCTTACACGAGCTCAAGATTGCGTCCATCTAACCCTCCCCTGACCTTGCAGTTGGCGGGAGCCTTGTGCATTGAAATGCCCTTTTATTATTACATTGTTGTTATACATTGTTTTATAATGGTTGGTTATTAAGTCCTTCATAATGTAATAATACGTGTTCTTTCTCATACCCCTAGGAAACTTATTACCATAGAATGCATTGTGTGGTATTAATTTTGTGACATCATTATGACATGGGAGAATGATTTCTTGCTTTTAGAGAACATGGATCACAACTTGAGTTTAGATGGGAGGATAAATACAACATGACAAATAATTTTAGGAAAGCATCATCCTCATTTAAAAAACTTATGCATATTAACTGTTGTGAGATACATTTAAGATGCCTCAGGGAGTTACATTTCAACAGTAATTGTTTGCCAAAGCTTGATATTTACCTTTCTGTGGCATCATTTTGTTGCTCTCTTTAAATGAACTATTGTTGTAAATTGCATATTTCATATTTGTAGTAGAGGCTTTTATTAGTACCACAAAAAAGCTTTTTGACTTAAAATTCTTACGCATTTGTCATTCAGAATGGAATTGAATCATGATTACTATGTAAAGTTCCCGATTTTTTTTTTAGTCAAAGAGACCAGTACATATTCTTTTGAGGAGATGTGGGAGTGTGCCTTTTGAAAGTTTATTGTAACAAAGTTAAAGTGTGAAGAAAATATAGGGGCCATGTTTTATATTGGAACCCCAGTGAGGACTTCTTTCTCTATAAAGAAGAGAAATAAAGTTGGATGGTCAGATCTGGAACAAATAATTCCTGATGAAGGGTAAGGATCTCGTTAATCTAGTGGAAGGTTTTGACGAAGAATTTCATCAACCTTCTACAGGCAAATGCTACTGCACTTGATAGGAGACAATGGACAAGTAGGATTTGTAAACTCAGAGAAGATAAAAGTGCTTGACAAGGACAATTGGCAATGCTTATGGTGCTTTATTTTATTTGACAAAACTAATGGTTGCGGTAGAATTAATTGATTTTAACTCTGATATTACTTGTTTGACTTTCTAACATTTTGCAAACAATCTGCCTTTCTTATTATCATGCTAGTTGGATAGGGTGTAAGCTATATATGAGCATAGACATATTATGTCATCTATAAAGTTCTTCAAACTTGTTATGATGGCTTCTTGTGATCTTGGTGTATATGCCAATTTTAAATGCTTTAATTTCTTGCAGATATTATTTTGGGATTGGAGAAATGGAAAGCAAGTGGCTTGCTTGGAAGAATCTCACATGGATGATGTGACACAAGTATGTTTGGTTGAAACTTATAAAGAGTGAATCGTTTTTTTTGCAGGCTTGCAGCAATTGTTTTTGCTTAGAATGAAAGCAAAAATGTGTTTCTTGATAATTGGTTCACCATGGAAAAAAATTCAAAGCTTTTAAAAAAATGCCATCTTTTGAAAAAATATAGAAGTAAGTTTTCCTTATGCTTTGATCACTAAAGAGTATATTTTGTAGTAGAGTGAAGGCATGGGAACCAATTGTTATCGACTTTTTTAATTTAATTTTATTTTCAAACAAGTCTCACATTTTTCCCTGAAGTAATTGGTTTGAGGAAAAAAAAATGAAGCTGCATGACAACGGAGCCTTAAATCTGTTGCTTATCTGAGATTCTCTTGTAAGGGTTTTTATGCAAGTCCTGAAGTTTTTCGATGATGGTTTGAATGATAATACTATGTGGGATTAGGAATGCATCATAGCAGAATTTCTGCTTCAATGGTGCAGGGGATCTCATTTATATAATAATTTGAAGATATCATACCTGTAAGACATAAAAATAGATTAGACATAATAAAAATAAGGGATTATTGAAGACAATTAGAGGCATCCAACTCAATCCTTGAATAAGAATGAGATGTATGAGTTATTGGATTGACGTGCTACAATCAAAGTTCCAACATCTTCATCTGTTGTTCAAAAGATCTTATCTCAAGCCCAACTTGTAAAACACAAGGAGGGTGACACATCAGCAAGAGGTATGGCTATACCACTTTCCTAAATTGATAAAAGAAGAGATCAGTATGCCTTATCAGAAAAGCTAGGAGCAATCAGCCTTCTCTCAAGGTGAATGCCTCTTTGCAAAATAATAGAATGGATGAGAAGAATTACTTATAAGAAAGATCAAAGATGCTGAAATGACAAGGACAATAATGATGCATATTGGAAGTGCATAGATGTCTTCAGAATGATGACCGGTTGTGGTAAAAAGCAGATAAGCTAATCTTTGGTGGGGGAATTATAAATTTTGTCCAAGCAAAAGCAGTGAAAAAGATAAATCTGAAGGTGGAAGAAAGAACGCTTCCTATGGGTTTAAATCCAAGTACTGGGGCCTGTCCTAGTTTGGGCAGTATCAGGATGGACCTGAATAACCGTTAAAGACAAGAACCAAGAGAAATTATGGTGCAACTATTCTGGAGCCATCCCAGTCAGGAAGAGTATGACTGTACGATTGGAGCGCGGAGGATGACACTGGAGACCACTTGCACCATCTGATATCAGTGCATAAGGTACAAGTTTATGCTGAACAAGCAGGATGATTACAATTATGGACTTAAAACTTCTTGGTTGGACTCAATATCTGATGTGCATCCCATCTCCAGCTAAGGAACAATCCTATTCTACATGGTTAGAGGAAAAGCATGCAAAAGTAATAAACTTGTGGACTAATTTTCTGGAAAAAGGGGCAACTAAGGTGATTGTGTTTTTGAAGTATTTCCACATTTTTTTTAAATTTTTAGTTTTTCTGGTTCAAGTTCAAATTAGTCTTCTGTTTTTTGTTTTAGAGGTTTACTTGATTACTGATTAGATTAGAACATATAATATTTGGAGGGTTTAAATTAGAGTGTGATGTGGCAACTTAGTAAGTAGTGGAGACCTTGCTAAAGTATTGGCCAATAAGCAGGGATAGATGATCCCACTTGTCCTCCTTTGTCTTTAAACCCTAGGAGTGTGTGGTGACTCCTCCATTGTTTGGGAAATTTCCTATTCAACCAAACAAGAGAAAATTTTTAATTTTTCTTTTCTTTTCTCCTATTAGTTTATTTTTTTTTCTTTCACTTTCTTGCGAACCAAAGATGGCCAACATATCTAAATATCAGAATCTCGATAGTGTAGATGCAATGACTTTTAGGTTTTTTCAGGTATTGTAGGTTGTTTACATTTTCAAGATATGTAAAAGTATAACCTTTAAGATCCTTAGTTATTTTTCATGGAGACTTCAAATTGCCTTGCAATCTTTTGTCAATACATTTAAGGATGTCCATGGGTATTCACATGTCCATAGGAATAATATATGTTTTTGAGGTTTCTCCTAAAGTTTGGATTCAAAATTAAAAAATAGATATATCTTTTGTGAGAATATGCAATCCAAGGTAACCAACCTTTAAAATTGAAACCTATTGAGGATTTGTATTGGGAATTTACCATACGAAACATTTTTGGCTTCATTTTCTTAATGCAATCTTAAACCCTTTTTTGTCATTTCTTGTTATTCATGAGATATAGATTTTTTTTAAAAAAAATAGAATTGGCTTGACCCTCGTACACTGTGTAGACTCAACTTGCTGCAGTTTGAGACGGAAAAAGAAAATTAGTGCTAGGAGGCGATTGAGACGAAAAAATAGTTTGTACATCAACTCACCTACTCTATCCATTTGGCCTATTATTAATTGATGCATCAACTCTCCTACTCTATTTGCAACGACACAAGACCTCATCCAAAAAAAGCTAGTAGGAAGGTATTATTTGAATTTCTTGATCCTATATAAGCACTGATGTGGTGTGCTGATCTTATATAACTCAAGATCTATTCAGCAAATAGCCGATGTGGGACTAAACACATCCCTGTATGGGTCCTCAAATCTCCTGTTTAAGCCCTGATGTCCTCATCAAGCTAAGAGTTCAAATCCATTCAAATCTAACTATAAGCACTATGATCGGCCCGTGGTTAGCCTTAATGGATTAATGCTGTAGTTTTTCTAGTCCATATAGGTTATAGACTGGGTGTGCTCTGATACTATTTGTAACAACTTAGGGCCTTACTCAAAAAGACTAGCCGGAAGGCATTATTTGAGTTTCTTCAACCTGCATAAGTACCTAAGATCTATCCAACGAATAACCAATTGGGACTAACACTATCAATCACCTATTTGTTATAGATTCATCAACTTCTACGAATCACACCAATCTCTATCTAACTTGAGGCATTGTATCAAATATCAATGGTGTAAACATAGTTAACAATATATCAACTCTGAAAAAAATGCATAACCAAGTAGATAAGATGGTGGCTCTCGACAGTGTCTTAGGAAAAAGCTATATTTGGCTACACTTCGAATGTTGTGCATTGCCGACCGGAGAATTAGCTCATATCTTCATTTTGATCCCCATTTAGAAGTTCGGGCTGTGCAAGCACAAGAATAAATCTACCTGGGAGCCTAAATTTTGGCTTAGATAAGACACGTTGGGGTTAAGAATGGGTGGTGCTCGGCCTCCCGAGTCTAAAAATAAAAAATTTAAAAGGAACTATTATGGAGCTGGATAGTTGCATGGGTGAATATGCGGAAATATAATGGAATATTTTAGAGGTAAAAAAAAAAGAAGAGCGTCACGGGGTGGAGTCAGACTTTGCGAGTACTTGCATGGCAGATGTAGAGAAAATTTTCCTATTCAACCAAACAAGAGAAAATTTTTAATTTTTCTTTTCTTTTCTCCTATTAGTTTACTTTTGTTTTCTTTCATTTCTTGCGAACCAAACATGGCCAACATATCTAAATGTCAAAAGCTCAATAGTGTAGACGCAATGACTTTTAGGTTTTTTCAGGGATTGTGGGTTGTTTACATTTTTAAGATATGTGAAAGTATAACCTTTAAGATCCTTAGTTATTTTTCATGGAGACTTCAAATTGCCTTGCAATCTCTTGTCAATACATTTAAGGATGTCCATGGGTAGTCACATGTCCATAGGAATAATATTTGTTTTTGAGGTTTCTCCTAAAGTTTGGATTCAAAATTAAAAAATAGATATTTTTTTTGTGACATTATGCAATCCAAGGTAACCAACATTTAAAATTGAAACCCGTTGAGGATTGTATTGGGAATTTACCATACGAAACATTTTTGACTTCATTTTCTTAATGCAATCTTAAACCCTTTTTTTTGACATTTCCTGTTATACGGTGCCTAAATAATATTTGTATTGTTTTTTAGATGTAGTTGTATATTTAATTTTTCTTGCTACAAGAAGTAGATAATGCTGTATTGCTCCAAATCCTCGGATATTATTTAAAGGTTTCTTCAGTTCTATGATTGTGTGAACATGAGACACTTTAATCTGTATTAGTATACCATGTAGCATTAACTGTGGAATGGCGTTTTTCTGTGTTCCATTCAGATGTTACGACATAGCTTCAAGAACTGTACAGTTACTCATATCTTTATTCAGTAGGTTTATGCAGCAAAGTTGGCATCTCCATATTATCTTCTAAATTATCCCTGTGAACTCTGATGTCTGCTAGGTACGATTCATTCCAGAGAAGCAAAATAAGCTCATTTCTTCTTCTGTTGACGGATTGTTATGCCTTTTTGATACCGATGGACAAATTGATGATGATAACCATTTGGAATCAGTAAGTAATTAGTGTTGATTTTATTTCGTTCTTATAGTTTAATGCGATACTGCAACAGCTACGGTTACTCAAGCTGGCACATGTTCTAAGGTGCAAGTAAAATTCTTTATTTATGAGCAGCAGGAATTTAGTTAATTTGAGCTATTTAAGATGACATCTGCTAGACCTACCTGCAAATGTATGCTAGTGCCACCTGCACGCAGCATAACTTTGAAAATGGCCCTTAGCAATATGAAACTTGCGTCTAATAGACATGGGGTCTATGATTTAAGGGGGCAGGGTACGGTTCGTGTTAACGTAGTTTTAGTTTTTTTGTGTATGATATATTTGTTTTCTGTATATTTTAACAACAAGGGACCTATTAAACTATAAAGCAATAGAGACTTTGACATTGAAACTTTAAAGAAGCCATCTGATTCTTATTATGCATATTCCCAGATATAATGAAGTAAATTATGATTCTAGTTATGCACAACCTTTTTACTTCATATGTGCATTTTTCAATCTTTTTGGTCATGTTCTAGACTGTAAACATATTGTTTCTCGATAACAGTGGCTTCTTGTTCATTTTCAATTTTTTAATTTTTGAATTTTAGAGGTCACAAGTATTCCACAATTCCTGAATATTTAAGCATTGAAGGACAGAAGCATCTAATTTTACTGCATAGAAAACATATGCAATATGAAGGATTTATATCCGAATGTAACACATGCCAATCCTTATTAATGGACAGGTGATGAATGTTGAGACATCTATTGCGAAAGTAGGATTTTTTGGGCAGATGAATCAAAAGCTTTGGTGTTTGACGCATATTGAAACATTAAGGTAGCACTAGATCCTTTGTTGGATTAAAGACACCATTACTTCAAAAAATATCATAATGGAGCTCTTGCATTTTTAATTTTCCAATTTTCTTTTCTTTCTGTCCTTCTTTTGATCTAGAGAGGATAGAACCTCAGGGTTGCAATATACTTACTTTGTACGGTGAGTTTTGACAAATTATTACTGACTGAAGGATAATTCCACTATATGCTCCTTTGACAGACCAGAGATGTGCAGAGAATTTAAATTTGGGGAGCGACCTGGTATATTGATTGGACATATAGATCTTGGTGTAAACTAAGGGGACATTTTCTTTCGGATCTTGAGGCTTTTCCATGAGGCAGATTTCCAAATTCACATGTTGATCAATATCTGAATCATTTGTTTCAAGTGATGGTGTCACCATGCTGCACCGAAACAAGCATTCCTATGCTGCTTGCTTTTGTTTCTACAAAGTGAACCCTTCGTACGAGCATATATACATTGCAATTAGTAAATAACAGGAAGATTGCCTGTATTCATTTGTCCGGGTCTATTTCTATTGTATCATGATAACTTCATTGAAGCATTTTGATGGAGGGCTCAGGGTTGTTGCTGAATTTCTGCAAGGTGATTTCATGCAGTCTGAATGTAGGTAGACTTGATCTTTATGATCAGTAAAGCATGTTTAAACAGAATAGCCGTACCATTAAAACTTGTCAGTGAACTAAACTGTGGGGCTAAAACCATTAACCATATAGGGTACTATGCCCCAAATAAATGTTTAAAATGACTTTTCTTTTATGTTCTGTTTCGGTGGAAGGAAAGTAAAGGGTGATGAATATTCAAATTTTGGGGAATCTTGTCATAATATACATGTTTAAGTCATGGAATGGGAAGCCTATATTTGTAATTTCAGTTCATTTCCTTCAACTTTCCAGTATCCAAGCAGAGTGTGCATGTTTTTATAAACAATGATATTTGAACAATTATATTTATTTAAACAATTATATTTATTTAAAGAATAAGACTTTAAGCATGGATGGCAAGGACAACACAAAAATGGAGATAATTTCCACTTCCAGAGGTGTACCTTCTGATATTCTTTTTAATACTGTTCTCTAGGCTATTTTTAGCTGAGACATTGAAAATTTTTTGTTCTTCCAGTGTCTTCTCTTCTCCACTCAATGAGCTTTGCTAGTGAATGAAGCATTTGAAGGCTTTACAGATCTCTATGTAATCATCTTTTCTGTTCTTTACAGTATATGGGACTGGGAAGAGGGAAAAAGAGAAGTCAATTTCGAAGAAGCTCGTTCATCAGCTTCTGACAGATGGAATCTAGACCATGTATGGTTGTCTGCTCTTATAATTGGATTCTTATGATCCATTTCAGTTCATAGTTACAAAAACCAATTCACTATACAGTATTATATTATTGCTGATTCTTTAGCTTGGTTGCTTAGTTATTTCTTATCTTTCTAGGTTTTCTCTTATGGCCTTATAATTATTATTTCGAAAATTATTTAGTGATGATCTTTAAGCTCCCTTAGTGAATCTGTTTACCTGTTTCATTTTTTTTGCTAATTTTTGTTTCTAACCTTGATAAGTTAATTGCATGTGGCATTTGCTACATGATAGCTAAAGGCTTTGAAATGATCTAATTGCCGAAATTGAAATTTTACTTGGGGGACTGGACTGAAACCGAGTTTTAGTAATTAGCTGCTGTGAATTGATATTTAACAGTGATGATATAATAGTTTGTTGATCAGAAGTGACAAGGAGTGTCATAAGGTGTGTCCAGGTGTCTGGATGTTTGGACAAGTCAAAAAACTGAAATTTTGAAGTGTCTCGGAAACACTGCACCCAAAACTGGTTATTTGAGCTGGGCTTCAGAAACTCCTGAAAACACTAACTTGGAAATTTGGTTTCCTGTTTGAAATAAAGTATTCAAATGAGAATAAACCTAGCTATTAGAGCCCAATAAATGCAATAAGCCTGCATCGCTGGCCTTTTCTCTGACCAGCTATGGCTGTCCACAAGGCCCTGTTCGGGTTGTTCTATGCTGTCCTTTGCCGTACCAAGTTCTCTAGACCACTTTTGGTTATACACCTATTCGCGCATATATGCTATCTTGTTTTTTTTTTTTTTTTTTTTAATAATCATCTGCAATTGTACATATTTAGTGCTGGAGTTGATTGAAACTCCTTTGGTGTTGCATCATGATTTGCTTTCATGCTTCCATTTTGTGCCCAAGAACCATATAACTCATGAATTTTGTTTTGCGAAGCATACACCACAATATAATTTAGCTCTTTGGCATATGTAATCCATCTTAAAGGTGATCAGAGCTCCATATCAAACACTGTCACTCTCCTTTAATTAGACTTTCTGTAAGTCCAGGGATTCCAGAGGATTCACTAGATTTTGATCATACAGCTAACAGCATTCTCTTCCTTCTCATTTCATCTAGGGAAATGGGAAAGTTTCCCCAGCTTGTACTGCTACAAGGCTTTACTTACAATTTTGTCTAATGACATGAAGCCTACTGCCCCACATGATCTTTTTCATTTTAACTCCGCTTCTCTGGGCTCCTACCCTCTTGCCTCTCTATAGGTGGATTAAATAATTTCTTTTGCTTCATTAGCATTTTTTTCCCAATGTAACTTGACAGAACAATGTGATGTTAGATTTCTAGTTATCAGGCTCAAGCTTCATACCTCACGTTGCAGTTTTCCTACCTGCAAAGAATATGATTTCCTTTGTCATTTAATATCCTGCATAATAGATTATTGAGAGTAGTTGAGTAAAGTGGCATACCAAGGTAAATATCCTGACCAAATTTGCTTCCTTTCGCTTTGTTCTTCTGTTTTGTTGTTTGGCAGGTTGACTATTTTGTTGATTGCCACTACTCCAAAGTTGATGACCGCTTATGGGTGATTGGTGGTACGGGCTCGGGGACACTTGGTTACTTTCCCATTAGTCATGAACCACTTGGAGTGATTGGGTCCCCGGAAGCTATTCTTGAAGGTGGCCATGCAGGGGTAGTAAGAACTGTATTACCAGCTTCAAGCAGTCATGGTGGCCTTGCATCAGCCAAAGGTGTTTTTGGATGGACTGGGGGTGAAGATGGTCGCTTATGTTGCTGGTTGTCAGATGACTCAATAGGAGCAGACCGGTCATGGATCTCAAGTGCCCTAATTATGAAATCGCAGAAGGCACGTAGCAGAACCCGGCACCATCCATATTGAAGGAGATCCCTGGGACATGACTTCCCGGTTTAAAATCTGCTGTAAAACAAGGTTTTCCATTTGTTGAGAGGACAAAAAAAATCGAACTCCCTTGGTTTGAATGTGATAAAGTGATAGCAAGCCAGAGCATTGCATTGAGGCGGATGTGTGTTATTGGGATGGCTGTTGATGTATTGGTTCTGTACTTCTGTGGCATTACGAAGTTGTTTTATTTTTATGGGCATCCGTCCATTAGGCTCGGTGCATCTGATTTCTTTTTGCAACCTAAATCAGATTTTTGTAGCTGTTGGAATTTTGATTTTTTGATAATTAAACCTAGGAATTTTTGAATTCAATGTTCTTGCAGCTAATGGAATTTGAAAATATTTTAGAAATTGAAATCCAGGGCTTTTTGACTCACAGGATTAGCATCCTTGATCGTGTAGTGTGGTCCGACGAGGGCTGCTACTTAAAACCTCGAAAAAGTCATTAAATCCCTTTCATAGGTTTTATCGGACAGGCAGGACTCATCATGTATGTTTTCCTGCTCTGTGCTTCAGGTCTCAAACTCAGCATGAAAGAGTCGAAGGATTGCAATCGGGTGGGTTGAATCTGGTCGACTCAAGTTTCATTGGGTCTAAGATTTGGTTTTGACCTGTATTTTTACTGGGTTTGGGTTAGGGTGAGTCTCTTTTGAATTTGGTGTCGGTTAGGTCTAAACTTTGATGTCTCGACCTGGATTTTTAACTAATTTTTGGGTCCTGGTCCATTTCTAACTTCAAACTTCCTCCCTTCCTTCCTTTAGGGTTTTAATTTTAGCTCTGAGGCAGATTTTGCCCACCCACCTGCACTCACTCCTATTTGAGGCTTAACTGATGCGATATATTTTTGATCATATAAAAGAAAGCCTTAACTCGAAGATTAGACGCTACTAGAGTGAATAAAATGGCTAAAGATTACCGTTGATATGTGTTCTCAAAAGAGAACAAGCAGATTCGGCGAAAAAGTGAGAGTCCAGAAAAAAAGACCAAACACTGATAGCTGCTTGTAGACGAGGTTGAATGATCTAGGTTCCATTCATGAAGAAACGAAATTTACAAACTCACTCCCTGCTCACAATTCCATCTTATAAACCATGACAGAATTCTGTATGAAATGAAAATATGCGAGTAAAGCTGTCACGACCCGCCTTCTTAACAGTCGTCTAATGACATTTCCTTTTGATTTTTTTTAGTAGTAAATAAACAGGAGTGTACTATTTCTCGATATTAATTTCCTTTTCAAGAAAATGTTTAAACAGCCTATTAACTTTATCTACACCTTTTTCTTTCTTATATAATTTAATCATTTGATCCATCGATAATTGCATGCGCAGGAGGCGCGCATAAACTCGTGGAAATTAACTAACCTGATCGATGGACAACTTATGAACTTTTTCTTTTCAAAGAGAAATATCACATATTATGTTATACAATATGAAAAAAATATTTATTTGCCACATCTGACAAACCCTTGCATAAACTTCGCCAACTCGGCAGTTGACACCCTCAAACGCTTGCTCACTAGAACAGCAGAGAAGCAACACCTAGCAAATAATACCAAAGCATTGGACGTACTGAGCTGATGATAAAAGAGTTGAAGTCACAAGCAGAAGAGACAGCACTCTCCCTCCTCTCCTCATACATCGGACGCCATGCATACAAAACTTTCTCACTCGCACCAAGGAGTTCAAGGAGAAAGCAAAAGCAAAAGTGAATACCTGCTGCAACCCTTACCTTAAAAATTACAGTCTCCATTAATATGCGAAGGATTGCACCCTCTTTCCCCTATTTAACCATAAGACTATATAATTAATTAGATATGCTCAAATCTTCAAGGAGAAAGAGGATACTCTTAGTACACTAACAATTGGGCATCGGCACGCCGCACGCGCTGGCCACCCTCTTACTGTTCTTGGAGTTGACATAGTTCTGCAGCTTGGGGTTCTTCTTGTACTGGCAGAAGCAAGGCGTTTGTTCCTTCAGCTTGGCGCAGCAGGCGGCGGTGGGCGGAGCCGACGACAGGATGGCCCCCGCGCACGGGCTCAGCTCCATGGGGTCGCATGTCACCGACAGCGTAGTCGGAGCTCGGCGTAGGAGAAGAGCTGTGATAAAGAAGAAGAAGATGAGTGCTGACTTCATGTCAAACACTAGACCAAAGAAGTAGAAGAAGATGATGGCGCCAAAGGGGAGAAGAAGGTAAATGGAGGATGGGGGAGAGAGAGTAAGGGAGGAGGGTCCTATATAAAGACCATGGTGGCTCGTGAGAAGGAAAGAACGAAGATGGCAGCACTTTGAGATTCCAACCCACTTTTGAAGTTTTTTAGATAATGGCGGGGACCTTTCACGTGAGTTCTTGCACTGTTCTTCTGAGTTCGAATTTGAAGTTTTGAACCATAGATAGTGCTTTGAAGTTTGGTCCAATGGATTATATCTTTTGGTAGATGAAAAGTTCCACCACGTATCATAATCACATCCAATTGCTATCTAATTTGTCAGTGGGGTTGGAGCGTCCTAATGATGTGGTTGGGGGTGGGAGCTTGGTGTACCTCATCATGAACTTCTGTTTAGATCTCAGCACACCTTAGAAAATATCCGAACTTTGATGGTTCCCTTGATGGTCTTTTGGCTGCACTGTATTGACCCACCTCCACGACGACGTGAGAAATTTAAAATATATTATGTGACGTAATACGCAATCTATGACCAGTAACCGTAGGTCTTCGTTGGATATGTAGAACGTTTTCCTTTTGAGTAATGGAGGAGGAAATAAGCAACTTCCCCACTTTATTAATTCATCAAGGTAGATGCATAGATCGAAATTTCGAGAAGGTTTGAAGAATTTACAGAGCTGAAAAGATTGGCGACCTTATGATATTGTAATCTTAGCATCCACTTGCCAACCTTATTTTTATTTAGATGAAGTAGTAGAAATGTGAACCCTGTAGAGTCAAAAAATCGGCGCCCTTCAGATGAGGACCGCTCTCATTCCTCTTTCGATCTTAGCTTAGGTTGAGATAACATGTGACTGACGTGGTTGAATCATGTTTAAATGCTGACACGTCCCCTAAAATTTAGGCCGATAGCTACAAGTTTATCTCTCTAAATTCACCAGATATAGATTTTTTTTATAAAAAAAAGTCTTTTTACTAAACTTGTTATCGACGTAATAGGATTTGCTTGACCCTCATACACTGTGTAGACTCAACTTGCTGTAGTTTGAGACCGAAAAAAAAAATAGTGCTGGAGGCCATTGAGATGAAAAAACAGTTTGATACATCAATTCGCCCACTCTATCTATTTGGCCTATTATTAATTGATGCATCAACTCTCCTACTCTATCCATAACAACACAAAACCTTATCCAAAAAAAGTTAGTAGAAAGATAATATTTAGATTTCTTGATCTTATATAAGTACTCAAGATCTATCCAGCAAATAACTGATATGAGACTAAACACACGCCCGCACGGGTCCTCACATCTCCTGTTTAAGCTCTGACGTCCTCATCAAGCTAAAACTTCAAATCCATTCAAAGCTAATCATAAACACCATGATCAGTTCATGATTAGTCTCAATGGATTTATATTGTAGTTTAACCTAGTCCATATAGGTTATAGGCTGTGTTTAGTCTGATACGATTTGTAACAATCTAGGACCTCATCCAAAAAGACTAGTCGGAAAGTATTAGTTGAGTTTCTTAATCCTGTATAAGTATTTAAGATCTATCTAGCGAATAACCAATTGGGACTAATACTACCAATCACCTATTTCTTATAGATTCATTAACTTGAATCACACCAATCTCTATCTAACTTGAGGTGCTGTATCAAATATCAATGGTGTAAACATAGTTAACAATATATCAACTCTGGGGAAATGGATAAGATGGTGACTCCCAATAATGTCACGGGAAAAAGCTATATTTGGCCACACTTCGAATGCTGTGCGCTGACGACCGGAGAATTAGCTCAAATCTTCATTTTGATCCCCATTTAAAAGCTCGGGCTGTGCCAGCACTAGAATAAATCTCTCTAGGAGCCTAAATTTTGGCTTAGATAAGACCCATTTGGGATAAGAATGGGTGGTGGTCGGCCTCCCCGGTGTAAAAATAAAAAATTTAAAAAGAACCGTTATGGAGCTGGATGGTTGCATGGGTGAATTTGCGAAAATATAATGGAATATTTTAGGGGTAGTAAAAAAAAAAAAAAAGAGCGTCACGGGTTGGAGTCGGACTTTGCGAGTACTTGAATGGCAGATGCAGAGATAGCACGAGATCACTGTAGTTGTTTTGCTAGGTTCGAGGTGTCCGCTCTGTTCGGTCCGTGTGAATGGGCACTGAGGACTGCACAGCGAGAGAGAGAGAGAGATGGAGTTAGGGCGATCAACACCTCTAAGGAGTAAGCCCCTCAAAGGGAAACTAGCCTATTTCTCTGAATAAACTTGATTAACTTTGCCTACGTTATGTTTGTCTTGGGCTCACTATTGCTACGATTGGAGAACAAAGATTAACCGATCCGTTCTCATTAGCTAGATCTTGTCTAAATAATTAGAGGTTAAATTCCAAAACTTTATTCATGACCACTTTATGAGTCGCAAGTGATCTGCAAGTCTCAGAAGGAAGAAGATGAAGAGAGAGAAATAAACAAGGGGGAAGAATGAAAGATATTAACATCACCCTGATGATTATATCTGGAGAGCGAGTCAGTTTATTATCTCAAAACAAAGTGAGCCTGGGTTTCCTTTCAACAATGATCTTTTTTGTACGCCATCAAGTAAATAAAAGCATGTTACGATCCCTCTATCAGACAACATCAGGGTTAAGCTTCAGCACCTGACATGCACGTGAAAATGTGAGGCAGGAAGAGAAAAATAAAGTGAAGATGTCGAATGGATGACCTGCTTCCTCGCAAATGATGATGCTCAAGAGCCAGAGTTTAATAGTGGAAGAAGACCAGGTCTGGTGACGAACGGAAGCAGGCTTCAGGCCAAGAAAACATCATTAAGAGGACCACAACTTTTTATGCTGCATCAACTGTTAACTAATATCGTAATGAACCAAGAATACAAATATTAATGTTTCACCTAGATTAAATTATTGCATCTTATATGGACAGAAAATGAGTCCACAATATATCACATGCCCCTACTTTTTCTTATCTCAGTGGATGATAAATCAACACGGAAACTCTCTGCTGGTATGGAGATAAACATGTCCTTCAATTCTTCAGGAATATCAAAATCTTCAAGAACCTACAAAATGGCAACAGTCATGGTTAACTTTCCTAGAAATACTGTAAAAAAACACATCTAGTTCTCTCTCTCTCTCTCTCTCTCTCTCTCTCTCTCTCTCTCTATATATATATATATATATATATATATATATATATAACCAATACCTTGAAAACTCCATCGACCTTTCGACCACCCACAAGAAATTGGCAGCCTGTTCTTTTGCACTCAAGAAGTGTTTCCAGCATTTTACCATAATCGCCACCATAGTATTTCGGCTAAACAAAGAATAACAGAATCTTATTTAGTATGTATTATACGAATCGGTCATGTTCCATCCATGCTCTCCAGGTTACAAGGAAAAGCAAGTTTATTGCTAAGATTATAAAGACTTGACTAACAGAAACCACTTTCCAGTAAGAAAATCTATATCTTGTAAGAAGAATACATTTACAGGTCTAGTAGTTCAAAAAATTCCTCGAAGTAATAGAAATTTAAAAATTGATGCATCTTTTCTGCACCTACCTTCTTTCATTGCCGAAATGAAAGTGATTAGGCTTTCCTAATCTTTCCCTCCCAAAAAAAAGAAAAGAACTGATGCAACATATTAAGTATTCAAAGGATGAAGAATTAAATGGGTTCAAGATGTAAAATATGGAGATAATTCCTGATTCAAGTATGACATACGAGCACACAAATTTCTCCAAATTAATATTTTCATCAAATGACTATTATTATGTTCACAAAACATGAGCTTTCCTTCTGCTGATTTTATTTTACATCACAAAAATGAATACTAGTGTTGGAAAGAAGAATGACATCCATCATGATGCTAAATATCTTACAATATGTACATTCTAAAATTTGGTCTGTAGGATTTTAGGCACTGTAGATCAATTTCAACCATGTGGAACTTCATTAAAGATTCTCCTTTGTTAAATTTGAACTGGATTTGCTTCAAACCCACCTGAATGGAACTACTAGACATACTTGCATTTACATGCAAATGCACACGATATTTTGATTGGATTTCAGGATTAGACACAGTTCTGCGACTTCCCTTTCTGAACTCCTTTTCTATTAAAAATGAAAAGAAAACATCCATTGAGACTCTCCATCCACAATTCATGAGAGAAGCAACAAAAGTTACAACATAGTGCAATCTAAAAATGGGTGTATTACTTATCAATTTCCACTATCACAGAAATTGAGGAAAATACTGGAAAATGGAGCAAGTTCATAACTAACTGACAATTGGGGGTTAGAGTTCTATTGCTGGATCTTAATGTATGGAGCATTATAGATCACTAAAATGTCACTTTGCATAGATTCAAGAAATTTTGGTGAGTTCATCAGGGGCACCATACTAAACAGAATATCTTTAAAAAAAGAAAATATATAGAAATGAAAATAGGAACTACAGAAAAAACAAGTTGAAGTATATTTATGCAACATAAGAAAGAAGGTAGCAGGAATAATCAGCTCTTTGTTCTAACAAATTGGCTTCAACAAGGGTATAAGCCCTCTCTTTTTGGTAAAAAAGGAAAATTCTTTTTTAAGCTAGTGACCTCTTACATCAATAAGCCTTGCAGCAGTGTCCACGCCGATCACAAAGGCACTTCCAGGAAAAAGTTCTGCTTTTTTATAAAAATAGGGCTGATTTGAAATAATAACAGTCTTCCCTGCATTAAAGAATAATAAGAATTTAAATACTGAAATTACCAATAAGATGAGACATCCCTCAATATATTAGTTGATCATAATATAATAAGTCAAGAATGAAGTAGGATAAATGGAGAAAGATTTGGTTTTCTATAAAATATGTTAATCAGCTATTGCAATGTCCATAATGCAAAGAATTTCGCAAGAATCACAACCATCCACATCAAGACATGAGAGACTTTCATATGCTTATGCGCAGATGCAATCGTAAGGGCACATAAACATGTCCAGAGCAGATGCTGTAAGATCTTATAGGCCTGCCATAGGCCATAGCCATCCTTGAAAATCTATGGTATATTAAAGAAATTTCAACATCCAGAACACTTTTTTCTATGAAACTTGTATGCTCTTCAGCCTAGTCAAAATAAAATTTAAACTTATTTTATGGTACAGCCCCCTTTTTCAATGATTGGCCAGCTCCAAACCATCAATTCTGCACATCCTTTATCTTAGCTAGGTACTTGTATATTTTCCTGATGGGACATTTGACCTGGCATTTTGCTAACCATCCTAAAGTTGTGCCTAGACATATGATAAAGCATCTTCCACAAATTTGGCAAGCATCCATATAATTCTTGGTACAAAACTCCAAAACCTACAGACATCTATTTACCAACAAACCCAATTTATGTGTTTCAATCATTGTTACCAACAAATAAAACTTGTTTTTAAATGCAATAATTCTCAACAGTGCTCTTTCCATGTTGAAATATAATAAAACCTCAAAGCAATAGTAATAAATCTGTGCAAAAGAAATGTTCTTGATGATTGCTTCTACTTCTCCCTTGCGTCCAGAGATCCATTATTTATATGCCATCAAAATAATGACAGGTAGCACTATATTTCTGTCCCATTATTTTCATCGATGTATTAAACTTTATGCCTGTTGGTAAGTTGATGGTAACAAAAGAAGTTTCCCGATCTTAACACAATTTGATGACTAAGATTGAGTAAGAAGCATAACTAGTTTGTTGAATTTTAAAATCTAAGCTACTATATAGAATGGAACTGGGGTTTGCACAAATGAATCGAACAAATAGCACATGAACTTGAAGTACTTGGTATGAAACATAAACATCCAAAAGAATTTGAATAACTTCTACACGATGAGCATGGCAAGAAAAATTTAAGCCATTAAAATCATTCATTTCCAAAACAACACAGACCTGCCTTCTTAAATTGTTGAACTCGAGTTTTAATTTCAGCTACTGACAGTGAGGGTTTGTCTGCATTGACTGCTGCTATCTCAAAACACGGAAGCCCATCACCACAAATACTGCAAGGAAAAAAGCAGATATATAATTAAAATAATGTTTAGTAGTTATGCTTAGACAAACGAGGATACAAGTATACTTAACATACTTAACATGATGAAAACAAAGGGCATGAAGGTCATGGGGCCAGAAGGGCCAAGATTTAAATTTTTGTACATAATTCACAATGAGGTGGTAAAAAGATTCAAATTATTAGTCAAAGCCTCCCCGCCCGCACCCCCCCCACACCCCACCCCCCCCCCCCCCCCCCCCCCCCCCCCCCCCAAAACCACCACACACACATTTTTTTTAACAATACATAAATCATTATGGCTAGTTCAACTTCTGAAAGAATCTTTAAGTTTTATCAAGGCATATAAAATTACGAAAGAAGTTAGGCCATGAATATTGCAGTAAAAAGCTTTCAGTCGAGGTGCATACCTTGATGCAATTTCCAAAAGTCTGAGATGCCCATCATGCAAAGGATTAAATGAACCAGATAATATTATCTTCCTTTCTGAATTAGATGTTTGTGTATCTACAAGCTCAGATGAACCATAAGCTTATAAAACAGTATTAACCAATTTAAATATGATTATAAGCAGTCCAATCAATAATAAACAGGTGATGCCACAATACCACAAGAAAAATGATAAATTTTCATGCATAATTTCCCATCAATAATTTGTTGTAACTCCTGGTCCTCATCGAATTGTTTTTCACATTCATTGGGCATCTCAGACTCATGTAACTCCGACTTAAAGGTAGCAGAAACTTTGCAGGCATCTGCAATTGCCTTGGAATAAGTAGATAACCGTTATTCAGGATAGTTCCAAATACCATAATCAACAATAACAAAATACAAATATGGCACATTCAATAGTTATACTTCTTTTAGATCATAGGAAGATGACAACAGTTCATGCTTCTTTTTGATCTTAGGAAGAATTAGAGCATTTTTTTTTTTTTGTTTTGAAGATTCATCTCAAAAGATTCAACTAACATTTACAGGGACAAAGTGTTAATGATTAACAGTTCATTAAAGGATGACTGAAAATAACAACATTGTATGTCTAATGCCATTTACAGTAGATACCAAAAAGTAAGCAGCTATAATGTACTTTTCCTCTCATAGACCTTGGGGGGTAACCTCTATTGCATTGTGTCACAACATTTTGGTTGAGATTAAAGATGTTATAACAGAATCATGCAATGGCATACTTAACAGGATATAAATTTATTTTTAATATTGAACGATTCCACCCCTGAAAGTATTAATTTGCCTGATTCTAATATCTTCAACCATAGTTATCAAAATGCAGCTTAAATGGCCATATGTTACCTACTTTTTAAGAACTAACCAACCAAACATTTCTTAATTATTACACAAAAGCACGATTGTAATCTAGAAGGAACATAGATATCATGACAGAATTTGAAAAAAAAAAACTAGTGGCGGATAATATAATAAAAGTTTGAACTTGACCATTACATCTTACCTTAAGTAAGAAATGGCTAGAGACCTTGTCTTCTTCTTCTCGAGTCCGCAAACCCTAACCAAAATACAAAATGTTTAATTAATCTAGTAGAATCCATTGGAGAGAGAAAACAGGAACTGGATACCTTCAATAAAGTAACATCTGAGGACCACAGGCGATCACAAGTTCGTGTTGACAAGTAAAATCTGCATGGTTGTAACAAAAAGGTTAGTGGGAGAATGGAGGAAAGAGCCAAGGCACTGTAAAATGTTTATCAAATATGCACTACATAAATAAGTATAACACACGGAAAAGCAAAGAAAATTAATTGATGATATATATTACAAAAACCATAGTTATAGGCATCTTGGCCCGACAAGTTGGGTCAGCTTTACGTGTCCTTATTTTCTGGTCATTTGTTATGAAAGGCAACCTGAAATTGTACTGCAAGCTATTATAAATCCTTTCTCAAAACCTTAGCTTAGATCTCCCGCTCCTTTTTTGAGGTTAGTTTGCCACATATGTTTAGACCACCTCAATTAGTTATCAACATATAATTCTGAAATGGTTCTAGTTCTACACCTCCTTTAGTATTAATTCCTTATCCCATCCTTCAACCCAATTTGGATAGATACGATACCTGTACAAATGAACATATATGGGCAAGGAATCTCTATTATTGAATTCCACCACATTTCCATCCCAATGTTCTCGTTTCTACCATGCAATATTGCAGACACATTTGAAACACTCTGTAAGTCTGAATCACACAGTGTTGTTAGTTTATTGCCTTTTGTATCACAAGGCACATGTTGGTCACTTTAACCTCCAATTGCACCTACCAATTTAACCACCCAATAAAAATTCTTGGGTGTCTTCATATTTCTCTCAAATCTTGTATGATAGATCTGACATGTTTAAGCCAATTAATTCTGACTGCAGCTAAAGAAAAGATACAAAAACCACATTATAGACATGCAAAAGATCTGAAATACCATAGTACAAGGGCATACTGGCCATGTGGTGGTGTTGTACATACTGCCGTATACCCCTATATTTAGTCATGGGTTAGCCAACATACACAATACCAATGGTATACTGGCATGGTCAGTATTTGAATCCTTGCATATAAATAATTTTATTGTATAAATGGTCAAAAAATAATCCTTTTCAATATTTAACAACAAAATTTACTCATTCATCATACTGTCCTACCAGCTATTCATGTTGTTTCTGGTAAGTATCACCAACCATATCCTCCCTGGGTTGCCAGACTGACAAAGATATAGGATTAGCGATATCTACATAAAAACAGATATACATACATAAAAACACCTATTGCAAGTTCAAGAAACACTTTCATTTCTGTAAGCAACTCAATCCAATCTGATGATGATAGAATTTCATGTCCTAGGGGGATGGGGAAAAAAAGAGAGAATACAAAAAATACCTATGATCCCCATGTTTTGGATGTATGGTGGCCAAAGACCCAGTAAATCCAACACCTAATACTGGTAAACCTATTCATAAAAATCTCAAATTAGTTGTATCACAAATATATCATGTTGAAGCATCAATAAGCATGCAAAAATAAACCATGCATTTTATAATAGGACTTTCAAGTTCAAGAATCTACCATAGAAATGGTCTCTCTCTTAGAATCTTATGATTTCAATAATTGACTATTAAATATTTCTTTCAAGGATTACTACCATGGATATAGACCTGCATTAAGGCTTTTTTTTTTTTTTTGAAAAAACAAACCTCAACTTTGACTTGCACAGATCAAATGCAGTATTTGTAGTTACTTCCAAGTTCAGGTAAGGCATTATTGCATGTTGTATTGCAATCCCATCAGAAATGAATAAAACATTGCAAAATATAAAGGCCATTTGATAACCATACAATAGAAGTAAGCTAAATGTTGCAGGTAATAAATACTAATTATGCTTTCCACATCCAACAATTCATACAATAAAACTAGAAAGCAAATGCAACAGAACTGAGCTTCATCTCATAACTCATAGATGAAGTCAACTATTGTCTGAAAAACATAGTATACGATCTTTAGAAACTCAAGTGATGGTTGTAGAACCTGGTCTAGAAAGCTTCAATGCACGATTGTATGCAAATAATGCCATTTCCTCAGCAGTTTGTTGGCTGGCGAATTGTGCAGGAATCTGAATAATGGACATGCACAAAATGAACTCAAACAAATAAATGCTTGACATCTCATACTTGAAACGAAAATTTTATCATGTGAGGAGCATATAAAAGTAAACCATTACGTGTTAATTTGACCAAAAAAAAATTATAAATAATGATGCTCGGAAGGAACACGTTAGCAGAAAAGGAGAGTGGAAGGGGAGCACCAGGCTCAAAAAATTAGAACAGACAGTCATATATTTCGTTAACATTTCCTTTCTATCAAGAAGCATCACAAGAAAGCAAGGGTGTTATATACCACAGCATGCAAAACAAGCTATGTAAGTTGATCAGACCTTTCTAGGATACTATTTTGTTGGTTGCTATATTTTTCTGCAAGTTTAGTTCATATAAGACAACAGAATAGATTTTCAGGAGGCATCTCCAGGAAATACACAAGGTGAAGTACTGCATTTCAATGGAAATGGTATGTTCTACAATGAGTCAAGCAAATCTCCCTATCTTTTGTTGGGGTTTTGCACTTTAGAGTGCAATGTAGATCTTACATGATGTTTTATGTCAGCAAATTGGCTCCTTATCACACACGGATGGGGCAAAAACCTAGTTTGCAGTGCATAAGGATCTACGGATCCCTGCATGCATGGAAAAATGAATCAAGAATTAGTTAGAGCATGAATTAGAATTTTGTATTTTGTGAATCATAGATCTTAAATAATGTTTTAGGTCAGCAAATTAGCTCCTTATCACACATGGATGGGGCAAAAACCTAGTTTGCAGTTCATAAGGATCTACGAATTCCCTACATGGATGGATAAGTCAATTGAGTATTAGCTAGAGGCATGAATTAGAATTAGTATTTTGTGAATCACATTAACAAGGCAAAAGAATACAACAATACCAGCATGCCTTTCACAGTCAAAACAAACTTTGTTTGAAAAGCTGATGCGCTCTCTTTTTTTTGTTTGCGTGTGTGTTGAGGGGGGCGAGACTTTCAAGTATTGAATTGATGGAAACATCATAGACCACTTAAGCATCAAAGATTTGGAGTAGATTGGTACTTCGTCGAAGTCAAAGGGAACATAAAAATCTTAATTATAGATGCCAAAGCGGACCATCATTCCTAGATTAAGAGATGGATTTTGCGCTTATCAAGAGTTTCCAGATGATAAATATGCAAAAGTAGATTGAAGAAATGGACTTAAAAGTTGACTTCATGCATGTCAATGCATCTCAATTTATGAGCAGATGAAAAGCATGGATGAGAAGATAGGGTATTGATCATGGGGAAACCTTCTTGCCAGCAGCCATGGTGAACTAGTAGTATTCTCTTAACCATTGCTATACACTATGATTGCAAACACTATCACATATATCTAAAGATAAAATCCTTCTTGATATAGGATTTTAAATAACACCATACACAGAAGAAATTCAAAGCAGTTTTTCTGATAGGGGTTGTAAGCATGAAGGACACAAACTTGCCAAATCGATAAGGCGCCAAACTAGCTCCTAACCTATTGAGAATTTTGGTTTTGTTCACAACCCTGAGGAACCTTGTGCGGAAAAAGGCAATGGTCATGCTATTTTATTTATTTTACTGATATACGGAAGTCATTACGTCTATTAAAAATAATAGAGGTTTTCAGCCCATGAAGAAGTCAGGTTTGACCCATTAGTTTCTCATGAGGGATTACACAAGCATCCTATGTCCCAATTATCAGGTATGCAAAGATAGTCCAAAGAGAAATATCAGCTTCAGTTAATATTTTAAAAGCAAGATTTTATCTATTTTTGCAATGGATCGATGTGAATGGGCATAGTTTACTTCTTTATGATTCAATTAGCCCCAAATTGTAGAGGAGATCAATGTCATGGATGTTGTCCCAATGCCTTCATTGCAGAAAGCTTGACGCATTCTAACTTATACATGCAGCAAGACATCTAACATGCCATCAGTCAATGTAACAATTCGTTAGAGAGCTTTGGCTGTTTGGCACGTCATCACTGTTCAGGCCTTAAAACTCTATTCCAATTTTACAACTGCATTCTGATATCGGACTGGAAAAGTTTGCGCATTAAATTGTTCTCTAGAAAGACTTTTAGACAAGGTATGATGATGTTTCCTTGTAATTTGATGCTTCAAGTGCTAGTTTTAATTGTGTTTGCCCTTGGCTTTCCCAGTCATGCAGACCTAGCACATTATGGATTTGTGTTCATGGAAAGATTCCTATCCAGGATCAGTTGTTTATAAGAACATGTAGATTATAAATCTCGAGGCTTCTTGAATGAACATGTAGGTAATATGTGAAAGAACGGATGCAATTCAATTCGTTGTGGCTCAGCCATACCAGATGACTCCGTTTAGATCCCAACTAAAAATTCGTCCATTAAATTTGCACTCTATATATGTAATCAGCCTTTCGAAATATAAGTGAAGTTTTTAAAAAAATAAAGTAAAGGAAGAATTTATCAATGATGGAAACAGCATGATCTAAAAGAAGGATTCACCTCCGTTGTAATATGAGACTCTAATTAGCCATCAATCACTCCAGCATATCAGTTTCCAAACAAATTCCCATGGAATAGAGGAGAAGGGAAAAGATCGAAAACCTTGCCGAGCAATTGAGCCGTGGAGGTTCTGGAGTAGGGAACGAGGACTTCGAGAATGGTGTTAGAAGCTCCGGGAACAGACATCAGCCATCCAAGCGCCTGTTACCCATCATCCTTATGATCCGTAAACCGATAAATATGAGGGCGAAAAATAACAAGGAAACGCGAGAGCAAGCGAGAGGAAGAAGGGAGAGAGCGTGGAGACTTGGGGACCTGAGAAGCTCCGCCAGAGAGGTAGATAACGGCCTGCGTGGGGCTGGAATGGATGGCTTCGACGAAGGAGCGAATCCACCCATCCATCATCTGACTGCCCTTTGGGCTCTTTGGCTTCTCCTTCCCTCGAAGACCGATCAGACGATAGTTCTCTGTGCGCTGTATTTCTCGTTCGGCAGAACTTCCTCTGTTTAGGTTAACAGTAGAAGTCGAGTTTGAAAAAGCCCGCTGTTGATTGGATTCTTTTTAATTTTATTTTAGGGCAAATATTTAAGGCCTCGCTGGGGCGGCAGGGTTTGTGGACGCACCTTAAACCCTCATGGAATCACTTTAGAAACGGGGTAAGCGGTGGGACAAGGTACTTACCTGCTTTATTCCGGACATAAATGTCAAACAAGTCTCAAAAATATGGTCTGGATTTGCGACTCCTAACAGTTAAATCAAACTCCCAGCATAATTAAATATCAATAATACTTCAAATATATGTTTGTTAGCTTGAAAATTTATTTTTGGTCGTATAAACTCTAATTTTGTGTTTCGTTATTTTATTAGAAAACTAACAATTTTTTTTTAAAAAAAATACAACTAGTTTTCTAGAATTTTTCCATGTAACAGTCTTTTCCTGTGGAAAAATCCTATTATTCCATTACCATGGATTTGTTACAAATAGTCATCCTCCTTATTTGATTAATTGAACAATTAACTAGAAGTCACCCATATTTATCATCCATTTTTCTCACCCGGAAGAAAACAAGAATGCATAGCCAGTGAGATGTCATTCACAGCGGTCTTGAGATTCATGCGAGACGGATGATGCAAGACTATTGAAGACCCACTAAAGCATAATACCTAAAACATAGAACCACTCCAAATGCATAACCAAGGCCAAAAAAAACAAGAGCATAAGATTTTTCTTGCACAGCAGCAGGCCACCTCTCCTTGAGCTGCCACACCGAGTCTAATGTAACATTCGACTTCATACACATTTCGTTAAACTCCCTCCAGCATAGCATTCATTCCTTTTCTTCCTGTGTCCCCTGTACAGCCATCAGTGCATCCCCAGCCCATACGATGGTCAAAAGCAACCATTTCGGCCCCCTATTCTGGTAAAAGTTCCAACCACACCTGCAGAGCTATCACATCTCAATTTTATCTGTGAACACACTAAAATTCCACGACTAAACTACCTCTTTAACAAATATCTGTTCCACTAATTTAAAGAATAGAATACCGCTTCTGATTTGGACCGAATAACCAGATAGAGATCTCTAAATCTCTGAAGATGTGCAAATAAACAATTGTAATTGCAAGAGTAGCAAGTCCAAAGAATGCTGGATTAATATCAAGCACTATGGGAAGAATGACAAACATTCTGTGATTACAGAGATCTTTCGTCTCCCTAGTATTCTAAAGAACATCAGCTTATGCACAGCCATACTGCCCTGTTTACCAACTCCCAGTAACCTCTGATGAAAAAAAGATGTTCCCCCCTAAAGAAAATTGGCAAAAACCATCTGGCGGTATAACCATAGCCACAAGGGAGGCTTTTCAATAGCAGAAAAACACCCGACTTTTTCACCTTCAGCCCAATTGTTTCGGAGAATCATCATAGCCTTTCCCTTTTCCCCTTAACATGTCCCCAAAGCTACCCCTCATGATTCGCTGGAACCGTGTGTCATCTTGTTGGGTCGATGGGCTGGGCTGCTGAGAGGCCACAAGCTCTGGTCCTCCACCCTCTTTCTTTCCACGAAGGCTACCCTCGCCAAAGAAGCTACTCACAGAGGATGCAATGCCAAGATGAGCTCCCATCACCTTGCTGATGCTTTCAAATGTTCCTCCTGACCTCTCCTTCATTATAATCTCCAACGCTTCCTTGTGTGCAGGATCGAGAGAATCTGGGTCTTTTAGCAGGTTTTGTATGGCAGGTAAGAGGAAATCTCGGATGCTGGTTGCAGGAAGATCTGTGGTAAGAAAGAAAAATAATCACATTGTAGAAAATATAGTGCATCAAGTAGCCTTGACAATAACAAAATGGTCCGATTGCTTATTACAACTACCTAGTCTCACATCATTGATTAAAACTTACATATCACAAGTTGTAAAATTGTATTGTTCAGTCAAAACCACAATTTCATTGGATTTCATTTCCCATAACAAGGATGTAAAAATAAATAAACGTAGAACAGCAAGAGAAGTGCATTATCAGAAAAAAGCTGCCAGCATTCTCCATCTAACTCCAACTAGCAAGACACCTCTGTTTCCCCAAGCATGCAAGTGGTCAGTTCTGGGTCAATGCAATGAGAATTAAGAGTGCATGTAGATCACTGACTGGTGTGTTTTGGCCTAGCGGCAAGATATGATGGCACATCTACATGCCCAAGGCATCTTCCAGTAAGCAACCAAAAAGACCATTTGGAATCAAAGCAAACTGACATTATTCAATAGGCTAACATCTGAAAGGGGATTAGTCCATCCAACTGGAGCATTGCAGCAGGATTATGTATCTTACAGGTCAGGAAAGTGGGGCATAAAGATTTTTTATTTTCCATAAGCAAACGAAGAAATTAAAAACCATGAACAATGTATAAGTGGAACACCAAAGCAAAATCTTCAAGCAATGTTACAGGTAATGTTAACTTAATCAAGAAAATGAGACAATGTCATTTAGTCCAGTGAAAATAATTAAAAAAGACATAGAAACAAAGTGATGTAATTATGGATCTCAGATCACATTAATAGGCAACCAAGTATAGATTCAATCTATGAATACAACAAATGAACGTGAAAGGCAATATCATTGGAGGAATCAACCTTAGCCAGATACAAAACTAAGAAAAAAATAATAATGGGATTGCATATTATGGATGATTCAAAAACGAGCCTTGCTAGGTGCTGCAGACACAAAGTTGTTAAGAAAAAGAAGAAAAGAAAGAAAAAGGCATGGTTTTGAAATCAAGGATTCAAGTATTGGTATGTTTCCCTGTTGTATCGAACCAGATTGGTGAAGGACTAGCACTTGGAAAGACACACCTAGGTACCTGTTTCTTGGCAAACTGGGCTAAACCGAGGGATGCTACTTGATACTGACTGAAACTGAGCAGTACTGAGAGGCACCTGCTGATAAGGTACTGGCACAGACTGATACCAAGTCAAACAGGGTGAAAGACTTATCTTTTTTCCTTCTGGTACTGATTCATACCAGTCTGCACTGGTATCACATGACTTTAACCTGATCCATACAGTTCCCCATGCCAAGATTTTGCTTGAGACATTTTATTTCAAATATTTTTGTTAAAATCAATCCCATTAATATATTAAAGAGAATATTGAGCAAGTACCAAATACTTTTGCTATGCTCAGCATCTCTTAATAGTCCGTTGAATTCAGTCAAAAAGTATTTGCATCAGGTAGAAAAATATGAAAAGAAAACATCATCAAATCAAAATATAATAGTTAATCATATTTGGAGGCATAATTAAGTATACAACCATTCCAGTCAAGGTATGGTCAATAAACAATAAACCTTAAATGACACAAAACAGACATCATCCTTCTTTTCTAGAGAAGAAAAAAAAAAGAAATCCACAAAGGAAATTACACCAAAGGAAGGAAATTTAATGGATCCACATATCTCGTCTGTCTGAAGTTCAAGTTTATTAATCCTTGGCCACAGGCCACCAATCTCCATTAGTGGCTAAATTATCAAATGATGTTAGATCTTTTTCCCCTTGCAACTTCCATCCAATTGCAAGTGCTCCATTTAACAAGTCCTTATCCGACATACCACTATTGACCTCTGGTCTCATGACAAGAACATGATTTACAGTTCTTTGTTATAACAATATAATATCAATGCAAAACTAGTCCCTTCACAACATTCAATGTAGTAACTCTCAATGTTAACCTTTATATTCTTGTCTCTTACAGGATTCATATTCACAAAGCACTATTGGCCACTACAGTTGACTTGTCATATAGTCCTGGTAAGAATAATAACATTACCATAAATCTCCATGCAAGTACATGTTTACTTATTCTATATCCATTTGCCTTATCAATAGATTATTGATAACAAAAACATATCTGACATTTATAATACACATTCACATTAAATTTGCATTCTTACTTGAGGGCGAGTCAATGCACAATGGGAGAGGCTTGGCCTGGCCACAACAATCCAGGGACCTGGCCCTTACACATGAAGAAGTCCAACCAACAAGGATTATTTTAAATTTGAATACATTTGGTTTGAGGTGTCTCTGGTCAATATTCAGCAGGATACTATCCTATTTTGTGTCCCAGCATCTTCAGGAACCACAAGAAAGGTGTAATTGCTTGACTAGCAGCTAACCAACCGCTAGAAAACTCCTCATTTTGAAAGAAATGGCCAGCCATGATTGTCATAAAAGAGGGCAGAACTGGTTTAAGAAGGTGACCCGGTTAAAAGTTTCAATTAGAGTTATGGATTCTGAAAGTATCAAATCCCCTATGCTCCTCCCTCAATTTCTTCTCTCCTTCTTCAAGCTTCCTGCTATCTCTATTATTAAACAGCAAAAACAGAATCCAGACAAGAGATACTTTACTTTTATATTGCAAAATCTTCATTTAAAGATTCCTTTTCCTCTTGAAGATGCATTGCAAATATATCATGGATGCATTGCCTATCTGATATCTAGGCTAGGCTAAAGCAATTTGTTGGTCATAAGCTCTTGATCCAAGATGGGAAAGGAGAAGAAGAAGAAGATGAAGAAGCAGCAGCAGAACAAGAAAGAAACCCTTAAGTCAGGCCAATTTTTTCAAGCCCAAACTGTGCCAACCAAATGGTTATTTGGCATTGTACAGAAAAGAGGCTAGGTTGAGCAGGGTGTGCGCTAGCTCAACACAATCTGCATTCCTGGGTACAATTGGAATCTTAATCCTACCAACAGGAGATAAATGGTCAGTCTTTAAATTTGAGGACAGATACTGCTTATCATGATATTGTAAAACAAAAGATCATGTATTTTCAAGGTCTCTTACTTATGCATCAATTGGACAAAAAATGGGCAGTGAAAATAAAAGCTAGTCTGCTAATGTATATTGTAGGCCACCAAAATTGAGAAGCCAAATCATTGACAATGATCTAGGCATCTTAACCCATGTAGAAACTAAAATCCTACAGATTTTGGAATCATTCATTATTTAGACTACATGTCAAATTAAAAAAATTGCAATTGTGCTTGTAAAATTGTCTATCATCAGCTTACTTGATGCATAAAAATTTTCCAAAACATTCTGGTATGCAGTTCTAAGATTTTATATGCTGTAGCCCAAAAAGTTTAGCTCAGCTGGAGGTCCTGGATATGAACGTGGGTGGTGGCATCCTCTCCATATATCTCAAAAAATGTCAGTCATGTTTAAAGTGTGACATTTCAATATAAATGTTTGACATTGATTTTATACTGACAATATAAAGCATCGATTCTACAAGAAAGATACTAGCACGACAGTGAATGGTAACTAGAGATAAACATGAGAGTGTCATATCAGTAATACTACTGTACAGACAAAAGAAATGAAAGAAAAGTATTAATCTGCCAGGCAAACCTGTAGCATCCAAAGCACGGATTGCTTCACAAAATGCATTTGTTCTCTCACGGCGGCGCATAACATCATTTCCAGGAGATGGCATGCCTGTAAGCTGAAAAATCTTTGACAAAAGATGTATAAAATGTCAAAGAAACAAAAGATAAGAATATTTGAACATACAAAAACATATTTGATTTTTTTTCGAGTATCAAGGATATATTCTTGTAGCCTATCAGTTGTATGCGGTACTGCCACCACTAATGCACGAATAACAGAAATAGCAGCTTCATGTGATCCATCTTCAAGAAAAGCATCCATTTGTATGCGTATCTTGTCAACAATCTAACAAATAAGAAGTTTAGTTAGCACATATTAGGACATATTTAAATATTAAGGTAGTATTTCAAAGCAACTTGCTTAGTACCATGTCATTTTTGAAATGCTGGGCAACAGCTCCAAATGCATCAATACTCGCATATTTTACATTTAAATTTTGATCAGAACCGAGAGTGACAAGCGCAGGCAATACATGAGTTGAAGCAACTTTAATATCAATGTAAGGTACCTATTGATGGAATAACATAGTTGTGAGAACATAAGATAATTCATATAGAACAAACAGTTTGGTTTGATTGGTGTGACAGCAAACATACAAGGACTTTCAACAGAGCTGCAGCATTGGTCTTCATGTTCACATTGGAGCTCACGACCATTTCCCATAAAATATTAAAAATAATTCCATGATGCTCCTCAAATGTACTGCATTAAAATCATTGTCAGTTTGATCCAACAATAATATTGATCACTTAAGAGAATGGCAACAATCTTCTATAATGCTGGGTATTTCAAAAGATACCAACCAAAGGAAGCGAACTGCATCAATGAGCTCACTAGTGCGATACATAGACCAAGAACCTTCACTCATTGTGTTATGCACTAGCAGTTTTCGCAAGTATTCTGATAGTTGTTCATGACTGGCAGGAGCACCCAAAATACCTGACAGTAACAGTGGAAGTACACACATGATAGCAAGTCTCTCTGCCGCGGCAGTTTTAGGTCGTAAGCCTGTGATCAAGCAAGATGAGTGAATTTTTTGATAATGAAATGATGATAAGATCTCTAAGAGATTGTTCCTGATACCTTTTATTCTAGATTGGATGGCAGAAGGGAAAAATGTCAAGTCAGCACTATCACTGTCCCCAACAGCTACCAAGAAAACTGGCAACATTATGTGCACAAGATAATGTTCCCCAAACCGTTCAGAAACATCCAAAAGGTACTGCACATATCATACCAAAATAAGAAATGGACCATGATAAGTGAATTCATTCATAGGCAGACTTGGATGAATATTGAGTGCACTAGTGTGAATGAGCATTTAATATACACATTTACCTTTGTGATTCGAGTTCTTAGATTGTCTTCCTTACTGGGTAAGAGGCAAGCAAGTTGAATCAAATCAGGAAGACATTCGATGTGCATCCAATCAAATGCAGGCCAGTCTACATGACCCCTACCCAAGCAAAGTTAAAACTTATGTTTGTTAAGAGTTCAGAAATCAGAGAAACCTGAAAGAAAGGGCTACACTATACTATTCAATAACGATATGTTCCAAAACTTGGAACAAGCTAAGACACCTCAGGTGATGAAAAGAACTCACCCTGCATATAAGTGAAGCAAGGAAGCAGAGAAAAAGGATTTTCCATTCTCTGAACTTGTAAGAGACTCAATTGCAGAAGTAAAAGGACAAGTTGCAATAGATTTCTCATGAACAAATGGAAGCAATTCCATCAACATCCGCAGCAGCACATCAATATTCCAGCGCTCTCGTTCTCCCAGAACACGAAGATAAGAATCTACAGAACCTTCAACCCCCGAAAGAGGTGGACAACGCTGAAATTATTCAAAGACATATCAGCAAGCAATTCAGAAACAAGCCAGTGTTAAAGGGCGGGAAAATGCTACATAAACAGCACATGTACCTGAGCAGAACCTAAGATGTGGGAGAGAAGGACTCGTAGGATATGGTCCAATTTACCTCCCCATTTTATTACTGCAGGAACAAGTTCTTTAAGTGTAGTATCAACGACCACTCCTGAAGGATCGCAGACCAACTGGAACATCAGCTCCTCAACCTATTAAACAAACAGATCCATTTCAGATTGACCTTTCAAATGGAATTGTTATATTTTTCAACAGGAAGTAAGCCTCCACGCCATCATGAAGCCATGTGTTCCAGCCTGTTATATAGCTTACATTTCAGCCAAATCTGTGAAGTCAATTTTCTGCTCCATGATTGCCTCTGAGCATTAGTGAGGCTGACCTTAAAATATTTGTCAATGTTTGGGAAGAGTGGGAGCAGCAATGCCAGGTTACGAGCCGCAGCCTCTCGCACAACTGTGGCAGAATCTTCAATTAGTTGTTGCACAATGGATAGAATGAGAGAATCCCGAATCTCAGGCCGAACGAATTCTGCCAGCTCCCCACATGACTGGGCGACTAGTAGCCGTCGCTCTTCATATGTATGATTTATCTGCAGATATACTCATATTACGTAATGGTGCTTCAACGATAATATATTAGGTAAATAGACTAAACAGTTTAAACAAACAATATGAGCACCTGTTCCCAGCACTGGGGAAGAAGCTCTGTTTCAGTTCTCATCTCTCCGACATTCTTAGCTAGGCTTACACAGGCCTGGAAAAAAGAAGGAAAAAAATTAAGTGAGCAATAATGAGCTACTCCACTACTTCTGATACATGGCCCGGCAATATATAATGCAAAAGGCATTACGGCCTGCCCATAATTCTGACAGCTTTATAAGGAACTTACATCCATTATAATTCGTCTCTGCTGTTCATCTGGTCGTTTAATTAGATTAAACAATGTGTGAGTTAGAGAATCTCTCACACTGCTATCTGGATGACGTTCAATTGCACACATGATCAGTGGAAGAAGCTCCTGTAGGCATATGACATTTGTTAATAGAAAATTAATGCATTACAAGAAGAACAGAGACGAGAGAAGGGAAATCCAATAAAACCTCACGGTGGTTGATCAGAACATAAGGTACAATCTTCGGCAAAGCATCTGAAAGTATCTGGATGGTCTCCAAAGCCTGTCTCAAGTAATCACATTTTTATTTAAATTGATCCCATATATGTATATGTGGAAAAAGAAGACCCTGAAGAAGAAAACTACATGCTTCCAGGCTCTTACCATCTTATCAGAAGTTCTTTCCCTCTTAGGACTCTCTGTCTTTTGAACAAACCCTCTATCTTCAGCTGGTGAATCGGAAATGTGATTGTGGAGATTCTGTCGATTTTCAGTAAGTAAATTACCATTACAAGAAATTGTCAAGGAATCAGAAATTGCATCATTGGGCTTAATTCTGTCTTCAGGAGTACTTCTGTCTTCTTCAGAAGTACATTCAGCATTCTTGACATATGATCCAAATACCGACTCAATGGGATTAGACGATAAGGCTACTTCATTAGCCCCAACAACTTTTTCTTCTGGCTGTGTATCCTCGCTCTCTGAATTTCCTGTGGATGTCTTTAAGTTTTCTATTTCACTATGCGAGGATTTCATTTCTTCCTTAGATTTATCAATTGAAAGAGATTGTCTCCTTTCACTTTCTCCAGTCCACCCTCTACTAGCTCGGGCCCCTTCTATGTGCATCTTTAGTGCAGTGATCTCAGCTCTGCAGTCATTGAGTTCCTTTCTCTGAAGATCCAAAGACTGCTTCAGACCTTGAACCTTCAAAGTAAGTTAATGTATAAATTTTTCATGTATTCATGTAATTAGTTTGACAGATAAGAATATAACAACTAATTAGTGAGAAATACCAGAGTTTCTCTGTCCTTTAAATCCTTTTGGGCAGCTTCCAAGGACTTTGTTAGAACTACAATCTGGCCATCAGTGAATTCCTTGTTTCTAAGCAAGGAGGTTTTTTCATTATTAAGCCTCTCATTTTCTTTCAATAGTGATTCATTTTCTTGGAGAATGGACATCTTCTCCTGCAGAAAACAGCCATTTGCAAAAAATACAGATAAATTATGGCATTTCTTCATTTGTGCATCTCATCCATGTATGCAATAAAGTTTATACATAGTTACTCGAAACAAACGATAACAATCTTGCAACGGTTAAGAATTTTTGCCCTCAACCAATAGTAGATAGATAAGGATCAACAAAATTGACTCTAAGAGACACATGATAAATTCTTGTAAATTGCATTAAAATAATGACCTTATATAGACTGCCTCAAGGTTTTCAGCACCACCCATACCAATTCCTAACTAGTTCAGTGTCGGTATGGTCAAGTTCTTGGTACCGATACTCAATACAAATGGGCATACTGAGTATCAAATCTCTACTAGTATCAATTCTCTACCAGTATAAGTCAATATGCCTGGTACAGACCAGTACAGTCTGCTACTAAAAGCCATGGATTGCCTAAAAATTTGTTGTGTATCAGAAATGAGAGATTAATTAAATATGTGAAACTATGAGAGACTTCAAGTAGAACTTTGTTCACTAATTCATGCTTAAAATCGAAAAGATATCCATCATTTGAACATAAAAGCCATACTGAGCAGACTGTTATTAAAGATCCTGGTAAGTTACCTAAATTGGAAGCATCAATGGAAGTGGATTTGGACCATGGTATGCTGAGCTGGCCCATACCGGCCGGTTCAACACGTACCATACCAGTCCAGGCTCTGACCGGTACGGTTCGGCCGTGGAAAACGGTACACAGCCCATACCAACAGAAACCAGCCGGAGCTGGAGAAGAAGAAGAGAAGGAGAGAGCAAGCGGGGGAAGGAGGGAGAAGGAGAAGCCTCCGCCACTAGTAGAGGGCCTCAAGGGGCCGGCGAAGGCTGCGAGGGCGCGGCCAAACAAGGATGCGGCCGCGGCAAAAAATTTGAGATTTTTTAAGTGAAGTCGACAACTCGTTTGCCGACTTCACTTAAAAATCTCCAAATTAAAACTGTTTCGAAAGAAATAGGAGACTCGGCCGCGGCCTTGGCCTCCGCCGTGCCCCCGTGGCCTCTGCCGGCCCTCCATTGGCGGCGAAGGCCTCTCCTTCTCCCTCCCCCGTTCGCTCTCTCTTTCACCTCGTCTTCTCCGGCTCCGGCTCTCGGTACGGGCCCAGTACCGAAACGGTACCAAGAATCCACAGAATTTGATCTAGATCCATTCCATCTCAATATTGGGCCTTACTTTTATTCAAAACCTAAAGAGAGGTAGAGGCTTTTTAGTTTCTTAGGTTTTAGGAAAGTATAATTTACAAAAAGGGAATTTCGTAGTTTTCTGTTAACATGTTTAGTAAGATGCCAATCAGGATTTAGGTAAAACAAGAATCTCACAAAACTTAAAAATAGGACTTTATAAAATATCTGGGACCTGTGTCTTCCTTATGATCTTGAACCCCATCTTAGAAACCAAATATTTATCATCCAATCACATCATCCCATCATCTTCTTGTACCCTCTTCCTCCCCTCCTTAAAGCATCCTTTTTTCCTCCTCTTCTCTTCTCTCTCCATCCAACCCCTCCTCTCTCACCTCTCCTCTGCCCTTCTTCCCATCCACCTGGCAACCCTTACTCTTCTGCCCTTCATCCCTCTCACATTTTCTTCTATCTTCTCTTCAAGCCACCTTTGTCTCCTCCAATTTCTCAACATCCTCAAATACCTCACATCTTGTACCTCTCCTATGAAATTCAGATTTAGAACTGAAATCTGAAATCTAATATATAAAAAGAGCTAATAACAACCTTCTTGTTTAGATTAAAAAAGGCCAGAACCAGATCTAAAGCACATTCATATTGTGTAGTCCTAACTTTGAAATGTAGATATGATGTGACTAGAACTGCATTGAGATTAGGAATTCAATTAGCATAGCTGGCATACTGAGAAGGATTCTCCTTCTTGTATAAAGAATAGTACAATATTTTTTAGTTGGGCTGTGGGGCTAATTTAGTCTAGTGGTGAAGCTAATAGTAAGTCACTGAAGATTCTCAGATTTCTGCCCTAATAGTAAGTCACTGAAGCAAGGATTCTCAGGTTTCTGGCATGAGGTATGCAGAATCTAATGATGATGTTTTCCATCAAATATTTGTTGCAATATTACTAAATTTGTTCAGCATGTTAGTTGGATTTAAAATAAAGTCAGAAACCTCTTAATTGATGTTATATTTTATGAAGTTGATCCTCCACGAGGTTACGTGGAAATCCATGACATGTAAAAGTTGAATTACTTACAGGATAGGTTTAGCGATGTTGGGCTTTATTATTTTGATGTATCGATGCTAAATATATACTTGATTTATATAATATTGTTTTTATTAAATTTCAAAGAAAAAAATTTCCTTTTTATTATCGTTATGAGCTATGACATCATGTATCAATGTTTTGACTACTGGTTGAAGAGTGGACCAATGACCCAGCCACTGAAACAGGTGATCAGGGACAAGTTTCAGAACATCTTTGTATGCTCTACAAATAAGAGATCATAAGTAATGGTAGGCCCTCACGCATGACAACACAACAATTGGATATAATAAAAAGAATGCCAGCAATTTTCAGAAAATATAAATCACTCAAAGAAAATTTCAACTTGCAAGGCTCAGAATATTCTCAAGGCGTACCTCAGCAGCCTCTGAGGTAGAAGAAAGGTACTGATAATAGTAACGGCGCAAAGCATCAGATACACAAGCTGAACTGTTTGTCCAGACATCAAGGTTTTGATCCGTAACCTGCAGTATAACATGATCAGATGAATGCTGCATCAGGATTTTGTGCAATCAAAGAAAGAAAGAGAAGAATAAATAGATCCAAGTGAAATTCCTTGCTACAAACTTAAAAATCTTGGTCAAACACAAAAAAAAAAACTATAAACTTGATTGCCTCTGTACTTTCATGAACAATTACTGCAGTAACTTTGTACAAATTTATCAAAATTGATGACAAACTACCAGTTTTGTGATAAATATCCAAACTTTCGGTGAACCATATTGTCAAATTAACTTGAGGAACAAGTGTCATAGTGTCACTATAATGCACTGAATCAAGATTCGTTGTCTTGGTACCAGATCTTGTACTGATACCATTCTATTATTATATCGTATGCCTGGTATAGGGGCAATTCGGCATACTGACACTCAGTACACCCCCCCCCCCCTCCTACCATATTGGTTTAGTACCGGTAGGGCATGAATGGTATGCACCAGTACGACAAACTATGCACTAAATCCTATATACATAACTATTGCTTTACAAAACCTACCCAACATAACCACATAACAGGGAATAAAGCATGCATCCCTGATGCCTCCAAAACATTCATGGTGGATCAAAGGCCAAGAGTTCACCTAGTTAAGCTGAAAGCATGTATCATACATGTTCATGAAAAATTGTTCAATGGCATAATAGAAAACAAATAGGTGGCTGCAAATCAACATATGCTTTTCTCTGTTGATGAAAAGATGAGCAATTCTGCCTATATAGCAGTATTCCATTTATAATGGAGAAGGACAGGAATCATAGAAATGACGCTCAAATTAGATAAATAGCACCAAATGCAAACTCCATTGTTGTATGACTATCACACAAATACTTGGCTTTGGTGTTGATGTAGAAGACAAAATAGTGCTTCTTGCTCAAATGAGTTAAAGGACAAGAAATTGGCACAAGTTATATACAAAATGTCAAACCTAGGAATTGTTAGGCTGCTGACCAGCTGATGATATTGAATACGTTCTTGCACAGCTTTGCGGTTATTAGGATAAAGCTTAAGATGAAGCTCCATCAATACATCATCAGTGTTCCTATGAAAATGACACACAAGACAGATCATGTTGAAGTGTATTGCATCAACAAGATGTGACTTAGGGAAAGGAGAAAACCTTGAGTCCCATAGTCAGTGAAACCAGTCATGAAAATATTACCAAACCCTACTTTCTGTACAAAGAAGAAAGAGTTCTTACTGCCAAACATTAATAACAAAAAAAAAAAATAACAATGACCACCTTCGAGGTGATTGATTCTACTCTCACTCGTAACGTGTGAGCATGAAGTTGTCAATTCTTTTTGCATCACAATAATCATCCACCTCATCCATGTAAGCTCTTTCTATCTCTAAAGAGGGATTAAAGCCATCCACCCATTCCCTAGCTTTCCATGCCAATCAAAGTCATCAATTAAGTTTTATCTCTTTTAGAATTATAGCTGTCAAATTGAACCCTCTAGTCTGCTTAATGTGAGTCAAACTCATTAACCCTGATATCCTTCCTTTTATATGGGATGACAAATATTCATTGATTCCCCATTATTATCAAGCAAGAATGGCGGAAAACATGACAATCTATCACTTAATTTTTGAGAGGTATATGCCCTGCCTAATTTTCAATAAAAATAGATACCTATGTTTTAGATGGATCAATAAAAGATCAGTTTGCCATCCAATGATAGGACACAAAATGAAACTACCATCTGAAATGAAGAGACACGCCTATGTTTGCTGCAAAACTGCAAGCCCATGCAAAGATCCAGTATAATCAGTCCTGCCTGGCACTTGTGTTTATTAATCTAGAGAAAAGATTGTAATAGATCAGTAGTGGTAGCGGTGGTAGAATAGATAGAGCGTAGTAACACACTCAGAGAAGCTAATTTTTCCACAAAATCTTGGATCAATCAATGAAGGGTAATTTTGTACTTGACTTACTCGACATTGTATTGCCTATTGAAAATTATATGGTTGAATCAGCAAATATTATCTCTACATTTTTTTTAGGGATTGGAGTAGTGAATTGGATGCATCGTTGTGAGGGAAACTCGTGTTCACATGTGCACTTGTAGGTTGATACTCAGATCAATACTTGATCGAAGATGCAGATGACATTATTCAAAAGAATCTTCTAGGCAAAACATCAGTATAAAGGGTATGAGGAATCCTACAATGACAAAAAAACAAAGGAATGAGAATTATTGAAAATGAATCTATGAAAAGGAAATGCTATGAGGATATCTGGGTTCACAAGTAGACCTACAAATTAATTTTGTCTTGCATGGTATGTCATCTGCTATGGTGTATTTCACTTTCTTCTTTTTTTTTGACGGTTGGTTTATTTCATACTCCTGCTTGTGGATCGAGCATTTTGATGCTATGCGGTAAATATTTTCTACTTTTTTCTGAATGTAAGCCCTCATAGCTTTGGCTGCAAAACTCTCATGCGTGCATTACATATATTCAGTAACATATTTGTTCATGCACTTATATGAAGATATGAAGTTAAAAAGACAACTAAAATGTACCTTGTATCGACTATTACTTCTCAATCCATTATTAAAAGTTTCAGTTAGTTGATATATCTACGTGTACATAGAGAGAGTGTAACAGAAATTGTATGAGATTAATTACCACATAAGAAGTTAAATCCTTTGTGATGTAGCATGTGAAACAGGATATTTAATATATTCCTTATTTGCTCAGTGCAACAATTTTTCCATAAAACTGAGTCATGATAGAACTCACCATAGCATGTGTTTTTAGTTGAGCTTATCTTATACATAAATGTCTAACAATAGTTAAAAAATCATGCATAAATACTACCAACCTCCTCAATAAACGTCATGGCAGTAAGACGGTACCCAGCAAAAAGCAGGTACTCCTTCACAGCACAATTTAGGTCTCTACGTTCAGTGTCTTTTAGTGGGCCTAAAGAAGAAAAAGTGATCTCTCTCTTATCCTGTTGGTTTTTAGGACCATCAGCTACAGAGACATCCGAATGTAGTTCTGCAACCAAAAAAGAAGTTTGGCATCAATCTAATATTGCAAAGGAAATAAATTTGTCCAAGTAAAAATCACAGGAATGCCTCAGAACGTAATTGATTGCTGATAATAGATCTTGACCATACATAACACTAAGTTAGGACACATTTTCCTCGCCACCACAATTTTATGCACTTCCGGCACCTCATCAACTAAAATTGGCCAAAACCAATCTATATTGTGAAAGCATAAGTGATACAACCACGCAAGCAAATGCTATGTTTTGAGAGAGAAAGTAAACTTCTCACTTTAAAGGCGCGCCATTTAAAGGTATAGTTTTTTCTTTTTTTTTCAATTGGAGTCAAATATATAAGAATGTCTGCCACATATAAATTTATGTGAGAGAGACATAACATTAGCATGAGAGGTGTCTTCTCTCATCCCACCATCTCCTTCATGATAACATCTCACAATCATAGTTTACTTGATTTTTGATAGTTTGCATGAAATAGTGATGTACCATTGCTTTCATCAGGATGGAACTCCCTCTGTTTTTGCAACTCTGCCTTCAGTCTTGACAAATCTTCTTGGGCTAAACGAAGCTCATATTCACTGATCGCCAATTTTTCTTCTACAGCTACTTTCTCTTCTAGCAAACTTTGTGGATCTGCAACTGGAACAGGATAGACAAAAATCAATGATCAAAGTTCTTTACATCTGTCACGAACCCATAATTGTTCATAAAACAACTTTGACTACAAACAATTGAAGAAACATGTAACTTATATTTAAAAAATGATGAAAAGAAAAATATTGATGTGGCAATGTGGTTCTTCTAGGTTTATAAAATTGTAATTTAACCATACCATATCAAAAAGAACATTGTAACACAATTTATCAAATAGCCAATGCGGCCCTCAGCTGTGGACTTAGCCTCTCAACCAAGTGGTTGCCTAGGTGTCAAGGTACTTGCCTTGGCAATGGACTTGGTACACTGTTGATCCTGATTCAACTTTGTACTGTTTGATAAATTAACATTCCAGTATGCCATAAGATTTACATAGTGAGTGCTTCTAAAATCTATAAAAAAGTTTCGCATAGATCTTTAAGCTTTGTCCCTCTTCTTCTTGAGCATTTTTCCTCGCATATGCACTCTTTCCCTTGTGCATGTAGTTTAGGGTCCCATGAATCTTTATGTTGAGTACTAACTAACTTTTAATAATTTTTTCATATATTTGTAGCTAGCACTTTAGGGGGGCATAATTTTAACTCTAGGAGTCTGTTTGAGACAAAACTTTTTGAAATATGTAGGAGAACATCCCCAAGATATTGGAGATGAACTAATGAAATTCTCTCATTCTTTTCTCCCTATTTTATTTCTTGCTAATGAAACCCGTGCTTAAGATCTACCCTATCCAGGTTTGAGGACTGCTTCTATGATTATGGAGTCAGTCAGGTATTGAGGTCTATCTTATTCTCTTGTTTCCTAAGATAAATGTAAATTGGATCAACATTCTTGTGTAGTTTCCAGTATCAAGGTTCAATCTACATTAATCATAATAAAATCATATGATGTCTATCAACAAGAGCATCAAATATATATCATCTTCAACAAGTTCTTGGAAATAGTCTAAGACGAGAAGCTCCAAAAGCACCCCCAAAAAAAAAACAAATAAAGACAGCGAGTCATGGAGCAAGATGCCGGCAACTTAATGTGAGATTTCTAGCCTAGAGAGTCAGGTGAAAGATCTCGATGCATTTTTAAGCAGTGTTTGATTTAGGCTATATGGTCGGACAATATGAAACTGATGGCTGATGGAACGTGCAACAAAACTACAAAGGTCTCAAGCCTCTTGATAAGATTATCCAGAGAAGCCTAGACTTTTTCAAGAAAAGAAAATATAATGAAGACAAGCAGATTAGAACAAATACCCACATAAGACAAAAGCAAGAGAAAATTGTGACAGGAAAGACCTCAAGATCTACCTTGAATGATATGAAAATAGATTTAGAGATCCAATGTGTAGAGAATTGTGCGATTTCTTTGTATAAAAAGCACAGATAAACATCGGGGAAAAAGTCTATCAGTAATGTCCAGTGCTCATGTTCATTTCCTCTAAATTGGCGATCCAATGTCGACTAGCTCAATCTTCAGGTATAAAAAAAAAATAAAGAAAAGAAAAGTGATTCGCGCCGCAAATCATAACAAGAAATTGCTGAAACAGATCAAGATCCAGAAATTGTATCAAGAAGCGGACAAGTAACTGACTCGATACAGCGACAAGAAAAGCGAACCAAGATTCAACCCTGGATACATCGACAAGAAAAGAGACAAGAGGAGCGATAGGCAAACGGGGAAGAGACGAAGAGAAGAGATCTAGGAGGAGGAAGAAGGAGAGGAGGGTAATGATACCTCGGAGGGCGTTGAAGCGGGCGATCTGGTCGGGGGGGAAGTGGGCGGGATCAGAGAAGAACTCCCGGAGGCGGATGGCCTGGTCCTGGCGACCGTCCTCGAGGAGCTCGTGGAGGAGCTCGAACGCGGTGAGCAAATACTTCTCCTGCAGCAGGAAATTCACCACGCAGTTGCACAGCGACGACCGTTCCACGTCCATCGCCCGCGACGACGGATCCATCATCGCAACAACCGATGACGACGCCCTTCTTCCTCCTCCTCCTTCTCCCCTCCTCTCTCCGCGGCGTGGCTGGTTGATGATTTGATCTTTCCAAGCTAATTAAGAGGCGAGGCCGCTGTTCTTGGTCCGATCCCCAGCATCTGGAAGTCGTTCTTGCCCCTGTTTCCTTCCTCCCACCCAAGTTAGATCTGATCTGGTTGGACGAGAGATTAGAGGGGTTTAGTCTACGTCACACGGAGGACGTTTCTTGTGGAGGGGTCGGTGCCTGGGTAAACGTGGAACAACCGTGATATATTTCGTGGCATTTCCAGTTCTGCCAGCTCGGATTTTTTTTTTTTACCACTACTCACCTACCCACTTGCACGTGAGAAGGAAAAGGAAAACCTGGTGAAACCAGGATCATGGGTTGCACCTTCCGCTTAAATTCTGAGCGAATAAAACACGGAGATCCTCCAGGCTCCAGGTAACTTCTAGGGACCGTAAAATCTGACCCTCCGTCTTCCCAAGAAATAAATGTGTAGGTTCACGTTTAGCTCCATGGACTCGAGGGATCACCATTTGTCATCCAGTTGGAACCAGCCGGCTCTTGATAGTCCTTTTAATTGTTTTTTTTTTCTGATGTATTAGGTCCGGTAATTAGAGAGAGAGAGAGAATGGTGTGATGGAAGCAATACTTGACACTCCAACCACTGCGTTCTCATACGTAAACCGAGGCAGTCGGCTTCGATTTTGACCAAAGGGTGGCCAGCCATGGAGAACAACCGCACGCATCGACAAAAACTGATAGCTCCAGCAATCGATAGCTCTTACCGTCCGCAGTCACGATATCATCATATCCTGCATCTCATTAGTACACTCTGTCACCACATGGATAGGCACCCACACCACGGTTGTACCACTGGCCATCATTGCATGCTATGCCAGTACACGTAACGATAAATTGGCTACGCTATTTTTCTCATGGAATCCACACTCTTCTAAAATCTTTTCCTTTCATAATGTTCTTTCGTTGTGCTGACTTAGGCATTAGAGGGTCTCCGCCGAAAATCCTCTAGCAAGTGGGCTTTTTGTAGACCACCCAGCAAAGGAGTCCACCGTTCAATGCCTCAACCATTTTGCTCGGCCGTCTACCACCAACTTTAGAGTCGTTCGAACTGTGCTCCTATCTCAGTTTGAATACGGCGGCAGCATGGATATGGTTATATTTTACCTAGTTTTACCTTTAAAGTTAATGGTTGTTATATAATATAAATTTATTATGATAATATCTTTAAAGTTCTCATCACAAAGTAAATTTTGATTTAGCTATTTGCAATCTTAACATACAATGTTTCTTTTGATTTTTAGTTTTATGTACGATTAATGAGCCATAGCTTAATTGGATTGGTGCAAGGGCATGGCTTTAAAAATAAAATAAATAGATAGAATATAAATTTTTATTTTCAAACCTGGTTTGATAGGATTTTCTCTCTTTACATGAACCCCCCAAAAAAATTCAATATGGATGCTCTCTCTCTCTCTCTCTCTCTCTCTCTCTCTCTCTCTCTCTCTATATATATATATATATATATATAACAAACCCTAATAAGAGAATTTAATATTATGATTTTTTTTGGTTCGGATTGCAAGAGAAAATAACAAATCATCTTACTTAAAGCAACAATGCAATCATCTCGCATCTTTGATCCTGTAGTGAAAAAATCAAAAACGGACTTGAAATCTACACAGTTCCCCAAAATTGAAATCAAAATTGATCAATTTTTGAAATAAAAAAATATAAAATTATAATCAAAACCAAAAAATTGAAAACTATTTAACTCAGTTAATAAAATAATTTGGATATATAGATAACCAAATTAAACACATCATGCACAATTTTTATAATATAATTCATACCATCTCAATTAATAAATGTGTCCAAAAATAATAACACCACTATCAAACAAACTCAATAATTCAAAAATATTAATATGACAATCAAACAAACACAATAATTCAAATTAAAAATAAGTCCAACTATATAAAAAAAATATAATGATAAATTTTTGAATAAAAAAAATTGGTGAGCAATCTAATTCTCCATTTTGTCTTCACCAATCCACAAACATATTATGCTTAAGAGGAAAAAAAATATAATAAAACAAGCTCAGTTAATAATATAATTTATAATGTAATTTACAACTATTTATTCAAAGCTTGCAATTTTATTAATACCAAGAAATGTTCTACAGATTACTTCATCAAAGTAAGAGTCATCTTCGCTACCATCTCATAGAATTCATAATTTGGATTTATACTAAATATAAAAGGTATTAAGAGTATTAATTATTGGGTATGTTCTAGCGCTGAGTTCGGTTCCGAATCGGGTTTAGGTCGGAAAATACATCAAATATTTTTTGATTTTTAAAACTACCACCGAAATCATCTTTATTTAATTTTTCAATTAAAACTACTCGGTTTGGTTTGAGAACAGATAAAATATTTTAGTGCTGGTCATTGGCAGCTTAGCATGGTATTAAAGATATGTAAACTATGGACTTTGCAAGACGAGTTATTGCAAAGATATCTGAGTTTATCTAATTTCTATTGAACGGATACGTAATTGGAGTTTTGTGAAATGATTTCTAAGTTCGCGAGAACAAAAGGAGGGTGCGATCATGACAGAAGGATTCGTCTAGCCCGTGCTTTTAGTATATATTGGGTTACGGGTTAACAAATAAATGGGCATATACGAAATGAAATTGTCTATAAGGTGCTTCTGAAGCTATCTAATTGTGATATTTTTAGATATCACTGCATGAATTATAGATCATATTCTATTGTGTTTTTTCCACACAGGGTTTTATGGCTTTTCAGGATTTCTTATGGTAATGGAGATCAGGAGCTAGAGTTACTCGGCGTAGGCCATCAAGAAGTAGATCGACATGCGAGACCGCAAGTTTCTGCGCGCCTTTGACATGTGCATCAAGACCGGCGACCTTGCCCATCACGAGTTGGCCGCCAATGAGAACCCCCACTTCTCTACCTACCGTTTCAACTTCCTCCTCCATATCATCTCCACTTCTCGAAACCCTCAACAAGCCCTCCAAGAAATTTGCCATCAACACCAACTTCACCGTATTCAATCAAATGGCCGCCATACCGCCTCAATTAAGGCCATCGTCACCTCCAAGGCATGGATCGCCGCCCAGCAGCCCGATGTTGGTGCCTACCTCACCTTTGATCTAGTCAAAACCATGGGGAGCAATAGGCCTCTCGTAAAATAGGATCTATGGTCCGACACTCAGGGCCGGCTCAACTCTTAAGCGACTGAGGCGGTCGTCTAAGGCTTCCGCCCAAAGAAGGCCCACCACAGAAAAGACCTCAAAGAAAATGAAAAGAAAAAAGGTCCTCCTATGAGTTTATCTTAGGCCGGTCCACTGTAGGGAAGGCCTCATAGACAAAATGGCCTTAGGCCCCAAATATATTGGGCCGCTCTTGTGGCCCTGCCGACACTTCGCTTTTTACCGGAGATTGGAAGCCGATAAGGCTTACACTATGGAGGATCACACGGACTCAATAGGTGTAGTCGGAGGAATTGGAGATTATGGCTCTATTGGAAGTGAGTGGGTTGAGAGAAGAAGTTTATCGTGTCAAACTACCCACGTCAGCTTCCCGTATATTTTAAAAACAAAAAAAATTACTATGTTAGATTAATACCTCTCTTAACTTGTCATGTAGGGCACCGATGGTGAGCTCTAGCTTAAAAATTGGGAGGTCGGTAGGGGATATTGCAGCAAATTGAAAAATGTAGGATTGACATTATAGCAATTGAAGATGCAAGAGATATTTGCAAGTCGAGATAAAATGCAGAATGTTATTTAACCAAATATATCCTCGATATCGGAAAGGACAGCTATTCCTAATTTCCCTACTTTGATGGTATGATCTCCATAATATATCCCAGTCAAAGTAATCTGATCCAACCCAACCTGAAGATTGAAATGGATTGGGTTAGTCTGGGTTGGACGCACAATGGTCTAATTGAAGTAGCATGCAAGGCTTGCAACCCCAGATCTTTTAGGCCCTATTTGGGAGAGCTTCTGGAGGGCCAGAAAGCACTTTCTGGCCCTCCAAAAGTACTTTTAGATAAAAAACTGTGTTTGGTAAATTTTTTAAAAAGCTGTTTCAGCTTTTGCGGAAAGCTGAAAACAGCTTTTGGGAGGAAGCTCCAATTTGGAGCTTTTGGAAGGAAGCTGTTTCAGCTTTTCCGGAAAGCTATATTTTTGACCAAAATACCCCCATTTAAAAAAAAAAAATTCCTCCCCCAAAACCGTCTCACCGCCTGTTCCTCTCCCCTCCTGTTCCTCTCCCAACCCACCTCCCAACCCACCCGCACCCCCCCCTCACCGCCCGCCTGTTCCTCTCCCAACCCACCTCCCAACCCACCCGCACCCCCTCCCCCCCGCACTGCCGCCGCCGCCGTGCCTCCCTTTCCCCCGCCGCCGCACCCCCTCCCTCTCCCACGCCGCCGCATCCCCTCCCTCTCCCCCGCCGCTGCAGTGCCGCACCCCCTCCCTCTCCCCCGCCACCGCACCCCCTCCCTCTCCCCCGCCGCCGTAGTGCCGCACCCCCTCCGGCGCCGTCGGCCACCGAGACTGCCGCCGGCCACGGCCCGGCCTCCTCCCACGGCCGCTGCGGCCTGGCCCCCTTCTGGTGCTGCCGGCCGCGCGGGAGGAGAAGAACGGAGAAGGGGCAGAGGAAGGAAGGAGAAGAAGAGAAGAAAAAAAGAAAAAGGAAAAAAAAAGAAGAAAAGAAAATAAAATAAAAGAAAAGAAAAGAAAAGAAAAGAATAAATAAATAAAATAAATAAATATTTATATAAATGAATGAATGAATGAATAAATAAATAAGATAATAAATAAATACATTTCAATGGATAAAATAATAAATAAATAAATAAATGCATAAATAAAAATATATATACGAATGAACGTATAAATAAATAAATAAAAAGAAAAATAATGAGTGAGTGGCAAATAATCTGATCCTTATGATATTGATAAGTATAGTGAATTTGTCGCCATTGCAAATAGTTAAATAAAGAGATAATCTATTAAACAGATAAATGGTTATTTATTGTTGTATTATACTATATATATTATTATATTACATTATATCATAATACATTAATATGTAATGTTAAATAATTTAATATTATGTTATATTATGAGAAATTAATTTATACTAATAATATATTATTTTATATCTTTATTATTGTATTATACTATACATATTATATTATATTACCTTATATCATAATACATTAATATGTTATTTTAAATAATTTAATATTATGTTATATTATGAGAAATTAATTAATACTAATAATTATAATATTTTATATCTTTATTATTGTATTATACTATAAATATAATATATATTACATTATATCATAATACATTAATATGTTATGTTAAATAATTTAATATTATGTTATATAATAGAAAATTAACTTACTCTAATAATTATATTACCATTATGCTATGCTATGCAATATCATATTACTATATTATAATAATAATATTTTATATTACAGTAATATTATACTATATCGTATATTATGTATTAATATATGTTATGTTTTATCATGCTCTATTGTATAATACTATGCAATGTCCTTTATGATAATTTTATCATATAAAAGTATTTTCTCAATTTGTTTACTAAACATATGTTAAAGTGCTACAGCACTTTAAAAATATAGTTACCAAACAACAAACAGCTTTTTATAGTAGCTCTATTTCCAACAGCTCTACTTCCAATAGCTTTACTGCCAACAGCTCCCCAAACAGGCCGCCTAAAAGTCTAAAACCCACCACATTACAAGAGGGAACCCTGAAAACACGCAGAACTCGACCGGGAGGGTAGACAGAGGAGAGGAGGGGCGGGATATTCTTTTGTTTTCTATTTACATAGGAAGAAAAAAAAATCTCGTAACCTGTACAGAAAAGAAAACAAGGGAAAAATCTCGTACTCCCCCTCTTCTCTCTTCCCCGAAGCCCGTCTTCTTCGTTGCCGATATATAAATACAAACAAATAGACAGATCTCGCCCTTTCCTGGGCTTTTTTTATTTTTTTTGAAGTTCAGATCTCTCTCCGCCTCGAAATCAACGTCGCCATGGACTTGGATCTGTGGATCTCCAAGGTCAAGGAAGGCCAGCATCTCATGGAAAACGAGCTCCAGCTTCTCTGTGAATACGTACGTTCCCTTTCTTTCTCTCTCCAGGGCATTCCTCTTTGAGTTTGGGCGTCTCGTTTCTCTTCGAGCTTAGGGTTTGATGCGTAGTTACGGCGTCGTTCGCCTCCATGTTGTTTATTTGTGCTCTGTTCTTGAATCTGGAAGCCTATCTGGTGGAAATTTAGAAAAATGAATTCCCTTTGAGAATCCTAGATTACAAAAAGAAAAACGTTCCATGTGATTTTGTTGCAGCTTATATTATTTTTCTGCAGTTTAAATGAAACTTATCACTTAACAGATAGACACTTCAAGCACCGAAAACTCAATGATTTTCGAGCCCTTCGCGTCCTTAACACGCCATTCTTCTAGCAGTAGACTATGATTACTTTAATTAAAAGATTTCATAAGCTAATAGGTATGCACCATGCAGTACGCCGTCAGTTCTTGTGCGGGTCTAGAGAAGTGGTTGTGTGATTGTATGTGTGACCCTTTTTTCTGTAAAATATAATCTATGGTGTGGGAGGTGTCATCTATTGAAGCATAATTCGAGAAATGGCACCTGAACAGTTAACAATCCATGGGTACCTGCTAACTTGTGTAGAAAACGACAATATTATAATAAATGGAGCATGGTGTGCCTGCATATGTGTGTCTAGGAGAGAGGCTGCATAAATCACAAACTTCCTCTTCTTGATATAATGCTCGCATTGGAGACGTCTGGGGCCCATCTGTTATGAGGGGAATGGTGGGTTGATACAGTGTTTAGGCCTCTTTTCCATGCACATGCACGTAGTTTTAGTCTCCTTCTGAATTGAGAACAAATGTTATCACCCTCCTTGCGAGAAGCAAACCTGGACATGTATACATACATGCACAAGTACACTACTTGGATATGTACAAGATTCTAGAATTCCTTTATCCCCCCAGAAAAAGAAGAGGGATTAAATTGAAGAAAGATCACATTCAGTACATGTTTTTTATGTATGGGATATGTTTCAGAACGCATGGGAGCCTTCAGTATAAAATACAACGAACATATTCTTTTTTTTTTTAATCGCTATTCATGCCATGTGTTTGTTCGAATACTATTCTTTTTTTTTTATCAGTCATTTTGATATCTTTCTAGAGGGTCTAATGTGCTTTGGCTTCTAAATCTTTTATTCTCACCATGCTAGTTGACCTTTATCTTTGATCTTCAAAACAGAATATGCCATACATTATTCAAAATTGTGGATTTGGTTTTGCCTTTTGGGTAAGGTTTTCATCTCAGCCGAGATATTGGTCTGTATCGATAGCGGCCACTTCCTGGTACAATATATATAAAAATACCAGGCATATTACCTCTTCCAATATGAACAAATAAAATACGAGACATCAGCTGATACAATAATGCAATCATTCCTTAAATAATTTTTAACTAATAAATCATGAAATTAATGCTTAAGTATAGAATCACAGATTTGTCATCTCAGCTGAAATTTCAATACCTTGGTCCAAAAATATCAGCCGAGATCTCAGAAAATCTTGGTTCTCTCCAAATTTCCCCACTTCCCATGTTGTCCGAGATCTTGGTTATTCTTGGTCTTGGACACCCACTGAGATAACTGATAAATTGAGAATTAAAAACCTTGCTTTTAGGTGGATGAATCTTATAACATTGTGTAGGAATATGAAATGAGATCCATCCACGAATGTTATGAGATATTGCAATTTCATCTGATAAGTAGGTTGTTGTCATTCTAGTCTAGTCCTGGTGAAAATTGAACAAGGTTGATGTTAGTGGTTAGGAAATAATATTAAAATGCCAGATTAAGAAGTGTTTATGTCAATAAAAAAATTATGGCTTCGTAGGTCATATTTCAGAAAGCAAATTTTCTTGATTACGAAGCTTTGTGAATATAGTTGATAATGCTTATTGCAATCAGTTAACTAAAACAATTTCTTGATTCTGGTTTTCTCTGTCATTTCTTAAGGAGGCACCTCAATAGCTAATCCATTAATATGTGGCCTTTTAATTTACTTATTTTAGCTTGGTTTGATTCCTTGATGTTCGAAAGAAGATATATGTAGTGTTCATATTAGTTAATTGTTCCTGTATTTTTTTATTATTATAAATTGAGAAATTCTTATTTGGATATTGTATTATTGAACAAGATATTATCTTTAAGTGTTACTGGAATATAGCGATTTTTGCATGCTAAGTAACTTCCATCCAACTTTGGTTCCATTCCTGTTGAAGGAAGTGGAAATCCATACTATGAAATGTGCTCTAGTCATCACCTTTGTCAAGGTCTAAAAATGCTAATATCTGCATGGTATCATTTTTTCCTTTTAAAATCTGACACTTAAACTGCATATCAACTCTATCATCAGTTTTAAAACCTTTGATACCAACATATTTTTCTGAAGAAAGACCAATATTGTCTATTCATCCCTGACCTGTCTTTTTCCCAATTTGGCTTTTTTAGAGGTTTCATCATGCATAGAACTGGAACTACTATTTTTCTGTTAGACTCTTATAGAGTTATATCTTTAACCTTTCCAGGTGAAAGAGATTCTTATCGAGGAATCAAATGTGCAGCCTGTTAATAGCCCTGTTACTGTTTGTGGTGACATCCATGGACAGTTTCATGATCTAATGAAACTCTTCCAGACTGGAGGTCACGTTCCCGAGACAAATTACATTTTCATGGTAAACTTCTCATGCTCTTCAAACAATCGTAGCATTGATGATAAAATGTTCTCTGTATGAAGAAGCCGTCTGGTGATTCAGATTCTACCTATGTTACTGCCAGGGTGATTTTGTCGATCGTGGATATAACAGTTTGGAAGTTTTCACAATTCTTTTGCTTCTCAAAGCCAGGTATTCCCTTGCACAAGAGCAATGCTTGTCGGTGCTCTCTTCTTTGTCTATCTGCTTTTTTTTTTTTTTGTCAAGTACTACTGTGCATTTGCTTGCATGGGTGTGAGAAAGAGGATATCAAAATGTGAAATAGGAATTCCCCCCCCCCCCCCCCTTTTATTTTATTATTTTAAAGTCAGTTTGTTCTTCTTCTTTTTTTTCCTTTCCTTTTCTTTTCTTGAAATATGCCTTCTGGTGAACCTTTCCTTCCCTCCTTTGCAACTAGAGGAGTCTTCCAAGTACAGGACCATCTAGTTATTGGTGAGTTTCTGATATCTCTTGGCTTACATCGTCTGCCAAATATTTTTAAGACTTCTATCTTATATCTTTGCATCTTGTGGATAAGTATGTGGCAGTGTTATCTCGACCTTAGATTCTACTCTCAGAGTTCACTCTTTCTCCTCTCTTCTTCCTATTCTTTCTGCTATTTTAAGTAAGGAACAACCTAAACTTTCAGTTGACGCTTTTGGGCACTTGGGACTTTCAGTCACTTCATTCACACTTGTCATCAAAACAAGAAGATATCAGTCTATTAGCAATTGGCATTTCTGGCAAAGAGTTGTGTGATCTGACAATACATCAAACTTGCTCTTTTTAAGCCATTGAGATGAGGGGCAGCTATTCTAGTTTTTTGCAGAATTCTATTCTTGACATGCGTATTTGAACTTGATATGCATGGACTTGTCGCCTTTTTCCAGTAATGTTGATTTGTCAGATTTTATGAGATTCTTTGATGTTTGACATTCCTATCACATGTTCAGATTTCTTTATGTAAAATGACAATTGCAATTTAACCTCAGATTGCTGTTGTTTTTTAGCTGATGATGTATGAAATTGGTGCTTCTTGTCTTCATAGTACTGCTTCTGTGAGTTGACACTATCACATGATTGTCTATTTTTATATGCTCTATTATAGTACAGTTGTTGGAAGAATTGTTCTCCAGCTTGTTCTAATAATAGCTTGTGGCTTATGCTAGATTCTAGATTCTTGTAAATTTTGTTGCCTTATACTACTCTTTTTTCTTTTGAAGAAAAATGCATAGTTCCATACTAACACAATTTCTGTACTGTTATCTTTTGTTTGCCGCTTTATTCTTGAATTTTATATCTTTTGGTTTATCTTTATTACATCTATTTGCAATGGCCTTTATGATTTGATATTTTTGCTTGGTGGGCCGTTTTTAATTTGTAAAATTTGTCTGCCTCCTATTTTCATGTTTTGGGACTACTTTCAGCCATTTTCCTTAGCACGTGAAGTCATTTTCTAATGTTTCTTTGGTTTTCGTGTGTATTAGATACCCTGCAAATATTACACTTTTGCGTGGGAATCATGAAAGCAGGCAGTTAACACAGGTATGCTGTTAATTTAAGTAATACTGGATGATGATTGTGAGGTTTGAGTCCATGACATAATTAGCATCCTTGTCCAAATTGTTATATGGAGCATTTACACCTTCTGTCAAATTTAATATATCCATTACTTTAATATCTTAAACATCTGGTGGGCTATTTATTTTGTCACATTGCAGTGGTATGCATCTTCAATACATTAGGTTTGTGTATGAGGCTTTCTACTTTTGTAATCAATTAAAAACCAACCTACCTAAGAGTTTGTACGGTTTTGTTTAAATTTATATGTGCTTTTTTCTTGAGAAAAAAATGCTACATTTAGTTTTTTAAAAGTTCATTTTGGCACTAGAGTTCTCAAACAATTTATGGGGAAGTATATCCATAAATCTTACGCTCTTCTGCCTTCAAAGGTTTTAGCATTTGATCTATGGTCATGTAATACTATGGTGGTATTCTTTATAATTTTACTTCTTGGAGATTTTGCCTCGTATTTATTGTGTCACCTTTATACTCAAAAAGGATGTTTCTTTGGAGGTTAGACAGGTCACTTGCTGCCTTTCCCAATTTGGTTTTTCCTTTATGTAAATTCTATGTTTGGATAATTACCTTATCCTCTTATAAGAATAACAAAAGAGCTCCTCAACATGACTTGACAATTGGCTGAATGGTGTCAAATTCAAATGTCTGGACCCCAGGTTGAATCATCAACCTAATCAGGACCCTTTCATATGGTTATGCTGCACGTAGTCCTCAAGCATTAATTCATATTCTGCTTTAATTTGGACCAGACCTTTTGAAATTTGCTGCTCTCTTTGTTAGAATTCCTTTTAGTTTTTCAAGTAGGGTCTGTTTGCTTGTTTGGAAATCTTTGGAAAAGGAAAACAAAATGAAAAGTTCAATTTTCTGCTTGCTTTGTTTATCCAGGCCAAAGTTGGAAATTACATTTCTATATTAATTTAGTTTTCCTACCATCAAAACAGCTGGGAAATTCAATTTCCCAACAACTTAAATTTTCTAGAACCTTTTCCTTGCAACCTAACAGACACTCACAAAGGTGGAATTCACTGAAGTTTCCCAATTCTCTGAAGAGAAATCTTCAGAGGGAACAAACTGATAATTTCAATTATTAGGTTTGCAAAAGCCTAAAATGGAAGCAAATCAATTTTAAAGCGGAGTTGAACAAGTCAGAATTTTTGCCGTGGTTTCTTCCTGTTTTAATATTTTCTTTATTTCTTTCTTGGTTTCTTATGATCTTATCCAATTTTTCTGTTTCTTCCTTGTGTAAGTTAGGTACATGACACTATCCCCATCAACCCCACTGTTTGTTTCTGTTTATCATATTGTTCATTTGTCATCAAGAATTTGAGGCTCATTAAGGCTGATTAAAGTAAGAAGATGTTTGTTTATTTGTACATGACAGCTGATCTTTTCAAGGTGATTGCATGGTGCGGAGGTATGGTGTGTGAGAACCAGTTTTTCTCCTCATCTTCTGCTTTGTGTTTTACACATGATTACAGTAATCAATCTAGGTGTTTATATTAATGGTTGATTTCAAATTCTCGTACTGATGTTATGACATTTTCTCCTTTCTGTGTTTCCATTTCAGAAATAAATATAATGAATTCGTTTGTTTTTTTGGCAGTCATAATTGTTAATGCGAAATTATGCAATGCAAGCTTGTTTCTATATGATATATGCTAATGAAAAATGTTGTTTCTCTTAGGTCTACGGTTTTTATGATGAATGCCAGCGGAAATATGGGAATGCCAATGCATGGCGGTATTGCACTGATGTTTTTGACTACCTTACCCTGTCAGCAATTATAGATGGAACTGTAAGCCACTTTCTCACACACAGAATCAGATGCACATGTCCGCATGCATTTTTTCTACTTATTCTAATGCTAGTTACCCCAAATACACTACTGTTGTAGGTGCTCTGTGTCCATGGTGGTCTTTCGCCTGATATACGAACAATTGATCAGGTTTTGGTCTCTTATCTTTTTAGTCGAAATTTTATCTTTGGCATTGACATTTTCTAAATCCTTTAGTTGGGGACATAGTGATTTTGCATCATTCGGCACAATCTACACTTTGAAGATAAGAGAATCTTCTGTTATTTTCAAAACTTGTATATCTATCTATGGTGGGAAGACACAAGCATATGCAGACAACAGCATGCAGTGACTTAGACCATAAGCTGTATTTTTTTATGTGATCAGAATTTTGAATATTTGATTGTAAATTTATTTTTTATTTTCAGTTTTAGGAATTTTATTTTCTGTTTTCAGAGTCAGCGATGGTTTTGTAGCTAGCGGAGAAAATCATTGAGGGGTTGTGAATTGCATGTGATGAGGTGAAGTATTGACAAATATGTGCATAGGGAGGGGACTCAATGGGCACTAAGGGGCAGACAAGAGTTAATGGGGCTGTCGGCCAGCTCATGGCATTTAGAGAACTCAAGTGTGGGTTCTTGGTGGGTGGGAAGACGCGAACAAATGGTCGTGATTGGACTTTGGAGGGGTCTTTATGATAGGGATGGTTGGTTGGATTGTTGGGGTGAGTTAACTTGCACACATGCATGCATGTATACAGATACTTTTAATCTATTTATGTATCTACTAGAGTCACATGCATTCCATGTGCATCGGCTGTTTTTCTTTTTCTTCTTCTTAATTTTTTTATGGGTTAGGGTTTGCATGCTATACACAGACATACACTTATATAGAATGAGCTATTGTGATTGTGTGGGCGCCCACATAATAGGACCTGCAAGTTCGGTCCTCATTGGATGACGGAGAGCCCAACACCGATGATTCAAGCCATTGGATGTGATCTACTACTTCTAAACTTCTTACTATAAAAAAAGATCGTGCGACTTGAAGACCCTAGCCTATGCATCTATTGGTCAAAATATATGCATTTGTTCCATATTATTTAAATTGTCCATTTTTGATTGGCCGACGCATAGGCTAAGATCTCCAAATCACATGATTTTTTTACAGTAAGCAATTTAGAGATAGTGTATCAGATCTAATGGCTTGGATCATCGATTTCGGACCCATGTCGTCCAGTTAGCACTGAACATAGGCGCTTTTGACGATTCAATACATAGCCTAGGATCTCTAAATTATATGATTATTTGAATATTTGATAGTAAACAGCTTAGATATAGTATATCACATTCAATAGCTCAAATCATCGGCGTTGGGCCCTCATTATCCCGTCAAGACCGAATTCAAAATAGAGGGGAAATGGAGAGAGAAGAGATTATGAGTTTATTTAGTTATTTATTTTGTGAACTCTGAAACCTTGAGGCAGACCATGTGAAACCGGCCACAAGGCTTTCCCGCTATATATTACTAGATAGCAATGTTGCATGGACATGACCACAGACACAAGAATTGGATTAGGACACATGACTAAATCGGATTAGGATATGTGTCTGTGTTTGACTCGGCAAGAGGAGAAAAAAGAGATACGAGGCGAGGATACATAGAAAAAAAAATAATGTTAACTAAAAATATATGTTAAGTCTTGTATAAAGGAAAATGTTAAAAGATATTATTTGTTATGGTCTTTTATAATGTATGTTTCTCATCAAACTTTCCAGTTAGTTTAAGGATTTTAGAAATTGACAATTTGCAAAATCATTTTTTAAATATTTACATTCTCAACCGATCTCTTATAAGATCAAAACCTCATTTTAAAAATTATTATGATGGGTTGAACTCATTGTTTAGTTAACTCTCTACCAATTTCTAAAAACTGCAATGAATAAGTTTTCATAATTATTCATGTATCTGGTTTGTATTTGACTTGGATAAGTATTAGACATGGATTCTAGGAGCTGGGTGCGAGTGTCCTGAGGTAGAGAGCATACGCATGTCAACATGGTAATCAATCCATAATTTGAACTTCTTACAGCTGTTTATTTTATGTCAATAAGAACTTTCGGCAGCTCATAAAGTTAATGTAAAACAGTTGGGACAAGACTTGATGCTTATGTTTACATGTTTACATGTCTACATGTGCACAAAAAATAATTATATTAAATAAGAAATTTAATTCTATTATCAAGTGGGATCATTTTGTATGCACTAAACGTTTTCTATTAGTTTTCTTTCTGGGTTCATTTTCTTATCATTTATTTTTCTGCTTTCTTGTTTGATACTTAGATCAGAGTTATTGACCGCAATTGTGAAATTCCTCATGAGGGCCCCTTTTGTGATCTCATGTGGAGTGACCCAGAGGAGATCGATACTTGGGCTGTCAGTCCCCGTGGCGCAGGTTGGCTCTTTGGATCCAGGGTGACTGCAGAGGTATAAATAAAAATGTTCATTAGTTTCATAATCTGGATTTCATCTTGAATTGACCGGTCCTCGTCAAAAGTCACCCATGCTTCTTGCAGTTCAATCACATAAACAATCTGGATCTTGTTTGTCGGGCACATCAGCTTGTCCAGGAAGGTCTCAAGTACATGTTTCAAGACAAAGGCCTTGTGACTGTGAGTTAATCATGATAGTCTAATGTGCCACTCCACTTTGAATGTAGTTATAGTTATTAGCTTTCATTCTCTGAGATATTCAATCTAATTTTATCGAATCACCCAGCCTAGGGAAATTTTTTTTAGTTCTAAATTTGTCCGTTCAGCTCAGGTTTCCTGAATCCTAATCTCTGAAATGTAACTGCTGAATCTTCTGGTTTGTCCAGGTCTGGTCTGCACCTAATTATTGTTACAGGTGTGGAAATGTTGCTTCGATATTGAGCTTCAATGAGAATATGGTATGATAGTACAACTCTGGCAGTTGTTCCTCATGGTTATCATCTTTTTTTGCCTGTCACTGAATGGTTCTGAATTTTTTGCATTTAGTTTCAATATGAGAAATTAAGAGTATGAAAATTATAGAGCAACATCTTAGTTGTGCACTCAAACTGATCGGGATTGGAACTGAATCAGACTCATGGGTTGTGGAGGCCATTTCAAATGATGTTTGGTGTTTCATTAATTATACTTGTGAACGGAATCGTCTTTAGCAGTTGACTGTTTCTTCTCGATGTCAGGAAAGAGAGGTGAAGTTCTTCACAGAAACAGAGGAAAATAATCAAATGAGGGGGCCGAGGACAGGGGTCCCATACTTCCTATGATGGTGGTCACTGATTCTTTGTTCTTTCATCTGCATCAGTGCTCTACTGCCTGCCTTGTAAATTCTGGTGGAAACATTAGCAGTTGGTCTCCTTGCGACAAAAGGAAATTCTGACCATAAAGGTGATCAAATATGTTGATTACTGCTGTAATATGTTCGGCTGATTAATAGTTTTGGTGCAGTGTTTTGAAGTCTGTTGTATATTATGATTCTTGGGACTTATGTTGCTATCTTACTTTTATTTTATCAAATAAGCCTTGACATTGGAATTAACAGCTCTCTGGCATTGGAAGATTGAAGGATCAACTCATACGGCTTATAATGAAATCAAGCAGCCGTGGTGAAAGATTTGCTTGGGTCTCATTCCAGGCCTCATGTCATGTGGATTAGCAGTGTCTAATCTGTAAATCTGTATTATGTTGTATAGTAAATCATTATCCTTTACATGTACTATTAGACAAATCTACTAGCTGCTGGTAACCCAATTATTTGTGTATAGGTCAGTTTGAAAGGAGCACAAATTGCCGAGTCTTAAGTATAATTTCATTCCTGATCTTGTAACCATTTAATAGGCTGCTGTATGTCCTAGCTTGGTGTTTGTGCTGCTATATGCAAATAAAAAGTGCCAATTTTTCTGATTTGTGCCTTTCTAACCTGTTTTGAGACTGCTGAGAGTCATGAAGAATGTTGAATGGCCGGTGGCATCTCAGACGACTGGAACTCATGAAGTATCCTGGTTTATGAGAAAATTTGGTACCCTTCAAATTTTGTGAACATGAAATTGGAAATAGTCATTTTAGTGAAGGAAGTGAAACAGTGAATTTAACTACCCAGGAATTACGATTTTAATATTTGTATGCAATGTTTGAAATCTTATTATGATGCAGATTATGCCAATTGCTTAGAGATCAGTAATTACATTTGATTATTGTGTTTTGTTCATCCAGATTTAGCATCATGGAACTTGAAAAAGTAGATCACAACAAACATATTCTAGCAACGAGGATTAGGAAGCACTAAGCTGCAGTACCAAGTATAAACATTTCCTATGTGACTTTAGACAAACATATAAAGCGAGCTGGCCGCTTAACACACCACAATCTTATATTACAAGCAACGTCAGGAGTTATATTTTGTTGCAGAAAAAGGATGCGTGCATTTCTCGTAGCTGATCTTATGGTTGATGTCATGACTGTTCAAATGCTTCAGTTTATTCATACTAATATATTACCTGACCGGTAGGTATATGTCAAATTCAGTCAGGTTAAGGTGCAGATCGAGCAAGCCTTTAGGTTTTACCTGAATCTTCGTAACACAAAATCCTCGCAACTCAAAAAATTTTAAATGATCATCACCGGGAAGATTGCCTTTGAATTCCTTTTCAAACTCTTTTGGACTGGTAAGAGCCTAATGGTCACACGGATCTCATTGAAGGCTTTTATTCAGCTCTTGGAATGTACTATTTGTTATGATATTTAAGACTCCCGTGAGACTTCACTAGGTGGATCTTTCCTTCCTTTCTCTTTAACGAGGAAGCAAGAAAGAAGGGAAAAAATAAGACTTAATCAATAGTTCCTAGAATTATCAAGAGCACCTAAACAGATCGATATTCTGAATGATAACCATTTTTTTTTCATTTTCTAGAAAACTTTCTTTTATAAAACGATCTGCAAACAAGTAAAAATTAGGCCTTACATTGCTCTGACTTGGTTTATTGAATAAGAGAGGTATTCAATCCCAATTGGAGCTTGATTCAAGCTTGACACCAAGTATTTGAGGTTGATTCATTTGTAAAGCGAATGACCAAATCATGAGCAAGCCTATTTATCGTGTTTTAGTTAATTTTTTTAGAAATCTAAATTATCAAGAGTTGACTCGTTTATGAATTGAACTTCATGTGAAATTTGATGTTAGTTTCTAATTGAACAAAGAAGCTTAACCAAGCCCATCATTTTTTTTTTGCTACATCCGATGACTCATACTAGTCTGGTGTGGATATATCTAAAAAAATCAAAATATAACAAGTTACGAAGCGCCCGGGCACCACTTCTTTGCCTGTCCAAAGAACTCCTTCAGAGTGATTTGCAATAAAGGAGGCTATTTAATACGCAGCTCCATTGACCTCCCTAAAGACATGCTTCACCCTGAAGACAATGTCACCACTAGCCATGCCTCAGATATCCCAAAGTAGGGGGTGGTGACCCTAGGCAATTGACAAGACTTTGGGGTTTGGTTTCCTATGGTACCTAGAATTCCACTATCCTCATTTTTTATCCCACTTGATTAGTAAAAACATCAACAAAAAAAATAACAAAATTAACCAAAAAGTAAGGTATATTTATTTTTTTATACCCAAATAATACTAGGTAAATGTTAGCTGCAGTAGGATACTAAGATAATGATCGAGTGAAGATAAAAATACTAAATATGCAAGTTATTCTCAATTATTTATCTTGCTTTCCAGTTAAACCATAGTCATAATAAACTAAGCTTAATCAAGACTAGAACCAATCAAGCTTAGGTTGAAATCACTTTTGAGCTGGAATGTTGAGAGTAAGCTCAATTTGTTTATCCCTATTTCAAGCTCGCTTCAAGTTTAATTTTGAATCGAGTTGGACACGGGTATAATTTATCAGCTTGAAAGTCTTAAATTGAACTAGAAATTAATTCAAGCTTGAAATAAGCTCAGTTCAAGCAGCAATTAATGCTCAATCCCAACTTCTTATTGAACTTGGTTCAGATCTAAATTAACATTTAATAAATTCAAAATTTAAATAATTAATGTATGCTTGAGATTAATCTAACCGAGCTCGATCGAGCTAGATCTATTTTTGGCGTAGGTTAAAATTAATTTCAAGCCTATATTTCTACTTCAAGAATGGTTGGTCTAACTACAAATTGAGCTTGAGCCAAGCTTCACGCTAGTCAAGATTGAGCCGAGATGGTGCTCCTTAGATCATGTTCCGCTCTAAAGCAGCCCCTAAGTCGCCTTTCCCTGGTCTTGCCCGTTACGTCAATGCACTGACGTATGGATTGGCTTGAAAACAATTAACTAAATTCTATTCTTTGACAGCCATTATTTCTGAAAGAATGCTCTTTCACAACTATTATGGATTGGTGCAATTTGCGCCATTCATGAATGGATCAGTCTTCTACGCCCTAATCTCATGAAATGCAGATGCCAAGATGCTTTACGTGCATGTTCTTTTTATGGGAGAAAAATAGCTTATATATGTAATTCTAATTGAGCCTCTTGTTCCGTTGCACAGCTTCAGCATTCACTGTCCATCCAGAGCAACCCTTTCCAAGTCCATATATGTAACTCCAATATCTCTTTATATTGGATGAGATGAAAGGGAGCTGAGAGGGAATACTTACAGTTTCTGCCATTTCTGAGGTTGTTTCTGAAGTCATTTTTCCATTTAGTCCAACTCTTTAATTTAAATCTGTAGAAAAGTTTGGCAAATTTAATACAGTTAATCCACTTGTGTAACTTTTGTTGGATTTTGACCCACATGACTAAACGTGGGTGATCACTAGTTGGTTATAGTAACTACTTATGGAGAAGTTTACGCTGCGTTATCCTTGATGGAAGGATAATTTCATGGGTCTCACCCTCTGCCTATAACGATAACACAAAATCGGTCTCCATCACCGTATGTTTTAACAGAGGTCAAGAGGGAGAAAAGAAGCTTTAATCATTCAGAAAATCCATGGATCCAGGTACGCTACCCTTTCATGATCTATTTATGATCTTATTTATAGATTTTTACATGTGGTATCAGAGCTTGGTTCATTCTAGAACTAGATCACAGTAAAAGGGTAGAACTAGATCACGGTAAAAGGCCTATTATTTGACAGTCCATCAAGCCATGGATAGTCCACCACGGCCGCAGGGACATGACAATGGTTGCTTGGCCGGCCGTCACAGGGTCGGACCATCCCAATGCCGGATCTGGCCGGCATATGGCATCGAGAGCCAACAAAGGATCCGGCATAGCTGCTGTCCATGGCCTCACTCCCACCCGATTAAAAAAAAATAAAAAAAGGAAGAAAAACTTACCGGATGATCGCCGTCGGGTGGCAGATTCTTGCGGGTGGCGCGATCGCCCGGTTAGTCACCGTCGGGCGGCGTTGCATCCGGCGGCAGACGGCATAAATGCTGATCGCCACTCCTCGCCGTTCCTAAGGGCCGACGGGTTGGGCCACTGGTGTTGCCTCTGGCAGCGTGCGACCGCCGGCGTTGCCCCTAGCGGCGTGCGACTGCCGGTGGGCTCGCCATCGGGCGGCGAGTTCATCGGAGGCAGGCGGCGCGCTCGTCGCCGGCGATTAAGGGGCAGGCGGGCTGGGTTTGGCGGAACCCTAGCCCGCCGCTAAAAGAGGAGGAAGACGGGTCGAGCTAACTCGTCTTCAGTTCTTTTAAAAAAAAAATTAATTTATGGCATAACGGGTTTCGGGTTTGGGTTTCAATCTGAACCCGGATTCGATAACCCGTAAGCATTAAAAAAAAGGCATAACAAGCATAACGGGTTCGGGTTTTCGGGTTTCGACTCGAAACCCGAATTCGTTTAGCCAATAAAAGGGAAATTTTTAGTTAAGCCCCTTTGCACATTTTATTTATGCAGACAGTCCTTCCAGGGCTGTTAGAAGAAGGAATTATTTTAATTCAGTCCCTGTTAAATGGTACACTTATGCATGAGTCCTTCCAGGGCTGTTAAAAGAAGAAAATGTTTCTGTTAAGCCACTATGAAATATTTTATTTATGTTGACATCCTTCCATGGCTATAAAAATCAAAATTATTTTGATTTTGTCCCTGTCAACATATTATGTATGCAGAGGTCCTCAAAATATTTTTATTTAGTCCCTGTAAACATATTATTTATGCAGAGGTCCTCAAAATATTTAAAATTAGTCCATGTAGAATATATTATTTATGCAGAGGTCCTTGTAGGATGATGTGATAAAATTTTCTGTCTTTTATTCTACATTTTTGTATACTTGATAGCATGATATGACACATGTACTGGTTGTGTAGATTAGTAAAATATTAAATACAAGTTTTATTTTAATGTCATATTATGAATTGTCAATTATGTGCAATGTCATTATTTCAATTTGATGTCTATATTATGAAATAGTTTGGTGGTTGCCAAAGTAACCCAACTAGAATATTTAATAGACATCAAGTCATCAAATACTCTAATCCCAGGTATTAAAATAGTGACTTTGCAAATTATGACTTACAGTTATTCAAACATGAGATATTATGGATTGGCCCAAAGGTGCACCACTTTCAAATGATTGATTTGCTGAGTTAGGATAATTATTGAGTATCCTTGATTTAATAGGTATTGGATGCTCAAAGGCAACAGACCTAATTGAATTTTTAACCTATATCATTAATTATTCCTAGGTGAATTGAGAATCACCATAATAGTAATTTAGTGTTTCATAATTACTGCCCAAAGGTGTATTATGGAAACACTGTTTATGTTATTCATCATTATTACTAACTCAAAGTATTAATGTTGTAAGCATTTTCTTATTGTCGATTTTTTTTTATTGCAGTATCTATTTCTGTTTCGCTTCATTCGCAAGCTTTATCTGTTACGATCTTTAATGGAACCAATTTCTCAGAGTAGAATGAACAAGTCCAGTTTCACCTAGGTGTTCTGGATCTTGATTTAGCACTCCAATCTGGAAAACCGGCTGACATTACTGATTTGAGCAGCTTGAAAGAAAGGTCTTTTTATAAGATTTGGAAAAGATCGAACAGACTGAGCATTATGTTTATGCGGATGAGTATAGCGAACAATATCAAGTCAACGCTTCCTGAATGTGACAGTGCTCAAGCATATTGAAAACTGTGGAAGAATGTTTCCGATCTGCTGATAAGTCTCTGGCTGGGACATTAATGGCTAAGCTTACCACCATGAAATTTGATGGTCCTCATGGGATGCATGAGCATATCCTTGAAATGACAAATATAGCTGCTAAGCTGAAGGCTCTTGGGATGGATGTGAATGAATCCTTTTTAATTCAATTTATTTTGAACTCCTTGCCTCCTCAATTTGGATCATTTCAAATTCACTATAACACTATTAAGGATAAGTGGAATATGAATGAATTGACTTGTATGCTTGTTCAAGAGGAGACAAGACTTAAGCAATAAGGACATCATTCTGTCAATCTTGTAAGTCATGGAGCCAAGAAGAAATGGAAGAAGCCAAGAAAGGGCATGAAAAGTGGACCATCCAAGGGTAAAGAGCCTCATCATGATACTGAGGTTCATAAGAAGAAACGAAATAAAGATAGATGTCATTTTTGTAAGAAATTGGGACACTATTAGAAGGATTGCCATAAACGCAAGGCATGGTTTGAAAAGAAAGGTGAGCCTTTGGCTTATGTATGTTTTGAATCAAACCTTTCTGAAGTTCCTTCTAATACTTGGTGGTTTGACTCAGGTTCTAATGTTCATGTTTCAAATACGATGCATGGATTCCTTACAACCCAGATGCAAGATCCAAATAAGAGTTTTATCATTTTGGGGAATGGGGTTAGAGTTTCTGTAACAGCTGTTGGAATCTATCGTTTGTTTTCAAACACTGGTTGTCATTTAGATTTGCTTCAGACTCTTTATGTTCCTTCTATTTCTAAAAATTTAATTTCTGTTTCTAAACTTGATTTTGAAGGATATTTCTTTAAAATTAGGAATGGTAGTCTTTTCAAAGACAATGTCTTCCTTGGTTCTAGTATCTTGTGTGATGGCTTATATAAAGTAAATCTTGATAATCATTTTGCTGAAACTTTTATGACCTTGCATCGTAATAGTGGAATTAAACGAAACCTGATAAATGAAAGATCTTCTAATTTGTGGCATAAAAGATTGGGTCATATATCCAAAGAAAGGTTAGAGAGATTAGTGAAGGATGAAATTTTGTCAAACTTAGACTTTACTGATCTCGGTATGTGTGTGGACTGCATTAAGAAAAAGCAAACCAAATACACAAAGAAAGTTGCCACAAGAAGTGAAGAACTTCTTGAAATTATCCATATAGATATTTGTGAGCCTTTTGACTCTCCATCATTTGGTGGATAGAAGTATTTTATCACCTTTATTGATGATTTTTCACGTTATGGTTATGTCTATTTGTTACATGAAAAATCTCAGGCAGTGGATATCCTAGAGGTATACATTACTGAGGCTGAAAGACAATTAGATAGAAAGGTGAAAATTGTCAGGTTTGATAGAGGTGGTGAATATTATGGTAGGTATGATGAAACAGGACAACACCCTGGCCCATTTGCTAAACTCTTAGAAAAGCATGGCATACGTGCTCAATACACTATGCCGGAAACGCCACAACAGAATGGAATAGCTGAAAGGCGTAATTGTACACTTATGGATATGGCTAGGAGTATGTTGAGTAATTTTTTATTACCCATATCATTGTGGATGGAAGCCTTTAAGATCGCTGTATACATATTAAATCGGGTTCCTAGTAAGGCAGTTTCAAAAACTCCTTTTGAGTTATGGACAGGAAGGAAACCGAGTTTAAGACACCTGCATGTTTGGGCCAGCGGAGGCCAGAATTTATAATCCACATAAAAAGAAATTGAATTTTAGAACGATTAATGGATACTTTATAGGTTATCCTGAAAAATCCAAAGGGTATAGGATTTACTGTCCTAACCATAGTACGAGAATTATAGAGATCGGTAATGTCAAATTTATAGAGAATGGTGAAATCAGTGGGAGTGATAAACCACAAAATGTGGAAATTCAAGAAGTTAGGGTGCAAGTTCCTTTATCCATGACTTCTAAGAAAATTGTTGTTCCTACAGTTGTCACATAGTTTAATAATAATGAACAACAAATTAATGATCAAACACTCCATGATGAAGTTATCACCACTGAACAAGTTGTAGAAAAATCACAAGGGATGACATTAAGGAGATCTCAAAGAGAAAGAAGATCTGCCATTCTAAATAATTATATGGTTTATCTACAAAAATTTGATTTTGATATAGGGACAAGAAAAGATTCAGTTTCTTTTAAACAAGCCATAGAAAGTGTTGATTCTACTAAATGGATTGATGCCATGAAAGATGAGTTGAAATCAATGGATTAGAATGAAGTCTGGAATGTCGTGAAGGTTGTAAGACAGTTGGGTATAAGTGGGTCTTCAAGATCAAGCTCGACTCAAAGGGCAATGTTGAACGACATAAAGCTAGACTAGTGGCCAAAGGTTTCACTCAGAAAGAAGGCATTGATTATAAAGAGACATTTTCTTCTGTATCTAAAAAGGACTCATTTAGAATCATTATGGCTTTGGTTGCACATTATGATTTAGAGTTGCACCAAATGGACGTGAAAACTGCTTTTCTGAATGAGAGTTTAGATGACGAAGTCTATATGGACCAGCCTAAAGGTTTTCCATTAAAGGAAAAAGAACACATGGTTTGCAAATTAAAGAAGTCAATATATGGTCTTAAACAAGCTTTCCGACAATGGTATCGCAAGTTCAATGATATCATCACTTCCTTCGATTTTAAGGAAAACACTGTTGATCGGTGTATATATCTGAAAGTCAGTGGGAGCAAGTTTATCTTTCTGGTCCTATATGTTGATAATATATTGCTTGCCAGTAGTGATCTTGGCTTATTGTATGAAACTAAGGTTTTTCTCTCAAAGAACTTTGAAATGAAAGATATGAATGAGGCAACCTACGTGATAGGCATTGAAATATTTCGTGATTGATCACGTGGATTGTTAGAGTTGTCTCAAAAGGCTATATAGACAGAGTTCTAGAGAGATTTGGTATAGAGAACTGTTTAACCAGTGTTGTTGCAATTTAAAAAGGAGATAAATTTAGTCTCATGCAATGCCCACAGAATGAATTGGAACGTAAACAGATGGAAAATATACATTATGCTTCAGCAGTTGGTAGCTTGATGTATGCTCAAATCTGTACCAGACCAGACATCAGTTTTGCAGTTGGAATGCTAGGTAGATACCAAAGTAATCCAGGGATGGATCACTGAAAAGTTGCAAAAAAGGTGATGAGATACTTGCAAGAAACAAAGAATTAAATGCTTACATGCAGAAAGTTAGATAGCCTTGAGGTGATTGGCTATTCGGATTCGGACTTTGCTGGATGTGTGGATAGTAGAAAGTCAACGTTTGGCTATTTGTTCCTATTAGCTGGAGGAGCAATCTTATGGAAAAGTGCCAAACAGACAAGCACTGCTTCGTCCACCATGAAAGCAGAATTTGGGGCATGCTTTGAGGCCACGATTCATAGTTTGTGGCTGCGTAACTTCATCTCGGGACTTGGGATTGTCGACTCTATTGCTAGGCCGCTGAGAATCTTTTGTGACAATACTGCAGCCGTTCATTTCTCCAGAAACGACAAATATTCTAATGGTGCCAAGCACATTGAGCTTAAATATTTTGTTGTGAAGGAGGAAGTTCAGAAACAATATGTGTCTATAGAAAATATGAGGACAGAGCTCATGATTGCAGATCCATTAACAAAAGGTTTACAATCGAAGACCTTTAAAGAGCATGTTGAAAGAATGGGTCTTTATTGTAACCCATGATGTTAATTGAGGATTGTATTATGTTTATTTCTTTGACACTTAGATATAATTGATTATGTTTCTGATTTTCCTGTTCTTCAAATATATGTACATGTATGAGTTTGAATGTATGATCACAGAAAATGTCTTTGACAAAGACATAATGTTTGACCATTATAGACATTTCTCATTTATGGACTGTGGTTAAATAATTTGCTAGTGTTGTGGTACTTGGAAGGAACTATGTCATTTTGTTGATATGGAACCGCCTTGACTCGCATTAGTAAGTTGTTTAATTATGGTATTATGATGACCCAACTGACTGTGGATTGGAATGATGTATGCCTAATGTTTATATCATTCTAACCAAATTATGGTCATATGGGCCAAGTGGGAGAATGTTGGATTTTGACCCACATGACTAAACGTGGGTGGTCACTAGTTGGTTATAGTAACTACTTACGGAGAAGTTTATGCTGCGTTATCCTTGATGGAAGGATAATTTCACGGGTCTCACCCTCTGCCTATAACGACAACACAAAACCGATCTCTATCACCGTGTGTTTTAACAGGGGCCAAGAGGGAGAAAAGAAGCTTTAATCGTTTGGAAAATCCATGGATTCAGGTACGCTACCCTTTCATGATCTGTTTATGATCCTATTTACAGATTTTTACCACTTTTCCCCTAAAAGAATGTTTTTTCCTCCACTAAATGGAAAGAGACATACCTACCTCAGTTATCTTGCAAAGTTAGACGCTGCATTAGTTTGATAAGCCCACTCTAAAAAAATTAGGTGTAGTAGTTTAATAAAAAAATTTACATAAACTTTTCATATTTCTTGTATTAAAACTCGAACATGAGTTGTAAAACATTTCGACTATCGGATCAAAAACCTTTTTTGACCCCCTTCAAAAAAAGGGGTTGGAGATAGTAAACTGATCTTATTGTGTATCACCATGCTGCATGCATTTGATAGACAATGAAATGTGAGATAGCCTTCCTATTTGTGCGGTGTGTGGTCGAGGTTGTCCTTCCTATGTGCAAAGAAGATAGCCTTGTAGCTTTCGCCAAGGAATATTACCAAACAAAACCTTTATGTTTTTCTAAGAATCTTGCTAACGAACTGGTTTCCGTCCCACTTCTTTTCCAATTCCAATGCGAGCATTGGATGCGAGCAAGGCATGCTAAATTTTCTCTAGACCCAAATCACCCCAAGCTAACAGCACAAGGAGGGCTCAGCCTCAGGTTTGTGCATCTCCACCTCTCCTCTCAGCATCGTTATCTCTTCCTCTCTCTCTCGCTCTCTTAAATTTTTCTCTCTAATTTTTTGCATATATCCAAGGAAAATGGAGCATCTCTTCTACCCGACGTCCTTCGACGATTTTCAAGTCACTTTAATAGGCTCTAATTTCTCTATTTATCTGGATAACGTAGCCTTGAAATCCAATGGATAGAAGAAAGTTTGAGAAGCCAGAAGGAATCCGGCCAGTGAAAGCTGCCATCAGCCTGTACGGGGAAAGGATCCAGGGAAGAAAGCCAGACAAGTACAAGACCACCCAGCTCCCACTCAAAGAGGTATTACTTGTCATATAGCTTTGTGCATGTAGCTTGCTTTGAATTTGTCTCAGCTTCTTTTTGCCATACGTTTCCTGTGGACGTGTACCGTTTCATCGATCCAAATGGCTAAATTGAGCTCAAATACGTATCCTGAAGGATTCGCATTCGATAACCGGAGAGCTCCACCGCGCAAAAATGGATATTGGAAGACTGGATGAGAGCAAGAATTTCGCCGAAAAGGAGAAGGCCCGGGCGGAATCCGAGCTGTATAGGGCGAGGAGCAGAGCTAAAGAGTTGGCTCTCCAAATCGAGGAGTCTGATGCCAGAGCAAGGGCGTGGAAACTAGGGCTTCAGTCGCTGAGGAAGGCGGAGTTTGGTGATGGTCGGTATGCTGAAGTGATGCGGGAGCTGGATGCTGCGAAGAAGGAGCTGAGCAGGCTGAAGCTTGACGTGGCCTCTGCTTTAGAAGCAAAGGCTAAAGCTGAGAAGGAAACTGAAGCCTCTCGTTCCAAAGCTAGCTCTTATTCCCGCTCGGTCGAAGAACTAAGAAGGGAGATACGTGAAGCAAATGAAGAGTATGTTCTGGTGGAGCTTGCCCGGATCGAAGCTGAAAGAGAGTTTCGAGAAATAGAAGCTCGGAGAGTGGCTGAAGCTGCTCGGTTTGCGAAGAAGATGGAAGCCGCTGAGAAGAAAATTAAGGATATCCGCGAGGAGATCGATCATGCTGAGGAGCTCGAAATGAAGCTCGAAATGACAAATTCTGATGTCAATGTCTTGCAGAATGAAATGGAGTTGGTTCGAGCAATGGAGAGGAAGCATCAGAAGAATGATTTGTTCGAAGTCATGGATAAGACAATGGAAGAAGAGCCAGAGAGTCGGTCTTTGCTACGATCAGCTGAGGCTGAATTGGAGGCGGCGAGGAAAGAATTAGCTTCCATTAAGGAGGAGGGATTTCAGCTTATGGCTTCCATGGATCTTGTAAGAGAGGAGATGATGCACACTGCTGAAGAAACCAATAGACTAAAGAAACTAGAAATGAAAGCAGATTCTACTGTTCAGCATCTTAATTCCAAGCTTCTGAAAGCCAAGTCTAAGCTGGAGTCTGCCACACGAGCAGATGAGAGGGCTAGAGCAATAGTTTCCAATCTCTCAGCTGCGCTGCAACAACTGCAAGCAGAGGTAGAGTCGGAGAAGAAAGAAAAGGAACAAGTTAGTGAAGAGACAAAAAGTATCGAAATGGAAATTAAGAAGACAGACTTGGACATTAGCTCAGCAGAGGAAAGATTGCAAGCTGCTGTACAAGAGCTGGAAGCAGCTAAAGCATCAGAAGCTGTCGCACTCAAGAAGTTGAGGAGAGCTACTGAAAGAACCATTAAAGCAAGAGCTTCATCGATCCAACACAGCTCTACTATAACTATATCCAAATGTGAGTATGACTATTTGAATCGGCGTGCAGCAGATGCTCATGTTGTTGCCGACAAGAAGGTGGTGGCAGCTCAGGCATGGATCGAAGCGCTGAAGGTTGGAGAGAAGGAGATACTGATGAAGACCGAGCTTGCTAGGAGGGAGACTGAAGAGCTCAAAGCTCTGGTGGAGAAGTCATTGGTTGCTCAGGAGACTCTGGAAGAAGAACAATATAATTGCAGACAGAAAGAGAACGAGGCAGATATTTCTAACTTGCAGCTTGTGGGAGCAACACCAAGGAAATCCCTCAGAGGGAATGGAATACCAGCAGCATCAAGAAGAGCTAAAGTGAGAAGGCTGTCAGCATCATCTGGAATGCGATATACTCGCTCCCCATCTTTTACTGTTAAGAAGAAGAGGAAGGTAATGCCCAGTTTAGCCAAGTTTCTAAGAGGTCGGAAAACTGGAAAGCAAAAGTGAGCTGCAGACTGCATGGTCTGCATCTTGCTGATACTCCTACGCCTGTTGCTGATTTCTGAAAAAATTTTATGCAGCTACTTCCAATGTTTTGTTTTATCCCCCTCTTTATTTTCCTTCTCATCAGTCAACTTATTTGTTTAATACATGGATGACACATATAACCTATACAAAAAAGGAAAAATAATAATATGCTTCTGTAATCATCTGTAATGCATGCGCATGTATAAGTATTATCTGGGTGAAATCTTTTTCCAAATGATAAGCCAAGAAAGATATAAACTCTATCAGAAATTTTTGGTACTTATGGTTATATCTAGTACTCTCATCGATCTCCAAGTACATAGATCATTAAGACCTGCTACTCTGTTGCCTTCTGCTGCACTCTGCAGGTTCTGCATTTGAGTATTTTCTACCTCCTGTTTAATTATAGAGCACCAACATATGTCAAAGCCCTTTTAACAATCTTGAACATTATTCATATGAAGATGCATTCTCGGTCTTCTTATTTTTCAGTTATAGCTTCCATCCATCACAGGGTTAGTGAAGCCAGCACTGTCCAATCTGTCAACAAAGCTTTACACAGCTCCTCCATGCACTGAAAGCACCAAGATGGCTTTGGTGTTTCTCCATGCCAAACACAAACAAGTTATTCTGGTAGAGATATCTGCAATTGCAACAATAGCAAGCTAAAGCAGGCTTTTTAGTATTCATAATTATTCTTTTTATGTTAAACTGCTAGTACCCCTTTAATAATCAATCTGAGACAATGTGTTATCCTTTGAATTTTATTCTGGTAGAGATGCTTATTTCTCAAAGCATGGTCATAAATAATATTTGAATTTCTGACACATTGACTTTTGAATGATGCCGAAGTTCATATGTGAAACCTAGTTTCTAGATGAACCAAGTCACTCTGGAGTTTATCATAGGAAGGGTATGTCACACATTACCCGTCGACTCTATGTACTCGAAACTTGTTTACAGCTATGAAAGAGGTCAGATATGGAGGGCAAAATTAGAAAGCCAACTTAATAAACCAATATCAGGGAGTGTGATATCTATTTCCAGAGCATGACTCGCAAGTGCTCCATAAATATGAAGGGCATTTTGGTTTCAGTAAATCTGGGAACCAAAATTATGTTCTGTCCATGATACCGTGCTTTTCGTTGATAGAGTGAACTAGTTTTTGCAGATTTAAATAGGAGTATTAGGGATTCAAACACCAGCCCAAATAATAGTTGTTAGTTTCAAACCAGAGGCATGATTAGACATGGATGATGCAGGACAGGCAATCTGTGTGTATAGCATGTTTATTGTGAAATATATGCAAAATTAAAGGTTTTTTTTTTTTTTTTGTTTTGCATCAGTTGACTGGCCTATGCATAATCCAGTATATATGATGTAAGTGCTTAGAAGGCCAAGATCATTAGGACTACAAGTTTAACAATGCTCATTATTTACCCCGACGAACGTACAAGGACAATGATTGATGGGTTAACTTAAAATGGACGGCGAACTAGATAGCTGCACAAGCATATGAATAGGGGAAAACCATCGGTGCTATCCTGACTTAATTGATCTGTAGAGTCATAATCTTGTACTAGACTATATTTGATATAAGAATGAGTTACATTGAACTAATAGGTAGAGCTCATTAGAATGAACAAGACCCAAAGGCAATCTATCCCCTACCTTTCATGGTTAGGATAACTTCCAAGACCAGCAAGGCTCCTCAGAGGACTGGTGCTGTGGATGGCATCCAAGGATCCTAGCTAGCAGAAGTACTAGCAGGACTGCAGGACTGAGAAATGTTGAGGACTAAATATAAAATGGCTGTCGCTCGAAGGACCAGGCATTAAGTTCTCTAATCTTGGGAAAAATACATTTGCCGTCTTACCTTTGGCCATTGTGGCATTGATTATATCTTAAATGGACAGCTAAACCAAGGAACAATTTATAGGCCTCTTTCTAGTTTTGATTTGGCTATCTATGAGTCTATTCTTTTATGAGAGAGATATAAGAGATTGCTCTCTCTCTTCTTTCTTTTCTAAATGGTGCAAGCCTGCGATGATATTTGTATTCAGGCTACCACTTGCTGCAGGCACAGCTTTTGTGAGGATCATTGCTATCTCTGGTTGAAGTCACTGGACAACTCGCACATCTTCGTGGGATGAAAACTTTCTCTACAGATGGGGCACGTATATAGCACAGATATGCATCCACTCATGAACATACGCACGCATGCGGTGCGCATGTGTCAAAACACATGCACACGTTTGTGCGCGTGTGCAAACAAAAACAACACATGCACACACGATGTTGGTATCTTTCATTGGTAGGCAAAGACCTTTGGTTACGAAATGTGCAGCGCATGTTTTTCAATATCTTGAAACCCTTTTAAGTTTAGCGATGGTAGATTCAATTTCATGCCAACCGTTGAGAGATTTTGCTGGTGAGTAAAGGTGGCAACGTATGATCATTTAATCTATTCAATTTGTTTCAACCCGTTTGTAGATGGACACAGGTTGTATCTTCGCATGAAAGAAGAAGTCACTTTCTTTCACACGAATCCACTATTAGATCACGCAATAGTGGCGTCGAGATCTGTGTAAGTTAATGAATGAAAGTTCGGAGTGCTTTGAGAGCTGTGCTGAATAGGATGTGATGATCGACACGGCGATAGAAAATCGATTATTCTTTTGTGTGAAAGATACAACTCAGAGCTATTGTAGATCGGGTTAGGGTACCTATTTAACAAAATCGTTAGTTTCAAGTCTGGATTTTTAACCTGTTAATGTATATGCCAGTTTTGGGTTGATAAATTTTCGTTCTATCCTATATCTGTCCAAATCTGATCCGATCCAACTTGATTGCCATCCCTACATGTAGGCTGGCATAAGAAGTGCATGCTTACCGCATCCTGCGTACTTATGCCTACCGGCTGTGAGAAAAAAAATGGAAAAATCTGTCATTACCATGCAGTCTGCACTGCTAGATGTCAAATATCCTGAAATCCCTGCCAACCCCGAGAAAAGCAGACGCAAGTACGCAACCAAACAAACCTAATTAAATCGAACAAATGGATTATTTCATGGCTTTGTTGACTTCAACCAGGTTATAGAAACTATTTGATCTAACATCGCGGACAGACTTTTATTGGAGAACTATCATCTCAGATAGAACTTTCTTTGGGCATTATCATATATATGTCGCCTTTAAGGGACCCATGAATAAGACTTTGATGGATCAAAGTAGAGAGATAGGGTGTTAAATGGGATAAATGGATGGTGATCAACTCTTACTTCCAAAGGCTCCCCTTTTAGACCATGAGCTTCAAATGAGCCTAAAAAGATAGCATGGAGATCATAGTCCACTCGCTTCGCTCCTAACAACGCCACTGATCGCGCTATCGAGGTCATATCTTCCATGCCTAATTTCAACTCATAATCCTGCATGGAAGGCCACCAACCAGTAATACGTGAGGTTTTTCTAAGATGTTAAACAGATGTCAAACCCACCTATCTATATATCAGCTTAAGTATTGTCCTGTATCATACTTTCAACAAATTTCTCTAATATTCTTACCAAAGATTACAAACATCTCTAATATTGAGGGACCAGAATGTTTTGTATTCTGGTTGTCCTCTTCATCTAGAAGGAGACTAGTTGTCCATATGGGATGCATGCTTAAGTGTGATGGAAAGTCGTGATTCAGAGCAAATATAGATTAGTTCTGCCTAAATGCTGATGTGGGTTTAACTTCTTGTTCTCAGATAGAGGAAAAATAAAACAGATAAGAGATTGTATAAGCATCTCTTAGATTCGATAGAAGTTTAACACATTCAGCTTGTAAATGCAATAGAGGTATATGTTTCTTAGTTTATCATGAAATACATTAACCGAGCTGAAGGCCAGAGGCGCTACGTTTTAATATAACTATGGTCAAATATTCTCAAACCAATTATATGCTTTAACTGTCCTATAAAAAAAAAATAAATTATATGGCTTATTGTATAATCCTTAAGATAATATATGAGTAAGCTTTTGAACGATGCTCAGTCTCTCTTCGAATGGTTTTACTTCTTTTTTTCGAGGTGTGGAACTTCATTAGGTTAATCTGATGGCACAGTTGTTACTCTTATTATATTCTAGTTGAATTTTTTAAGATCACTAAAACTCCTGGAAAGGAAATCCAGTTGGTTAACATCCATTACAAAAATTTGGATCCAAGGTCAAAGCTTTACATGTTCTTAGGAGTGGAATGGGGCGCATAGTGGAGTTTGCAAGATTATAAGAAAAGGCAGAGGTTGCCCTTATCGTATTGTAGTTGAGTTTAGTACGACTAGAAGTCTTTGAAAGGAAATCCAGTTGGTTAACATCCACTACAAAAATATGGATGCATGGTCAAAGATTTACACATCCTTAGGAGTGGAATGTGGCCGAGAGTGGAGTTTGCAAGATTCTAAGAAGACTATTGACAAAGATTTGATACTTTTTTGTTCAAAAATTGGTATGCAAAGAACTAAGTGTGAAATAAATACAAAAACTATTCAATTTCGTAGGGGTGGCAAGAAGATTAAATGATAGGTTAAAAGCAGCCATTCAATGGTAGTTACCCTATCCTTGATTCCATGCCATTCTGCATGCTTTGAAATGAGGGTCAAAAAGAGTGAGGAAGAGTAACAGTAGTTAGCACTTCTTTTTTTTTTTTCCTTCACCAATCGGACTATAACTTTTAACAACCCCCCCAATTTTTAATTTTTTTTAATTCCCCATCCTTAGGGACTTTTTTAGTCCATTATGTACACAAATACAAATAACTGTGCACACATGGATATAAGTGTATATAGGAAAAATATATGCAAAGATTAATAAAACTGTGTGCATTAGCTAGTATAAGTGTGTGCAATATTAACTATAAGCATATGCAAATCCTGTATAAATATGTGCGGGACTAAAAGTCGAATGCTACGATATCTCGGAGCAAAGGGTGGACGCAACCATTACCTCTTGGGCTTCCCTACGATATCTGGACAATGGTGGGAGATGGAGGAGCCTTTCAGACCAAGCATGTATTCCGTTAAGCTAATGACTGCTTATGTAGTCAGTCACTCCGGTAGTACCTTATGGGCTGGCGATGGAGAGTTGCCCCTAGCACTATATGGTATTTTGATTTTATTAGATGTATTCGTACTCACCAGGTATGATCCACTCGCTCTAGCAAAAAAAAAAAAAAAGCCGTATGCTATCAATTAGCCATATGCCAATGGTGGCCAGTCCCATCTTAAGAAGAAAACTAAAATTGAGTGAGACTAGGAAAGGAGATTATGGGTATTAATCAGTTCGGCATACATGAGAAAAGAAAAGAAAGTCGAAACAAAATCTAAAACAGAACAGCTCATGCTTAATTCAAATTATTGTCTGGAGCTCTTCCTTCTTCAAATTGCAAGGCATCTTTGATTGGCTGATTCTATCTTTGTTTGATGTGGTACATATTCTAAAAGGACTTGTTACCTTTATAATAATATTAATTAGTAAAAACTGCACCATGAATAGCAACCCATTTCTAAATGGCGTCCACTCCTGGGTGCAATTAGTTTTGTCCTTAGTTTCTTGACTTCCTCAGCCAAAAGAGAATTCCAACAAGAGGGCACCTTTTTTATTGGTAGACAAGCGGTAGTAGTAGCCTCAAGGGGATCGTGGTCAAGGTGTTTTTGGTTGGAATTCTTTGGAAACTCCGCATCTGGCACGAGGGGATGGGAGGTCTGGGCCAGCCGAAAAGAATGAACCTTTTAAGAATTATTTCCGTGCTGCAGTGGAAGTCATTGGGACTTGGCCAAAGTGGGAGTTCTTGTCACGTGTTCCGTCTTGGGCGTGCTCAAATCCACCACGCTAATCGCTTGGCGGGCACTGCAGGTTGCGCATCCAGTCCGCAGGAGACCGACCGCTGCTTCGGTCTTCGGGGACTGCCATCTCACTCACAAGTCTATTATAATTTTAAGTTTTTTAATATAAATATCTTTCTAAATATTAAATTTTTATATGAATATCTTTTTTAAATTGATATTTACATGTATATTTTTTATTTTGCTAGTCTACCCCTCTTTTTATTCTTATTTTTGCATATGTATCTGCACCATCTAATGCCGGTTTCAAATTACAATGACTAAAATATTCTTAATGGGTAGACGTGTAAAAAAATACATTTATGAGCCAATGACAATGGAAGACAAAAAAATAATTTCAAATTTTATTTTATTTTTTAATTAAAATAAATATGGTTTTTATTAACGGTGTTAGAAAAATCATTATATGAGGATCATTTGTGCAAAAGAGTATTTTATGAGGGTATGGAAATAAATATAAATTTAAAAGGGTATTTACATAAGTTTAAATTTTTAGAGGGTTTTCAGACAAAAAAAATTTATAATTTTTTAACAAAATTCTCCTACCTATATATATATCTAACGGTCGTTTGTAGCACTGAACTGCGTACAACGTGCGTCTCCCCTATGATAACGATATCCGGATTCGGATGCTTAGACTGTGCCTTGATAAATGGACAATTTCGAGGACTACAAATCTCGTGAAAAAAATAAAAAAATTAAAGATAATTGATTTGTTTTAGACAAATCTGTCATAATTGGATTAGGCTTTTTGCTGAGAGGCTCGGAAAATTTACATCTGATCTCGTGAAGCACCACGATCATGGCTCGCCAGAGTATGATAGACTCCTTGGTGTCAAAGTTATCTTATACATCTATCTCGTGCATCGCACCAATTAGCCACGATGGGCTTCTTCTTGGTGTGGAAGTTGTCTTGTAAAATTAAAATAAAATTCCTATAGCATTTTATAGGAAGAAGACTCGTATAGAATTTGTATTAGTTTCAAAACTGTATCATTACCGCCCAAGGATCCATGCGAACATATATTTAATTCTACATCGACTATATATTGGATAGATCTCAGATACTTATACATGATCAAAAAATTTAATATATGAAATATTGTAGCATGAGTCTATTTGAATTGATCACTGGTTGATTATAATATTTGTGCTTATATCATCGGTTATGTTTTAGGTAGATTTTGAATATTTTTACAAAATCTGGTTCCAAGTGGAGAGGGATGTGGGTATAGCTAGGGTAGGGTATGAGGCCCTAGGGCTTGGCAGAGATGGCACTGGAGCTATCATTGATGGCAAGAGCTGGTAGTGGAGCTGCCTAGGGCTTAAGAGGAGGGATGAGGGAGAAAGGATGGGGTATCGGGTGATGATGATGGCAGTTAGCCCAGTAGATGGAGGTGGTGAGGGGTGGCCAATTCTAAGTTAGAGAGATGGAGGTCAGGGTTTGTGGAGGTTGTGGCCGCTCCTTGCTTGAACAATAAAAGAGATGGGTTTCAGGAGCCAAAGGAAGCCTCGACAATTTCAACCTATCACTTCCAAAACGTTCATCAAGATCATCCAATACACTAACATGGCATGTTACTAAGAGCCTTTTATGTGGGTCGGGGTTATATCTTTCACTCAAAAGAAGGATTCACTTTTCTTCACAGTAATCAATCTAAGATTCATCTTCCTTCACACGAATCAACCATTGGATCACCACTGCACAGATCTCAAAGTACTTCGAAGTCTATTATTCCTCCGTCTGCAAAGAACTCAAGGTGATGAGTAGATGATCCAATAGTCGATTCACATGAAGAAAGTTGAATTTTTTTTTAAGTCATATATTGTTCATTACCTATGAAAATTCTTTGAGAGTAAACTAAATTATTATATAAATATAATTATTATAGAATTTATTTTTTTTTTTGTCCTTACAACATTTGTTATTTGTTTAAGTAAATGCACAATGGTGAAAAAAAATTAACATTATTTTCTTAAATCAACATTTGGTGAATAAGAATATTTTACCAACCAATTGTTTTTTCTAGGAAATGTAATATATGAGATGTTATGAGAAGCCTCTTAAAATATAATAACATCTTTTGTAATACTTTAATACTTATTCAAAATTTTGATACGTACCATGTAACAACCTAGGGCCTCATCCAAAATAACTAGTCGGTAGATATTATTTGGGTTTCTTGATCTTGTATAAGTACCCAATATCTACTCAGCAAATAACCGATGGACTAAACATACGCCCGTACGGATCCTCACATACTCTTCTTGTTTAAGCTATAACGTTCTCGTCTGGCTAAGGGTTCAAATCTATTCAAATCGAATCATAAACATCGCGATCGGCCCGTGATCAGTCCTAATGGATCCGTGCTGTAGTATCCTCTAGTCCACATAGGCTATGAGCCAGGTTGGCTCTAATACTATTTGCAATAATTTGTGATTTTACTCATAATTGCTAGTCGAAAGATATTATTTGAGTTTTTTAATTTTTTATAAATATTTAAGATTTATTCAATAAATAAATGATGTGGGACTAAATACATGTGTGTACAGTTCTTACATACCACTAACTTTGAAGAATGGTCATTTCAAAATGACTACATCTCTCTAAATGGAAGTATATCTCTCTGCTTCCAACACACGTGTTCTTGAGCTGCCACCTGCATCTGTGTGGCTACTTGATTTGCTTTCTTAAAATATCAACAGCCATGATCCATGGCGAATCTTAGTTGGCGAAAGTTGACCCCAGAATGGGAAAATCTCTTCTCGCAGCCAGTACACAGGACAGCTTTTTCAGCGAATAGTTTCGCTGGTTGAGGTAAGTGGCAGCCTTTTGGGTCAGTTTGAGCAAGAAGAGCTGTTCGGTGTTCTGAGTGGAACAGCGACTTTGATGTCTGGATCACTGGCGGCTGATGCCATGGCAGAGAGAACAGTGTCCTCTGGTCCACTGTCAAATTTCATGAGGGAATTGATGCGATAAAGCCGGTTCTTTCGCAAAGCTAAGATGCCAGAGATGGAAGAAAAGCAAGAAAGCCTATGACAGCAGACAGCCTCGCATTCCACGGTGGGCCTCACATGCTAACGGGCAACCCAATCATCTTTCTTGCAGTTGCTTGCGTGTCAGGTGAAGACTTGTAAGATTTGCTGTTATTTGTTTTGGACTTCTGAGCAACTTGTTCAAACCAAGAGAGGAGACTTTGGGGCCCATGCAAAATATGATACGGTTCTTTCGGTTTTCTTTTTTTTCTTTTTTTTTTGATATATTCCTTCAGTTTCTTTAGAAAAACTTTTTTCACCTTTTGTTGCAAAGTAAATCAATGATTGTGCACTTTCTTTCTTTCTTCCTTTAAAATAGATATTTTGACGGAAGAACTCCGTTTTTTAGGTTTCCTCCTACAAGTCTGGCTCTTCTGGTGCAACCAAAGAAATTAAAGACAAGCAATACACGATGAAGACATATACTTAGCTTTATTAGCCATACACTAGATAAATTATAAATATTTATATAAAAATTAAATAATAATTTTTTGGTTTTTTTGGATAAAATTTTAATTTATTATAAATGATATTAGAGTGGATCATATTCAACAATGATTCATTTAAATTGACCATTAGTTGAGTGGCGGCCATGTAATTTAATTTCATATTGACCACACAATAGATAGATTTTAGGTACTTATATAAAATTAAAAAAATTGAGTAGCACTTTTTAACTACCCTAGTGTTTTGGTTTCTTATGCTATGAAGAGGAACAACACTGTGCATGTAAACAAGGATGATATGCAAAACTTGTTGCTTAGAGTCATAAGTACTGCATCCCGTTACTGCCTTTAATTTGGGATAAGAATCATGCTTTTGATACCCTTCTCAAAAGTCTAAGGGCTTGTTTGATTCGCGGGAAGCATTTTTTTCCTAGGAATATAATTCCTGAGAAGAAGGTTTATAGGAAGAGAATGCCTAGGAATGTATTTTTGGCATGTTTGGTTTAACATGAAAAAGTAACAGATTTTTAGAGTGCTTATGTTTGGTTGACCATCCACTTTTCTGGAAAAGTTATGTATAATTTCTATTATACCCTTAATAAAAGTTAAGTTTTTAATGCCTCTTTAATGCTAAAGAGCTTTTTTGGAAAAAAATAAAGATAGAGTAATTTCCGCCTCATAAGAAAGTAATTTTCTCATGTTTCTTATGAGAAAGACTTTTCCATAAAATGTCGAAATCATATTCTCATTGTAATATAACTTTTTCATCTTTTTTCTTTGAAAACTTCAATCAAATAAGAGACATTTTATTACTTTCTGTTGACCATACCTTTTCCATTTTTTCCCTGCGGATCAAACGAGCCCTAATTGCTCGCTTAATTTGACTTGGAAATCTTTTCTCTTTCTTTTCAAAACAGTTTAATTGCCTAGATATATTAAAACTAAAGTAAATTAACAACTTTGTTCATTTATTACAAACAAATTTGTTTTCCAGAACAGTCCCTTCTTTCTAGAGAGATAAAAACAAAAAAAAAAGGAGATTGTAATTATCAATTTCCACGAGTTTTCCACACAGTATGCACCAGCATTCGGAATCCGTTGACTCGGACCGACCGTTGTGGTGGCCGGGTCGCTCGCTCCTGGTTCAATCGCAGGTCACCCAACGATTCGACCCATCCTCCTGGATTTCTCGGTAATTCTGTAACCTCTGAGTCACCAAGAGACTGGAGAAAAAAAAAAAAAAAAGCCCGGGGAGGCAGAAGAGTTATCTACTCGTTCTTCTTTTTCTTTTTTTTTTTTTTTTTTTAAACGACTGCTTATACTACTCTAGTATGAATATAATTATCAGAACCGAGAGAAATAAAATAATGAAGCCGTGGCGTAGCGGCCCCGTGTCTAACAAACTTCTTCAAAATATTGATCGGTAAGGAAGGCAACCTAGGCATGCAACCTGAGCTTCTTTTCTCCCTGGAGTCGCCTCCTTTCTAAGGCCGAGGCATGCAACTTGAGCTTTTTTTTTTTTTTCTAAACTAGGGCATCAAAATGAAATGAACCCTATTACTTTCCCTCCCCTCTCGCCCTTGTTTTCTTTTCCAAACCCGTTGCGAAATCCTGGGCCGATGGAAACCGAGTCAAACGATTCCGAGTTAACCGGTTCAAATCGTTTGACCCAGCAACTCGAATAGACTTTTGGAAAAAGCAGGTCCTCCGTGGACCCGAGAGGCTGCGGGTGCCGAGACGGGCCAAACGTTTTACTTGGGGTAGAAATTAGAAAAGAATCGGAAATTGATACCTCGACCTCAACTTTTAAAAGATGTACAACGCTTTAAAGCAATTCCACCCTATACCTCACAGAAACCAGGAAGACATGGATTACTTAAATGGGAGTAATCATAGCCCTACATGATGAGGCCAACCAGGGAACCGGTCCACACACCGACAAACGGCTATTTTGACGGTAAAATAATCCGCGTAATCGTGCACTCGCACTGACAAACGGCTACTTTTTATATACAAAGCAATGCGATTTTCTCCCACCTCTCTTCCTTCCTTTCCTTCTTCTTCGCCATGCTCTCACACCACTCTCCAATCCTCCCCTCGCCCTTCCAGCACCCAACTCTTCCATTTTGAGCGCAGATCTCGGCACAACAAGAGGTAAGCCCCTCCAAGAATAATTCCATGCTTCCTATCTTTTTTTCTTCTTCTTCTTTTTCTTAACCTGTTTTTGAGCTTTGCACAGCCGGTTCCTCTACCTTCCCGCGGTCAAATCGCACTTTCTCCTCCATTCGTTCATGGGTCCATCACCATCTCTCCTCTACTTATTTCTCTTCCTCCTCGTCTACGCTTGTGTTCCTCCTGTGAGTTCTTTGACTGAGGAAGGCTCTGCCCTGCTCTCCTTCAAGGCTTCCATCAGAGAAGACCCAGAGGGCTCCCTCGGTAACTGGAACTCCTCTGACCCAAACCCATGCTCTTGGAATGGCATCACATGCAGAGAAGGTGTTGTGATCTCCCTCAGCATCCCCAAGAAGAGGCTTGCAGGCTTCCTCCCCTCTGCTCTCGGTTCCATCCCCTCCCTCCGGCACATCAACCTCAGGAACAACCGCCTCTTCGGCAGGCTCCCCGCCGGGCTCCTCGCCGCCGCCGGGCTTCGGAGCGTGGTCCTCTACGGGAATTTCCTCTCCGATCCCCTCCCTCTGGAGATCGGCAACCTCTCCTACCTCCAAACGTTGGACCTTTCGCGGAACTTGTTCGACGGTTCCATTCCCAGCTCCTTGCTCCAATGCAGGAGGCTCAGGACCCTCATCCTCGGCCACAACAATTTCACCGGTTCCTTGCCTGATGGCTTCGGCAGGGGCTTCGTTGCGCTGGAGAAGCTCGACCTTTCTTACAATGGATTCAATGGCTCGATCCCGGGCGACATCGGTAATCTCTCTACCCTTCAAGGGACTGTGGACCTCTCCCACAACATGTTCTCCGGGGCAATCCCTCCGAGCCTGGGAAATCTTCCTGAGAAGGTCTATATTGATCTCACATATAACAATCTGAGCGGCCCGATACCGCAGAATGGTGCTCTGGAGAACCGAGGACCGACGGCGTTCATCGGAAACCCCGGTCTCTGCGGCCCGCCATTGAAGAACCCATGTTCCGCCGGTGCACCTTCGTCAGGTCCTTCTGTGCCCACCAATTACGCGCCTCCCGTGTCCCAAGCCAATAGCAACGGGAATGGAAGCAGCAGCAGCAGCAAAGGTCTGAGTAAAACCGCGGTGGCTGCAATTGTAGTGAGTGATGTGGTTGGAATCGGTATCATAGCAATGGTGTTCTACTGCTGCTACAGGAGGGCTACTTCTTCCAAGGGGAAGGAAGAGGGTGGGAACTCCAAAAGGGGGACGAAGGGAAGGAAGGAATGCGCGTGTTTTAGGAAAGAGGAGTCCGAGGCCTTGTCCGAAAATGTCGAGCAATATGATCTAGTGCCATTGGATCGGCACGTTAGCTTCGATTTGGATGAGCTCTTGAAGGCTTCTGCTTTTGTCTTGGGGAAAAGTGGGATGGGGATTGTGTACAAGGTTGTACTGGAAGATGGGGTAATCTTGGCTGTTCGGAGGTTGGGTGAAGGAGGGTCGCAAAGGTTTAAAGAGTTCCAAATGGAGGTGGAAGCTGTTGGAAAGGTTAGGCATCCTAATATTGTTACCCTCAGAGCTTATTATTGGTCAGCAGATGAAAAACTCCTTATTTATGATTACATACCTAACGGCAACCTCACTGCTGCAATTCATGGTATGAACTCAAACCATAACTTGCTTTAATTTTATTGTTTTTTTGCTAAGGATTTGTTGTATGGCATTCATTTCTTTCAGAAACATACAAAAGTTTTAGTACCATAGAGGATTTCTGATATCTTTAACTGTAATATTCATAAAGATCATGCAGTGTGCTTTTAAAGCAATCTAAGTTCAAATATGGGGACTTCAAATATCTTACAAGAAATTCTGATCAAGCCTAGATTGCTTTAGAAACACTATCGGGACTTCAAATATTAACAGCTTCAAGCACCAAGTAATAGTTTAACCACACAGGCTTTACGAAATCATCTAGGGAAGCTGGATACTGGAAACTCGATTAAAGTTTGGTGATAAAGTTATCTTCCATGAAGTATGTTTTATGAGAAATTATGATATTTGTTATTCTAGATGTTTTCTCACCTTCCTTCCGCTTCGCCTTCTCAAATCTATCTCAACATTGTCAGCATCCTTTTCTGAATTGGTTATATGCTCCTGTTGGTTACTCAAGCATAAGCAGTCAGTACTTAAGCCCTCAGAAGCCAATATTAGGATTTATATGGTACTTCTCGATCTATCTAAGACATAATAGATATGTATATATACATCCATATGTATATTTGTTTACTTCGCATATGAGTTATAGCTTTGTTTCATTATTTAAATATTTAGTGCTGGTTGTTATGGCTCTGATTTCAGGAAGAGCTGGAACAATGGCTTTTACACCCCTATCATGGGATGTTCGACTAAAGATCATGAAAGGGATAGCCAAGGGCTTGGCGTTTTTGCATGAATTCAGCCCAAAGAAGTATGTTCATGGAGATCTCAAGCCTAACAACGTACTTCTTGGACTAAACATGGAACCATACATTTCTGATTTCGGCCTCGGGCGTCTTGCTAACATAGCAGGAGGATCCCCACTGCTGCAGTCGGATAGGATATCTGCTGAAAAATCTCAGAGCCAGCGGTCAGATGTTACAGTCAGTCCTTCTGTGACTAAAGGATCATGCTATCATGCTCCTGAAGCATTGAAAACACTAAAACCATCTCAGAAATGGGATGTTTACTCCTATGGGGTGATTTTACTGGAAATGATCTCTGGTAGATCACCACTTGTTCTGTTAGAGACTGTGGAAATGGATCTAGTTCGTTGGGTTCAGTTCTGCATTGAAGAAAAGAAGCCCCTCTTGGATGTGTTGGATCCTTTTCTAGCCCGTGAACTAGATAGGGAAGACGAGATTATTGCTGTACTTAAAATTGCCTTGGCTTGTGTACAAGCGAATCCTGAAAAGAGACCATCAATGAGGCATGTTGTGGACACACTGGATAGGTTCATTTCCAATAACCCGAGGTAGCTATTTCAAACATATCATCTCATTTTGGCATCTGAGGTGCTGATCATTCGCAGGATTTTCAATGCCAAGTTGCTCATTCCAAGTCACAATTGAGTGCAGCATGCATGCATACTGCTGAACAAGGAATGTGTTGATTAAACATGATCGAGCAAGAGCATGCCAAGCTTTTTTTTCCCCCCTCATTTTGCTTAATAATGAAATATGGTTCCTTGTATGATCTCTTCCATTGTAGTGCTGTTGATATAGTTTGTGCCCAGCTTGTTCCAGTAAAGCATGATGTATCTATTGTATGACTGTTTGTCATGAATGGACAATGTAAATGTGATGGCAGGAATGTCTTGAATGCGAGTCGTGTACTTTTGTCTTGGAAACTTTTCCAACTATAGGATTGTTCAAGCTAGATCAGGAAGCTGGCTTTTGCAAATGTTAAATAACCAAGTAATATTTAAAAATCTTTGGAAAAGGACCACTAATTTTTGTTTTGTAAGATCATATATTAGTTTTCCTTTCATCATGAAAGTTTTGCTCAGGCATGTGCTATGCTTCCTGTGAGTTGAATGGTAGGAAGCACAGTCGATGATGGCTTTGTACCAAATATGTTAAGAAGGCTGGTCTACCTGTCTTCTGAAGCATGATGATCACTCTGAACCCCACTAGTAAGTAGCATAGACATCTCCAGTAGCTTAGTGTTTTGTTGGTTGCGAGCCATCTTGTCTTTGCCCTTGATCTGAGCTCTTCTAGATCTACATTCATACTGCAAGTGTCTCCCATCTACAACGTTGTTCTTGGACTCTAGCCATTTACTTGCTACAGCTGAAGGGCAGGTGGTAAACATCAGGCGTAGGTGCTCTGGCGACCCATCCAGCCAGGCTTGCAGAGCCACTTATGAGGCCCTGCTCAACCCAAACCTTTCCATGAAGAGTACAGTGAAGAAGAAGATCTCTTCTGAGCCACGGCCGATATGGTGGCCCTTGGAGCTACTGTCCTCCTTTTTGTAACTTTTTTTTTTTTTTTTTGACAGACTTGGCTGTTCCATAAAGCAGTGGAAGCTTGTACTCAATTATGATGTACCTGACATCTTCTTGTGTGGTTTGTGCTGCTCTTTCTTTGTGCCGCGCCATGGAGTAGAAGGGGAAGCCCAAGCTTCTCTTGAACCCAAACATGTTCTCCCAAAAATTTGTTACGTTGTCTCACATTCTCTTATTGTTTGGAGCAGGCATTTTTTAACTCCAGTACATTGGTGACATCAAAAACGTTTATCCAAATCATTACTGCAATGCAGCTTAATTTACTTCTAAATCCATAATTTTGGTCTTATATTTACTTTGGCATAGTGCCATTGAAGGATTTATGCGTTCCCTTTAAACTTTGCAGAGCTATTGTTGAAGCAAAGAGAAGCAAAAGAGTTTTAAGAATTATTGGACCTACCTACAAGCACAAGTAGCAGTACACAGGACCTTGACCACGAAAGACCCCATTTTAATGTTAATCTTGCATCTAACATTCTCATGTCACATGATTTTATGGTGCTGGAATGGCTTCTCGTGTGTAGAGGTTTAGCTTCCTCCAAAGCTATCTTCAAAATGCTGGCGGAGTTCATCAATACCATTGCATTGATTTTTTCTGGGATGGTTAGGGACATCTGTAACTCCCACTTAGTTTCTTCAAAGATCAAAATTGTTTTTGTCTTCTGGGAGTCTCTACCCTGTAGTTTTTTCAAAGTGAATTTCGACGGTAGTGCTTATAACGACCTAGGACCTCACTCAGAATGGTTAGCCGGAAGATATTATTTGGGTTCCTTGATCCTGTATAAGTACTCAAGATCTATCCAGCAAATAACTGATGTAGGACCAAACACACGCCGCATGGGTCCTCACATACTCTTCCTATTTAAGCCCTGACGTCCTTGTCAGATTAAGGGTTCAAATCCATTCAAATTTAAGCACAAACACTGCGATCAACCCATGGTCAGCCCCAATGGATCCGTGCTGCAGTGTCCCCTAGTCCACATAAATTATGGGTCGGGTTTGCTCTAATACCATTTGTAACAACGCAGGACCTCACCCAAAATGACTAGCGAGAATGTATTATTTGGGTTTCTTGATCGTGTATAAGTACCCAAGATCTACCCAACGAATAACTGATGTATGACTAAACATATGCCCACACGGGTCCTTATAGTGCTGCTGAGGGGGGAGACAACGAGAGTGTGGGCTTTGTTATCAAGGACCACAATGCCAGACTTGTGGTGGCCAAGAGCCGGCGGATCTTCGACACCTCTGTCATTGGAGTTGAGCTTAGAGCTGCGTAGGAGGACATCTTCTATGCAGAGGCATGCTCTGGGTGTGATTTATATTCATCTTGAAGGCGACTTGGCTATAGTGATCGGGTGGATTCGAGGTCGGCATTGCAATGGGGACGACACTCGGAGATAAGTGAGAGAGTGTGGCTCCTTTTGGGCCACCCATATTTACCGGAAGGCGAACAGTGTGGCCGACTAGGTGGCTTCCTTTGATGCTCATTATTTTGAAGAATTTCTCTAGGAGAACCAAGTAGCTATCTCTTTTTTTCCTTGCGCCTCCTTCTCTTTTTTGATTTTGTTAGCTGTTTTCACTTTTCATGCATGTTTTATACGACGCAAGGTTGTACCAAAAAAAAAAAACCATAGCGCGGAACCAACTTTTGCATCCAAAAAAAAAGAGCTTTATTGTCACGGGTCATACGAAGATTTGCGCTTTTTAAACAAAGCCCCGCACGGTATTGTGCTGAACTTGTGAATTGCACTGAACCCATCAGGCCATATAGCATATAACTTCTCTTTCGTATTGGGCTGTGAATAATTACTCATCAATTTTAGAAGTTTAGCTTCCTATGCCAAAGTTGATTTTAGTTTTACAGTAGTATCGCATAGATTAAAAAAAAGAAAAGAAAAGCTATAGATCACCTACAACTACTTACCACCGTTCAGTTTAACAGAGATGTGAAAGCCCGTGATCGATCAAGTATGGTATAGACGGACCCGACTAAAACGTTACCAATCTCGCTATGTTTGCACCAATCTCCAGGTGCCACATCCCAGTCAAGTAAGGGGTCGTCAGTAGTGGATGATCGGTAACAGTATTCATAGTAAATTTAGGATCTGTTTGAAAAATTCAGAAATATTGGACTGAATTTCCTTCGGAACAAGAATTGGACTCAACCCGTAATAAATATAGGATGTATTTGAACAAATATATGGGGGTGTTCCGAGATGGGATCAACAGCCAATCCTCCCCATTTTTCGTCCTATCCTTTGCTCCTCGCATTCTTCTTCTTCTTCTTATTCTTCTTCCTCCTTTTTTTTTTTTTTTTTTTTTTTCGCTAAAGACTCCTCGCATCCTTTTGACAAAAGCCCGATGGCACCGGATTAAAATATAGATAGAATTTTTTTATTTTGTTATTTTTTAGTTAAAAAAGAAACTCAAAGATTTCAACTCTATGATTAAAAAAATCAAAAAAATATAAAAAAATATGATACCAAATAAAACGTACGAACCAAATTAGTTATTTAGCAAGCTAATACATATATTTAAGTAAATCGATGCACAATTTCTAAAATACGGTATTTATAACTATATAATACACGATCAGATAATAAATACTTAGCAAATTAATAGTCTAATAATCCAATATACATTTCTAAGCAAATTAATGCACGACTATTGATCAAGTAATACACATCAAGTAAATTAATTATCTTACAAACTAATATACATTTTTAAGTAAATTGATACATAATTTTTAAAACATAGTGTTCAACCGTTTCTATATATAGTTTTCTAACTTTATTTAACATAAAATTCTATAAATTCTTAAATGCAAAGATTCTGAGAGAGAGAGATTTAGAGGGAAAAGGAATTTGGAGAAGAAATATCTCATAGATGAGATAAATACCGGATGATTTTTTTGGTATACATCTCATGACGAATTTTTAGCGGAAAAAGTTTTATTTTTATTTTATTTTTATTTTTTTAAGATAGACGCTGAAAAAATATAATACAATAAAGATCTATCTAATAAAATATTTTATAGTGTCCGCCCATGTGATTTTTTTTACAAAAGCCCTGCTATCGCCGAGAAGCACTTCCATTTGGAGGGAAAGGGATGGCGAAGATAAAACCGTGGGGAAGAACAGCCGTATTTTCCCAAGAAAAGCAGATAAAGAAAGAAAAAGAAAGTAAACAAGAAATAGAAGCCGGAGGCGAAGGCCATCAGAGGCGATGATGCTCCTCCTCCGACCCGCCGACGTCCGCTCTACTCTGGCGGCGGCGGCGGCGGCCACAGCCTCCTACCACACACCGATCCCCCCCGGGGCAGCGGCGGGACGAGAGGCGGGCGAGCCGCGTATCGGCCCAGTCCGTTCCTCCCCCCAGGCTGCTCTCCGCTTCGCTGGAGGCCGCCTCGGCCGTGAAGGATGACAAGAAGCCCGCCGTCTGCGCGGCCGACGAGCTCCACTACGTGCCGGTCTCGGGCACCGGATGGAAGCTCGCCCTCTGGCGTTACGCCCACTCCGCTGAGGTACCTCCATTCCCAATCCCCTTTTCTTCCTCCGTCTCTCCTTTTCTCTGTTCTTGATATAGATTGATGGGGATCCGTAGTCGCCGTTGAGGAACCATCTTTTGATGCTTTTGTTAGGGGTGAAGACGAATGTGATCGTGTTTGATCTGTCTCCTGGGGTGAGTTTTCCATTTATCAAAATTTTTTAGTAATTTTAGAAGATTTTTTTTGGTAAAAAATTCCGTGTCTGGTTAGTTTTAGCAACTTTTTTGGTTGCTCTGTCAAGACATGAACTACTTTTATAATTGATCAAACCACGCTTGTTTTGCGAATTCTTTCTTTTCCCCTATTTTTCTGATCTTTCTTGTTGTCATGAGTTCATTTCATTAAGAAGTTATTGGTATGTTCTGGAATTTGTATGATGCATGGGGTTGCCATTCCGTGGTTGTGGTCAAAGATATCAATGAGGGAGTTTTTTCCCCTTCTCGTTAGAAGAAAGGTCTGAGTTCTTGTAATGGGCTGGATTGTTCAATTGTGGTTTTATTGGAGGGAGGTTGTAGAAGAAATTTGTAAAACATGCCTGGTTGCAGATTAGCGGCTTTCTTGATTAGATGATAACATGGTGGATATGGAACATAGGATGGATATGAAATGATCTGATAGGCCGCGACGCTCGGAGAGTGACCCAAGGCCAAATCCCAAGTATCTGGGATGAAGCTTGGACGCGGAGAACCGTTGCATGCATTGCGCAGGAGCTGAAGCAGCTGTAAACGGCTACATGCAACGTGACTAAGTCAACTAGCCGTTGGAGATTGTTTAGCATTCCGTTTTCCATTCTGTTGCATGTTATTTGCTTTCTGTTATTTGCTTAATAGTCAAGATAGGGACTTTTAGTTTCGGCAATATGTACGTAGGATTTGTTAGTCATTTGCCTATTTAAGAAGCCACGAACATCAATAAAATCATCAAGCATTTTATCCAAACTACTTGTGGTTCATTCTCACCCGAAGAGAATACTTAGATAGTTGCGGTTGCTAGCTTAGCTCCTGATTAGGATCTAACATTGGTATTAGAGCTAGGTTGATGGCAACCAACAAAGAGAGAATTGAAGTTTTGGAGGCCGGACTCATAGGAGTGCAGGATGGGTTGCACCGAATGGAACTCGGCATGGCCGATAAGATACACCATTTGGGGGAAACCATCGATAGGTTGTCCGAGGTCTTGCTCTCAGATAGGGAATCCTCAAGCCACAACAATCATGATGGCGAAGGGCATGCTCGCTCCAACAGAAAAGACAACGACGGTGGGCGGCAGACCTTCTCCTCCAAGATGGCTAAGCTCGAGTTCCCTCAATTCTCAGGGGACGACCTTACAGAATGGTTCAACTGTGTGAACCAGTTCTTTGAATACCAGGACACCACTGATGCTCAAAAAGTTCCCTTGGCATCCTTCCACTTTGAGGGGGAAGCCAACCAGAGGTGGGCAGTGGATTCGCAGGGCATTCCGAGAAAAAGGACGGATGATGACTTGGGAGGTTTTTGAAGATGAACTTTGGGCCTTCAGATTGCGAAGACTTCGACGAGGCTCTCTCACGGGTCAAACAGGTCGGGTCTCTGAGGGACTACCAGCGAGAATTTGAAAGACTCGGCAATCGAGTTCGATGGTGAACTCAGAAGGCATTAGTTGGGACGTTCATGGGGGCTTGAAAACTAAGATTATAGATGGGATTCGTATGTTCAAACCCTAGACACTGAAGGACGCCATCAGTTTGGCACGAATGAAGGACGATCAACTCACACGGTCGAGGAGGTTTATGTGACCACCACTACCTGCACGAGCTCCACTAGCTCTTCCACCTGCGACTCGTGTAACATCGGCTGCGCCTGCTGCACCAGTCAGACGATTGACTTGGGATGAGATGCAAAAATGAAGGGCTCAAGGACTGTGCTTCCACTGTAATGAGCGCTTCACAGCGGGACACAGGTGACAAGGGCCACAGCTACTACTCTTGGAGGGGCACACTTGCACCAGCAATATTACATGTGAGGATGTCACGGAGGAACAACCACTCAATGATGACCAAGGAGAGCTACCGGAGCCAGAGATCACATTGCATGCTTTAACGAGATGGACAGCACCGAGAACCATGCATGTGACAGCCAAGGTTGGTCCTCATGAAGTCATGGTGCTGATCGACAGTGGGTCAACCCACAACTTCGTCAGTGACCATGTGGCGAGCCTGCTTCGATTGCCAGTGGTACCAACTGAGTCTTTCACTGTCCGAGTAGCCAATGGACAACGATTACGGTGCCAGGGGTGATTTGAAAAGGTATTGGTAGACTTACAAGGCACTAAATTTTTGCTCAACCTCTATTCTCTTCCCTTATCAGGCCTGGACCTTGTGTTGGGAATCCAATGGCTAGAAATGTTAGGCTCCGTGGTTTGCAACTGGAAACAGTTAGCTATGGACTTCTATTGGGAGAATCAGGCCCGAAGATCACAAGGGGTTGATGTTCGAGCTATTCAAGCCGCATCACTTAAGGAACTTACAAAGAAATTCCGCCAAGGGCACGCATTATTTGCTGTGTGCCTCCAAGCTACAGAAGCGGCGCCATAGGAAAACATGCAGCCAGGCATGCAACAGGTTTTGAAGGAATATTCAGACATGTTTAACGAGTCCTCGAGCTTGCCACCTGTCCGAGAGGTTGATCATTGCATTCCTCTCAAAGAAGGAACCAAGCCTATTAATGTCCGACCCTACAGATACGCCTATTATCAGAAAACCGAGATCGAAAAGCAAGTCCAAGATATGCTTGATTCGGGGCTCATCCGTTCGAGCACCAGCCCATTTTTTCACCGGTACTGCTAGTGAAGAAAAAGGATGGTAATTGGCGATTTTGCACGGATTACCGCGCACTCAATGCTGCCACCATCAAGGACCACTTCCCTATCCCTACGGTGGACGACATGCTGGACGAGTTGTACGGTGCCTCTTACTTCACCAAGCTTGATCTGAGGGCTGGATATCATCAAGTAAGAGTTAGTCCCCTTGATATTCCTAAAACAACTTTCCGCACTCACAATGGCCATTATGAATATTTAGTTATGCCTTTTGGCCTCTGTAATGCACCCTCTACTTTTCAAGCCATCATGAACTCTATATTTCGCCCCTATCTCCGGAAGTTCATATTGGTTTTTTTTAATGACATTTTGGTCTATAGTCCCACTTGGGATAAGCATTTAATGCATGTTAAACAAACTTTGGAGATTTTGAGACAGCATCAATTCTTTATCAAAGCAAGCAAATGTGCTTTTGGCCAACAAGAGATGGAGTATTTGGGGCACATTATCACACATCAAGGGGTGAAGGTCGACAACAACAAAATTACAGCCATGGTGGCATGGCCACGGCCTACTAACATTTCTGAACTACGTGGTTTTTTAGGCTTGACAGGATATTACAGAAAATTTGTCCAGAACTATGGTATTATAGCTCAGCCTCTCACTAATCTTCTCAAAAAGGGCAAATTTGGATGGCATGATGAAGCTGAAGCAGCTTTTCTTGCTCTCAAGCAAGCCATGACGTCCACGCCCACCTTGGCGAGGCCCAATTTCAATGACTTCTTCACCATTGAAACGGATGCATCCGGGGAAGGGATTGGTGCAGTTCTGTCCCAACAAGGCAAGCCTCTTGCATTTATGAGCCGGGCCCTTGGGGTTTCAAAAAAATCTTGGTTTACATATGCCAAGGAGATGCTAGTTATTGTGGAGGCAACACGCTTGTGGCGACCTTATCTACTAAGAAGGAAATTTTTCATCCAGACCGATCAACGCAGCCTAAAGTATTTTTTGGAGCAACGAGTGGCAACTCTAGAGCAACAAAGATGGGTGGCCAAGTTATTAGGCTACGATTACGAGATCATATACCGCCCAGGTCGTGAAAATTCAGCAGCTGACGCCCTATCATGCAAACCTGACAGCCCAATTCTCCATCATATGTTTGTACCAGAGGTGGACAAGTGGGAAGAGATCAAACGGGCTTCGGTGGATGACTCCTATATCCAGTCCATGGGCCGCATAGCCAATGACCAACCAGAAGGCCCATACATTTGGCGTAATGGGTTGCTTCTATTCAAGGGCAAGGTAGTGATTCCTTCTAACCCAACTTTAAGGGCCAAACTGTTACATGAAGTGCATGATACGAAGATAGGAGGACATTCAAGAGTCTTACGGACATTCAAAAAATTGGCCCAGCAATTTTATTGGCCCACTATGTGTAAATCAGTCCAGGAATATGTCAAGCGCTGCGAAGTATGTCAACGAATTAAATCTGAAACTTTGGCTCTAGGGATTTTACAACCATTGCCCATTCCGTGCCAAGTATGGGACGACATCACTTTGGATTTCATTGAGGGGCTGCCAACCTCCCATGGCTAGGACACTATTTTGGTGGTAGTTGACAGGTTAAGTAAGTCTGCACATTTTCTTCCTTTAACCTATCCTTTTACTGCTAAAACAGTGGCTGAAAATTTAGTTAAAGTGGTCATCAAACTGCATGGTCTGCCCTAATCCATCATTAGGGACCGTGACCCGATCTTCATCAACAAATTCTGGCAAGAGTTCTTCAAAATGTCGGGTACCAAGCTGCAACTTAGCTCCGCCTACCATCCGCAAACTGACGGCCAATCGGAAGTAGTCAACCGCTGTGTGGAGCAGTACTTGCGGTGTTTTGTCCACCAATGGCCGCGTAAGTGGAGCACCTACCTTCCTTAGGCTGAGTTCTGGTACAACACAACGTACTATACATCCACAAGGATGACTCCCCAGGCGCTTTATGGTCGTCTTCCACCCCCCATTCCAGTCTATCGAAACGGCCTATCACCGGTGCATGAAGTTGACTAGAGTCTCTTAACTAGAGATGAGCTGCTTCAACAACTCAAGATTAACCTCGAGGTATCTGTTAACTGTATGAAGCAAACGGCAGATCAAAAACGGCGAGATGTTTCATTCGACGTCGGTGATATGGTGTTCCTAAAGCTGCATCCCTACCAGCAACAATCAACTTTCAAACGTGGTCATCAAAAGTTGGCCAGTCGATTTTATGGCCCATATCCGATTCTGCAGAAGGTTGGGACTGTCGCCTAGGGGTGGCAAAATATGATCCGACCCGCCAACCCGACCCGTGTTCAACCGCCATAAACTAGTTTGGATTTGGCCTAAACAGGTTCGGGTCGTAAACAGGTCGACCCATTTAACCTGTTTATTAATTGGGTGGGATACGGATTTTAGATGTCTGATCCGTTTAAACTGTTTAACCTGTTTAATTGTTGGGCAGGTTAAACAGGTCTAAACAGGTTAAACGGGTTAAACAAATCTAAACAAGTTAAACGGATCTAAACAGGTCTAAACAGGTTGGGTTGGGCAGGTTAAACAGGTCGGGTTGGGTAAAAAGGTTAAACAGATCGAATCAGGTTGGGCAAACAGGTTACCTGTTTATTAAACAGGTTAAACGGATCGGGTCGGGTTACCTGTTTATTAAACATGACAGGTTAGGTTGTAATTTCTGACCTATTTAATAAACAGGTCGGGTTCAAGTTTATGATTTTCTGACCCGACCTGCATGTGATCCGATCTGTTTATGATCCGACCCGACCCAATTGCCACCCCTACTGTCGCCTACAAGCTACAATTACCGGAAGGAGCTCGCATCCGCCTGGTCTTCCACGTATCATTGCTTAAAAAATTCGTAGGAGATCTTGCTGCACCCTCCAAGGAGCTACCACCGGTTATAGATGATGGGGTTGTTATCTTAGAACCTCAAAGTATCCTTGATACTCGCTGGGTCAAACAAGGTGATAAGTTTGTTTGGGAAAGTTTGGTTCAGTGGAAGCATCTACCAGCAGAAGAGGCTATGTGGGAAAATAGTAAGTTGTTGCTGGAACAGTTTCCGTCTGTGGACCTTGAGGACAAGGGTCCACTTGGTGGGGGGAGTATTGATAGGCCGCGACGCTTCAGAGAGGAACCCAAGGCCAAATCCCAAGTATCTGGGATGAAGCTTGGACGTGGAGAACCGTTGCATGCATTGCGCATGAGCTGAAGTAGCTGTAAACTGTTACATGCAACGTGACTAAGTGAACTAGCCGTTGGAGATTGTTTAGCATTCCGCTTTTCATTCTATTGCATGTTATTTGCTTTCTATTATTTTCTTAATAGTCAAGATAGGGACCTTTAGTTTCAGCAATATGTACGTAGGATTTGTTAGTCATTTGCCTATTTAAGAAGCCACGAACGTCAATAAAATCATCAAGCATTTTATCCAAACTACTTGTGATTCATTCTCACCCGAAGAGAATACTTAGACAGTTGCGGTTGCTAGCTTGGCTCCTGATTAGGACCTAACATGATCAACATGTCTTCATTTATGTGGTTAAGCAAGAGATGAAATTTCAGAGTGGTAATTTCACTTTACATGTGAAAAAATATGTATTTTTCTTTTAATTCTATTTTTTTTTTTTGGCCTTCATACAAGCTTCTTGGGTTGGAACAAACTTACTGAGATAATTCCACAAGAAAACCTGCATACAGTAAGAGAATCCAAAGAGGAGCACATGAAGTGAAATTATGCATGGGGTACTGGTATGACCCCACTGTATCTTAGTAATATAGAAATATACGGAAAAAGGGAAAAGATGGTTTCCTTCAAGGGGATCCAGACCTCCTAATGACCACTTAGATAGTGGTTAACCTCAACATGCTTCTAACCCATTATTCTTTGAATCAAATTACTTACCATTATTTATAGAAATTTGTTACCTGATATGTAAGGAAGAGTAGAGACATAAGACCCTAAATAACCTACCCAAGATCCCATAATCTTTGAAACTTCAAACTATAATTATAAAAAAAAATGCAAATAGATGTATGCTTCATTCTAACCCCTCGAAACTATCCTTCTCGATTTTGAACTTTGACTAACACACCAGCCTCGAAACCTGCACTTAAATAAATGACCTTACAACTAATATAAAGTCCATAATGGATTTTCCTTACCAAAATGGCTAGATCAAACATATTGTATGCATCTTTTATATAGTGTCTCTGCTCCTCGAGTGTGAGAATGTTAATCAAGGAACTGAATGGATTCTTGTTAGCAATTGAGATGGTTGAATGTGCTCCACCTGTAATCTATTAGGACCACCATTTCCTAGACTATGATGGGAGATATTTACCATTTTCTTGACCAGCGGACCTATGGATAGAAGTCAGAGGGTAAAGTATGTGGGAATGCTCTTGTTTGCTGGAGCTGCCAAAAGGTTGGACAGATGTTGTGCCACAAATGGCTCTGAAAGGAAGTAATATTAGTGAATAAAACTCCAGCTTTTGGACTAGCATTGTGTTGCACTTTTTTTTTTTTTTTTGACAGAATTGCACATTTAGGATGCTGGTGGTAAAAATGGGTAACATGGAGATTCCAAAGTAAATGTCAAAGTGTTTGCATTAATTATATCGAGAAAGGTGTTCTATTGTTGGTTGGCGTGAAGTTCAAGATAATGCAACAAACCCTCAATTTGGTAGTCTTTTATCCAAGCTGATTATTTCCAGTCTTCCATCACCAAAGAAGAGTGGTCATTGATCTTTGGCCCTGGTGCATATTTCATAGCCTCCTACATCATATAGAGGAAAAATATTTTGTCAGGTGGTGAAAAGCTTTTAGGTGTTGGCAGATGTGAATGACTCCATGCTAGATAGAAAATTAACTAATTTTGCTGAAATTTTGTTTCAAATACCTGACAACTGCAATTTATCTTGGGCATTTTATTGGGGAATTTTGGGAGGTTATCTTTGACCGAAAATGCTTCTGCTCGAAGAGACCCCAATTGGTTTGATTTCCTTGGAATCTAGTCATTCAAAAGTAAGAAGAGATGAGAGGGGACAATTATGTGAAATTTGGCAGAAACATGGTTCTGCAGGACTATGCAGGTCAGCAGGTGTGAGGGAGATGACTTGGTTGTTGCATTTATGACCATTGAAGGGCTGACTTGGAGTGGGCCTTATTTGGGCCAATAGAGTTGATATACCTCCTTATTCTCTTGGGATAACTACCCATCTGGGACCTTATATCAGATTTGTATCATTTGTCTGATCTTGATTAACTGATGGTAAATCCTGAGTAAACTGTAGAGTTTCAAATTCAAAATCATTTGTATTAGAGGTGAGTAAGGTAGATTATTAGTTACACTAATGTGATTGCCTGTAAGAGTACTTGTTTAGAAGTAGCTTTGGCTGGGGTTCGCTTTTTATTCTGGTATGAACCCAAAACGTTATTGAATTGCATTTCTGTTCTAGATTTTGGGCTTGGATCCAATTCTGAATTTATGGATTATGAGGTGGGTTTTGGTAGGGTATCCATTTTGGATGTTGGAAACCTGTGCACGAGCAGCATGTTCAGATCCGAAGGGGTCTTCTTCATAAAATCATAACAAATCTTCCTCAGTTCATAAAATTTAATCACATGGTTGACTATTATTAGCCTGCATCTCCCTCCATTATAAACTTTGTGATCTTTGCATTAGATCTAATTGTCCATCTCAATAGCACAACACGAGAACCTTCTGGTTGCAAATTGTGTGCCGTATCATGCATATACATTACAATGAATGCATTATTTCACAGAGTGATTAAGGAAACTGGATCATTGAATACATAGCTATGATATGATTTATCCTTTTTTATCTTCTCACTTCACCCTGAGGCTCCTCTAGTTTGCCACCTCGAAATAAAAGCTTGGAATCACACAAAATATTTGTTCAGGAACCACTCTAAAGCGCAATATAATAGTCAACTTAAAGCACTTAATCTTGTAATCAACATACAATATCAATTGAAGCTGAGTACACAAGGAGTTTCTTGTTGTGTCAAGAATTCCCTAAGAACTTTTGATACATACTGGTCTTTTCACTTTTATTACAACTCTCTTTAATCTAAAAATCTAAATAAGTCTAAGGCCAAACTTAATTTAGCTAAAATATCCACCCCGACACATGCCAAAATAGCATTGTATTAAATAGATCGCTATCTCTTATGACAATAGATAGATTAACAGGGCTGGCCTTCTTATGTGCAGTTAAAATCAATTTTGGAGCCTATAAATTTAGGTGCATTGGCTTGCCCAACCAACTTGCAAATGTTTCAATGCAGACGAATAGTAATCATACTGGAAAGACATGACCTATTGGTGTTGTGGATGTACTACAAATCTGAATCAATGTAAGCAACTGGGCGAACTGCGAACCATCTTATGTTCCATATGATGGCTGTTGCCATCAGATATTTGACATTAGCTTCTGCCATCTAAGCTGCAATATGATGCATTGTTATTCGTTTTAGATTAGAGAGATCTGTTCCATATCAATTTACTGTGTGTTTGAGCTTTCTTTGGTTTCTTGGATGGTGTTTTGGCAGGGACAAGGATCCTCCTGGGTATGATGCTTAAATGCTGAATATGAGGTGGTTTTTGCATCAGACTTACAGCATATGTGTGAACATCCTCATATATTCAGCAGTCATCTTGTGTTTGTCAGCTTCAGTGGCTAACATCTGAAAACATAGAGTTGCTGCACTTGTATCATGGTAAACGGTTTTGTAAATGTCTAATCTAAATGCATAAACTCCTCGTGACCTAATCCACCATAGTTAATTCAGTTGGAATTATTATTATCTCTCCCTTCCATCCTTTGCATGTAAACCAGGATTGTTAAAGTGAACCTTGCTGTTTCTCATTCGTCTAGAATTTCTGAATAAAGGCAAATTGCCAATTTCTTAAAAAGAATTTGATACTCTGATTATCAAGTTTATATTATTTGGTCTAAAATATGTCTCAAGTTTGTATACTGAATTTCTAGTTGGGCTTGGTCGTTATAGTCACGCTATATTGAAGAATATTTTCTTTGGAACATAATAACTACTCACAGCAATAGTTTTCTAGTCATTGAACAAGAGCATTCAATCAGCTATTATTCTTTGTTTGTAAGATGTCATACTTAATAGCTTTTAGAGGTGCAGCCAGTAGAACGGGTTTTGCTGCTCCAATAAAATTCTTCTGCAATTCAATGTTATCTACCAAACTTTCATTTTTAGTTGTTAGGACTTTCTTTTTAATCACTCCGAATGAGTATATTTGATTATTTTGCCATCTGTAACTTTGAGCAGCATTAGCACCCACTCATCGATGTTTGTGAGGAGGTTCTTATATGCAATGGTCATCGAGTTTTTGCCTCTCAACTCTCATGCAATGGTCCAAGATGGTCGTTGAACATCATGGCTGTTGAACACCTATGCACAAATAAAGGAGACATGCTATCTGAGTCAACTTTAAAATATAGATAGTTTTAAACTGTTTTAGTTGTAAGCTTGGGAGCTTCTATGCAAGGACTGCATTGACCAACTGTGCTGTCTACAGAACTCTAAATTCAAGATTCCTTTTATGCTATATATTTCATTTTCTTACTGAAACAGTCTAAACAGCTTGTCGTTTTTTTTTGTGGCAAAGTTCGATACATCTAATGGTGAGACATCCTTATCTTTTATTGTGCTTGGAATGTATCATAATGTGCAATTACTGTACCTGCCGAGGTTCTCCTACAGCTAACAACTGCTTTCCATGATGGAGGGCTATGTAATAGAACTGGTACTTTTTCTTACAAGGATAATCTGCATAAATGCAATGTTCCGGTCCTTGCATTGGCAGGAGACCAGGGTCTGATTTATCCACCTGAAGCTGTCCATGGTAGACACACAACTTACAGAATGGTTGTTATACTCGACTGGATTCAACTAAACTTTTCCATTGATGAACAGAAACTGTCAAACTCGTACCTCAGCCTATGGTCACATACAAAGCATTTGGAAAACCAGATGGCCTGCATTATGCTCCCTACGATTTGGTTGGCGGGTGGCTGGTATGCTGCTAGTCCATCACTGCATTATGAGTAGGTGATGCATTTGAATGTTTGCTGATCCCTCGTGCTATTTTAGTTTCTTGATGCAGGCAATTGATGATTCTATCCCAGCATTATAAAGTTTCTTTCTCAGCATGACAAGCTACCTTTGTCTTAAGATTCAGGTGGACCTCCGAGACCACATTTCAGATGTTTGAGCCAATCAGGTGCCCGCATATTATTACATATGTTTCATATGTCATGGAAGATATGTTTTTCACAGCCCGCACTGGCTTTTTTTTTGTTGTTGTTGTTGTAGATCGACTTTTAAACTGCATCATACTTCTGTAGATGTATTGTATATGCTAAAAAAGCGAATGTTTTGGAAACAGAACCTCAATGATGTGACCAGAAGCCGTCTTGAATAGATAAGATAATCCATGCAAGCTTTTCTTTGTATTTCCCTCTATGCTGAGGTCTTGGTTCCATATCCAATGGGGGGTGCTCCAAGGTTTCGTTTGATGCTGCTTAATGGTAGGTAGGTTAGTTACTTGTGGTGGTGGGAATACGTGCTCTTGATATGAGGGCTTCAGCGCGGGAGCCAGTTCATAGTTAAGAGTTAACCAAGATTTTCAGGGCCTAAATGGCTAACGTGAGCCAAGAAACCCTTATAACCCAGCAGACAGTGGCCAGCTATGGTTTATGATGTTTGTGGCTTGGTTAGCTTGTTTGGGGTCTTCCTTCTCTTGTAGCTTGGTTCATGGGGGCTTGAAATGGTAGTTGGAACAGTTGCTGAGGCACTTTTAACCATTAACTTTAAACAGACTGGCAGAAGAGAGTTGCTGAGGTACACAGGTCATTAGATGTGGTTTCATTCATAAGAGACATGGTTCATGGTTGCTCCTGTTTCCAGCATCAGCTTGGAGCCTAGAACAGTTCCCTTGGATTAGCCAGGATTATTCATGTCAGTGGTAGGCACAGTGTGTTCCGACCTATAGCTCTTCTGGGCAAGTCATTTGAGCAGGAAATATCATTTGGATGTAAACAGATAGCTCCTAGATGAAGCTGCTTCGTAGCAAAATGAAAAAAGAAATTTTAGGTAGGAATATACTTGTTTCAATCATGATGTTTCAGTCATGATGATTGTCGTCCTTTAGAAGTATTTAATTTCAAGATTTGGGTCGCAACAACCATGATGATTGGCGAAACAGTCATGATTGGAGAAGACCCAGGCTATGCAATAACATTCAAACCAGCCCTAAATTTGGAAGAAACCGGTTATATAGTGATACTTCAGATTATTTAACCTTCAGGATGGTAGAAAAATAAATATACAATCAGAACTCCTATGTTATAACCATAGAGACCTAAGATGAGCAGAGCTTCAACACCAATGTGAGACTGGGGGCTGATGCAAGGCATGACTTGAAACAGTAAATGACGACTCCCTGAACAAACATTTGAATAAAATCAAGTAACAAATTTGGAGAAACCTAGGGAAAACTGTAGAAGAGAAAAAAATGGTTCCAAAACAGATGCCTTGGCATTGAAGCTGTGTTCTTACAGCATCACTTTTCTAGACACATACCTTACACCTCTGTAAACCACATACAATTACTCATTTGCATACTTACTCAACCACCGTCTAGCGACCTACAGATGTAATAATCCAATATGAGTTGGACAATTTGGATCTCTTCATACAATTGGTTTGGTGCAAGCATGTTTGGATTCAAGCTGAATCCGAAAACTACATTAAGGCACATATAAAATGGTTGTTTGCTAAAACAAAGATTAAATACATGGATTCAGTTTTAACTGAACTAGCACTAAATGAAGGTTGTGGCCAATCCTGCCAAAAGCCATGAAACTGCCATTTTTCTATCAGCAAACAGAACTACAAATGAATGCTCTGTTTATCTTCGGACCAAAGCCCAAAAGCTATACACAAGAGGGAGCACAAATGGCGATCTCAGTTCTGTCCTTGTATCAGTCTGCACTAGGCTTTAGGCACAGCTGTCTTGCAAACAGGGCAAGCATTCTTCTGAGAGAGCCATTGTTTTATGCAACATATATGATAGCTATGACCACATTCCAGTTTTCCCATTTCATCATTTTCTTCATATTCTTCCTGTACAACAGAGAATGAAGCACTCGACCTTCTCAAAGGCATGAAACAAAAACCACAGGTAATCGAGTAGATCGTAAAAAGAAATAGCTTACCTGACAAATGCTGCATTTCCATTCGATTTCAGATGAGAAGTGTATTGCTGAAGCATCAAAAATTGAATGTTCAACCTTCCTGAGACTGCGAGTGATCTCATCCTCTCTCAACCCAGTACTCACATATCCAATCCTATCGCTTAACTCAAGCAATTCCTGTGGAAGGGGAAAAGAGAGCACAGAAATACAATGTCATCATCCAATGCAACCAGAACAAGAATGAGAAAGCCAGGAGTACGAGATTGAGCACCTCATATGACATATTATCAACATCAAGCCGCCAATCCCGGTGTTGATCATAGACATCCATTCCTCCCAACAATACCCTAGTCTGGAACATCATGATCTGCATATTAAGACAATCTGTGTCAATGATTATTCAATGTCACTAGATATGCAATCTTCAGAGGTTCCCTGCTAGATAATGAGAATATTACCCTATAGCAATTTTTCATCTGCAAAACCCACTCAATTTACTTCTTGTCGCTTTTGAAATTTAGGCTACAGTAAAACCTCTTGGTTTACAACAAAACTTGCAGTTAATTCAAATAAGAAACTTAGACAAAGCTATAGCACTCCCTTCTCTCCATTGGCTTGAGAATTACTGCTTCTCACATTATATACATTAACCGTTCTGAAATTCTTTCGCTTAAAAATGTTTAAAGCGGACTGTTCGAGGTTACAAACCCATTTTTTCTTCTGCTTTGAGATAAAGGAAGGAAGACCCACCCACACTATAACTACCCAGCTCTAAATATTTGGGGATGGGCTACTTGAGACTCAAACCTGGAGCCTCTAGTTGCCAAACCAAGGAAAGTGGCCATTGGGATAAGCCTCAATTCACTTTTGTTGAACTGACAAAATTTTTATGATGAATTCAGTTTCAATTTAACAAACAAATTCACTGGTAATATACATAAAGTATTTGTCAAAACCTTGAAATCCATGAAGAAGAACACAAGAGAAAGCAGTTACAAAAGATTGCAAACTCTGCCTGCTACTTACCCATCAATTCGCAAAAGTTGTTTGGTAAGCTTCCAACGGAACTCCAAAACATGATTATAATAGATAATCTTACACTGCATCCTGTTTGCAAAATGTCCAACAGAAGTCTATCCTGTCACTCAACTAGAGAAAGTTGCACTCCCATAAAACATGGATTTTTTCAAGAGGGAGACCCACCTGTACCTTAATACCCAGGTCCAGACTTTTGGGGATGTGCCACCTAAGAATCAAATCCAGAACCTCTGGTTTCTAGGCAGATGGGTGTAACCACTGGGCAAGCCTCAGTTCAACCTAAGTCATGGATTTTATGACAAGATGGACTAACATTTAAACAGACATGACTCGACGTGAAACTGAGTACTATTGACACAACAAGCTGGCCCAGTTTTAAGACTACTCGTGTTCATCAAAAATTGGCCTAGAAAAGCACAGGCCACACTTCAAACTGCAAGTGTGGTTGGGCTGGTTGCAGGCCTAAAATTGGTGAGCTTGTTGACCTCACTATGAAAAAGCCGGGCCACATCTTATCATCATGCATAGTATAATTTCTACCCCCATCTTGCCAAAAAGGAAAAACCTAAACTACATAATCTCAGCAAATCTACAACTCTAGTTTCATAACTCAAATCTGCTCTGCAATTGGTAGCCGTAGTAGCTTGAGGATCAAGAAGGTCAAGTTTTGCTGGTTCTAATCTTTTTGACCTAAATCCATCTGTCCCGCTGCTTAACAACAAAAACCAGACTTTGCATGGTCTCTCAACTAGTAGTCCTTGATGAAGCACAGATGTCACCATGCACTCCTCTCTCTCTACCACGACAGCCAAGCTGATATTTGGCTCAGCCCATGCCCAAATAGTTACCATTCAACAATTTTGAGTTCACCTATGACCATGCCAAGAGCAGTCATTTGTACAAGGGCCTAGATCTTCTATTTCAAACCAAGCACAGATCCAACCTATTGACGGTCCAAAACATAAGGACATCACTACAGTTTACCGTGATAAGAGTTGTCAAGTCCTTGCAGTCCATGTTCCTAGCACCCTCACGGGCTACACCACCGGGAAAAGGAAGATTTTTTACAATTCATGATCTATAAAATGTACCCCATCTCAGTACCAAGTCCCGTACCGGTGCCACCCTATTACTATGTCGATACGCCCGATGGCATATCAAGTACCGGTACGCCCCCTATCGCATACTGGTACCGAACCGGTACGCCTTATACCACCCAATTCGGTGTCGTATGAAGTACCTTGATCTATATCCTGCAGCATGGATCAAATACAGGCCCTTCAATCAGGATCAGACCATGGGATCAAGATACGAACAGGATAAGCCAATGCTTGATAAAAATATAAAATTGTTTCAAGCTATATGACCAAGAAAACATGGAAAATAAAAGAGTTACAATGTTAAATTTGACAACTCTAAACTTTTTTTTAATATTAAACATAAACATAGCTGTCGACCTTGCCTTAATTTTTTTGGTTTATCATTTGGAATTCTCATTCCCCAAGCTTTCCTATCTAGGACTACCTCTAATGTTACACTTACATCAAATTTTTCATATCCTTCTTCACAACTTCCGTCTATGTCAACTTAAAATCTTCGCTTTCATTTTACCCTCCTCACCAATGCGCTACCGAATCTACATTGTATACACACATATCATCTCAACTGCTTCTCCATCACTTCAATCTCCATTAGTGTGATTCTTAAAGCTCCTCCAATATATTCATTTAAAAATCTAGCTGCCCTAGTCTAGTCACATTCATCTCAAATTTCTCATTTCTATCACATTCAACTTGCTTTAGTGAATGTTCTTTATTGCACAACATTCTGAACCACACAATATTAACAGCCTTATTTTTTGAATAATTCTTTTTTGAAGTTTCTAAGGCATGCTTTAATGACATAATACCACAATAGCACTTCTCCACTTCACCAAATATGCCATAGTTCTGTTACCTACATCTTCATCTATCTCTCCACTATATTAACAGATCCGAAACTAACAAATCTGATCACTCAATTGTACCTATTTGCTTGTCATTATTGATTAGGGCATCATCTTCATTTCCATTTTCACTTTCACTGTGCATTCCATATGCTTTATTTTTGTTTTGCTAATTCCAAGCCCTTATCCTCTAAGGCTTTACTCCCAATCCAATTAAACATTTAATCTTGCTCTTTTCTCATCAATGAACATTACATCATCTGCAAAGAACATGTCTCATCAGAGTCTGTTGTGCCGGTATCAGGCACCGTACTGGTTGCCCGGTGGGACGAGTCGATACGGGCCCGCGCTGTGCCGTGTTGGGCCTGTACTGACACAAGAGACCGTGGGAGAGAGGAAAAGAGAGAGTGAGCAGGAGAGGGAGGGAGGCCGGCGCTGGCCGGCGAAGGCAAAAAATTTCACGATTTTTAAGCGAAGTCGGTAAGCGATTTGCCGACTTCGCTTAAAACCGCAAAATTTTTTACGGCGAGACTTCTGTTTCGAACAAAACAGGAGTTTGGCCGCGGCCTCTGCCGCCTGCACCAGCGCCGACCTCCGCCGCCCTCTCCCTTGCGAGATTACTTTTCTAATACTCTATCATAAGTTTTCTCCGAGCTGATAACTACCTTTCGTGCACCCTTCTTTACATTTTTCCATAATTTCCCTAAAAAGATACCTCCAGTTTTTTGTCCTTAATAATTTTATTGTATCATTTATGCTTACACTTCCAGCCTACCAAATTAACCTTTTCATACATATTATAAGTTTTCTCCAAGTTGATAACTACCATATGTAGACTTTTTCCTCTTTCTTTATATTTTTCAACAATACCCTAAGAAGATACCACCATTTTTTCCTCTTGATAAAACCGTCCAAGAGGTGATGAGTGTTTGGCAAACCAAACCCATTTTACAAGAAATTAAATTGGTTTTTCAAAATGGTTGTCATTTTTTTCCTTAATTTTTGTTCTATCACCTTTCCCATGACTTTAGAGTGGCTCATGAATTTAATCGCCCTAGGGATGAAAATGAACTAGAGAATATATGTTCGGGTCTATATCTATATCCAAATCTATCCAGATATGGATGCATATTTCAATACCCAACTAAATCAGAATGTAAAGCCATATATGTCGAAGAAAGCATATATGGATGTACATACACAATTATCCATTCCATATACGAATATCCAATTCTGTTCCTGTATAGGCTTATATAGCTCTCATGAACTTTAAAAGAAAATAATTGACAATATCAACATGACTCTAACTTAAATTACCTTTCATACAATGACATCTTCCATTTGGTAGTTCATAAAGTTTTAACTTAACTGAACTATATTCGCATTTATATTGATACTGTCAATATTTGATTTGTACCATATCCATTGAAAACAAATATGGATATGAATTTTAGCAACCGATTAACATTCCTATCCATATTTGTCAACTATAAACATATATGAATATACTGATTCATATCTGATCTATTCTCAGCCCTAAAAAATGCACCATAAATAAAAAAAGTTTTACAACCCCTCGATGCTTATTGATGAGTCACACAATACTTCAATCATTTGACATGTGACTTTTAGAATCTCAATAAATAAACTGGTAAAAAAAGTTAGCCCATTATCTCCCTTGATTTTCCAAACCTCAACTGATATTTCATCTAACTCAAGAGTCTTAACCTTTGCAGCCTCCAATATACAAATCCATCTAGTAGAAACCTCATTTAATAGTTTCCAGAAATGACTTTTCCATCTTTCTTTAGTTTCGCAATATCTTACCAAGATAACGCTCAATCTTAAAGCATTTAACCGGATATCTTAAAGTTCCCTCTCCTTTACTTTAACTGTCAATAAATGTCATTCTCACCTTCTACTAGACCCAACCTATCTGAGAAATTATCACCATTTTGCATCTTTTTCGGCTTTCCTATATCTTTCGAAGTCCTTGACATATTCTTTGCTATTGAATCTTTGTTATTGAATATTTATCAGATTTTCATCTCAAAAAACACCACCAATGCCAAGATGCACTTGTACCACTTCAAACTTCTTTCCTAGTAACTCTCTTTAGCAATGTAACCTTATTCCTTGCATTACTTCTTTCTTTCCACTCTATGCACCCAGTATCAATAACTCATGACTATTCCCCACTCCCCAATGCAAGCCCATGGCTTCAAATACTTTTCTCCATTCTACACTATCTAACAATGTATCCATTCCTTTATAAATGCATAGCCACCTAGACTCTCATGTCCAACTTACATGTAAACGCTTATCAATGGGTTGGATATGCATCAAACACCCTAAATACTTATCAGATTCTTTAATTATATATTTTAAAGATAATAGAGTTGGTTCCATTGGATATACGTAACTTCGTCCTAAAACTTACCACTGCGTCATTGGTTTATAGGCATTAATATTTCAATATATGCACCAAGTTAGGATCCTTGAAATGCTCTATATAAAAAGTAATGAATACTTATTTCTATCTTACATAGGTGACCTTCCATATAGCATGTATGCTCCATTGATGGTAAATCAATCCACACCTGTTTAATGTGTCGCTGATCTAGTACTTGTACAACTATGAGGAGTCTTAGCTTATTAAGGCCTTACAATAGTGCTACATGATAATATCTCTTGTTCAAGCTCCATGCTATAACTAGATCCTAATTTGGAAAACTAATACCTTGACTTTTGATGCTGGAATGCATCTGGAAGCAACTAGGACAAGGGCATTCAGTTTTAGCAGGCCAAAACTTTAGATATAATGTTGCCATCTTAATTTACTTAATAAAAAGGTCAGCACAAGCTGATCAACAATGTAGACCCTAATCTTGTTCCCATTAAAATCTTAAGTAAAAACAACATAATTATGCTCTTCCCTTTGAAACTTCCAATGGAACCAAGCTCTACAACTTTCGACGCCAGTCACAATATTGTTTTACTCTTGAATCAAAAGCATAAAATCGATGACATGGAGTGATAAAATGTCTTATACACTATTTTCACCTCATACTAAGCTTATACTCTTTTTATACTGCCTAACATTGCATATGGAATTATGTCAGAGGAAATATGTAATATCACTAGATACACAATCCAATCTATATTTAAGTATGATGCACATCACAAATAATTTGAGTCTTTTCTTGGCTTTTGATCATTGATGGTGCTTAAAGTAGCATGAGAATACATATTTACTGACTACTGCATTCAGGTGTTTCTGCATAACAACACCAACCTTTACAAACAATAACTGTTAAGTGTACATCCTATTAAGCTCAATCAAAACTTTGAATCTTAAGACATGGTTTCAGGTTTAAATCAGAATCAAAACATCATAGTATAGAAAAGCTATTTCTAATATTTAATTACCAACATTGCAGATCTTCAGTCACAGCCCGAGAGTGCTTGAAATATAAGAGGAAATATTTTGTCGATGGAGACATGAATGTTAGTCTGCTAGGAGATGGTGGAAAATATTTATGGAGAATAAGATAACAGGAGAGATTAACATAATAAATATTGGTTATTCAAAATTATGTGAACTACAAAATAACATGAAGATAAAAAAACAAACAGATATCCATCAGAAGATAAATAAAGTCATAATATCTCTTTAAAATTTCTAAACTAAACGCTGAATTGAATACTTTCTGACAGTACAATGTTAGTCGTTAGACCATCAACTATAAGCAGACCACAAGCAAACAATGAAAATGACAGCCAAATGAAAGTAGAGAAAATCAGCATAAAGGAATATTTCCATGATAGGTGACCAACTATGAGATGGTGATCTTGATAATGATATTCTGATTCCACAGGAGACCACCCAGGATTATCAAATATGTGTTTGAATAAATTCATTTATAATAAATGTAAAAGTCAAGAAGTCTGTTATTTGAGGATTTTTTTTTTTGATGATATATGAAAATACAAGTTCCACTCAGGAAGCAATGGTAACAAACCAATCATATGCATAAGCATTAGCTCCAAAACATGAATAGAGGAAAACCAATAAAAACAAATTTAAGAAAAAATAAAAATGTAATTCAGATCCTCTTAGCCAGAGGCAAGAACAAGCATGCAGAGCAAAAATATACAACAGATTATACTAATAAAAATGAAGGATAAGTTGTCAGCATATCACCTCTTCAATTCCACCAGGAGAGCGGTGATATCCACGCAAATGACGAAGATGCCCTGATGGTAGGAGTTCAGATCCAAAGAAACGTGAGGGAGAATCCATGAAGGATGAGATCTGTTCTTGGTTGCTATCCCTTCTAGAAACGAAAGCCCGCTGCCAAAGAAAACCACTTGAGAAGGTCAATAACAATTAGCAAAATTGTACTTCTCCTTGATCCCGAAGATATGAAATTATCTCTGATAACGATTACAAGAATGGATCTAGAAAGCGGCAAAAGAGAAATCATACGATTTAATAACAAAATGAGCAAAAAAGATTGAAAACACCATCTACCCAATTCACGATAAGAACTAAAAGCAATAATATCATTGCGAATAAAAATTTGAAGGAAAAAAAAAACAAATTTCCAAATTAGAAAGAAAGACAACTCAGTGAAACCCGAGAATTACATAATAAACAGCAAAAATCACGATAGAAAACAATCAATTTAAGATTTAAGACAGAAAATTAAAAAGAGTTCAATGAATTCCTAGACGAAAGATGGATACCTCTCTGTGAATTCTCTCTCCATTCGGCCTCCCCCGACCGATCATCTGGTGGTGCGACACGACGCAGTCCACGGCGGCATCGGCCGCGAAGGGTATCCCCGGGGCGCACCACACATCGCCGCCGCCCGCCTGGCCCCGCCGCTCCTTCTTCTGCTTGGCCCTCCGCCGCCGGGGCCGCTTCCCCTGCCAGTCGGCGGACGACCGGACGACGGCGGCGGCGGCCGGGACCAAGACTTGGGAGGACGAGGCGGAGGCGCAGCCGAGCCCCCGGAAGGCCGCGGCTGCGAAGCCCTTCTTCTTTCCGCCGGGAGGCGGAGATGGAGGGGCAGGAGGAGGAGGAGAAGAAGGGGGCGAGGGGATGATCAGTGGGTTCCGCTCGGCGGCGCGTTTCGGGGAGATTAAGTCCTTCCGGAGGGGGAGAAGCCGCCGGAAGCCGCCGCGGCGGTCCGATGACGGTGAGGTGCCGTCAACAGAAGCCATGATGAGGGTTTCGGTCGATCGGCGATGGGAGAACAACGACGGTAACAAGAAAAGGTGGAGATGGGGATTAGCGAATTGTTGGCTTGTGAGCTTTTTGTTCTGGTTCTCTCGTTGCGTACGGCTGGCGGAATTAATTATGCTTAGAGAAGTGGAAGGGGGAGAGAGAGAGAGAGAGGTCAAGAGGTGGGAGCGGTGGGGTCAAAAAGGTCGGAGAACTCGGTCAATATATTTGAGTTTCTTTATTTTAATAATTAATTTTTTCACATGGAGGCCAGAGAGCAAGGGAGAGGCTGAGGCTTGAACTGGGAGGCAGCCCAAATCACGTTTCCTAATAATAAATGGGTAGATCACATAAGCATGGAAAGTTTTTTCCCAGGTGATGTCATGTTTGTTAAAAAAACAGCTGTTATGTTAGATTATTGCTAGATTTCGTGAAGGGGATGCATGTGATTTTCATTCAAGTAGAAACAGGTACTTAAAGGATGGAGAAGCTGGGCTAGATTGCTCAAGATATATGGAGGCACCTTTCTGATGACCCAGAGAAAATCAAAAACAAATTGCTTCCGTTCTTCAAAGCCAGATAGATGGATGATGCCGAACCGATAGCAAGCATTGATACTCTTATCCAATCTCAAAGATCTATGAACCAAAAGAATGAAAGTCTAATGAAGCCAGTGACTAACAGAGAGATTCAAAAGGCCTTGAGATCATTGTCAAGTAATGGATTCCCTTTTTGCCTTTTTAAGAAGTGTTGGCCTATCATTCAAAAGAGACGTATAGGGTAGTCAAACAATTCTTTGGAACGAGCGTAATGCCGCCTAATGCATAGAACAGTTTAGTAGCGGTCTCGCATTATAGGCCCAGAAGCTTATGTGCCACTCTCTACAAGCTAATTGCAAAGATCAAGACTACAATCTTTCTGATAAGACACTCATGGTACAAGAATTTATGCACAATCTCATAAAAGCCCCACATGTAGAGGTATAATGGCAATAAAATTTAACATGAAGAGGGCTTATGATTGGATCAGAAGGCATTTCTACGTCCTCTAGGGTGATGCACCTCATCTAAGAGCTCCCAACCTCTATTCCCTCAAGATCAACTTCAACAACAATGCCATGAATGATGGTGTAGAGGAAGGAGCAGGGTTCTTGATACGCAATCAACCATCCAGAGTGAACTTTTTCTTCTGTTCTGCGAATCTACAAGCCATAGTTGTTGAGCATCCAGCTAAAAGAGAGAAACGTGATAACTCGATATCCCTGGCAAAAATAGTGGCTATTACTTTTTTTGCTTTTTTTTAAAAAAAGAGTTGGGTTAGACCAAATGACTCGGCCAACAAGAGCTGTTGACTGTTGGCAGCTAGAAGGTGCAATATCTATGACATCACAATATCCATGGCGAAGCGTAGAGAAGCATGGGAGGGCCTTGTCTTTACTGTCACTATGCTTAGAGCCCTTGATGTAGTGTTTGAGTTTGAGGGAAACTCAAAGACAATGATCGGCTAGTTGTTGGAGAGCGTTGCTATTCAGGATGATCAGTATCTGATGGCAAATCTAAGAAGACCGGTGTCTACATTATGATCTTTCAAAACAGTTCATGTTTATAGAAAAGCCAATAGTACTACAAACTGAATTGCTGCATATATAGGCAACCATACAGGATCAGTTCTTTGGGCCTCCATCGCATCGATACCGGCATAAGACTTTACCGTACTCTGAGGCATCAGCCTGTATACTGGTAACTTAGCCGTCTCACCAAAAAAAAAAAAGAAACTCACGCAATCACTCCTGAGTAAACTTGGTAAACAAATTTTTGTACAATTTTTTCCTTAAGAAGAATTTTATGGTCGACTTTTTGGTTGATGGCGACAAAACAGTAGATTTCTACCAAATTGACTGAGGTAGGTGGGAAAAATTAGGGGCATCAAACAAAAAAGAATTAGTTGGGATAGATAATATCTCAACTTGTAGTCTACATGTTCATTAAAAAAAACTGGTATTTGAGTTTACCAAGTATTTTTCATGATTACAGTCTTCCGAGCATCAAGACCTTTTTATTGCATTAAGAAGAATCCCCTCTTTAGTTATAAGTTTCAGAGCTTGCACACTTTCATTCGTGAATAAATGCTTCCCTCACCTTGATAGGAAATACAAGAAAAACTTTCCTATAAAATTAGTCTTCCAAATTGACTTTCCTATGGTAACATTGAAAAACTTTCCTCAGCACATAAATGCTTCCATCACTTTGATAGGAAACACAAGAAAAAATACCCCCCAAAAAAGAGAGAAATTAAACCATTCTATGTCATAGATTTCGCTTTGGAGAGGAAAACAAGAGAAAAGATGCATTAGGCAATATCAGCAGCAGCATCGGGCCCAGCAAATTTAGATGCTTTCTCAGACATCCTACCATCAGATTCTCATTTCCTGTAAAGTTCAGAATACATATTATGGGCATTAAGAACAAAAAACCAGAGATACATATATACGGGTCAAACAGATAGTCAGATTTGCCTAACATGTAACCGGACAATATATAAAATAAGCATTACAATAAAATCAAACTTTGGTCTCTAGAAGTAACTACCCATGATGTGTCAGATTTGCCTTGCATGCTAGAAAAAAGACATTGAAGGCATATAGCGCAATTAACGGAATGATATTTGTGCTGTGCCAGCATATTGCATATACAAGACAAAGGATTACAATTGACATGTGAAAAGAATTGATAGCTTACTCCGCTGCAATCACCATTATTGGATTGCCAAACACTAAATAATAACCTTCACAAGACCTCACTAGTTTCAACAATCATTTTCTTCAGAAAGACTAGATTATGCCAACAATACAACTTCGAAAATCCAGCTCCTCACCTCGCACAGCAATAACTCGGGAAAACCGTGACAGGTCCTCAGCATCCCATGGCCGACTATACCACTTCATAATCAATGAGAGACATTCCTTGTCCTATTTACCCAAAGTTCAAAACCTACGATAGCCAGTTATCACTTTAAGAATGGTAACTCCAATAGTGAGAATATCAGGTAACTCATAATCTTGCTTCTAATTGTGTCCCTAAGTGACTTAATTCAAGTCGCATCCTCAAATATTAGAGAGACTCAAACACCGTGAATATTTCTGTTTGGTTCATCTCCATACAGCCATAGATGAAGTATAATCAGATTTTAACCTCACATAACTAGCAGCCTAAAGCATGGGTATGGCGTTTGTTCTCCCTCATTATACTCAATTACTTTGATGATCTGGACATTCTTCAGTATTCATTTGAACTTGCTATGGATTTCAGAACCTAATCCCACCCACAAATCTTTAGCGTCTGGGCCAAGAAAAGCAAATGTCCAATACACTATTCCTAATAATCAAACTAAAAGAGAGTGCATGCTTTAGATGGCTTGAACGAGATGCCTTTATCCATGAATGCGCGAGAGGTTTACTATTCAAGAAGGAATATAAGGGCATTATAAGGGTCGAATAAGAAAGACTTTAAGTGACACCCATCTAACCATCCAAAGGACTTGAAAAGCTTTAAGCTAAGCCAGGGAAAGGCTAGCTAAAACTAAAACTGTAACAGAAACAGAAGAGAAAATACAGCAATATGAAAGAATAAACTAAATCTATGCAATGTTGACAATCCACAGCCCTTTAGCCCGTCATGAATCCTGGTGTAAACCAAACAAAAGAAAGTTAGCCTATAACAGCAAATTGTTAGAAAGGCACTCTGTATTTAGCAGCAATTACTGAAGCATTTCTCGCAACGATAGGGTTAACTGCATTATGCATGCTTGGGGCAAGTCTTGCAAGATGTGTACTTTAGAATGCAGTAAAAACTATGTTAGTACTTGATGTGATTTTGGTAGAGCTAGTTTACGCAAGCACATTATGATAAGTCATGCAAGATAATCTTAAATTGCAACAAAAATTGTTAGCCTCACCAGTACAAATAAGTATAAAAGTACAGATAAATACATGAAGTAAAGCAATTCTTGCCATTTATAGTGCCTTTACATAGCCAACATGGTTATACAAGCATGGACTTGCACAATAATATTATAGGCATCTATATGTATTTTAAGTTGCAACTAATTAGATATAAGTCAATGAGTACTGGTCTTTGATTTTATTGTTATTTAAATGCTTTTCTTTTTACCGTGCGGGATACTCCTAGAAGCCAAGGCTTGGGATTGATCATAGAGTCAAAAACCTCTGTCACTGGAAACATTTTCCTGTTGCTCCTTCAACCTTGTCTTTTTCTGCAATCTTTTTCTGCTTTCAATTCCACCATTTTCCTTGCCCATAAGCTAGACCAATTATCAATTTCTTGTCTTCAAGCTTTATTTTGATCAAGCATATTTGGTGATAGACTTTTCTTTATTATCATGTCTGATTGTTCAGCAAGAGACAGCTAAACATATAGCCTATCTTTTGCATCTATGAATTTGCTAAACAAAATTCATAGAGTTGGAACTCACAGTGCTTGTTAAGCTTGAAAGAGTCCTTGAATTTTGCGCAAACAAGTCAAAGCTCAACCACCAAGTTTACAAATTGAAATTGCAAAGCCCATTTTCGTTTGGTTTCATTTGCTTTTTCTCCTTGACACATGGTATTATATTGTATTCTTCTTATAAGAAAGGAATTTTTTAAACTGAAGGAACGTTGAATAAACTCTTAAATCTTCAATAACCATAAAAATTTAAAAAGAGAGAAAACATACCTAAAATGTCATCAATTGCAGTTTGAAGACTATCTGAATCGAGTTCATCTTCTCTTAGAACTTTTGATCCAGCTATGTCTGCCAAAATATATGAATTTTTATTTTGATGATCATCCTCAGCAATAGGTGATGGTATCTGCAAGAAAGTTAAAAATAGGTTCAGCAAAAAAAAAAAAAAAAAAAAAAAAAAAAAAAAAAAAAAAAACCAGGAAACAAGGAATTAAAAATTGAATTGTAAAACTAGGGATATACGTAAATAACCCAAAAGATTTAAATGACCAGTACAACTTAAACTTGCACTTGGTAAAATAATTCTCAAAATCACTAACTAGGATCTATTTAAAAGTCTCCCATTAAGATGCTTGTACACAGACAGTGTTACATGGTTCACTGGACTTCTAGCATTCCACATCTGGAATAATTATTGGGATTGAACTCTCCAAATAAATGTTGAAGAATTTGGATAAACTACAGTATCTCGGATAATAACTAAATGATACCTTCCAGGAAGAATCTAGTTAATATAAAATGCACATTTCAGAGTAACTATACTCAGCTAAACAAAAGCAAATGGATATACTATATAGCAGACTTGCCTCTAACTTAGAATAAGTATGTTGCTGATATAATTCTTGATATTGTAATTCATAAATTGGAATAACCATGTACATTCCTCCACACAGTGGCACCGACAACACTCAACCAGTTAGAATAACTCAGTCAAATAAATATTTAGCTACATATAGGAAAGAACAAGAATTATATAGTGGCTCTGGTACAACTGACCTAGTGTATAATATTATCTAGTTTCATTTATGGTTAAGGTGTTAGACTTTATGTGGTCTCGCAACAGTTAATCTATGGAAACTCTTGGAGTCAGGCGCACAAAGCTACATTCCCAGAAGTCTGCATAGGGAAACGATTTTCCTTTTCTTTCTTTCTTTCGGTAAAGCAGGGCCCATGCTTGCACCAGCAAAGAAGGGGGAGCAAGTCCACCTTCCTCTTCTCTCTCTTTAATTCTTAGAAAGGCATGTGCTAAGCACATGCTAAGTATTAGTGTTTTACAAAGGTTGTAGGGCTTGGCCATAAGGTATAGCAAATAAGGGCAAGCCCACTGGAAGATGGTTCCTTTTAGGCCCATAAGTCTTGTAGGCCCGGTAGAAATTTTAACCCTAGCATACAATTGGATTCCTGTGACCGGTTGGATTCATAGAAAGGGGTCCACATATATTCGGTTCGGTCCCATCTTCTCATAACTACAAAAAAACCCTTGAAGTGACTCCCATCAAGTTTGTGATTGGAGAGAAGGGCCTGATCATCACTGGTAGAATGATTCAAAATAGTCAAGATCGTCCAACGTTGAGAGATATGCCCTAGACCTCATTCCGTTCTCAGATATGCTCTAGATCTTACTCTGTTGTCCTACATCATCACGATAGATCTTGCCGTCCTAACCCTATTTTGTGTCAATTTCACAATAACAATTGTAAACCATAAATAACTTGACAATAACAAGAAAAAGATGTTAATTAGCTTATTCGATATTATGTTGTTGTTGGTCCATATAAGAAGATATTCAGTACTATGTTGTTGTTGGTCCATAAAAGCTTTTGTTTATAAAGGGTACGCGGTGTAGCATCATACACACACACATACATACATATATGATCAACAAATTGCTGAAAATATAACAGATCAATTTAGGAGATTTGTGATAGTCTATTACCTGTCAGTAGGGACAAGGGAGCTCTCTCTCTCTCTCCCTCTCTCCCCCCCCCCTGTTGCTAAATGTAAGGAGTTTGATTTGGTTCACTTATGACATTTAACGCTTTCCTTTAGAGGAGCATTTAAAGTAATAGAATAAACATGCATCTCGGTTTAAGTTTAATGAATGATATACTCTTTATCAATTTCAGAAGGAATGCTATCACTAATAAGATAATTTATTTGGGAAGCACAACAGTAGATTAATAGAAGTTATAATCTTTGATGGAAAACAATTTTATACATTTGCAGCTATAAATGACAACATTCTTAACATAATCAGCTAATTTTATTTTTTAAAAATTTTATATTTACATCATCATTACTAAAAATAGAATTGATTTCCAAATCCTAGTATTTCTTATGATGCTTTCTGATCTTATTGTTTTCCTCTTTATTTCTATAAGTTCTTTAAAATGTTTATTGACTGACAATTGTTCAAATGAAAATATCAATCATAATGAAAGTACTCAATAAATGCCATTTAAGCTACTACCACTCTATACTGCTCTACTTACCAGCAACAGATCCTAAAGATACCGTTTGTTGTTTGTTTCAAAATGTTTAATAACTGATAATTGTTATGAAAAGTCAATAAGAGAAAGTATTCAATGAATGCCTTTTAAGATACCACAACTTTTATCAAACGAAATCTTGTAATATAATGGTGAACACTAAAGAAGCATTATAAAGTCTGATTCTTAGTTTCCTAATTGTATATTTATATGGTAGGAGTTTCATATAGTTCATTTTTTGAAAAGAATGACATCCTTAATACCAGAATTGATGGCTCTCCAGTGGCCAATATCTCAGTGCAAGTCATTGCCCCCGCTCAAGAAACAACAGCATCAGCAGTTGCATAAGCCATATACATTGTATGCAAGAAGCTTCATATTAAAAGAGCAAATTTAGATACACTAAAATAAAAACAATTGTATACATACACTGGAAGTTGATATACTGTTGAGATCAGCACTGACTACAAAGAACAAATTTACAAATCTCAAGAACAGTTGGTAGAAAAGTATAAGCAACAAATTGAACAAAATTGTAAAAGCATTTAGCAATAAATTTAAACCAAAATACTACAATCTCTCTCTCCCTGTGTGCACACGCACATGTTTGTTATCATCTCCTAAGACAGAAAAAATAGACATAATAATATTGGAGCAGGCTAAATGAAATGGTCAGGTGATTTGGAGGAGTTATCTGATAGCCACAGGCTCCTGAAACTTGGAAAAAAAAGAGAGAGAGAGAGAAGGCAGCACAGAAATCCAGCAACGCAGTATGAATTTAAATCTTGGGCAATAAAGAGGCCCTAAACATACAAAATGAATGCTGGAGATAATAAGGTGATTTTATTTTCCTTGAGATTTGCCAGTAGGCTGATGTGCAATTCCATTGCAGATGCATCTTTTCAAACCACAAGCAACCAACTCATGGAACATATTTCTTTAGCTGAAGTTTTTCATCAAATAGTTCGGTATGTGATTAAACTCAAATTAGGCCATTAAGATAGACCCTGTCTTAACTTCAAGGACTTGCTAATCCTTGGAAAACTTTGTCAAATGCAAGAATCAGTTTTATCTGGTTGTTAAAAGTTTGCTCTAGCTGCCAGTTCCTACCTGCCAACATAGGCATAGAAAAGCAATAAAGTTAAGAAATTTATTAGGTTTTCTACTAAAATCTATGCAGATATCAGAAATAGAATGAAGATGGCAAAACTCAAGGAAAATGATAGCCCTTAAAAAATGCTGGTCCTAACTGAGATTTATTGCTCAGCTCCAAGATCCTAATTGTGAAGTCTATTAACTGGTAGAATCCCTCTGCATAGCTTTGTTATGTTGGTCCTAAAAGTTTCTTCAAAAACTGACTCCATAAGGGAATTGTACATATCAGAGATCAACAGGGTCTTTAAACTACTGCTTATGGTAGGTGCCTTAAAATCCAGCATATTTTTTTATAAATCAACTCTATGTCTTGAAATTTGACATAAACATGAAAATCAAACTGCCTATAAACCGATTGAGCTCTAGGCATGGCAGTTGAATTTGATTTCACATGTTAGAGGCTTTGCATTAAATTAGACAACTGAACACTCAAGCATGTTGGGAGAGCCTGATCACTTACCAGCAGATTGGTAATTGCTTCTGTAAAAAAGACTGAAGGGAATTGGCAACATATGACTCTAATTGTGATCTTGAGTTCACCATTGTATAAGTGAGGATGCTAACAGGTACCATATATATCATAGGCGAATGAAATTCTTCAATCAAATGTGAGTGTTCCTTGGCAAACCATCTTTTCTTCTTCGGTGGAAGGTTAATGTGTTGTAAAGCAACAAGAGGAAAAAAGAGTTAAATTTATTATTTTAGATATTTACAAGTTGAACCAATTGAGAATAAAGTGATAGAACTGCTTTATATAGTATAAGCATGTGCAATGAAGATCTAATATGGGCCTTATCTAGGAGAGAGAAAGGTCAGGATATAGATGAAGGCCTAAGATACACAATTTGCAGTTGTGAGGAAGGACGTGGGATAGGTTAATATGACAACAAATGTGATAGGAACTAAGCGTGAAGAAATCATTAAGCCAAAACAAGAAATTGGGAAGGCTTGTTTATTCAGTCATCAATAATAAGTTTGGGTTCCCACGATAATAATGGCAGATTCTTTTGAAAAACTGCATAAATGGAATAAGTATTGCAATGAACAGTATCGCAAGGAACAGTGTCTTTATAACAGTGCATGGAAAAAGATAAGTTAACAACAGATCTGCCAGGTACCAGGAAATGAAACAACTTTTAGAAATTAGCTAAAACTTTGACACAAAACATATGATGAATGGCATTACAAGATGAAGGACTAATTTATATAACATAATACTGGGATGATTGCCACACTTCTAAGCAGGAGCCTGACTTATAAATTTCACAAAACATGATAGTAAAAAATCTCTCCAAAGATAGTGAAAATGGCTTAAAACCAATACATATAACACACAGACACACACCACGCACGCACCCACCCAGCCAGCTTGCAGAATGTATGTATGTGAGAGAGTAGAGTAGAGTTAAAATGTGACGCCTTCACAACACTCCAAATAAGGTCAATCTTGATTGGATGACCGGGTGCCTAGCATTGATGGTCTGAGCTGTTGTATATGATTTATTATCTCTAAATTGCTTAGTGTCAAAAAAAAAAACATATGATTTGGAGATTCCAAGCATTTACATCACTTATAAATCTAGTGGTCAAAAATGGATAGTTTAGATAATACAAACAATATATATTTTTTGATTACTAGATGTCATGAGCTAGGGATCTCTAAATCATATGATTTTTGGATAGATTTTGTGAATTTTCGATCTCCTAACTGTTTTGACTTGTTGTCCAGTAAGAAAACACGTAAAATAATATGATGCATAGTAAAATGTTATCCTTCATGGGAATTAACAACGTTTTACCATCAGAATCAAACATTTTGACATTCCCAAAATCCATATGTTCAAACCCTTGGTAAGTCGACCATGGACACACAGGATGATGCGTTCTCATTGGAAGAAGAAAATGAAGCAAGAAATCACGGGAAAAAAGAACAAGCAGAGGTGAGTATAGAAAAACTCACGGGGTGAGCAGCAACCGCCGGTTGTTCTTGACGAGGCTCTTCATCTCACCACCGCCGGTTGTTCTTGACGAGGCTCTCCATCTCACTGTACCCCTCAGCCCCTATCTGCCATATGATGTACCTGTTCTGCAGCTCCAGAAGCTTCTCATAGTACATGTTCAGGACCGCGACATTGATGGCACCGGCACCCGCCGAGCCCCCGAGCACGAGCACCACCTGAGCCTTGTCCGACCCAGCCTTGGGGAAGAAATGCGTCCGAGCAACCGCCTTGGACGTGTGCCTCCTCAGCGAAAGCCTGACGGGATTTCCATACACCAAGCCCTTCTTCTTGGGGAGATCCTTCACGCAAGCATTGATGGCGAGGAAGATCGTCTCGGCGTAAGGCGGGACCACGCGGTTGGTGAGCCCGGGGAAGCTGTTCTGCTCCTGGGTCGGGATCTTGATGCCCGAGAGGGCCGCGGCCAAGCACACCGGCGCGGCGACGGAGCAGAACAGGTGGAAACCGAGGAGGAGGTTGACGGGGTGGAGGAAGGGGCGAGCAAGGCGGGCGCGGCGGACGGGGTCGTAGTCGTAGCCCTCTCCATTCCGGTGGCGGTGCCGCTGAAGAAGATCTTGGCGTCGGGGCGTGCGTTCTCGAGCTTGTCGGCGATGGCGATCGCCGGGTAGATGTGGCCACCGGAGAATACCATGCGGAGATCGGCGCCGGGTGGCGGCGGGATCGGGGTGGAGCTGGGGAGATCGGGGCTCTCGCGGTCGACGGCGAGGCAGCAGGTGAGGTAGTAGGCAGTGGAAGAAATGGAAAGGATTAAAGAAATGGAAGAGGGGAAGGAAAGAAGGGGCCATGCGGGCGGGTGATACAAGAATACCATCTTCTCTTCTTTTTTTTGTTCCCCTCCTCCTCCGCGCACTAAAACAGATATATCATGGATACAAATATAAATGGCTCATCAAAATAATTAATCATATAAGAAACTACCCAATCTACTACCCCGTTGGCCTCACGATATACATGCTTTGCCTGAGCGGCCATCCCCTCACACATTATAGCTCGAATGTTCCTGAGTAGTGGGTGGCTATCACCAACATCACCCGCGCCTTGATGGATCCAACCGATGACTATCGTCGAATCACCCTCCAGCACTATAGCGCATGCAGGCAGAAAACGTCGAACAAAATTCAAGTCGGATCAGGCTGCTCTCAGCTTCGTCCCTGAGACCGAAATGTCAAAAATCTGGCACCTTGGAGTCCGGACCTCTGATGATAAAGCTCGCCTCTCTCCTGCTCCCGCCATTCAGAACACATCCGTCGAAATTCACTTTAAGGAAACTTGGAGGTAGGGGCTCCCAGGTGAAAAATACTGTGTGAAGCACTCCATGAGCAAAGAATTTAAAATCTTTTCCTGCTCATTTTTGCCAAGTTGACTAATATGTAATACCCAAGTTAGATATCTTACATAAGAAATCTTACATAAGAGAACTTACGCATAATGTTTATGTTTTCGAGTAGTTATACAATGTAAGTTTCAAGCGGTTCTTTTTGTCAGGTGGAGTTCAACTAGTACCTTCATCCCAATTGCCGGGATTAGTTTGAAATTGAGTTATTGACCTACCAAGACAGTAGATGATTCCATGTTATTCTACACTGCAAATCCACAACATTACAGCCAGATGTTTCCTACCAGATTTCATTCCCCTGACTACTAAGTTTCTGTCTGAAAGTTAATTGCTAAAAAATATATTTATAATTTCACATAAATAATATATTAATTTTTTATTTGTCATGCAGACTGTTGTTTTTTTTTTCCACATTGCTGGAACATTGTTAAAATCTGCCCACAAGATCTTGGTTTTTTCTTATTTTTTCCCCCAATTATAAGTTCAGCACTTTATGGTGTCATATTTGAAAAGAGATCTTGAAAGAAACAGTACTTGCAGCATATTGGTTATGTCCAGAAGTGGATTCATATCAATGTTGTCTGCTAATCTATATATCTTCACCGTAAATATAATAATACATGCAACAATTGTGCTTGCTTGTTATAACTTGCGGTTTGTTCAGAAGTATATAGATATACACTTTTAATGATCTTATTTCTTTGAAAGCTTCGTGTGGTTCGCTCATGGAGGCAGATCATGGCGTGACCATATAAAAGTAGTCTCTTCATATGTGGGGATAAAGTTGTATATATCTTATATCCACTAGATGTTGCTTTAGAGTTTGTGTTCATAAGATAGTATATATATAGGAAGTGGAGGTATCAAAAGGAGAGAAGGGAATTCAAATAAAGATCTAAATCATGTGCCATTGCAAAGCAAAGGCATGGAGCAAAGAAAACTCAAAAATTCTACACAAGTCAACTTTAAAGTAATCATGCACAAGATTTTGGGGGTATATATGGCCTTTAAAATCTATTAACACATGACAAACGTAAAAATCACAATAACCTTTAATCGTGCGCAAGGTTTACATTGTAGTTTCTTTTTCATACTGCATACTTTTTTTGTAAGGCCATAAACTACACACTCTTTTTGTAAGGCCATAGTTGATAATATAAACTTGATTTGCTTTACGGCATGCACCCATAAGAAATTTGTTTGGATTACCATACTAATGAAGAAAGATCAGCAAGCAAGGTAAAGAAGAGCTCCATCTTGTGGCAATGCCAAGCAAGGTATAGAAGATCCCTTGCTTTTGGTGCTATTTAGTAGGTCGATCCTTTGCGTATCTATGTCCAATACTTTTAGCCGCCGGGGGAGTTCTTAGCTCCCTCTAATTTGGAACCAAAAAAAGGGAAAGCCCCACTTTTCTTACCTCATATATAAGCCGGAGAAGTAGAAAGGTTTGTCTTCGCCCATATTCTTGAATCCAATGATGTGCTCTCCACCCTTGCTAGTAAATAGTAACAAAGGGCCAGTTTGGGTGTCTCTTGTCGCAAGTTCTTTAGGTACGGATGGTATGGGATGATAGAAAAATATAGAGGCTATGTATAATAGCTTTGGCTTCCTCATCTCTTCTGATCGCTCACTGTATGGTTACTGTTGCTTCGAAATATCAGGGAGTTGATAAAGGGACCGATGTATTAGCTTTCCAAAAGTGACCAAGGGGTACTTGGGGGTTGTATTGTATGGAGGGACACTAAACATTAAGAATCAAAGAGGAGGAGGATAAGAGAAAATAGACCAAATTGTTAGCTCAATAATCTTTGCACAGCTTGTTATAGGCAGTCAACTCTTGCGACGTGTCTTTCTCGAAAATCCTAATTCCACATTGTATTATATTATATTATATATGTGCATATATATATAGAGAGAGAGAGATAAATTGATCGATGATCACCAACAAAATTAAATCAGAAGAACTAGAATCTTTCACCTTTAGAAAGCGCTTATGTCTAATAGCTGAAGCCGCTGTTCTCATTTCCTCATTGACCCATCAAGCAACAAATACGCTATTAGAATAATCCTTTCCTTTATGGTACTTAATGTATCTCAAGAAGTTTATAATATATGTTACTAGAGTGTTCCAATCCTAGTCCAAAATTTTTGTTGCATGTTTATCAACCATTCTAATCCGAGTCCAAATTTATAACAAATGTTTCTTGAGTATTCTGATCCAATGATATAATTTCAATGGAAATGAATAACCCCTGTAGAAGAATGTTCTTAGTCATCAAGAGAAAAGAGTTCCATTTGCACCGCACACAATGCCCATTTGGCGAGAGCCAGTGCACATCCGCCTTCGCCCGGCTCATCAAAGAACCCTCTTAAAAATCCATTAGATATCGTTATTATCTGCTAATTTTTTTCAAATCCTTATCTGCTATTTGAAGAGAGTGAAGTTTTATAACAGGATTATAAAACTATTTATAGTCGACTCTGCTGTTTATACCCAAATTTTGCTACATTTCTTCAATAAAAGAAACGAACAACGCACTACAGGCATTTCAATTGGTAATAGGGAATACTACCAGACCTACATTAGAACTGATTTCATTAAGCTGTTTTAGAAAAAAAAATCTTGATTACTCTGACACTCAATCTAAAACTTCTTGAATCAAGCTGATACGACGTCCCAGGATTTGAGGATCAATGATTAAAGAGAAAATTCATTCACAATCATCATTGAAGAACTTAATTAGAAACTTAATATAGTGCGATGGATACAAAGTGTCAGTCATTATTTTGAAATGTCATTATTTGAGAAAAAAAAATCAGTTAGCTACTAAAACAAGATGGTAGTTATTGTTAAGGCCCTCGGATTTGATTGGAGCTTTTTTTTTTTTTGTTGGATGATTTGCTTAGAGACTTGCTGACTGCTTTCTAGCGACATTTTTTTTCAACAGATCATGGAAGAAACAGAACTTGTTACTTATGGGGGATTATGTCCAGAGGCTAATATCAATTTAGTCTGCCAATCAATAAATCTCCCTATTAAATATAATAACAAGTCTAAAAATTATATTTGCTCGATCATAGTGAAAGAAAACAGAGTAAATAAAATGCCCCGTGGAAACAAAAAAAATCTTTCGACTTGTGGTTTCTACCATGGTATGCTAACATACGAAATTTTGAGCGAATCCTCTCCAAATCGGCCTCCTCCAATATGCTCCTCTCAGGAGATTGGATCAGATTGGCTGTGGAAAAAGATTCTGATCCCGCTCCGGCTTTGTGACTGACGTTCCTTGAGTTTTCTAATCCTACAAAATAACTCAAACTGCAAATAGAATATTGTCCTGATGAAATTAATTTTGTAATGCGCATACATTGAGTGTTCTAATCTGGGTCTAAATGTAGTTTAAATGAAGTGAAAAACTTCTATAGCAATAAACTAAATAGAGTTCAATATGAATTGGCTACTTGAGTTTCAAAGAGAATTCATCTACGATCATAATTGATGTAACCATGAGATTCATTAGAAACTTAATGTAGCGAGACTGATATAGAGTGTCAGTCATTATTCTGAGTGCTAGATTCTTGATTGAAGAAAAAATAAAATTCAGCTAGCTAAAGCTAGGTAGAAGTTATTTGATAGGGTTTTAGTTGTTTGATTAGTGCCCTGATTAAGTGAGACTGTTACATGCATTCAACCATTCTTTTGTTGTATCAGTTCCTTGGTTAGAAAAGGCTCATCCACTTATTACGAGTTTCAGCTGCTTGGTTAAGAATATAAGCAAGTAAGGCGGAGCCAAAGTATTGGTAACGCTTTTGGAGCTTCGAGTTCTTCATTAGTAATCGAGTCAAGATGATAAAAACAAAGAAACAGTGATCTATTAAAATATCAGCTCCTTTAACTGGTTATCTAGTTGAATTAGATGGACTCTTGAGTATAGATTATATCCTTGCAGCTTTCAGGCATCTAATTAGGAATAGTGAATTTGTTAGTACAAACTATTAGTAACATCTTTAAAACTTCAGTCTGCTGTCTGAAAGCCTGATCGAGTTGACTAATACAAAGTATGAAACAGAAATGTTCCTGTTATTTTATTGGAATCTTAATAACTGAAGATAATGACCATCAGCTTTCAGAAGAATCTTCATATTGCATGAACATGTGCCATTATTTTGGAGAAGAGGTAGCAATTTAAACATGTCGAAACTATCTATTGAGCAATATGTGCTCATTATTAGAATTTATCGAAAACCCAAGTCAAAATTTGCAAGAAGACTGTAGATTTCAGCAAAAAAAAAAAAAAAAGAATCCAGCCAGCAGATTTGAAACACAGCATTCAACAACATGATTGGATTTGACCTGTCTTATCCTCATGTGCTTTGACTTGTGCAGCCCATATCAAGGGTTCGAACCTGATACCCTTTCTCCAGCCATCATCCCTACTCCAGACATCAAAACATTCAACACAACGATGAATCTTTCATAAGAAACAATGCAATCCAAAGCTATTCCCACTCGAACTCTAAAATATTCATTCAATTTCTAAATGGATTAAACACTTTAAAATGGTTCTTTTGCCATTTAATTCAGCTTCTATCATGGCAGTGAATTCAGATTGTTCTGTTGCAACGGTTGCAAGCTTTCTACAGCAGTGACGTTATGGACTGCGTTAAAGGAATAAGGGCATTGAATAGGTTATGCCCTTGATGCCGATACATGATGAGCAAACAAAACATGATCTTAGCAGTGCAACAAATATAGAGGATCCTGGGCAACATGGTTTCAATTGGGGAAGACACCAACACAAGATGTTGATGCTCTAACTTTCTCAAAAGAAAAAGGAAAAAAAAAAGATGCCGATTCTCTAACTAGTTGGTAGTGGCTCAAAGGTAAAGGTAGGAAGTCTATCATGTTTTTTTTCGTGGAACCTAGGGAAAGACAGGAATGAGATGCTCTTCACCTGGTCATACGTTACTATTCAAGAGCATGCTTGCAGAATTTTCAGAAAATTCTGCTTTTCTGCAGGAATATGCAATATTCATAGCAAGGCAGCGTCTACAGAAAATGACCCGACAAAGAAGGGTAAACTTCTGCCGTAGTTATTATGTTTCCACATCCCTGAAAAATCTTGCTTTCCGTTTTCTATGTACCTGTAAAAAAATTTTCAGTTGAACTAAATCAAATGGAGTGGACACAATGCTAACTTGCTGTTCGCAGTGATATCAACCTTCAACTGTGGTGCCATGCAAAACACCCCACCAAATCTTGTCAAGAGATCCATCTAATTCCTCCATCATTCGAGCAGACAAGCTAGCTGGAGAGAGTTTTTTATCGCATGATGGCCACATTCTTCATGCAGACGCATAACGTCATTGGTGAATGATATATAGTAATGCTTGAGTTGTCTACGGCATGGAATGAGTTGAAAAAGCTCTCTTTCATGGATGTATATAGGCGTATGTGAGTGGATTCAGACTCTCAGATTGCTGTTGATTCTTTTTGAATGGCCAATTCTCATGCTCTGATAGACTTGGCCCATCAAAGGAGGAGATTGGAGCTTTTTTATCTGCTCAATACGCTTGAATATCACCCATCATAACGAAATAAGATGTTGGCCGGCTGGCAAAGGGGCAAGGTTCAGCAATGAGGCGCTAAGCTTGAATGGTTATATTTGTTCCCTCGTGGATTAGAAATGGATATGTAAAAGAAAAATAAATAGATAAAGAAAATTTAGTCCCAAGTAAAAGAGTGATAGGGTTGAAAAAATAAAGAAATTTTCGTTCTTATAATGATGACAAACACAAACCAATTGGATTATGAAGAGCAAAAAGATTTGTCGAGCAAAGAGCTAAAAATATAGTATTAACCAAACTAATAATTAATTATACAATATATTGAAATAAAGAGTAATATTTAAATATAATTAAATGCAAAAAAGGTGCTAGGATGAATAAAGAGGAATTAATTTAGGTAACTATGGGCATGATAAGCTGGAAAAGATCTTTTGGAGGAAGGAGAAAGGATATTATAAAAGTAGGTTTTCGAGTTGGGTTAGATCGGAACTGAGCCAGTTCGGATTGTTTTTTTTTTTTTTTACCCAAATTATATCTTATATAATATTCGAGTCCGGTCAAGTCAAAAATTAGAAAACCCTGATTTGACCTGGTTTTCAAATTGGTTTTAATTTTTTGATGCTGCTCAACCTACGGGTCTTCAAAGATGATTAGGGTCAGGTCTGATCGGGTAGGAAACCTGATCCATTTGCAGCTCCTCTTCAAAATTATTTAAGGGAAGCTCATACGGACGGCAGAGATTAAATGACAAGCGAGAAAAAACGTGCCAACGGATAACAAAATCGAACCCATAGATCGGAAGCACGGTAGAAAGAAAAGAATAGGATGCGGCCTGCGGCTCTCTTGCTACGCCGCTTCCTTTGCTGCTGTGCCAATGGAGCTCCCCCTGCGATCAACAAGAAGAATAATCTCGTCTTCTTGGGTTCCCCTCAGGTCTCTCTCGTCTTCTTTTTTTTTCCCTTTAAAGAAAATAATTCTGGTTTCCCGGTGGGCTGTGTGCGGGTAACGAGTACGATTGCAGGTATCGGCATCTGTTCTTGAAAAGTTGATCGATGCATCGAAAGCTCCCAACTCTATTTTCCAGGTTTCAGATGATCCCTATTACCTCTGAACTTGAAAACCTGCAATTTCTCTCTGATGTCATGCATTCACTTTGATCTTCTTTGTTTTGTTATATATATATATATATATATATTTGGCTGTATTTGTTGTTTGACTTGTTTCCAACAAAATCACAATTTTCTGATTTTATTTGTAAAATAATTGATTTTGTTGTAGCTGATATTGTTGTGGGTGTGAGTGTGTGTGTTTAAAAAACACTCAGGTATGCTTTCTTTAATCTTATATCTCGGTCGAGGAAACAGAATTCTCTGTTGTGGAATTCAGTTCTCAGCTTCCCAGTCTCTTTTACAATTCGATGGCGGTAGTGTTTTACAAGATTGATTGAATGGATAGAATAATTAGAGTGCTCAAAGAGAATTTTTTATTTAACATTACCCAACAATTTTTTATCTGCTAGCCAGTTTCTTTTGAATACGAGAATTTGATTTGAGATCGCAATGTTCTGTTCCTCCAGTATTTTGAACTTGTCTGGCCGCTTGGCTTGCTAGCTGATAGGTTCAAGAATTGAGTAATTTGGTTTAGCTTGCAGCAATTGTTACCCAGCCGCCTTCTGGAAGAGATAGGGGCAGAAAGCTGATGCCGTCCCCAGTTGCACAATATGCCCTGGATAGTGGATTCCCTCAAGATCTCATATTCACACCTGAACGAGCTGGGGAGGTATATGCACTTTGACAGAAGTTTTATGCAATTTTAGATGGAACTTGTTCTTTACCTGTCCACCGTGTTGGGTGTTTCACGTTGAAAGGATTTAACAAATACTGATTTTCCTTGAAGAGAACTGTTTAATTTTTCTTAATTGTTATAATATGTCATTCCGTATATGTCATTGGTGACCTCTTTATAAACACCTTGGTTTACTCAACTGGTGTCATGCCATTGCCAAGAATTGGCATAATAATGCTTTGTAGACTTCTCATTCCTGGAGTTGTATAGTGTAGGGGACATTATCTCAGTTTTCCATCACACTGTTCAGTTGTTTGCGAATAGCATTCACCTTTACATGTTTTCTGTCACAAAGCAAATGCTCACTTACTGATTAGAGCATGAAACAATTGATTCTTCTGTCCATTTTAGTTTTTTCCAATGTTTTAATGCACATGCTCATGGGATCCATTTAGGATTGAATTAGATGACATAATACTGGCAGCATGATTCAAGGTAATAGTAGATTGTTTATGTTGAAATTCTGGGCTCTCTTTTCTCCCTAATTGCGTGTTAAGAGGATCATGTCTTCTTTGCGTGAATGTCGGTACATTATCACTATTTCCATTGATAGATAGTAGTTTTATGGAGCAACTTCGTGACATTAAATGGATTTAAATTTACTAGGGGTGATTGTTACTTCGGCTGCCTCAGATTGTGCCTGAATTCCAACCCACACCAAGGCTATAAGCATCAGTACCAGTGGGTGTACTGGTCGCTTGCTGACATGGTACATGCTATGTTTTGCCGTGCCAGCACAAAATGGTATATAGGCACCATGCTGTCCCATGCCTGGTCTCAATACTAGCCTAAAATGGTAAAGCATCCAGCACTTGAAACCATGATCTATACTCATGGCTTCTTCCTGATGCATCCAAACCACTTTTCCAATTTATCACTTTCTATTGTTGCTTGAAATTGGAGCAAAGAAATCAGCGGGGAGAAAAGTCGATACATCAGATCCAAATTGTATTGAAGACAGAGGTAACTACTTGGTGGCCTTGGTCAAATATTGGAAGCTTCTTGCAAATATTTTTCAAAACATATAATGCGCAACTCTTCTCAGTCCACAATAACTTGCACTCTTAGCTAGAAAAAAGCAATAAGGCTCAGCATAGCCATGAAATAAAGAATGATTTAGAATTTATGTCTATTTGCAAAAAAACTTAGTTTGAATAATCCATCCCACAAAAATCTTTGCTTTATTTATAAAAGCTAAGGATGCTCTTCTGCTGTTTCTATGAAAATACCATCTCTTCATATTCCAATGGGCGCTTATCTAATGGATGTTTCTTTTAAATAATGCATCTCTCACCAAATGGCTGCTTATTGTCTCCTTCCTAGTGATAACCCTTGCCAAAGAGTTAGTAATTATCGAATGGTTAACAGTTACAAGTAATCAGCAGTGGTCGAAAACCATGTAAGAGGCATTAACTGAATTGCTTAGATTCTTCTCTGTACTTCATTCTTTTCTTCAACCATTTCTTTGTTTTGTATCTGCCTTTAGAAATGGCACCATGATAATCCTACAACAATCTTCAAAATAAAAATATAGATAAATAATAAGAAAAGTATAGTGTTTGCCAATAGATAATTTTCATGAAATTATGGTCAAACAAAGTCCCAAAAACATTGAATGAGAGCTTTGGATCCTAAAATACTTAAAGATCTAACCAGGCCGTTCTCAGACTATAAGGGAAGGCTTCTAGTTTGGGATGTTTGCTGTAATCAACCTTGACTTACATGCTTGCAAGGGCTATTCCCTACGAGTGAACCTACCTCCTCATAATTACTCCACATCAAATGGTTCAGTTTTTTCTCTTTTTTTTTTTGATAGAGGCCCCCCTAGGTAATGATCCACACAGCGGGGGTTAGCCCTCCCCTAAATACCGCTAAACCCTCAAAACTTAGTGAAGGCAGGATTTGATCAGAGGTCACCAGTCCAACTGCCAAGGACTTTACCAACTTGGTAATTATGGTTCATTTGGGACATGAGTGTCGAGGCTAACCATGTTGCCAAGAGAAATAAAATTTTTAGAAAGAGGTTTCGTTAAAACAGTATTTACCCAATCATTCCAAGAGCAATCACTGAAAGTTTAGGAGAATATATAATTCGGATCAGAGAAGTACCATATGGATGAGCTTTATCTTTTAGGAAGATGATCAAAATAACCTAAGGTGACTGTTTATAATAGGGTAGAAGCTAGAAAAATAAAAAAAGCTGTGTCTGTAACTGGCCATGATATTATATGCCCAAACATGTGTTGCAACATTTGTTTATAAAGCTCCATAACAAAACTCACTACCACCATAGTAGGGGAAAACTTAATATTATCTTATGAACAATTTTCTTGGAGACTCCAGCTTCATTAATCTTTCTTAGAATCCTGCTTCTATGTTCCTGGTGCTTCTGTTGCATAATGGACTCCCTCCAAAAACAGGCTAGTTAGATTTAATGTTGATCCAAAATTCAAATTGCTCTTATTATGTTATATACCCTGTTACGTTTATTTTTCTTGTCAACATATAGCAGAACACCTGAACCTTTTTTAATAAAAAATATCAATGTAGACCCCTTGTGGGTTGCCTTCATTTCTTCCTATTTGAATTTCTTTCTTTATGTGCAGAGAAATCACATTCTCTTGCATTTTTATTTTGCTATGTGTTATTAATTCCAGTCGCATAAAATTTGTTCTTCTTGGCTTTTATATAAAATCTATTCAAAATATACATGAAGGGTCTTTTTAGTTTGCATCCTCTTGGTGCAGGAAACCTTTTTAAGTGATCTGAGGGCACTGAATCCAGATCTTTGTGTTACAGCGGCATATGGGAATATATTGCCTCAGAAGTTTCTTGAGATTCCACCAAGTGGTAAGTTATAGCGGTACATTACTGATCTTTTTTTCAGTTTTTTGGTGGAGAAAAAGAATTCCTCTCTTAATGCATAACCAGATGTGACATTTACTAAACATCCCCTTCTGGGACATCAGCTCGCAATGCTGCTTAATGCTTTTTGCATCATCACGCACTGTTATCCGAACAGACCAGTATAAACATGCATATCATGTCTTTAACTAAAATAATATCATATCATAGATATACTACTTATTCCATATTTACTGATAGTGATAAACCAAACCCTGACTTTTGGGATGAGTATTGATGGTTAAAAGTAACTGGTGCATTTTTCCTTCTCTCTCAGGTATTAACTGGTTGCTGCTTGAGCATGCAGTAGCATGCTTATTATTTAAGAATTTGTTTGTTAATTCTTCAATGTTCTTTGACATCGAAAGTGATTTTCATTTCATTATTATGTGATGCAGTTATGAGCCTTGAGCTTTGAAGAAAGCTATCCATTTCTTGTTAGACATACAGAAATCCTATTTCATTTGACTTTTTGTTTTGAAGAGTACCATGTATTATAGCGAATGTGGAAGTAGTGGTCATAAGGCTTTGCACAGGATCTGATTTTGGTTGTAGCACACAGAAAGAAATATTCTCTCCAGTTAATTAAGAATTAGATCATTGTTTTGTATATTTCTAGAGCTTGCATATTCCTTATACTTTGAAGTTTGGAATTTAGTGTTCGATACTAGTAGAGAAGATAAAATAAGAAATGAATATATTAGAGGAGCTTTAGGAGTTGCACAAATTAAGGACAATATAATAAAAAATCAAATGAAATGGTATCGACATGTAAAACAAAGATCTAAGGGGGCTCTGGTAAGAAGAGGTACATTGGTTTGTGTTGGAGGGGAAGACCTAAAGTAATATGGATGGAGGTTGTGAGGTAGTATATGGAGAAACATGGAATAACATCAAAGGTGGTCCTAAATAGGAATATTAGTGAATGAGGATCTATGACCCCAAGTAGTTGACAAAATGATAGATGGTTATAGTTATGATATGCTAGTAAATATGGAGTGGCGAAAATCATCCATTGATGTCTTACAGGTGCTTTATTCCTACACCACGTTGTCACCATTATAACTACCTATATTGGTTTATCAGAATTACTGCACCAATACACCACTTGATTTTTCTTTTTTTCAGCGTAAGTGATTCTACAGCATGCTGCCATGCTGGTTAGAAACTGACTGTAAGAAAGTCCAGGATGCCTGTTTTAGAATGAAATTATTTTACTTCATATGTGATTCTCAATCGTGGCAAATCTTTATCCCTCTTATGGCTGAATCAATGCTGATAACTTAATACAGATACTAGAAACACAATGCCCCCAATAAGCCTGTGTCTTTCTCATTTTCTCCTTTCTCTCATTTTCTTTTGGTCCATCATTTGTATTTCTCCACTTTTCTCCTTCCTTTCTCTGTCTCGTTTTCCTTCATCTCTTCTTCCTGATTCTTAATTCTGCCCTAAACCTACTAAATTTCAAATACCAAACAAAGAGATTATTGAATGGACTTGAAACTGAGTTCTTTTAGCTGCAGCGCTGATATATGAAGCTGTGTTTCCTTCGAGCTACTCAAGCTGATAATTTTTCAACTTGGAATCACCAACTAACAATGGAAGATAGCTTATGACTTGATTATTTTTTACAGCTGCCAGTAAAATGAGTTATATAAATAAATAAACTAGATTCAAAGGCGATCAAGGACCTGTAGCTTGTCAAATTTTCCTTTTTTTTTCACCTACATGGTCATATTTATAGAGGATAAGTGATTTCTGTTGGGAAAAGGTGATAAATGTTGCTATGCTATTTGTTTTCCTGCATCCATATTTTTGTCATTTTGTTGTGGTGTTATGGTGTGTTTAGATTTTGGGTTTATCGTGTTGCATACGCAGCAGTTGACATTCTGGATCTTTTAGGGCTGTTGTATGCTTTCTTTGTGTAAATTTTACTATCAGTGGTCATGCATACATCTCCAAACCATGATTTTTATATATGAATTTGGTTGAAAGGACCAACTAAGATTTAATTGTTGGTGGAAGAATAGGGATACATCAACAGAGATATTGGAGGATTAGTACTTACTGATCCATTTACAAAAAGTTGGTGTCGGATAACTGGACAATGTTGACCTGAATTTATAGTTTTGTAGAGTTCCTAAAAACTTTATGTTGCTGGTTCCATGTATAGGATAAAGGGATTTTGGATATGATCTCTCATACTTAACCTCAGCAAAGGAATGTATTTTAAATGAATCAGTAGAGATAAAAGGGAAATTTCATTTTTAGCCGGGGAACAATCTCTAGCATAATATTGTATGATTGTTTAGTGGTAAGTTACTGAAGGTAATTGATATCATTAGTTTCATCCTTCTTGCAGTTAGGAAGAAACTTTTGCAATGGATTGACATACCTAAGCTTTTCACTGTTTTAAACCAGAAATTTGAGAAGGCTAGGTTCAAAATTTGGCCAACTTCTCATTTAGAATGAGGAAGCAGATATGGTCTGCTACTGTAAAGTTTAAGCAATATATCGGCTACTGTAAAGTCTGGGCAATATATCAGCCTGCTTTTATTGCAATGATCACTTTCCAGAAGAGATATTTTCTAAACAAAAAGGAAAACCAGGATTCTCATAATATGTTTCCTAACCCCTCTTATTTGCGAGTGTTCTGATTAAAACATCATTGAAGTGTGAGGATGTCAGAGAAGTCCTTATGAGCACCCTCACTACCCAGCCATAGTTCTGCTTTATGTTTTTTCTGCCGGCCCATTCTTATTTTTTTATACTGAGTCTAGCAAATATAATCATGGGAATATTGAAATTGATTAAACTACAGTACATTAGATACCCTCTGGTCTACTGTATATAAGGCATGCTTATTTGTGGAACCATCTTTTATTAAGATTTTCAAAAGGAAAAAGTGGTACTTGAATAGGCAGCTTTTAATCTTCAGTTACATGCTCCAGATGCATAAGGTTTTTCATTTGATTTTTCTTTTTCAGGAACTGTTAATATTCACCCAAGTTTTCTGCCTCTGTACCGTGGAGCTGCTCCTGTTCAAAGAGCATTGCAGGTTTTTCTTAGTTTACTGCTACAATCCAGTCTTCTTCTTCTTTAACTTGCACATTTATGCTTTTTGTTTGTCTGGTTAGGATGGTGTTTCGGAAACAGGAGTATCGATTGCATATACTGTTCGTGCATTGGATGCTGGACCAGTCATTGCTTATGAAAAAGTGGAAGTTGATGATTATATCAAGGTATACCACTTTTTCTGTTTGGAAATGGTTAACGCTGAAGTATCGTTCAATATTCTTTATACATCATTTATAGTTGAACATTTTTTGCAGTAATAACCAAATAATTTGAAACTGAAAGTGCTTTTGAATTGCAATAAGTGAAGTTTCCATTCTTGTGGTCAGAATAAATGTAGCAGTGAATCCTGCTCGGACAGATGCGAATAATTGTTGTCTTATGTGATTCAATATAGTTTTCAGCAGGCCTTCTGTTGCTTGGTCCCTTACGAAATTTTTTCTTGTGCATCTGTTATTTTTACTTAGTCCATGATGAATATTTCAATGTTTGCTTGTGTACCTTACAAAGATTTTTGAATTTTGTTGATTCTCTTTCAGGCAAGTTTCTCTAGATGGCTGAGTTAATATGACACGTATTAATGTTCTTTTAAACAACATTTTGTCAATGTCTTAGTTTTGTGTCTGGCATATCTCTGGTACTGATAGCATTTCCTTTGCTGAATATCTTTGCTGGTTAATATCCACACCCACCCCCACCCAAAAAAACATATTACAACTTAATTTCTGGTTAAGAATAGTTGAGGAATTTCTTTCTTGACTTGGTTTAGCGACAACCTGATCCGAATAATTCATGGTTTGAAGTTTAGACAGCAGACCTGGAATTATGACCTGTTCTTATGTTTCCACGCCAATTTTCTACCCATTGTGGTGAAGTCGGGCAAAATTTGATCCAAGTCACCAGACCTGTTTAGACCTGTCGATACCTTAAAGTTACTCAAAATTATGCTTTTACCTATAAATTTCAAAGGCCAATCTGAACATGCCTCAAGCCCAGCCCAAATGTAATAAGCCCCAAAGTAGGACAATCACTCATTTGTTTCCCATATCAATAATAGGGCAACCGAATTCAAATATCTTGAAATTCTTATCGCAACTAGACAGTTAATTTCATTCTTCTTTGACTAATGTGAAATATTACGAATTTGACAGGTATAATATAACGATATATTAGAAACTATTTGAATAAAGCTTAGCATAGGTCTGGCTTTTATCAAGGTGTCAACACTATCTCATTATTAGTTAGAGTTTGCTGCCATCAATGAGAAAAGCACATCTTATTTATTTAAATTTTGTAAATTTAATTACAAGAAGAAAATGTTCTCTCTCATAGCGTGAATTCTATTTCTAACCCTTTAAAATAATGACCTTTCTGTAATAAAAAATGTTTTAGATAAAGTTGGGTTTTCATGATACTCATCCAAAAAAAAATTCCGAACTATAACTGAAAAGAAATTTTAATTATTTTAAAGCTTTTTCAACCTAATCTACAACTAAAAGGGGAATTTTTTGGCACTAATTTTCTGGAAAGTCAGACTCGAAGACCAAGGCATCAGCATAATGCTGAAAATTAATTGAAAAAAAACTTATTGTAATATCAGAACTTCCTTTGGTGAACTTCTTTTTGGGGAAAAATGGCTAATATGCTAATTCACTAAAAATGATATTACTGCTTATCAAATATCCAGTTTTAATTCTTCAATGATATGAAACTATGATCTTAGGTGCTTTCTTGTCAATATGATGCTTGTGGCATATGGCTTCAGATAGCTGCTTAGCCTTTGTTTTTGCCTTAGTTTATGGCATATACATATACGAGACAGTGGGTTTGGAGGTATAACTTAAAAATGCTGCAATTAGATATGGAATTCAAATGGTATAAATTATGTCTATTTTTGTGAATCTGATAATTGAAATCTTTAAAACTTTTCATAGCTGATCTTGCAGTGTTCTGTGTAGGCACCAGAGTTGCTCGCAGTGTTATTTAATATAGGTATGGACGTTCTTTCTGTTCTTTTTTAAACATATAACTTTCTGTTTATTGCAGTTTGTACCCCATTTTATTTGATTATGGGACTAATTGTTTCTTTACATGGAGTATCGTGTTTGCTTCTTTTGATCTGCTGTTTCTGCATTTTGAATTCCTTTAACTAATGTAAGCATGTTTTTGAATTGATAAATTTTATTTAGTTAATACATACGTAATGGTTGTGGTGGATTTGAGTGATCTGTCTAAGTAAAGTACTATAGTGGCCATCTAGCATTGTGGATTCACCTTGAAGAACAAATTGCACAAGATGACTGTGTTGAGTGGCTGCGCCGGGGTTGGGGGGGGTGGGGGGGTTTGTTTATCTCAACGAGTCGCTTATGATGTCTAGAAAGAATGTTATTTCTTCAACTATAGAGGAGAATGATGTAGCTTGTAGTTGCTCAGCTTCTATATATTACAATAGTCTACAACTTGCGCTTGGTTAGGCCTTATTAGCAATGTTGCTTGCCCAAGCACCATAACATCATGATGGTTAGTATTGATTAATTTGATGCTGAAGTCATCTGCTGAATCTATAAACACTAACATAGGCAGAGGAAACTAATTTATGGAAAAAGAGGTTTCTCATGGGGTTTAACGAGATTGATGAATTGTAGGAGATTATCCTTTTGAAACCCAGAGGGTGGAGGCTGCATGAGGCTGTTAGCTGTAGTGGCAATTTACAGTAGGATTGGATGGCATCTGTAGCAGAAGATAGGGTGATAAATCACAAGACACTTTTGTTGCTCCAAAAACACATCTGTTATTCCTCTCTCAGCTCTAGCATCTCTTCCATAACTTCCTGCATTTCAACTTGACGCCCGACTTTATCACATCCAGCATCCGTGAAATTGTTGTTCACTTTTTCCTTCTCTTGTGATCGACGGCTTTCTCCAACTTAGCACACGAATGCATCTATTCTATGGAAGAAAACCATAATTCAGCACATGAAAGCTAGCAAACCATAATCCCATACATGTATTCAAGATGCTGGTGCAAATATCTCTACTGCAGTCACACGTCATATAACAGGAAGCATACTGTTAGCAAACTAGGACCCAAATTCTGTACAATAATACTAAATGTCTCATAAATGTAACCTTGTATTTATGCAGCTTCTATTGTCTCGTAAGCCTGATAAATACCAAGATTTTAGTTTTTTATGGTAATTGAACAATTTTTTGCTCAGAAAATTGTCTGATTTGATGAATTTAGTTATTCACTCTTCAGAACACTTTAGTAATTGTTGTTTTTTGCTTATAGGATCAGAACTTCTGATTCGTGAACTTCCATCTATTCTTGACGGGTCTGCAAAACTAAAAGCTCAGCCACAGGATGACTCAAAAGCAACTCTGGCACCTAAGGTAGTTTATGGAACATATGTTACTGAAGTTTGCATTAGAAGATTCCTTTAATTTATTTTAGTGTCTAGTCTTTTCAGTTTTGACTTTAGTTATTATTGGTAATCACTTATTTCCTCTGAAAAACAAGTGTTAGAAGTTTCACTTAGCATTGTTTTACATGGTCCATGTACTAAATATATTAGCTACATGAATTGTTTTCTTGATGAGGTTCTTGCTAAATACACTGATTGAATTATCTCAGATGTATCAGTTTGCACCAGGAATTTGACAGTCTAGTACTTTCTGAAAAGAACTGCACTTAAAAAATGTTTTTTTTTTTGACATGGTATACAACTAAAATTTAATAATGAACAAAGCCTACACTGGTAGCATAGAAATATACATATGCAAGAGTGCCTGCATGCATGTACATTGCTCATGTATTTGAACAAGACTGTGCTATCCTGTAAAAATGATTCTCGGAGCATATTTATATAAGAGTGGCATTATGTTATGTTAGTTTTGGCTGGACTTGTCTTGAGCTTGACCTGAGAACTAAAAGTTTGATACTAACCTGGCTATGATACACCTGATGGCTAATAAAATTTCAAAAGGCCCTCAAGTAGTCTGAATGACATTTTACTACATCTGGCCAAGAGGATTTTAATTAGTAAACTTCAACAAGTAGTTTCATTATGGTGACAGAGTAAATGATAAATGCTAAACTTCTTTGGCACTTCCAAGTCAGGGAATTTTACAAATTCTATTAAGAGCATGCATAGAATGTCAACAACACAAAATGTCTATAGGCTTGCCAGATGCTGTGTATTAAAATTTGTGCCTAAGTCAGGCTTCAATGACAAGACTTCAGTAATTACTTATATTGACTCAGCAAATTACATTCACTATCCTAGATTTCTTTTAAGTTAATTCCATAAAATGCGGCCTGAATTTTTTTCCTGATGTATCATTTTCTAAATTATATAGTTAGGGACATGATGAACTACCTCTAGAAACTGGGAACTAAAAAATCAACTTAATCCTATGCACATCCACCATCTTTATCTGAAAAATAGAAAGAAAAATTTTCTTAGGTGGGGCCACTGAGAGGAACATGAGCTGGTGTGAAATGCAGCCAACCTTTTCCTTCTTTCCCTCTTTATTTCCTTCTTACTTCTATCCTTTATTCTTTTTGCTATTTTCCCCTTGCCCATCCTTATCTTTACCTCACCAAACGGAAACCAGATCCCCTTTCTTTTTGCCCATGGGAAGTGAGGCTACATATATTCTATTCTTCTTTTAGTAAGGGAGAATCTAGCAAGACTGCCTTGGTTATGTGAAACCTGATTTGGACTAGCAGTGGCTGACTGGGATAAGTAATGTTGACTAACTAGAATAAAACCTAAAAGCCAATGGTGGACTACAGTGATATAAAATATCAGCTATTCATCAAGTAAATATTTAATTTAAGCAAACGCCCTAGTCAATTTAAATTAGTGTTTCATACCTCCAAACACCTAAATTAAAATCCCTGTGACTCGCATGACAATGATGTGGACTAAAATCAGGGACATGGCCCCATGGTTCCTCTTTCTCAGCAAAAGCCTGTTTGGACTTGGACTTCAATAGAAACTCCAATGAATGATCTAGTGGAAAACATATACTTGAACATTGAGGTTAAAAAAGGCGAAGCAATCTGGTGGCAAGTTCGAATATCCTTGTATAGAATGGGGCAGAAATTCTAATTCATTAAAAGTATAAAAATTTTCAGAATGCACGGTATAATTTCTGTCAAGAAATGTAAAAAGAAGAAAAAGGGGGAAGAAAATAAAGAAGGAAATAGAAGGAGCAGATGAGTGAATTAACAGAAGAGAGAGGAAGTACAAAACAGGATAACACAGATTATCTGTCCATGTAGTCCTATTCATTATGGCACCAGTCGATCAAACACTTATGGGGAACTGAACAATTTATGAAGAGGCTAAGTAACATGCCATATATCAAAAAGTTGCAAATAGCCAAGGAAAGTAACTTTTTGTACAACCTAACATATACAAGAACATGTGCAATAAGCACCTTACACAATCGATGAGTACCTGTGAGTTTCCAATCTTATGTAGCCTATGCCAGAATAATTACAGGAAGCTAGAACATTTCCATGTCTTAAAGGTTTTAGGAAAATGAGCTTCTATAATTTTTAAGCATTATTAGTTCACAAGATGTGTCTTTCATACAGTACAAACAAAAGATGTTTGTTTCTGGAGGCTTTAAACTTTAATTTTGTTGATCTGGAATTGTTACCAAGTTTTGACGAGTATCCAGAAAGAAATCTGCAAAGTGCAACATCTTACCATTTATTTTGTTGGATAAGTCCTTCATTTTATTTATAACTTATGAAACCATTTTGTTTTGTCCCTATGTGCAGCTAACTTCAGAGGAATCATGGGTTTCATTTGACCAAGATGCTAAACTAATACACAACAAGGTAAAGTCTCATGGCCTGTGTGCATTGTTTGGGGCGGTAGTGATTACAAGCCAACTTCTCTCTAGGTAAGAGCATTGGCAGGTTGGCCAGGAACTCGAGCCAGGGTTCAAGTCATTGACACCAATGGTCAACCGAACGTGCTAGAGATGAAGTTAATTACAACAAGAGTTTGTAATGCTTGTGACAAAGAGGCTGAAGGAAATGAGATACTTTTCTCCAGCGGTAAATTGCTGATTCCATGTGCTGGACCATCTTGGCTTGAGGTGCTTGACATATCTAACATATTTCAACTTGCAAACCCTTTGTTTAATGAAGCCTTTTTTTAATTTTCCTTTTCCTTTTGTTTTAAACAGGTCCTGGAGCTTCAGCTTCCAGGGAAAAAGGTGATGAGTGCTCGTGATTTTTGGAATGGCTTGCGGGGTCAAAAGTTGATGAAGTTATCTTTGGAGTAAATTTAATGTAAGTTCTAAAATTTTGCTTGTCCGAAAAAACATACTATACTCTTTCTTTTTCATTTGACAAATAACGTGCGGTCACAATTACTAAGTCGAAAACTAGATCTAGGAAACCTCTCATGACAGCCTACCACCTGCATTCCAAAGGCCTAGTTTGTTATAGAATCCTTTGACTTGTTTGAACAGTCTTGATTGAGGCTCCTCTCCAGGATTGCATATGATTTCTTGGATGGTATCTTCCTCTGATTCTCAGCATTTATTCCCAATTGCAAGAAGTTTTTTTATGATTGCCTACCTTATAACTGAAAAAACTTACATTGTCCTACATTATCTCCTATGGTAGTTCAATATGGAATTTATGTCATTTTGGTTCCTTTTTAGCCTGCTTTTTGGTCAGCATCAAGTCTTTCTGGGAGATCATACCTTAGGCTACATCTGGAGGTTTTGAATTTCAAAATCTCGAGTTCTGAACTCTTTTCTCAATTTGGAAATGTTTTGGATTTTGATGATTGAAGATTTTTTAGGTGTTTGGTTAGAAAAAAAAATCAAAAATAAAAAATCATTGAGAGGCAGAAGGCCAAAATGCGGCATCATGATTTGAAGGCTTTATAAAGTTTCATTGCGTGACCAAATACTCGGTATTGTAAAATAGTAAATTCAAAAAGCATCTAAGGTTATCAAATATCATGATTTTACAGTGCATCCAAACATACCCAGAAATTTCTTTCTTTTAGAGATAACAACTTTAGTCATGTGTTATTAAAAAGTATGTTTTAAGATTCTCATAGGCACTTAATGTGTCCTAGGCATCTTTTAAGCATATCCAAGTTTTGAAGATCAACCGCTGCCACATTAGTCCATGAATATGAAAACTAGAAAGAAAGTCTTTCAAAGAGTGGGCCTCTCGATGACTCTCCTAATCTGTACTAACACTTCAGCAATTCCTCTGCATGGAGGTATTCTCCTTCATTAAATTGGGCACCAAAACCTCAACAATGCCAGATATATATATATATATATATATATATATATATATATATATATATATATATATATATATATATATATATATATATATATCAAATTTGTTTGATGTATTATTCTTTGGATGGTAACTGAATTTTGATCTGCTTTTCAAGGCCTGAATCACATATTTAACATTAACTTATGCCTTGGAGAGGCTTGTCCTGGAGGATGGTCTCCATCAATTTTTTGATTAATTAAATTACTGCCTTAATAGCAGGTTTTGGCAAAAAATAGAAGTGTTGTCGGGTCAAACGTCTCCTTTTCGTAGTTGTTGAACTGTGAATACCAAGTTTGATAAGGCCAGTGAATCCTCCAGGTTGGTGAGTGTTTGTCAAACTGTTTGAATGTTCAATCCATGTAGTCTCCTGCCTTCATGGTGCTATCAAAGTACACAACATTGGAGGAAAACCAGGTACCGCAATTTCTATATTAATATTAATCTTCTTGGTAGATGAAGTTGCTTTCGAGTTATTTTTATTTTTTTATAAGAAATACAATGGGAAATGTACCACTGAACATTGAACCAAAAACCTCTCCCCAGCGCATGCTGAGCGGCGAGCAGTTAGGGCAGGCAACCAGCAGAGTGGAGTCTACTTGGTAGATTTTTTTCAAGTGTTCGAACTTTGAGAAGAACTAGATGGGAAAATAAATTTCAGGATTGCAAAGTTACTATAAGCTTTGAATCAACTTATACTGTGGTTCTGAAAGGTGGAATAGGCTTCATGGGTTAGATGTTTGTTTGCCCAATGATACAAGAAATTCTTATCAAATATTCAGTTTAAACTAACTTCCTATAAACATTTAATCACCTTATTTATGATATTAAAAAAGAGGATTCCACAAGAAAGAAAAAAATAAAGAAATAAACATAAACAGGTTTTAGATAAGCTGGTTGGCACTCGTGTTGAGAGTTCAGGGTTCCCAATTGGATGGTGGATGACACTCCCATCATCATATCTCTCAAAAAGAAGTGGAAAAAAGAAAAACTAAGAACAACTTCTGTATTAATTTACGTGGTTCTGCTTGAAAGTCTCCATGCACAAATCCCTGCATCGCCGCGAAAAAAGAAAACGAGATGGCTGGAAACACTTCGGCAGGAGGTGCAAATCCTACGCAACTCTGGTTGTACTGCATGTCCAAGCCTGGAAAAACTCTGGATTTTTTTTCAGTGGATAAGGTGGCCCAGGTCCTGGGCCTGGAGTTCGAATTTCGGGTCAGAAATTGATGTCTTCCAAAGTAACGTGACTGGACTTCATGCATGAGCTTCGGTAAGGTCACTCGAGCAAGCAGCCTGGAAACAGGGGAGGGTGCACACTAAGAAGACAAAGCTCAAGGTGGCGATTCATGGCTACAAACAAGCGGGATGTCGCTTTTGTTTCCAGGAGATGCAATCTCACAAATCCTTTGTTCCTTCTCGATTATAATATGATGATTAAATGTGAACAGTGACATAAACCTATCACTCACCAACATTTTGTTGGTTCTCGCTGGCATCCGATTTCTTGTTCTCGAGTCTCACCGCTATTTGGTGGTTGGAGGTGGCTCCGGAGACTGCCCCGGCAATCCGGCATGCACCGTGTGGATGCAGCCAAATCATGGCATTAATTTCTATAGATTTTATTCATCAAGCATGCATCTTAATGTATTATTATAAAGATCAGCGGCTGTAATTAGTTGCGTATATGATCGTGCTGGTGCACCCAGTGTAGGCAATAATAGTCTTTGATAGCCATGGATGGAGAGCCGTGCCTTGGAATTATTTGAGTGGTGCACTTCATGATTAAATGCCTTCTTAAGTTTGAAAAGCATCCGCTGATGGGAACAAGCCGAAAGGGGATAAGAAGATTTTGTCCTCCCGCTTTGTAGTCAAGCCGAAAGGGGGGGAAAAAAAGCTCCACCAACGTTCAGTAAAAACTAGTCTTGGCCTCGCTTTTCCGGTCTCTCTCTCTTTTTTTTTTTTCTATCCATCTTTTGTACTAAATATAGGGTACTAAATTCTCTAAAAATTTAGAAAGAGGATTTCCGCCAAAAAAAACAATTCCTTTTATTATTGTTATTCACCAAGTTAGTTTAGCAGCGCTCAATCTCCATGCATGGTACTAAGTTTTGATGGCATGAATGTTTCTCCCAAGATCAAAATAAAAATGGTCTGTATATTTTTTTGAAAAATTGCAGGTCTCTGCACGAAACGTAGCCTCGTGTTGTTAAATGCACAGCCGTGGAGAAGGGACGGGAGATTAATGCTGGTTATAGTTGTGGGCCATATGCACTCCAGATTTGGTATGAACAGTAACAAACCCAACTGTGGAGAGTTATTACTTGCTTATATGGATTCTTATATACTTCTTCTGTTTAAGCCCCAACATCTTTATCAAGCTAAAGATTCAAATCTATTCAAATCTAATCACAAATACTACAATTGGCCATGGTCGATCTTAATTAGCTTGAGCTACAGTATCTCCTAATTCCACAAAGGTCATAGGTCGAATCCACTCTGATATTATTTGTAGCATCTCAGAATTTTATCCAAAATGGTTAGGCGGAAAGAATTCTTTAGATGTTTTAGTCATGTATAAGTATCTAATTTTTTTTATAAATAATCAACATAAAATTAAATATATGCTAGCACAGGTCATCATATAAATCATCCCCTATTGAGGGCATGTTTAAGAAATTACAGCCGACCTTAAAGGTAGGTTCACGTGGGCGGCGGCGGCGACCACGACGACGACACCGATAATAAAAAAAAAAGAGAGAGAAAGAGAGAGAGAGAAACCCCAAAGCGCAACAAATGCATATACTAGATGGAAACAAAATAAACATAATAAACAAAGGTAGAAAGAAATAAAGAGTTTTTTTTTTTCCTTTTCTCAACGATGCCCGGGCTAAAGGAATATACGAATTAACTATGTTAACGATTATTAATAATTTAGAAGGTAAAAAAAAAGCTTTTTTATTCAGTTTTACGCAAAACAAATATTTTCTTCATAAAAAACACTAAAAGGATAACTATAGCCTGATTTATATAATATTCTCTCAAACAAATTCTGACTTGATAATTTCTATAAATAACTTAGTCCACCTACCATGAATGTGGATCATATCCCAACTCCAAGCCTTATATTATTCCGCCTAATCTGCGCCGAGAACAGTCATATCTACCATACATTTACCCGTGATGTGCATGAACCAAAAAAGTAAATAAAATTGGATGAGGAGGAGGAGAAGGATATGCTGAAGATTTGTGAAAATGTAAATTTCTAGGAGGTAAGACCCAGCCCTCAACGTTTCTACTAGCAAAGGAAGACCCAAGGTATTAAATTTTGCAAATGGATTTTTTTTTTTTAGTACAAGTCAATGGACTTATTTATAGCATCTGAAAAGAAGAAAAAAGAAGAAGAAAAGATTGATGAAAAGAAGTATGAGATGGTAAATTATAACTTATTGAGAAATACAAAACCACCATAATCATGCTATATTTTTTTTTTTTGACAAGTGTTCAGCATATTTTAAGAATAATAACTACTCCTCAAGCAAATGGAAGACTAAGGAGCCTCAGGAAAGTGCGCAAAGGTCATCAAAAGGTCATGTCACCAGTTTCGTCAGTAGGAGGGTATACAAGTAATGGAATCCACAAATAATGTTTCTGCTTGCGATCAAGTGGCTATGAAGGATGGTCTTGTGACTTAATCAGAGATTAAATGCACAACGTGGACGGTCCATGCATCCTCGGCCACACGGCTTTGATTGAGACTTCACAGGAATGTTCTTATGGTTTACTCACACCGGTCAGTCTTCTTCAATACTACTGCACTTAATTCAGGCTTAGTAGACCAAAAATTAATAATTAGCAGGCAATTAGAGCGGCTAAAATAATCCTTGGATCCTGCTTATATAAATGCACAAGATCTCTTCCATATTCCTTAGCTCAACTCTCTCTCTCTCTCTATCTCTCTGTGTGCGTCTGGAGCAAAATGGGTGCACTTGACTACGTCTCGGACTTGTTCAGTTTCACAAAAACAAGAAGAGCATTGAAAAGGAAAAAAAGAAAGCCGCTGCAGGTGAGAAGAGCAATGTCGAGACCATAAACAACCCTTCATATCCCTCTCTCTTTTTGTTTTAAGAGCACGCGAAGAGAAAGGAGTTCTCTTTTTCCTCTGCATGACATATCTCAGTAAGAAGCTAAACAGCTTTATCTGGTTTTTTTGGTGTCTATCAGACCGTGCAGATCAAGGTAAAGATGGACTGCGACGGCTGCGAAAGGAGAGTGAAGCATGCTGTTGAATCGCTGAAAGGTAACAACACTCCTCTCTCTCTCTCTCTCTCTCTCTCTCTCTCTCTCTCTCTCTCTCTCTCTCTCTTCTCTCTCTCGCTGTGTGTGTGTGTGTGTGCACGACGCGTGTTTGCGAATCATGTTTTTTTTTTTTCGCTAAGGTGTGAATCATGTTGCTCAATACGATATTTGAGTGAGGTTGGAGCGAACAAATAATATAGATAAGATTTAATGGTTTCTTCAAGTTAACTGAAAGGTATCCAAAATTAGTCATGAGTACTGGATTCTGGAAAATGGAGGAGGGTTACATCTTTCGCGTGAAAGAAAAATTCACCTTCGTTCGCACGAATCCATTGTTGGATTACCCACTGTACAGCTCTCATGGCACTCCAAATCCAATTATTCATTCATCTACACAAATCTCAAAGTGACCAGTGATGATCCAGTGATGGATCCAGGTGAAGGAAGGTGAATCCTTCCTTCCTTCATGCCAAAGATACAACCCCGATCCCTGAAAAGTGGTAGTTTTGTTTTATATATATATATATATATATATATATATATATATATATATAACCCTAATGGACACTACTTACGTTTTATATTTTTAAAGAAGATGTCTCCGAAAAAACAAGAACAAACTCAGTAAGGTGGTGAAACTCCTCTGCGACTGTGAGCAATACCGACTGACAGGGAAAGATGAGGGGAAAAAAAAACACTACTTTAGAAGAAGGATCATTTTTTTATTCCTTAGCAAGCTTATCCATATGGTTAAATTAACAGTGATTGCGCGATGTTTCCTGGAACTCGATACAAAACCAAGAATAAGTCAGCAGTTGGAGTTTCTTATTTTCTTCTTACGTTGTCTCTGTCAGTAATTTATTTGTTAGTCTCCTAGCAACCGATAAGAAGAGAGATGGCCTAATGACGTCCAACAGGTGGAGCAAGTTGCAGTTTGATAAGTTCATTCGTGTACCAAACTAAGTTATCCTTGAAAAATTAAAAAAAAAAAAAAAAAAAAAAAAAAAAAAAGTAGAGAACAGGATAAAAGATGTATTACTCTTATAAAAAGAACAATCTCATCACTAACGCCTGTTTGGGGAAGCTTTTGGAAGGCCAAAAAGTACTTTCTGACGCTCCAAAAGTACTTTTGGATAAAAAAATATGTTTGGTAAAGATTTTGAAAGCTGTTTTAGCTTTTCTAGAAAGCTAAAAACAGTTTTTTAGGAGAAACTCCATTTTGGAGCTTTCCGAAAAAACTGTTTTGAGCTTTGTTGGAAAGCTATTTTTTTGACCAAAATACCCATAATAAAATATAATAATTACATATTTTATCCCTTTATAAATTTAAAAATTTGCTGGAGCCCTAACAAACAACCTTGCCCATAGATCAGACTCGCTTCCGTGCAAAAAAAATAAATTCTTGTTTCCTATTATTGTATTATACTATAAATATAATATAATATAATATTATAATATATTAATATGTTATGTTAAATAATTTAATATTATGTTATACTATGAAAAATGAATATATGCTAATAATTGTACCTTTGTTATTATATTATACTATAAATATAATATAATATTATATTATATCATAATATATTGATATGTTATGTAAAATAATTTAATATTATATTAAATAATTATCCAATAGTATACAATGTTATAGTACTATATTATAATAATATTATATTACATTATAGTAATATTATATTATATCATATATTTATGTATTAATACATGTTATATTTTATTATGCTCTGTTGTATAATCTATGCAATGTTCTTTACGGTCATTTTGTAATACTAAAAATATTTTTTCAATTTATTTACCAAAAATACTATAATACTCTAAAAATATAATTACTAAATAGCAAATAATTTTTTATAAAAATTTTATAACAAAAAATCCTCCTTCTAGAAGTCCTACTGCAAATAACTTTTCAAACAGGACCTAAATCAGGTCATGAAGAGTGCTTTCAGGTGCTGCTGGGCAAGACAGCTGTTGAAGGGTCATAATTTCTGATTTAAGCACAAGACTGACGTGCGCATGGTCTTTATTAGGTGTGACATCGGTGGACGTGAACCGAAAGCAAAGCAGGGTGACGGTCAGCGGCCACGTCGAGCCGAACAAGGTCCTCAAGAAGGTGAAGAGCACAGGAAAGGTGGCAGAATTCTGGCCCTACGTCCCTTACCACTTGGTCGCCTACCCTTACGTTGCTGGGGCCTATGACAAGAAGGCACCATCCGGCTTCGTGCGCAATGTGCCTCAGGCACAACCTATTCCGAATGCAACCGATGTGAAATACATGACTTTCTTCAGCGACGACAACCCCAATGCATGCTCCATCATGTGAAGGAGCTCAAACTTCTTGGCGAACTCCTTAATGAAGAAAAGACACTGCACTGGAAGATAAACGATCGATCGAGTTTTAATTAAGACGTAGCTCATGTCACCATGTCTTAGAGTGCTAATTATGACTAATTAATCTAGTCCTACTCTTCTGTCCGTTGCTTCCTTTGTAAATGCACCAGAGGTAGCTTTTGAGGGTATGCAAGACATAATAGCATAATCCATATTTTCTTTTAGCAAGGTATTGGCATAATTCAATAATTAGATTACTGAAGTTTGAATTTTTATATTGATCACTATCATATTACCCATGTTTAAAGAAAGTGAAGGGACTCGAAAGAGAGTATATATTGGCGAGCTTAGTGCCACATTGGCAACCAGGAAAAGCGATATTTACGAGTTTTAAATTGATGGAGCACTAACTATTTCTCATTGTTAAAGAGGAGCAGGAATTGTAAGGATAAATAAAAGTAATTATGATCCTTGCATATATACGTCTAAGGCACTCTAGTTTTTTCCTCACATTTAAGAATGAGATGGAACCAAAAAAAAAAAAGAAGATTGTACTGCCAACATTACTGACCCATGCTTTAGATTATTATAGAATTACAAAGTGTGAAGAAACTTTAAGTGGTGTTTGTCACGCCGCTTCCTCATTAGTAGTAACCCTGTTTTCGCCTTCGAAGGTTTGCTGTTTCGATAAGAAGACTCTCCCCTATCTGCTGTAATTCAATAAACGTGCACATGCAAAAGAGAATTACATGCAAAACACTGACATTTGAGGGCATAATTTCAGTTTTTGTATAGGGTCATTGATAAATTGCTCGAACTATTTGGCAGGCTTACAAACCAAGTTGCAAGTGGCCAACAAGCCTTAGCTCTTTATTATCCCTCCCCATTTGAGGAGACACGAAGTTCGACCATTGAAAGTGGCACCACTAGCGGATGCCTCTGCACACTTCTTGTTGCTTGCATGAGAGAAAATGAAGAGGGAAACCCTCACTTAGCACAAAAGATTAGTGATCATTAGCGAGCAGAAACTTTCTGAAAGGCTAGCAAACTCGTGAATTTGATTAATTACTACGCAATATATATTTGTCTAAATTTGGGTTCTTGAATTAGGAAAGAACGAGGCATTTGATCAAGGACGATAGCAATATAAATGCAACTAATTAAGTAGTTTTTGGAAAATAAAGCAATATCATGTGAAGGCCAAGTCAACTTGGGGTAAGAGACCTTCATTTAACCCTTAGCTCAAACCCTATTTATCTAATTAGGTCAAGAAGAATAAACCTTCGTATCAAACCCATTTGTTTTATATAGTGTGTCATGGATTCATTTGTCACTCATATCTTAAAAAATGACACAAAATATGGCCAAGAAGAGGGAGTCTGAGGTTGGGCTTCAGTAGGAGAGGATATAAATTGAAGGACAGGAGAAAATGGAATACATCCTAAACAAGCTGGCAGCTTCAATTTTTTTGATGATCTTTTCTCTTAACCATGAATTTGGTGGTCTTTCTAATCACCCAAACCAAGTATTAATTACTCGATTAGTCCATGGCCCATTGCATTCCTATCAATATACCAGGTTTTTGAGATAAAGAGTTAGTATCTTGCAATCAACAACGGATTTTCATGATTTGTCAACGATCGGGGGTGGATTATTTATTGAATAAGTTACATGATGTCGAAACCAGCAGTCTAAATAAACATAGACTTTTGGAGAAATCAGGTCTGATTTGATCTGCCTCTCCAAACCATCACTTTGCTTGCTTCTTAGCTTCTTCACACACACAAAAAAAAAGGCAGTTTGGCTATTATCCAACAGTTTTTAGCCCATGATCAAGCATTCCATCATCTTTTTCTTTCTACTTTCTTTCCTATTTTTCATTTGTTTTCGATTCATTTGGCCCACATTCATTTCAGATGCAACGTTGAATAGGAGGAAGAGGAGAGATAGACAGAGGAAGAAGAGAGAGTGATTGCAGAAGGGAAGATTAGCTCCTTTGTTCATTAATCAAACAGTGTCATCATAGCTTACCTTTATATAGATGAAGGTGGCTTATGTACAGCTAATATACAGTCAATAATACAGCTAGTATACAGCTACTAAGACAAGACAAGTCCTGTACAGCTATACTGAGACAAGACAAGTCATATATGCAGCTAACATCCTCCTTCAAACTCAAGATGGTAGTAAAGATGCCAACTTGAGTTTGCGAACCAAATCCTGATGACATCCCGGTGGATGGGCCTTCATAAAAATATCAGCAAGCTGATCTGCAGAAGCAACATATATCAACTGAAGAGCGCCTTGCTTGATATGATGCCGAATGAAGTGGCAATCTATCTCAATATGTTTTGTTCGCTCATGAAGCACATCATTATGAGCAATCTGTATAGCACTTATATTATTACAATTGAGAGAGGAACCACTGGTCAAAAGAACACCCATGTCATATAGTAGCCATCGAAGCCATAAGAATTCAGAGGTAGTATCTGCCAGTGCACGATACTCAGCCTCTATACTGGAGCGAGAGACAACCGTATGATTCTTACTTTTCCAAGAAATGAGAGAAGAACCAAGCAAGAAATAATAGCCGATGGTAGAGCGACAATCTGTAAAGTCACCAGCCCAATCAGCATCAGAATAGGCTTGAATATCCAAGGTTGAGTGGGCTGAGAAATAAAGACCGTGGAACAATGTACCCTAACATATCGGAGGATACATAAAACTGCTGCATAGTGTGTAGAGCATGGTGCATGCATAAACTGACTAAACAGTGGGAATGCATAAGAAATGTCAGGACATGTAACGGTCAAATAGATGAGACTACCAACCAACTGCCGATACAAAGTCGCATCTGTCAATAGTTCATCATCAGTAGGAAGAAGCTTAGCATTCATTTCCAGAGGACTCTCCATGGTCTTGCTATCTGTCAACTCAGCATGAGATATCAACTCGGAAGCATACTTAGCCTGGAAAAGATAGTAGCCATCTGAGCTGGATGTCACCTTGAGACCCAGAAAGTAGCTAAGGGATCCTAAATCCTTCATTTTGTCCAAGAAACTGCTAAAGTATATAAATCCCTGAGACGTCACTTCCAGTAATAACTATATCATCTACATATAGCAAGAGAAGAACAATGCCAGCCTCAGATCGTCGAAAAAATAGTGTAGAATCATATGCACTAGGCGTGAAGCCCTGCTGAGTCAGGACTGAGCTGAACTTGAAAAACCAAGCTTGAGGAGACTGCTTAAGGCCATAGAGTGCCTTAAAAAGACGATAGACCTTTCCAGGCGGATGGGCAAAACCTGGAGGAGGTTGTAGATACACTTTCTCAGCTAAATCACCATTGAGGAAGCATTTTTAACATCCATTTGATACATCTTTCATCGCTTAATGGCTGCAACTGCAAGCAAAGAACGAAATATGGTAAGACGTGCTACTGGAGCAAAGGTCTCCTCATAATCAATACGATACTCCTGTGTGAATCCTCGAGCCACAAAGTCGAGCCTTGTAGCGTTCCACTGAGCCATCAGCACGAGTCTTAATCTTATACACCCACTTGTATCCTACTGCGGTTTTTTTAGGAGGCAAGTCAATCAGATGCCATGTATGAGTATCTTGAAAGGCTTGGAGTTCATTAGTCATTGCTTTTTGCCAAAGAAGATTAGAGCTAGCCTTGCGATAATTGCGAGGCTCATAGAGAGTAGCGAGAGCAAAAAAACAGTGGTAATCACTAAGATGAGAGGGGATAGATCTTACCGTACAAGAGCGGCGAAGGACAGTACTGAGGGGGGCTCAGATGATCCGGTTGGGATGATCGGATCAGTGGACGGTCCAGACCCATTGGAGTCGGTCGTTGAGAGATTGTCTGATGAGCTCCCATCACTTGCAACTAAAAAAGAGTCTGAAAAAAGATCAACAGTGGGGTTATTGAAGATAGGAGAATACTGAGGAGGACCCGTGGAGAGCGGAGAGATGCTAGTAAACATTTTGTTTCCAAAATTAAACATGTTGGGATATACGAAGTCGCTTGGTGATAGGATCATAACAACGATAACCTTTATGTTCGATACCATAACCAAGAAAACAGCAGAGACGTGAGTGTAGTTCAAGTTTAGTACGCTCATGTGAAGGAAGCAAAACAAAATAAGCACAACCAAAGACTTTTAGGAAAGAGTAATCAAGAACCTTCTTATAAAGAACCTCATATGGTGATTTATTTGAGATCGTGGGAGAAGGTACTCGGTTGATGGTATAGACTGCTATAAGAGCAGCCTCTCTCCAAAAAGACTCAGATAAGGCAGCAAAAAGAAGAAGGAATCTGACAGTGTCCAAAATGTGACGATGCTTTCGTTCGGCACAACCATTTTGCTGAGAGGTGTAAGGACAAGAACGATGGGATACTGTTCCATTTTATTTAAATACTTTCATGAATGAGGTAGAGGTATATTCAATGGCGTTGTCACTACGAAAAACTTTTATGAGTCGACTAAACTGGATTTTGATCATCTGCTGAAAATTACGAAAGGTATCAAGCAACTCAGAGAGATCATGTAAAAGATAAATCCATATACACCGTGAGTAGTCATCAATAAACTAGACAAAATATTGTAATCCTCCCTTAATCTCAATAGGAGCAGGTCCCCAAATATCATAGTGTATCAAATCAAAAGGTGTGGTGGAGAAAGAAACGTTTTTATTAAAGGGTGGAGCATTTTGCTTACCTAAATGACAAGAGACACAATCAAAAGGTTGACAGTTAACTTTTCCCAAACAAACGCTCGTAAGAAAGCATGCCCCAAACGAGAATGCCAAAGACTCGAGGAGACAACAACAACTAATGGAATAGGACTAGAGCTAGGTACACGTAATGATGTGAGCTCAAACAGACGACCAACTTTACGCCCAGTCCCAACGAGTTGACCCGTCTTCTGATCCTGCACTTCACAACCTTTGTTAGTAAAAGTTACCTTACGGCCATGTTCCATAAGTTGACCAACAGACAGCAAGTTAAAAGATAATTTTGAAACAAGATATAAAGAAAGGATAGAAGTAGAGACAGAACCTACATGGCTAACAACCATATGGGAGCCATTAGCAGTGTAAATAACGGGAACAGGATTCAAGTTAGTTTTCAAGGAAACTAAGAAGGAATCAGAGATCATGTGATTACACATGCGGAGTCAAGAAACCAAAAGGAAGGTTTACCTGAGGTGGTAGAGAGGGTAGTACGAGATGGAACTGGATGAACTATTACCTCAATATCTGTTGTAATAATGGATGAAGTGGGTATAGAAGAAGAAGATGAAGATGCCGACAAACTAGTAAAAGCAACAGTCGCAGTCCGATGTGATGAGGCCGTCTGAGCTTTCTGAGTTGTTCTCTCCTCAGCTTGTTTCTTTCTACACTCTGAGATTTTATGATCTATTTTGCCACAATGAAAATATCGTTCCTGAAATTTACTGAACCTTTTTTAAGAAGAAATAAAAAAAATGGATAAAATATCAGCTGATGTGGTCATAATTAAGGTACCAAACAAGACTTTTTTCTGCTATTTAGAAGATATGACTCAGAAGAGATGACCGATACTCTTCCGTTTATAATCAATACCTGGCGCAAATAGACGAGCAAAACATCTCTGTGTCACGTCTCGGTGTCAGGGAGATGTGACCACAGGGGCTTCCAGTGGCTTTGCTCAGAGGGAGTGGCTCGAGAAACTGCTGCACAAGGCAAGCTAGACCTGATGCGCTCCTCTCCTCCTCTCTCGGGAGGCGTTGGAGACGTGGCATTTGGAGACAGCACTGGCAAGAAATCCTGCGCCACCGGCGACTGCGAAGCCGGCGAGGTGGGGTACAAGGGTGGGGCCGTCCTCCCACTTGGGGACTTAGATCCTGGAGACCCAGGCCGAGCTCCGAGCTTGGGTTCTCAAGAAAACTCCTGCTCGGCGATCGCAAAGAGTTCGCCTGTGCCATAGGTTCTCTATTTAGAAAGGAAGAGAGAGCAAGATGGCGGCGGAGAACCTTGTGGTGGCGTTTCGCACCATCGGTAGATGGGATCGAGTCTTGATAAAGAGGAGGCGGGCGGGCTCGGGTCTTGACAAAGAAGAGGCACCAAACCTAGCTCCTCTCCTCCCTCCGGCGGAATGAAGAGGGGGCGACGCTCTTCTCCGGTGCTCTTCTCCGGCTCCTCTCCTTCGGAACTGGCGGCGCTCTTCTCTGGCGCTGGACGACGGACGGGCCGGCTCCTCTCGCGACGCTCTTCTCCGGCTCCTCTCCCCCGGAACCGGCGGTGCTCTTCTCCAGCACTGGACGACGAACAAGCTTCATTGTCCCCTTCTTCGGAGCCGTCGCCGGACGATGGTGGATAAGCTCTGCACTGCCACGGTCAGCCGGTCTTCCACCGAAGCCGCAAGTAAAGGTATGTGAGTGTTAGATGTTTGATACAATGCCACCAAGAAAAAAAGTATCCTGGTGGTGCCTACCGCCGCCGAAGAAGAAGTGGCCGACGGTGGCCTAAGAGAGAGAGAGACCAAGGAAAAGAACTGCCTCAGGATCTTTGAGGCTATGATACTATGTTGAATAGGAGGAAGAGGAGAGAAAGATAGAGGAAGAAGAGAGAGTGATTGTAAAAGGGAAGATTAGCTCCTTTGTTCATTAATCAAACAGTGTCGTCATAGCCCACCTTTATATAGATGAAGGTGGCTTATGTACAGCTAATATATAGTCAACAATACAGCTAGTATACAGCTACTAAGACAAGACAAGTCTTGTACAGCTATACTGAGACAGGACAAGTCATATATACAGCTAACATGCAAGACACTAGTGATTAGAACTTTAGATTGGGAGTGGAAGGTTAGAATCAACTAATCTCCATACAAAATTATATATAGCCTAGAACTTTATAAAAAGAGACAATGTGATGAAATTTACCTTTTAATTTATCATTTAATCCAAATTGTGGTTTCGTCAGATTATATACTGCAACCCCTGACATGATATGTTAGTATTATTTTCTTATATTATTAAATTTGCTCCTTCTAATTTTTCTTGAGCATCATGGAGCTTTAACCATTAACATACTTCACATGCAAGAAAGTCCAGCAAAAATTGTGTTACATGAAATCACTTCAAGGAAAAATGTAAGATAGAAAAAAACTGAAACTGCCTCCTTTATTATCATAGCAAGTTCAACTTAGGCATACATTCAAGCTCTGTAAGGTAGTCACTTCAGCTAACCTAATGATAACTACAAAGCGGCAAGTAGAAAATAAACATGACTCAAGCCACTACCTAGTTCTTCCCCTTGAGCATCTCTCTGAACCAATAAGCTGACATCTTAGGGTACCGCTTTAGGGTTCTAAAGTCGACATAGACTATCCCGAATCTTGATGTGTAACCTAATTTCCATTCGAAGTTATCAAGCAAAGACCAAGCAAAGTAACCAATTACGTTTGCCCCATCGTCGATTGCCTTCTTGAGCTCGGTTATATAGCTTTTGTAGTAATTGATTCTCGTCGTGTCATGCAAACCTTTTGGCAGAGTCATGTTACCAGGATCATCCATTCCTGACATCATGATCATCATCAAGTGAGGAACTTAGCCCAGATTACAGGGGTAAATTAAGGGGGTAAAGAAAGGAAAAGAAAGAAATGGTTTTGAGTATTTGATACCATTTTCAGATAGGATCATAGTTGGGTTGCGATAGTGCTCCTTAACATAGCTCACTGCTTTGTACATCCCCCATGGTACAATGTAAAGCCAATCAGAATATGCCTGCAAATTTTGTTGCAGTTTTTTTCTCATTCAGTACAGCCAGTTTATCTTGTTTAAAGCAAATAAAGTGAGTCAAAACCATTGAAGTCACAATTTTTTGGAATAGAAGGTTAGGTAAACTTTTGCCTCTAAGACTGTCATAATATCATCGATCAAGAACTAACATCGAAGATACGAAAATATTACGTACCCGTGGTCCAATAGGCACACCATTGCGTGCATCTGCAGAATTCAGGAGAAATCACAGGAGTTTAATTAGGAGTCATATAATGCTATGTCATGGTTTTATCATCCCAAAGGAAGTTAAGGACTCACAAGCAAATACGACGTGCCAATCGTTCGCATAACGAGTGGGCTTTTGCGGCTCAGACAGATGTGAATCATACATGTAGTAGGCAGTGTATTGGTTGATGCCCACATAATCTATAGAGCCATTCACCATCTTAACCTCTTCCACTGTGAATTTTGGAAGCCTCTCTTTAACAATGTTCTGCATTGTCTTTGGGTACTCGCCATATATGATAGGGTGAAGAAACCTGCAAAGTAGGTGAGATGGAGATCGAATTTTTGCTAGAGTAATGAATGTTTCATTCCTTTGCAATGTTTCGATAATTACCATCCCAGATGGAAGTCCCTTGCTCTTTGAGCTGCTGCATGGTCATCTTTCGAATCGGTCAGAGGCTCATACCAAACAAAATCCAGGAGAATTCCAATCCTGCCTTTCTGTTCAGCCTGGCATGCATGATTACATTGGGAATCATTAATCTTTGCATCACAACATGTTAATAGCAAAAAGCATCTAAGAGAATCCAATCCTGACTTGCTGTTTAGCCTCTCAAATATTATTATCTTGAAACGCCTGAAATTTTTGTCTGTCCAGTACAAAATTGCCTTACGAGTCTTCTGAAACTAATGACATGGATTTAATAGGCTTTACGCTTTCTCTTTGAGTGTGGTCGTGCATCGATAGGACATGCTTATGCAAATTAGTTGTTGTGATTAATGGCCATGCATGCACATGACTTTTGGTGTAGAGGACAGGATATAATTAAGAAGGCAACAACACCAGTTCATGTAAAGAAGCAGTCCATCACAGTTCTCAGGATATATATATATATATGGTGGAAACATGGGAATTGGAGTTGCTTACCTGATACTTCTCACGGTACCTCTTAACAGCAGCAGCATGAGACAGGATGAGATTATGGGCAACAATATAAGGCTCGGTAGCAGAATTCCCACCGGCCGAACAGTTTGTGCATCTTCCTGGGGCAAATTTGCCATCATCATATCCAAGAGCTGCCACCACCCTTGGCTCATTGAAAGTGAACCAATTCTTCACTCTATCACCAAATATCTTGAAACAAAAGTCAGCATAGTCTGCATATGCCTCCCTGCATGTTATGAGCCAATGATCAAGCTCCAGATGAATTGGTTTTTTAAAAAAAAAAATTATTGTGAGAAATAATCAAAAGACAGGAGATTTTGCTGCACTGGTAACCTTTCCTGTTGAGGATGAATCTTATGGACTTGGAAAATCCTAAATTCTGAAGCAAACATTTTCAGTGACTTGGGTGCAAGATGACAAGGTGTAACTTTTCTTTCTTTCTTTCTTTCTTTCTTTCTTTTTTAAATAGATAAAGAGTAAGTGGAAGCATGTATCAATACGTGAATAGATTCTATGTATGCACATGTTTGGATGTTGTCTGAAAAAAAACTGAGAGGTTGTTGTCCTTTAAAGATCATCCAAGGCTTTAAAGCTGCGTGGTCTTTAAAAGGAAGGCTTTGAAGCTGTGATAATTACAGATTCATTTCAATGAAAACTTAGAGACTAGAAATGGCCATGGGCTGAGCCATGTTTGGGGCCTAATTTCAATACTCAGGCCGAGCAAAATTTCATGGAGCGAAAAGTTTTTGGCAAACCTTTGGCTAAGCCGAGCTCACCCTGAAAACCCGAAATTATTTATACTAAAGAAAAGAATATTAGGACAATTAACTGCAAACTAAATAACATCAGCCCATAAACTCTCTCTCTCTCTCTCTCTCTCTCTCTGTGTGTGTGTGTGTCCAAAGAACTTCGAGTACGTACCCTGTTCTCATGCAAATTAAATCCTTTTTGTTAAGAAAAATAAAGTATCAATTTTAGTTTGGAAATTTTTGTTATAAAAGCAAATGGTTGTGACAAATCTAAGAAGTACCTAGAGTATTAAACACCAAATATTGACTCGATGATCTTGAGCCAAACTTAGGTACAGAAAAAGTCAAATTCTAAATGGACCCGGCCTGAAACTTGATTAAAAATAAATAAAATTTAGGCCCGAGACCTGCCCGTGATCAGCTCTACTCCATAACTAATAGAGTGAGGGTGCCGTTCTGCATGAAGAGTAAAGCTTGAGCATGAAAGTCCACGAAAAAAAAGAGCAGGCATCGACATGCAAAAGATATTCAGTGAAGAAGCAGAGCTTAAAAATCATAAACTTACACAATTTTTGAGCTTAACCATCCATTGTACTGCTTCTCAAGTGCTTCTGGGAGGTCGTAGTGATAGAGATTTGCATAGGGTGTGATACCTAAAAAATCATAGAAACATAAGATTAGTAATTATGATCAATCCATGGACTCGAGAAGCAGAGACGGCTTCTGGCTGGGACACGAAGCTTACCTTTCTTTAGCATGTAGTTAATCAATCTATTGTAATATGCCACACCTTTCCAATTTACCTTCCCCACTCCATCTACATTCATAGCAAAGTAAAACAAATAAAAAATCGAGTCAATTTTCTAAACATGAGAACCCATTTATTAAGATCAATCAGTGTCATCAAAATCTCGATTACTTGGAAATATCCTGGACCACGAGATCGAGAAGCGATATGCATCAAAATTCATCTTCTTCATGATTTCCACGTCCTCCTGCACCATCACTGCAACGTTTAATGCAAATCTTACAAAAAAAAAATCCAATTCTGATGACTAAACCTCAGCCCAGCCTTCACTGAGTCAACCCAGTGAAAAGGATTGGACAAAGAGATACCCCGGAGTTTTATTATTCCAATAATTTTCTCTTTTTTCTCTCTTATTATTTTTTTTGCTTAGGATGGAATTATTACTTACCTTGTAGCGATGGTATTCGTCTACTGAAACGTCCGCTGTGGCATTATTTGCAATCTCCCCTGTTTCAGTTAATATAAATTCGGGGGAGTGAGAGTTGACTCAGAAATCCAGCTAGATTTTGATAAGCCGGAAGAAGAAGATTCGAAATGGTAAAAGGTACGGACGGTTGGGATTTAATTACTTTACCTGGGATCTTGACAAAGACATCCCAGATGCTGGGGCCACGCCCGTCTTTCAGCGCCATGCCCTCCACCTGGTACGCGGACGCCGCCGTCCCGAAGACGAACCCGGCCGGGAAAGCCTCCCGGCTCAGCCCGCCCGTGTCGAGCCGGACCCTCGACGGCGTCTTGGTGGTGCCCGCATCCGCGGCGGCGGAGCACCGGACGACTGCTAGAATAAAGAAGAGTAGTAGGAGAGGAAAAGGCCTCATATCTAAAACTGCATGCGGAAGAAACATGGACTTGATTTGAGTAGCCTCGAGTGAGCGTGGCGGAGAATTTATAGAGGCGAAGTGGAGTTGGATAGGATCGAGAGTCACAGAAAGAGAGGCGTAAGACGCGGTCGGAGAGCGGCTCGGCCACCTTTCGGCAGCCGTTACGGCTCTCCACTTTTCCGATGACGATGATGAGAGGATGAAGCACAGTTTTCGGTGGGTACTAACTGCTTCCTGGTTTTCATCTTGTGTTGCTATTTTTATGTGATTAGGGTGAACGGTACCCAATAAGGAGGAAGATTATTATTTATAAAAAAAGAAAATTTATTGAAAAGATCAGGAGAAAAAGGCTAATGGAGGATGGATTGAACTCATGGAGTCGGATTTGGTGGACTCGTGGGAAGGAAGCAGGGTCGATAAATACTATGAGTTGGTGTTATTTTTCTGCTTTTTTTTTTTTTGTGTGTGTGTGTGCGCGCGCGAATACATCCCAGTGCATGAGTTCGAGAGAGCTGGCTGACGAAGAGGTGAAGGAATAAAGTTTGGACAACTCAAGGGAAAATTGTTACGGTCGGCTACTTAGCAGCCAGGCGGCCACTCGGCCATAACTGTTTATTCTCACCGGTGCAAGAGTGTTAGAAGAGTAATTTTTTTAACACACGGTCTGTATGCATATATGTACATACTTACATGTCCATGCAATAAGCTGGGTATTTTATACAGGGTCGTTTCGGGTATAAAAATCTCCAACTCGATCCGATCTTATTTAAAAGTTTCAATGAGTTTTACTTTGATTCTACGTCCAACTTGGTAAGCCATACCTTTATAGATAATATTTATATATTATCGGATAAGTAACTAAAAATAATTTTTGACCAATAATGATGATACAGACAGCAAGGATTTCTTTTTTCTTTATTATAATGGAATAATAATGTCTTTAAAATCTTTTATTAACTCATTTATTTGAATAAAATCTTAGTGTTACGTACGGCGGCTATTACCATAGCATGAGACGTCGAAGGGGAACGTTGGAGCGCATGGCACGGATTTCAAAATCCTTTTGTATGATGCTTTCAGGAGTGCAGCGTGACGCGGATGAGATGCACTGCGCCGGTAATTTACCTAATTTCGCTTCGCTCACCGGCGTGGATCAGATCAACGGTGGCTATGGATCAGATCAATGGCGAGTTGTGGATCAGATCGATGGACTTTTCCTCCGTAACGGAATCCGCATCATGCGGTAGAGATTTTCGTCCGCTTATGCGGAGAAGCGGGATGGCATCGGCTGGCGGTTGGATCGTTTTCTCTCTCCTATGCACCGCCCATGGACCACCCTCCACGTGGTGCATGGGGCTCAAGCATTCGCTCCTGCAGTAGTGCACCAAGATAAGGCCTAGAGAAAAAAAAGCATATATGGTTGATGGGGAATACCACCATATTATATACATGTTGATGTATGATGTAGAATAAAATTTCTTTACGACCACGTATTTGACTCTAATACTTAGCCTTTTTTTTTCCTCTCTTTGATATTTTGCTCCCGTGGTAGTGCACAAAAATAAGGCCTAAAAGAATGAGCACTTATGATTGATGCAGCGCACACATCCATATCATATACATGATGATGTATGATGTAGAATATAATTTTTCTACAACCGTGAATTTGTTTGATTCTCCATGTAATACCCATCCTTCTTTTCCATCTCTCTTTCATAAATAATTTTCTCTCTCCTATGCACTGCCCATATCACATAGGCCACCCTCCACGTGGCGGCGCACAAGCATTCGCTCCCATGGTAGTGCACAAAAATAAGGCCTAAAAAAAAAATAAGCACTTATGATTGATATAGTGCACACATCCATATCATATATACATGATGATGTATAATGTAGAATATAATTTTCCTACTACCACCAATTTGTCTCGTTCTCTAGATAATACCTACCCTTTTTTTCTTTTCTTTTCCTCTCTCTTTGATAAATAATTTTCTCTCTCCTATGCACCGCCTAATCACATAGGCCACCCTTTATGTGGGGACGCACGAGCATTCGCTCTTGTAATAGTGCACCAAAATAAGGCCTACAAAAAAATTGAGCACCTATGATTGATGCGATGCACCGCCATATCATATATACGACGATGTATGATATATAATATAATTTCTCTGCAACCACCAATTTGTCTTGATCTCTAGGTAATTCCCAGCCTCTTTTTTTTTTTTCTCCTCTCTCTCTTTGATAAATGATATCATGCATTTGAGGACAAGGACTCGGATAACATTCCATCTTTTATTCTTTGAACCGAGAGGAGTCGGGCATTCTGTATGGGCCGGTCCACGTTGCCCTTCTTTAGCTCCTTTGGCCATATCCAAGGTGCTGTTTTCATCCCATGTGAAATGTATGCAGCATATCTACGTAGCCTAATACAAACCAAAAAAAGACAGCAATAAATGGTATGCTTCGAGGACTAGGGATGGATCTGGCTCCTTGTGATGTATTATCATATTGTACATGATCGACTGGTATCATACTATGTGCAGTGCATGTGATTAGTTCGGAAGAATTGAAACATTATATGAATGGCTGTGATACCATCTCGACCAGTTTGAGTTAGCTTATTCTCCTAGTTAAGCCATCATGTAATATAGATTAGTCTGTTCACTTTTTAAAGTTTCATTTCTCCCAAATTTTGTCTAAATCCAAATTTTGAATGTAGGGCAAGGATTCTTCAAATATAAATTCTATTTCTCAATAGAATTTCTTCTCTCTCTTTAGGGTTTTGAGAGGTGTCATTTTTCGGACGAACAAAGCGTATCTGCAGTCATAATTAATTGAACCCAAAAGTAAATTCTATTTTCGGTAAAGGAATTTGGTTATTTTTTAAAAAAAAATAACAATTTCAATAAACACTAATGGAAACATCAAGTGAATTTTAACTAGTCCCTGTGTACCACCTACTAAAAGTCGATGGCAAGAATTTTGGAATGAAGGCAGCCACCCATGACATTCTCATCTAGTTTGCCGACAATAATCTTAATAATGTTTGAATGTAGGACCAGGATTGTGCAAAATATCAAGTCTATCACTTTTTTTTGTTGGATCCCTCTCCTTCTCGAAAGGTATCCTCCTTGTGTGGACAAAGAGAATTTGATTCATAATTGATTTAGTCCGGATAGTTTCTATTATCGATCGAGGAGTATGGATAATTTCTTTACAACAATAATCTTAACAAATGCTAGTGATAGTAGTAAGTGTATTCCAACGGGCTATTACGATCCACCTACTAACAGTCAACAATAAGAGCCTTTCAGGCCATTCATATCTACCGAGAGGTGAACAGTGTAGCTGACTAAGTTGTTTTCTGTACGGCTTATCACTCCAAGATTTTCTCTGGAAGAACCATCTTTTTTTTTTTCTAATTTTGTTGGCTGCATCACACCTGAAGTGCCATTGTACCAAAAAAAAAAAAACAAGAGCCTTGGTATGAACTAAGAGTGCTAAACCTTTTTTGTGGGTAATATCTCTATAAAAATGACATTAATATCTTATGAAATGCCAATGACAATTTCAGCAGATCCTAACTTGCCATTTTGGTCCACCTATATGAATCAATGACAAGAGACAAGAGGATGAACTGAGAGTCGTTCACTCTTCTCTAGCTGGTGACCTTTGGAGGAGCCTTTAAAGTAACTCATTCACCATAGACGTAATCTACTGAAGATTTGTAAGGCAAGCCTTGGAATCAAACCTATAATACATTTCCATTCAAATCACCCAAAGTGAAGGCTTGCCAGCTCAAACTTAATTTTACTGAAACTTCACATTACCAGCCATATGAGAATTCTTCACAGATAGCAACCATTTCCAAACTTTGTTACCAGATTGGGTCTGATTGGGCTTGATAAATCGTGATAGTTTAACATCAGCTGCTACGTAGGTCAAGAAATTCTACTATATAATTGGGTACCAAACAATAAGCATGGCTTCCATCAAAGTTGGAAACGTCAATTGAATGCTGTGTCATATAAACAAGAGTTGGGCTGCATTGAGCCTTCGGTGAGAGCTCCATCTTATATTTAGACTCGGACGACGCCATGCTAAAGCCCATAAATGAACCAAGTTGGCGATGGCCCAATCAGAACGAAAGCTATGGGCCTGACTCCCCATGTATATAGAGCTTATGACTCATTATCAATGATGACCTCGGAAACGCCATTTACAACTTAAAGGAGTTTTCTTATTATAATTTTGCTCGATGTTTAGAGCGAGGCCAAGGAAGCAGGGTGCCTGACTCCCCATGTATATAGAGCTTATGACTCATTATCAATGATGACCTCGGAAACGCCATTTACAACTTAAAGGAGTTTTCTTATTATAATTTTGCTCGATGTTTAGAGCGAGGCCAAGGAAGCAGGGTCCAGCTACATTGTTTTCAAGTGGCTCAAAAATTTAATTTGCAGTGTTCATCTGGTACATAAAAATGATCTTTCCATTTCAATCCAGAGAGACCAGAAACTACATTTAACCAGATCAATTGAACAGGCAAGAATAAGAAGAAAAGGGGCAGAAAATACAAGTAAGTCAAAAATGTATGGATCATCACCATAATTCCCTTAAGGGGATAATTCCCTGATGTCATTTTGAATTTCGTTAGTTTTCTTCGAACATTTCATTATAGCTTAATTGGACTTGAAATTAGATTAACATTCTCGGTCCAATTAGATTTATGTTGGCACCTATACTATAGGTTTGGCTGCCTAATTAATATCTCAAAGTGAATTATTGCCAAGGGCACTCTCATCTTCATTTCGAAATAAACACTTCATGCTTTCGATGATGGAAATGATTCTTTGTTGGCATTCCTCTCCACAACAGAGACAGGCTAAACTAGGGCAAGAAGTGGACCGGTTTGGTCCGAGCAAATATGCTATCATTAGATTTGATGCAGAAACTCAGCTTGAAGAATGACCGGTCCTATCGAAAAAGCAGGTTCGAATTATATAATTAGCTGACCATCATTGTTAATCACAATGTGATGAATCTAAAACATTTCAGGTGCAAATTAGTCTGAATTTGGTCCAAGCATTGCCAAAATTTGCTCATGTAACACCCAAGATCTTATAGCAGTTCCCTCTCAACAAAAATCAATCGAACAAATAAAATAAAATACTAAAAATAAAAACCCTAATATCCACCGGCCAAGAGAGCTTTGCGACAACATTTATTATCATTCTGATACCAATGTCTTCTTTGGTGGATTTTGCCTCAAAAAGATTAATGCAAGATAAATGCTGACAAATATCAGACTTTTTTTCAGGTGGGTTCAGGTTTGAAACTTTGGGTTTATTTTGGGCTCTATTGGGCTCGATCCAATGCTTGATCAACCTAGGAATTTGAAGCAATTCCCATGCTAGCTTAAGCAAGTTGTTCAAGGTGACAACTCATCTCACAAATTTTATATCTGAATACCACACAACCTTTATTAGGTGCAGCCCAATGCTTCCTTTTGAAATTAAAGAAGGATGGGAAGGAAGTTGTAACATTTTCATGATTCCATCACATGATGTATTGTGTGGGACTGCTTCCACTAATGTTAAACATAAATAACAGTCCCTAACCCAACAAGTACATGGAAGCTAGTTTACTGCCTGCACCTGTAGTTCAAGTACCACCAAATAGAAGACTCCAAATTCCTGAACCGCCAAATTTCCTGATTTCTCGCAATCATAGGCACTATAGCCCACTCTTATGAAAAGGATTCAAGGTTAGATATTTCATGTATATAGGATGCTGATGGAGGCCTTAGGTTTGTCCCTCAGCCATTAAATATAATGAATATGCCATGGAAGAGGGTGTGGGCAATGCTTGTTGCCCATCAAAGATGCCTTGTGGCTTGTTATCATCCTTTCATTATAAGGATGCAGTGGGGTTTTTAGGTTCGTGTCCACTTTGTTCTTCAAACTACAAAGTTGGCGTTGCTCTGAGGCTTGCAAACACTTCACGTGAACGCAATGAAAAGCGAAGTTGGCATCTTCCAATAATAAATTCAGAGCATCAGAGGTGTCTTGTTCTTTTGCCTGCCGAATGGCTTTCTCCCACCTGAACAAGCAAGAAAGCAATTGACAATCCCCCTCACCCTACGAACTGGAACCCGCATGCAGGCCCCCCATCCACTAATTGAGGGCTGGTGCTGGAAGGAAGGGATGTTTCTAACTAGTATTATTTGTCACCAAACGCCATTAGATGATGGCTTAGAGGTCAGCCATAGATGATCCTTTTGTTTGATAGGTTAAGGATGTTTTTGTTCGATGCCGGCGGGACCTGTTTATTTGTTTATATCTTAATTCTTTTGAAATAAATTGATTAGAATCTAGTTGAAAAGCAAGCTATCATCTTGTCATTTTCAGATGGTTTTGTCTCGTACGCCATGAAATTTTGATGTAAGAAAATAATTATAATCTTCATGTCTTGTGTATCGTTTCGTTTATTCTTAATATTTCTCTCAAAAGAAGATTCATCAGTAGTTTCCATTGGCAAAGTTCATATCTCTTCATTTTTGGTAGAGAACCACTACAGCCAACAACCCCTGGGCAGTTTTAGTTAATCTCATGAATTCTTTTCTTCTCAAAAAACAAAAAAAAAACAAAGAAAAAAAAAAAGGAATTCTAGTCACAGCCAACTCAGCAAGCTCATCAATGTTCATTGAAATATATAACCCAGCATTTATAAGTGGAAATTTAATAGGTCAAATTTAATGCAGGTTACTATCCAGCTTGATATTTAGTTTCACATTAATTTGAATCTACTCCTCAATAAATTCTTCAATCAATTGGATAGTGTCTGGCCAGGTGCAACCCAAAGGCTTTTGTAGTTTTTTTTTTGTTGTTTTTTTTTTTGGCGATTGAAAAAGGCCTTCATAGTTTGTATCACTCTCCTCTACAAAGGTGGCCATGCGTTTGAACCACATTGAAACGCTTTTAAGACGTTTTACATGGCAGTTGGATTGTTGATGGAAATTAAAGTTTGTGACACAATGCGCAGTGTGAAGGCCTCGTACGTAGCCTGTAGGACCTTATGTCAGGGATGAGCCATGAGGGCCTTTATTTAGCCATTTAAGTTTATAAAAAAAGAAAAATAGAAAACAAAGAGGAAAATAACTTAATTATCCACACTATGAAGAATATAATCTTTCTCATATGGTTCGAAGGTATTGGGGTGGAACCATTTCCTACTCCGAGATATTTGGACCATGGGCAGTAGGAGAGCTGACCACGGTTCTCCGCAATATTTTGTTTTCAGATTTTATCAGATGTATCCGTACTGGTGTAGTGTGAGGCGCCCGTTTACGAAAAAAGATTCTAAATTTTTAAGGAAAAGTTTCGGTCGCAGAAGATTCAAACTTTTTATCACATTATTATAGGACCTTTTTCCCTTTGATATGGTATATCAAGGGGTTAATAATCCAGCCTTTTAAGACTTCAATGGGTAAAATAATTTTTTTTAAAAAAATCTAAATTTCATGGATAGGTTTCTTAAAAAGTAGAAACAACTGGGAAGGGGTCTCCGAGGTTAAGGATCCAATAAAATAAAGCCTTTTCAGATTGTTTTGTCTCGTATACGAGAAGAATCCTGCCGATGAGCTCAAATTTGTAATTTTCAATTCTAATCGAGCCAAGAGTTTTCTAGTAAAAGAAGGCTCGTAGATTTTTTATGAGAAATTCTTATACGAGGAAAACAAATAAAAAAATTTAGATAATGTAGGAAGTTACAAAAAAATGGGAAAAGGAACTTTATAAAATAATTTAGATTTGAAAATCTAATCAAGCAAAAGATGTCTGAAAACGCATTATGATGGATAAAATGATATTAACATAATTTCTGCCAAAAAAATATCTCATGACAGTCAATAACATTGCCGTGTTTCCATCTTGCAAAGAAACAAAATTTTTGTCGACTATTTTATTTGCATCCCATAGAGAGATAATATAATAAAGAAATGCAATATTTACCACTAGCAATAGCATAAGCTACAAGCTATAGTTGAAAGAACCTTATGGTTTTGATTTAGTTTTATGCTTTCCTAAAATGACAACATTCGTGGCAAGCACGAAAATCGACGATTAGCATGGCAACATTTTTCAAACATTTAGAAGGGGATCATCCTTACCTTCCTATAATCCTATCATATAAACTCCCATCTTAATTTCAAAGGTTGGCTCTCAACCAGAATTAAAACCTCAATCTCTGCCAATGCAGTAAGGATGATACCATTTATGCAAATGCTCGGTTGTTAATATAAGATCATTTTCAACTATACCTTACAATCATTTTCTAAGATGCAGAACAAGTAAAGAGGGAGATGCTATTGACTTAATGGACTTACTAATATGCAATATGGTGTTAAAGAATACAATTCCTTGAAAAAGAAAATTAGAATTAAAGAAGATAAATATGAAATTTTGTGATATAGAAGTATAAAATTATGACTTTCTTATACCTACTTAATTTGGGTATCAACATGAGTGCATAGAAGCCTCTATAATTCTACTCATACTTTGATTCCATATTTCGTTCTCCTACCGCATAATGTGGCGTAGGCAAAATAAGATGGTAAACAATCCCATGGAAGAGGGAGGAATAGGGAGGATTATCTCAAGCTGGTGAAAGAGTGCGGCTTCTTTCAAACCGCTCATGTACATTAAAAAAGAATAGGGAGGATTATCTTCTTTTTTTTGCTTAAAGAAAAGGTGAAAGGGGGAGGAGAACCTTCTCCACATAGCAACCCCACATTGGGCCCCTCTCTCATCGAGACATGTGCGATGCGGATAGAAAGCACCCCCTACCCTCTTGGAGGTAGGGGCATACTTATGTTTCTAATACCTTTCCCACCTCGCGGGCCGCTCCACTTACGTGGCAACCTCCTCATAGGTGAGTACGTCATTCCGGTGCCACCTTGGTACCAGCGGACCAGTAGCACTTCCAGACCTCATATCCAAACTTGGAGCATCCGGTCCCCGAATTTAATCGACGTCCGCGCTTTTTGAACCTGGAACCACTTGGTTGGAAGTAGAGCTGATCAAGGGCCTTCTGGCCCGCCCAGCCCGACCCAAAATTTTCGGGCTTGGTCATTAAAAAAAGGCCCATGGGTCGAGCCTGGGCAAGAAAAGCGGCCCAACCAAAAAAACGGATCGGGCCATTCTGGCCCATTTTCAGATTCCAAACAAAGAAAAAATCGGGTCTGTTGGGTCGGATCTATCGGGTTGGGCCGGGCTAGACGGGCCTAGAACTAGATTTATAAAGTCAGGTCGGGCATGGACAAAAATTTAAGCCCGACAGTCGGGCCTGGGCATAGCCATCGGGCCTAATTTCTGCTGTAGAGCCCAGCCCGAGCCCGATCCGGCCCGAATTTTGATCAGCTTTATTTGGAAGCAAACGTCCTGTTCCTACTGAGCTACCATCTTCGTAGCATAGATTAGCTTCTTAGGTGCAAGTAAAATTTATATAAATAGGAAAAAAAATCCAACCAAGTGTTGCTTTGAAGTTCGTGCTGCATCAGGCAGGTGAACAGTGGAAGGTCTAAGTTCATGGTGGAGACCGGCGGATGTCAGTGGCGTTGAGGTAAATAGAAGATAAAGCGAAGGAATTGCGATGAAGCGATGAAGGACGCAGTATTTAATGTCATGTGGCGTTGCGCGTGCCGAGCAGCTGGCAAGCAATGATGGCAGGGAGTGGGCGGTGGCTGCAATTTTTTGCGTGCTCCCACTAAACAACACACGAAACTAAAAATATACATATAAATATAAATATAAACACACCGAGGACCGGAAAAAAAAAAAGAAGGAGAAAAAGGAATTTATCAGAAAACCCCCTCGTTTCGACTGAATTGCCCGACCGGGTGGCCCGTCCCGGGACTGCCAAAACGGACGCGGCAGCCGGGGCGGCTTTGGAGAGAGATTCTCGCCAGCTCAAGCCCAAAAGGGTAGCGGAGGGATGGGATCAAAAAGTGCAAAGCCATGGTAGGGGTAAAATTTAAAGTAAAAAAATTAGAAGTTCCTCGGAACTCCGCCCGGCCTCGTGGTCCGTGGGGGTTGGGGGGTGCTCTTGTGGTCAATGGGACGCCGTTTTCTCGTACCAAAGTGTAGAGACAGATAGCCTCTCGTTATCTTATCTTCTCGTGTCGAGTGGGGTGGGTTCCGGACTCGGCCAAGTTAGAGTCTGGCTGACGTGGTACCCGGGATGGAGAGCTGAAATGTTGGGGCAGGCTCGCTCCAATAAGATAAGTATAAATTTTGGAAATTAAAATGGTGTGGATAAATCATTTTCTGAACTTCTGATTAGTATTTTTTTTTTTTTTTTGCTAGCTGAGTATTATTGCTAATGCTGCAAGTAGGTTGGATTGATTCATGACTCATTTTGGAGAACTCGTGGGACCGAGTCGAATTCTAAAATTGAACTCGTTCCATTTTTCAGGTTGGATCTAGGTTTACTGAATTCATATTCGACCAAATTCGATCCGATCCGACCCATTTGATATTTAGATAATTTTAGATTTTCAATCCTACAACTCGACTCAAATTTGTAAAATTATTTGAACATGTGGGTTGCAGCCCACAAAGGTGCAACCCAGACCGAATCCGATTTGGACCCGATCTGGTTTCGAATTAGACTCTAATTTTTTGAATTAGGTCCAGATTATACACAGATCCGAGCCATCCTGAATGACTCATTAGGTCAAAAATTATAGCGGTAGACCGATTCAGCCCAATCTTTTATCTGGGTCTAAAATTAGGATCCAAACAAAAAATCGAGCTGGGTCGGGATCACTCATGACCCGACCCTACCCATTTGCACCTCTAATTACTGCTCGTCTGCTTTTCACCAAGTTGAATCTTGCACAAGGAGCTTGTTGATCCTCTACGTGCAGCGTTATTTATTTTTAAAGAAAAGTATAAAGATGAATTTATTAGATCCCTTGGACTATGAGTGGAAGCATTGTTGCTTTTGGTTCAAGCAGTCTAGATTGATGCTTATCTTGTCGTTATTACGCTAAGTAACATGATTGTCTCCTAAAAGTTTATGCTCCATGTAGATTTTCAGCCAAAAAGAACCCCCCATATGTATAGTTAATGTTCTTTTAGTAAAAAGATTAAATTGAGACTGAGCAGCCGTTGTTAATAATAATAATAATAATAATAATAATAATTTAAAAAGGCCTATTGACAACCCACAATGAGAGTTGCCCTCTCCTGACACTAAACCCTGCAACTTTGATGTAAATAAAATTTGAAGATAAATAGGTAATGCAGTCAATAAGAGACATTGTTAGCAACCTAGATTTGTAGTTCAATTGACAATTTGACATTGATCATGGACAACCAAAGATGGAAACCCTTTTCACTTTAATGTAAAAAAAATATAACTGTGATTGCTTTAATAAAAAGGTTAAAACCAAGTACTTGTATATAATCACAAACTTCCTTTCCCCATCCCAATATATTATTGCATGCTTACCTGTTCAAATGTACCAAAGTCAATAAATTTTCGTACTTGAACTTGGAACAATAAATAATTAGCTGAAAGAAAGTGGTATCGTTCACCAACCTATTAAAATGTCTCTACAGTCTTATCATAGAACTTCGTACATGAGTTTTAACACGAGATCTCTCATCGCCGACAATGTACCATTGGTAAAACCCCTTTAATTTTAGTTTCTACTCCTTCAATTTTTAACAACCTCCCACCCACTCATACACACCTCTTCATTTAGGGAGGCAAGTAAGAAATAAAGACAAAAATAAAGCAGAAGAAATATAAGTATATGAATGTGTGTATAAATATGAGAAATGCATGAATATTTACTGGTATATATACACCAAATCCAATTCATATCTAAATAGGATCAAAATTTAGAATCCAAGCCTTATTTATTTTAATTTAAAATATATTTTTGTAATTCATATTTTTTTTAGATGATGTTAGATAGAGAATGATTTATTAAATTTTATTGTATTAATAGTGGATTAAAGTGAGAGTGAGCCTCGGGGACTATAATTTGGATTTTATGAATTTGAAACACAGAAACAACATCTTGATAACTTTTCGGACTTTACAACAATGGCATCCTCATGCATTCAATTATCCTTTTTTTTTGTCAATAATGGATTCAAATGGCTAGTTCAATCCACATGCAACTCAAGTCTCAACATAATAATCTAAATCTTTGCTATTATTTTCATGATGCATGACTTTCGTATCCACAAATATAAAAGAAAAAAAATAACTACCTAAAGCTTCACCACCAAAACTAATATAGAATATAAATGACCTTAAATACTTGCATCTTCCCCCAAATCCCTCCTCTTACGTGTTTAAACAACTGCCATTCACAGCTATAATAATCATCAATTTACCCAAAATCTCTAGTTGGACCACCCAAGCTAATGCATGCCATCAACTAATTGGACCAAGGTGACCAGAGGGAGCACGTTTGTGTTCATCTAGCATGGAGTTTAGAAGCTCCATTTATCCATAGAAGAAAAACCTATAATTTGGGGAATATGAAGGCATGAATATCTCTTATTATTAATTGTACTGAAAAAGCTAATAGCAACAGAAATAAACCCAGATAATAACAAAACATGCTTACACACCAATCCGAGCTGCTATCATTTTATCTTTCACTAATGTCCTTTACATGGCTCAAAAAAGAAGGAACCCTCCCAATACAAAACCAAACAAATGTCATGTGCCACATCATGAAAACCTTTCAGTATTTCAATTAAAGCTCTCCATAGAATCAACAGTGGCTTTTAGTTAGAAGTGTAGCTTATTATGGATCAATTGCAGAAACAAAACGAGGAGGACCTCCTCCGGCAGCAAAACTCCGACAAAGTGCTTGTCAAAAGAAACGGATAAACTTATCTCCTTCTATTTGTATCTAATTCAATTTTGGCAAGTGGATTTTGTTCTTTTTTCTTAGTTCTTTGCCTGCTATAAATGTCTTCATATAATCAACATTCTAAATATATATATATTAATTCTTAGTAGAATAACACAAAAATTATAGGCAGACTTCTTCAAAGTTTCCAACTCTAGCATACCCTCATCTACTTGTCTTTATTTCATCATTGCAATGCTCATACATTCTGTATGTCCTTTCGATTGTTTTTATTCTGCAATTGGTGCGTGCGATGCTCTTCTCTTTGAACAACCCATAAAATATACAAGGAAATTATGAGTAATAAATTAATTGTAATTTTTCCAGCATCTTAGTTTTTGTGTGCACTTTGTATCCTGCATCAACCGGGATTAGCAGGAGAGATTTCGGGCTTAAAAATTTGAAAAGTATTTTTCGCAATATCTAGGCTTGCATAATTAATTCCACCAAAGATATTTTTGTCACATCTTTCAAAAAGATTAGGATATTATTTAGATTTTTTGATCTTATATAAATACCTAAAATTTATACAGCAAATAATCTGTGAAACTAAACACATCCTTGCATATATAGATTCTTATAATTTTTCAGATTTTTTCTCCGAAAAGTCTTGTCTTTTTTTTTTTTGAATTCTCCGTCAACCGATGCAGCCTTTTGTTTCTGTTTACTTGTTTATTTTTGTGACCAAACAGTCCATGAAGACCGAGTTGAAGCTACAAGTTACTGGTGAAATAATGGGAACACATGCATTTATAAATAAGAAAATTATTTCCTCGCAACTTTTTTTTCTTTTCAAATCCATTCCCCAATGCTGGAAATATGACACGCCAGATGAGGTCAAATCATGGCACATGAAATGTCAACTAGGATGTTCCATGAATCAGGCAGCGAATCTTACCTTTCCATTAAAATTTATACAAGAAAATCATACAGCTAAAATTAAGTTCTTAGAAGAATGGAGCGATATATGAGACCAGGTGGAAACATTCTCCTCCCAATTAATGCCTTTAGCCTGGCCTCCATTTTCCCAACTCCATCAACAAACAAATCATTGGCCTTCTTTTCTTTTCTATGTGCAAGCACAAGCAAAGTAAATATCTGGTTTCTTTTCCTTTTTTTTTTTTTGTTTTTTTTGTTGAAACGAGCCACTCAGGAGAATGTATGCTCCTACGCAAGCATCTAAAGCCACCATCCATCAAAGTTCCAGCAACATAAAGCAAAAGCTTACGATCTTTGCGCCGAGTCTCCTTCCATGCACATGCGGTCTGACCCACCCCAATCTACAGGAGGACATTCTCCTCGGCACGCTAAAACTAAACTCATCTCAAACTCGAAAGGGGCAGCGCAAAAGTAATGGCGGTAGAGAAGTTTAGTAAAATGATAGAAAGAGAAGGAAGGCTGCTAAGCATTCTTTCCTTTTTCTCCTGTACCAGTGTTACCATCTCGCGGTAAAAACGGGGAGGACCAAGGTGGCCAAAAGGACAGAGGCTATGCATGCGTAGAAGTAGGGGGAAGGCGGGGGGGCCCTTGTCATGTCGCCGGTGCTTCCCTTACTGACGGTTTTCCTGGATTTAAACGTCAAATCACATCATCTCTCTCTTCGATCATCTGCTTCCTTCGTTTTGGCCGTCGGATGGCTTTTCAGGGCCAGAGGCTGGCAGGCTCTCCCATATATATTGAGTAGAGCACCCTTGTGGGGGTTTAATGAGAGCTTGTAGCAGAAGAGGAAGGTGGGGAAGCTAGAATCCATTCATGAAGGAGTAGTCCTCTTTGTAGCCAACCCTTTTCACCACCATCGCCACCACCCTTTCTTTCAAGGAGTAGTGGTGGCTTAGTCTCTCTCTCTCTCTCTCTCTCTCTCTCTCTCTCTCTCTCTGGCCAGAGTTATATTTTCTAGTTTTCTCAGAAGACACATCAACAGTAGTGGAAATGACTAAAGATGATAACTTTAAGCTCCTCAAGATACAGGTATCACATCCTTTCCTCCCGTTCTCCTCTCTTTCTCGGTGTATAATATCCTTATAGCGCGCCTCCAGAAAGCGAAGAATGTGAACGGGAGCTATTTTGATGGGTTTGTTTGTATATATGTTGTTTCTTGCAGACGTTCATCCTCAAAGTGAACATACACTGCGATGGATGTAAGCAGGAGGTGAAGAAGATTCTTCAAAGGATCGAAGGTACTTTGTTTTCATATAGCTGTCTTTTCAAGAAAGAAAAAAGTGAGAAAAGTGCCAAAACTTAAGGTGTTTTATTACTTGATGGATTTTATTTTGTTTTATAAATATGGTTTCTTATTTCTTCTTAAATTCGACAGTAAACCAAGGTCTGAAATATCTTGACATGGAAATAAGTAGTTGAAATATTCAAGAGTTGTCTGGGTATCCATTTTATTCATTTTCTTTTACTGTCTCTAACCTTCTGAGTACGACAGTGGCGAGGATGGATAGCGTTGTCCTTCCACCTCTACAGTAAACAAATTGATAGATTTCTTAGCACACATGGAGGTTGTCCTTCTTTTCTGCTTCTTGTGGTTCAGGGCCTTTGTTTGTGTTGATGCGTGACAATCTATTAAGAATTTAAAATATGGAATTGTTCATCAACGAAGATATATCCTTTCTTTTTTGTTTCTTCCTCCCCCTCATCCTAGAATTTATTTTCCTCCGATATGTAAGAATTGTAGTGAGAAATAAAGTTTTGATAGTTTCTTCTCGCTGTTTGGTCATTACCCCAGCTCAAAACTTTGCAATCAGAGAAACAAATATAAGATAATAGTAGTGACATTGCAAGAGGGCAAACTCTGGATACTCCCGGTCCTGTATGACCATCTTGTTCGGCTTGTGCACACATATCTGATCCTTTCTCCATCTCATTCAGGAGTCTATACTGTGAGCATAGATGCAGAGCATCAGAAGGTGACGGTCTCAGGAAATGTGGACTCCAAGACCCTGCTCAAGAAGCTGGCCAGATCAGGCAAGCATGCAGAGCTCTGGACTCAGAAGCCCAACAACCAGAGCCACAAGCCCAACCAGCAGCACCAAGCAGCTGCCCATTCCCTAAAAGATGGCACCAAGAACAACAGAGGCAACCCCAACCAGGCCTTCTTTCAAGGCCTCAAAGCCTTCAAGAACCAGCACGACAAGCTTGATTCCTTCAGCTCCGACGACGACGACTGCGAAGACGACGACGCCGACGCCGACGACGACGACGAGGATGACGTTGACGAGCTTCGGATCCTTGGTGAGAAGATGAATCAGCTCAATCTACTGAGGCAGGCAAATAATGCGGCAACAGCAGCAGCAGCAGCTAATGCCAAGAAAAATGGCATTGCTGGTGGGAATGGCAACAATGGAGCAGGAAAGAAAGGTGGTGGAAACCCCAACCAGAATGCAGGGCGCAAGGGCCCAAATGGGCCACCAGACCAGAAGGTCTTAAACGCCGCACTCCCCAACAACAAGATGGGCAATGCTGCCCACTTGGGTGGCGGCAGTCTTAATGCAGCGGAAGGCAGGAGGGTGAGCGACATCAATGGCCTGATGGGCGCCATGGGAGGGCTCCAAGGTCTTGGTGGGAACAATGGCTTGGGGTTCCACCAAGCCCAGCAGCAGCAGCAGCAGCTAGGGACCACCTTCCCCACAGGCTTCCCAGCGAATGGTGGTGGTGTTGGGGGGCTTGGTGGGGCTCATCAGACACCCATGATGGGGAACCTGCAAACCTATCAGAATCATCCATCCGCCATGGTGATGAACCCCAGAGGAGGACTCAACAACAGCAGCATGCTGATGAACGAAAGCAGGTACATGCAACCCCAGATGATGCACAACAGGGCTCCTCAAATCCCTCCATACACTGGCTATTACTATCCCTACCATCCAAGTCCCTATCTCTACCACCAGCCAGAGACTGGAGACTACGGTGCCCATCTTTTCAGTGATGAGAACACCAGTAGTTGTGCTGTCATGTAAAAGGTTATAGATGCACTAGGATCTGAAGGGTGCGAAGTATGTGATAAAAAAGTACTAGGTACTGTTGGTGTTTTTTTTTTTTGGCTTTTTTCCTGTTGTTTAAGGCTTGCTATAAATGGTTCGTATATGGTGCTCTATTTGACGCCGATGGCAACCTGTGGTATTTATTTGAAGCAGGTATTAAAAGTTTATAATCCTATATATCTTTCCTATGAGCTGCCTTTTGTACACTGACTTGTTTTCTTTTTTTGGGTTTTGGAGACTGTGCTTGTGGGCTTCTAAGCTCTAATTATGATGTCCATGGGACACTGGCATGGTATGTGGCTTGGTGCATGGCATATTGAATGGATTGTTGATGAGAGGGGGCTGGTCAACTAAGGGTTTTGCTGGCAGAATTTGTCTCTTGCCTTTTATACAGGAGATATCATGACAGTGGAGTAGCTTGCAGCATCCCATGTGACATAAGATTTTCGTGCTGGATAAGTTAATAATGAAGTACTGAAATATGATATCTTCATTGTATCAGAGCTTTTGATTCTGCCGAGTATAAAAGTCTGCCACCTGATTATTACTCATGCAATTTGGGTAAGAGAGTGTTTTAGTTGATTATTTGTAATCAAATTCATATTCCTTCATCTTCTTGGAACCTCAATGATTTTGAATTTTCAAAAACAAGTTTCTTTGGTTGATCGTTAGAAGTTTTAAGAGAATTGAGGCAATTTTCTAAATTTCGATTGTGAGACGAGAAAGGTTTTGTTAAGTTGAATGAGCTGACCTTTTTTTTTTTTTTGCAGACATGCCTTTAATTTGAAACAGATGATACGGGGTTTGAGAAAACTGTATTTTTTTCCTTTGCACTTGGATTTTAGACTTGCGCTTAAACCCCGAAGCTTGAACTTTTGTTACCTTGGGTTCGCTGCTTCATGGTGAAGAGCTAAATGCGAGCAAGCTGATGGAGTCATAGGGTTGCCCGGGTGCTTGTCCTGCAGTTGTCACTTTGCCCACAACTGCTCCTATGTCCAAGACACCGACAACCCATGATGGCCCCACCGTTGCTAAATTAACAAGCATCCTCGCAAGCTCGTAGCCCAGGAGTTGATGGTTCCAAGGACAGGCAATAGGTGTTGTGAGGATCCTATGTCACCTAATTAAGGATAGATCTTTAGCACGCTTGAGACATATCCTCAGAGAGAGAGAGAGAGAGAGAGAGAGAGCTACTAGTTTAGTTTCACTAATTCTGAAGCCCTCCAAGCTTGTTAGGTAAGTATTAGTATTGCTCATAACAAAGAATGCGAGTGCTGACGGCCAAAGTAGACACTATTTGGAGTGATCGAGCAGCTAGCCATCAATTCATGTGACACCTTTGAGATATCTGTAAAGCCTGAAAATTTTCATCTGCTCTCTTTCCTTCGAGACCTAAGAATGGGCAAGGAGTTCCCCATCGCATATAAAGCTTATTTTCTACTTTGGACTCCTCTTGCAGGAAAGCTGTTTGGGTGATCTGCCAAAATTTATCCACCCTCCATCACAAGATGTATATATGTAATGTTTTCTGTCATAGCGGAACACTCATAATTCTTATTAAAAAAAGGAAGGAAAATATGCACAAGCGAAGCGAACAATAACTTAATTGCTTCAATTTCTCATGAACCAATTTGCAGAAATACAATTAGAGATTATAGTTTCGGTGACCAAAAAGGTGATAGGAACATGCCAAGGAAACAAGCGCATTGAAAGTGACTTTGCATTAAAGTAATAAATGCCACTTCTTTCCTCCGTCAACTAAAATTCACTGTCTGAAAGCCAGACGGCATCTACCTCCTTTGAAAAAGAGGCAGCCAAGGGGGGAATACAAGGACTGAGAAGCCATGGCCATGTGACGTACCCACTGGTCCTCCCACTTTTGGGTGGTAAAGAGATTTCATAAATGTAAAGGGGAGAGAGAGAAGGGCATGGACTCCAAACCAAAGAGTAGTAGACTACACAAAAGCTGGGATTAACTGTTAAAAGGTGGACATCCAAAGCGCTACCAACTACAAAACCTCTTTGCTAGCCTCTTGCTTTTGGTACAAGTGAAACGATACGAGGACAGGGAGCGTGAGAATTTAGGTAGGTACTTTTTTTTAAAAAAATTTTATGGATGAATCAGAGTTGCTTGGTGAGAAGAGCCCATCGCCCTTTGACTTGTGCGCACGGAGCGTGGTAGTTGCAGCACGCGGGCCTGGTTTCAGGTCCCACGCCATATCCTCCATTCACAATGGCCAAATCCACGACCATATCTAATGTCCTGTATTCATTCGTGTCACGGGTTGCTTGAAGTTCTATAACCGGAGCTGCATGCATACAGATTATTTAAATATCCGTAACCCAAGTTGCATGATAAATTGAATTGCTCATCACGCTGCAACACAATTAATATTATCTGGTGGTACAAATCAAAATAACTACGGGACTAATTACAGCCACTTAAGTAAATTTTTTTAATTTTTTTTCTTCTTCTCTCTCCTTCACTTCGGTCCTTTTTAAAATCTGTAGCTATGCAACCTATCCTCTCCTAGGCCAGGTGACTTCGATGCTGTATGTACGTTGAGTGCTCTAACTTTGTATCCACCCGCAACATGCTCGACAGAATGTTTATCAAAGATGTTTTTTTTTTCTAAACTAATTTTAAAATACTAATGGACTTCCTTGTAAGCCAATTACTATAATTTAAGTCGCAGTGCAATTTCTACCAAAAGACCCTAAACACTCCTTGATGGGGAAAGCATGATAGTCAAAAGCAAAGCAGTTAATGATATTGGTGTTTCTACCAGCTGATCACTTAAAAAAATTATATTTATCAGACCAACGGAACCGGGACAAATTAATGATCCCTCTTTAGTTCGCCATATCCATACTCCATTATCCCCGTACATATGCAGTTGTCTGTAGATACTGTCGGTACCAAAACCCGATATAAGATTTTGATCTGTGGTAAAACATATAATTCGGATAGGAGAACAAACACCCCGCCCCCAGCCAACACCCCCCCCCCCCCCCCCCCCCCCCCCCCCCCCCAAAAAAAAAAAAAGCATCATGCAACAGTATGCATCAAGAAAAATCATGAAGATATGGGATATGGTTGTTAGCGACAGGCAGTCAATGTCATGTCACGCCCGGTACTAATGCAGCTGGAACATTCATATTTCATGATGGTATTGAATAATAGATTGGCAGATAGACTGATCACTGTTAAGATCTCTCGTGTCCCATTTGTAATAAATCTCCTTTCCAGTTTCATTTTCAGGAAGGCATGTTACAAATTTTACGAATTGTAACGTGCCATGCTGCTGCCATATATATATATATATATATATATATATATATATATATATATATATATATTTGAGGCGGATGATTTTTACCGTCTTAATACGTACATATATATAAAAAAAAAAATCAAAAGACAATAAAAGCTTTCTCTCTCCGACCCATAGAATGTCTCTAGCAAGGTTAGCTACATACGAAGCCATCCAATCAGCAGCTTCGTTGGCTTCTCTGCAAACATACATAGCCTGAAAGGCTACCTCGTCACAAATCATGGCCGAGATATCCCCCGCAACGCCTGCCACATTTTTTCTCCATTGGACCCCCAGACTTTCCGTTCTTTACAAACTCCATCGCTCAACTATCACCTCATGCAAGGGTTCAAACCTTGGACCTACAAACCTTTAACCTAAGTCAGATCCTAATCCATGCTAATTGTATCCCGCCACCTCTCCATTCTTAACCTAACCTATTAGGATCTAGATGCATGCATCTCTACTTATATCCTCCTATTTTCATATTAAACTTACTAAATTCAGGACCAAAATTGGCCAAACTCAAAATCGACCAAACCACTCTGCTACACATCCGCTTCATGCTTTCAAAAACTTCCAACTAGAAAATAACATCTCTAACCTTTTCGGTTTGACCCAAAAGTATGGGTTACTTGATAAGGTTGTATAATTCTAGCTTTTAGGTATACTTGCTTTTGTATGATTCACTAATCCAGCTAAAGTTTTCTTTTTTTTTAATTGAAGTATAAATTTAGAAACAGCATATGCTTTCTTAGAATAAATCCTAAGATCTTTCTAGAGTTTAGCGCGGAGAGTGCTTGATTTCCTCAGCCGAGTCCCCGTCGCCTGGGCAAAGTCTTCATTTTCTTCTACAACAGTATCCGGGTGTGCACATGTGAATGGAGGGCGATTCGTGCACGGTAGTTCGGCAGATCTCTGGGATAGATGCTTTGCTTGAAGTCAACCTGGCAAGGGGGCTCTGCGTCTCTGACATAAACAATACACAATTGCGAAATTGTTAATCTCCCACACCATCCCAAAATGATTGAAGACCTGCCCTCAAACGTGTCTCAAACATAGGGAAGGGCTAGAGCTCTCAACCCCAGCCAAAAAAAGTCGCCAATCCTAAGAACGAATTGCCAGTCCTAATTACCATACACGAACAAGAAATCACAAGCCTCAAACCAAATTTTAGGGACTAGCAGATTTAGCTGAAGATTCCAAAAAGACCATTTTCTGCAGTTTTTGCAATCCTGTGGTCAATTAAAATATAGACAAAGGATCCCTTGGTGCGACAGATTACCAGCCATAATTGCTGTTCCAAGCTTCATTTCATGCATACCCTAAAAGCCCTAAAAGATGCTAGGACCATTTTGATCAGACCTTGTTCCTCTTGGGACATCATAAATAATATTAAGCAGCCATTTTATTATCACTTGTATCAGAAAATAGGGGAGATCCAGATGCTTAACTTATACAGGCTCGTTAAGCGTTAGCAAATTTTCAGGAAAAGAAAAACTTCAAGATGATGGAATACTAGATCTTTACCTGCAGAATTGCTTTCTAAGGGAAGGCTACTTAAAATTCATCAGATAACAATACAACCATGTGTCTCTCAAGGAGATAAATGGATTGAGCTAAAGCTTGGTGGGAGCCCACCACGGGATTTAACTCCTGCAGTGCAAAAAGTACAGACTGGAGCAAGAAGGTCAATTTGAAACATAAATATAGCCATGGGGAGGTTAATCCAACAAGGATTTGCTTTCAACCATTGTTCAAGCACAAGGCAGTCCAAGAAACACCTATTCTGGTTTACCCTTGTGATGGTGCATAACAAACTCGTCTAAAATCTGACAATGCCAGTATTCAGAGAGTTTATTTCACCAATTTTCTTTCTTTTCGTTCTGGGGAACGGAGGTCCAGTCCTTGGATTAATTGCCATGAAACATTAGTGCCATCTTTACCAGGCATTGAATCCGTGGCTCTTGGTTTCCATGGCCATCTTATTTTCAATACCAAGATCGTGCACAAGTGTATATAAAGCGGGGATTACTCTGAATCGAAACAGGCAGACCTTCTTTTCGAAACACACACCGTTCAAGGACTGAACCTTGCGGCAAAAGTAGAAAATAACAAAATATATAGTAGAAAATAACAAAATATATAGAGCAACCAAACTCAATGAATATCAACAGAAATTTGCCTGTGTCCGGACCAGTTTTCATTTTTGTAATTTCAGTTCTAAGCAAAACTACGGTCCAAAATACATAAAATTTAAGACTATTAACAACAAGGACAACTACATATGCCTATCTACACTGCTCTAGCTAGTCATAGTTATCTATAGGTTACCCTACTTCTTAACAAATTGCAACCAATGAATATTAAAGCAATAAAGAACAGCTTCAATAAAATTCGGGAAAAAAAAAAAATCAAATGTTAATAATATTACTCCCACATAAACCTAGAAAACCACATGTACAATGCCAGTTAACCACATATAAGAGCATTCTAGAAACCATTTGGAACAATCCACAATCCACTTGAAACATTACCAGTCATATTAAACAATCATTGTATGATCTACTTTGTCGGTTCATCAAACATTACAGGAAAAAGATTAAATGATTTTGTGCATATCTAAGCTACTTAAACTATCCAGGTTTGTCATTTCAAGCTGCGCATGTGTATAGAGAGACTAATAGTGCTACAAATTAGGTGGCTTCATATGTTGACAATAACATAGGCGCTGTGCTGGGGAATACTTGACTCATCTGCGCCCTCTCAAATGCGAAGGGTTGTATCCATGCTAGGGCTGTGTAAGGTTGGCGTTTTACCCCAAAAAAGAAAAAAAAATCTAGGTTACGGTTTCTAGGGGCAGTACTTGGTTTCAAATTATGATTGAAATGAAGGGTTTAAAGCTTAGGTGGTTTCTATCAAATAATAGAGCCAATCTAATATAACCTTCTCAGAAGACAATAGGGATGATAATGTGTGCGTGTGTTTTTTTTTTTTTTTGGTGGGGGGGGGGGGGGGGGGGTTTGTGTTGTGGGTTGTTGCAAGATAAAAAGATGGTGGAGAAAACTGAGGCTGGAAGAGTCCATAAAATGGAAAAGGAAAAATGTGGAAACCACCATATCGAAAAAAGAAATAGCACTCCTGCAACAAGTCTTCAAATAGTCTAAAAAACAGTATAGCATTGAATGAGTCTTCAAATAGTCTTGGATAACCACTCAAACTTCTATAAATAATAATAAGCCACTAAAACAAGGAATAGGATACAGTAACTAAAATGGGGGCAGTGGTCACAAACCATTACAAAAATCATCAGCAGCAGCACCACCATCATCATCAAAGCCTTACATATCAAATATGAGATTTACTATAGAGCATAAGTCTAAAATTAAGAATGATAGAATATCATGAATTCACTAACAATAATGCATCAAGTTCGTCATTGTTAAAATGAGCTGTATTAAAATATGCCCTTTCCCACTTATCACACACAAAAAAAGGTTTAGTTTGCCTTTTCCCGTCCAGTCTAGGAAAGAAGAAATTTGGCTCCCTTCAAGGGCAAAGAACCTCCAGTTAGTCCACTTCAAGCAGGAACCAGCCTCCATTGTCAATGGGAACCAACCTCCAATTGGCCCATTTCAGGGGGGGAATCAGACTCCTTTATATCTTCTAGAAGAAGAAGAAGAAGAAGACAGTTTTTCAAGCTCTAAGCTTATTCATAGCCAACAACATCGACAAAGAACTCTAAATGGGAGGCTGGTTTCCTCTCTAAGTGGACCAATTGAAGGTTGATTCTCGTTACAAAGAACCGGATTTCCTCTTTTTCAGACTCCAAGGAAAAAGGCACACAACTTACGTAGATAACCCTTGCAACTAAGCATTTCCATCACCTAATATTATGTATGATTGAACAACTACTACATGCCACCATCATTCCTGAAAAAAAACTACATGCCAGCATCAAGTCACATGCATAGGAAATCATGTCCTTCAACATTGCAAGTCCAGCTGAATGGATATCTAGAACACCAATTTGTAAATATTCATGAACACAGACTACTTCTTGAAGCTACATATGCTGGAGACAATCATATGCAATATAAACCACAACTTTATTAAGGCATAATCTGCTATTTATGCCAAAGTATGAATAATGAACAGAACATCAATAGCAATGAAACAAGATGAATATCCACAGAAATTTGCACATGTTCAAACTTGCACTCGTTTTCATAACTTTTGTCCTGTGCAATAAGCCACTTTCCTTCCAAAGAGCACAAACTTTAAAATCATAAACATACATGAGTGTATATCTCGATCAATTTTTAGTTTTCCTTTTATGAAGAGCGCATTGTGTCTGAACTAAACCAATAATCAGCAAATCTACTCCAGAAACATAATAATGCTAAAAGAGATTGGCGAGAAGCACATGACTCACCACATTCTGAAGAATTGTTTATACATATATCTTAGTGCTCAGCACGGAATGCATGTTTCGGTATATCATGTCAAAATCAGCAGGCAAAAAGATGCATGACATAATACAATAATACAATACACATTAGAAGATAGATTGACAAAATACAAAGATGAGCACACATGTTTGGATATGGCAAATACATGCTTGATAATTTTAAGCACATTAGATGCTACAAATCAGGATGTCATTGCTTTTTGACTCATTTCCGGTAAGTGCCACATAAAATATAAATCATATCAACAAAAACAACTTTCATTGTAATGTCAAAGCAACATTAATCTAAAAAGAAGGTTTTATAAAAATACGCATGCAACATAAGTTTGGGTGTAATATACCTGGCACATATGGGTTACTTGTCCGAGCATCAAGAGTAACCTAGTATAACATTAGATGCACTATGTCAACGAGCGGTATTGATTGTACTAGTTACATAATCCCCTTAGTTAAAAAGGCTTTTTTGTGATTGTGAAATATTTTCATGGTCCTATAACATAATACAATACACACTAATATATCCAGTCATGTGCCTCTCACAAATGGGTTCATATGAGACTCATCTAAAGGACCTTTCTTGAAGGAAGCATGGGCATGAAGTTTTGACCATCATGATTAAAGGGGGGATCTAGAAAGAAGACCTCATTGCCACCAAATGAAACAACTCGAAAACAACAAATACAGGAAGTAGATACCAAAACTATAATGAACTAAACAGAGACATTGTAATTTGGGATTTCTAATATCAATAATTCAATTAGGCAACAAGATGAAAAGGGGATTTTGTTGCTAGCAAAATGCATAGTGGTAAGGTATGAGTTTGCATGCCGATGTGACCTCAAGGGAGAAGGGCAATGGATGTAGGTATTTCTTCCAATAGAAACTGTCTGGTACTTGAGGTTTGGTTTGGGATAAGTCCACATAAATAAGCAACACATAGCACCAAGAAGAATGGCAAAAACATCAGTATAAACCCACAGAAACACGGAGTACCAAGAAAATGGCAGAAACATCAATATGTACCCTTGATATTTTGAAATCCCCACTGAATTTGGGGTAGATTTGGTTTGAGTGCCCAACTGAATGGGCACTGCATTACATAGTTTGCAGATGGCAGGCTAGTGATCATGTGGCCTATAAGGGTTGGGTGGCTACCCCTGGCTGTGTAGTCTACACTAGCCTACAGGCTAAACTACCAGAACAAATGGCAAAGAAGATTGTGCACTTCTAATTTTTCATTCTTTCCTCTAATGAGGGTAAGGGAATTCCTTTACATATCCATTTTTTCTACTTTGTTTTATGCTAAAGATGTAATAAATAGCTGCTAAGGTTCAAGATTTCAAGTGAGACAAAAACTTCGGCAGATAGGTGAGTAGATTACCCAATAAATCAGTAACCTAGCAGGCTGAAATGGCAACCAATAAATGAAAATAAAAAGAGGTAATGTTTTATACAAAGTAATTTTAATTATTACATGACCTACCAAGCATCACCATTAGGTTGTCCCCTTCCTTTTCTTCAACAATCTGCCAAAATTTGAACTCTTCTTCTTCCTTTCTTTGATTTTAAGATAAATTTAAAGCATATACATTGATGCTAGCCTAGAAGATCCATTAAATATTTTATTTCTCCTTTCCTTCAAATTCTTCAATTTCCTAGTTTCCTCTTTTAAGATCTTGTGAAAATTACATGATCTTTTCATCTAAGGAAAAAAAAAAGATGGTGAGATAACAACTAAGAAATCAGCATCTCTTTTATTTTCTCCTTTATTATGATATGAAATGTACAATAAGACTCGCCAACATGTTTATAAAGGTTAACTAGAATCGACTTTTTGACTTCTAAACCAACATACTGCATTATAAAGTACAATTTCAATTAAATACCACATTTTAGATGTTACTAGACTAACCTCAAATAACCAACTTTATCTTTTCATTTGGGGATAGTGAACGATTAGATAACGAGATAAAAATCGTTTAGGAACTTTTACAAGCTTTTAATCATTTTTTTCTTTTTAAATTAGAATAGGTCAAAGAAGCATTGCTGTGAATTTGTTCACAGATAACTTGACAAAGCTTGTTGTAGTAAGGGACTAGTACAGTCACATTAAGGAATCATATTTATCAGCTAAGTGTTGGTTTAGTTTTTCGAGTTATACAGGCAGAAAGAAATCATGTTTGATGCGATGGCATTGAAAATAAAATATCAAAAATTAACAAGTCAAAAAAATATGAGAACCCACTCTCCAATAACATTAACAAAGTAGCTGAGGACATACATAATTAGTTAGTGGAATTAGTGCCCACTAACTAACCATCATCAAATAAGCACCAGTAACTGCCAACTGTTTTCGTTAACTCAACCAACTATATAAGATAAATGATTGAAAAAAAGTAATCAACAGCCTCTTTCTTCACTGGGGAAAAAAAATTTCTGCCACTGAAATTTAACTATCTAAATTGGATAGGATAATACCAAAACCTGAAGAATAGGCCATGAAATACACAGCCAGTCGCCAGTTGAACTCAGAAAAAAATAGATATCTAGCTCCTTCAAACCCCATCAATCGGTTTCATGTCTCAACTTAGTCCTCTTGATCTTCTTCACCACCTTGTCTTCCCATCTGTTTGTCATTCCATCCTTTCCCTTTTTCACTTTTGCATTCTCCTTGGTCACCTTCATCACCTTCTTCGATGTAGTCATTCCATTATAACTTTCTTCTGCACCACCATCCTTGTGACCACGATCATTGTCCTCACGACCATCCTTGTGACCACGATCATTGTCCTCACGACCATCATTCTTGCTACTCTTAGCCTTCTCCTTTTTCATCTTATCATCTTTCTTTAACTTCTTCATTGCACCCACTTTCTCCACTTCATCATCTCCGGAGAGAATATCAACATCACCATCTTTCCCAGCATCATAATTTCCATCTGACACTGAGTCAACAGCACTACTACCTTTCCTGCCTTTCTTATCCTTTTCCTTCTTCACCTCTCCATCCTTCTTCAGCTCCTTCTTCTTTGCCACGGCCACCATTGACTCACCCTTTCCTTTTCTGTTGCCCTCTTCCTCCCTATGATTCTTATTATCATCTTCTCTCTTCCCCTTCTTCTTCTTCTGTTTTCCATCTCCCACCTGCACACCCTCCTTTGTCTTATTCTTCTCTGTCTTATCCTTATTAATCGTTTCCTCCATCCTTGCTTCCCCTCCCTCTTCTTCCAGGATGCCCTCGTCCTCGCTCTCGCCATTTAAAAAATCTTCATATCCAAGGTCAAGATCATCTGATGTGTCCATGTATGGCACTTCGTGGATCCTCCTTCCCTTCTTGGGCATCTCCTCCTTCATCTTTGGCTTCTCTTCTTCCTGAACAACCTCTCCTTCTCCGATGGGATCTTCAGCAGCATCTTCCTCCATCTCATCCTTCTTCTGAGGCACGCGAGGCACAGGCACCTCGATCTTCAGGCCCAGCTCGGGTACCGCCTGGTAGATGGGAAGGGCGACGGAGTTGACCGCCTTGACATGGAGCGAGCGCACATTGGCCCACGTCTTGGGCACATGCCCCATGGCCCCCTCGATGGCAGCCATGACGTTGTCGACGATCTGGTCGCGGGACATGGAGAGGCGGCCGACCTTGAGGACGCTGCACGAGCCGGCGCGGAGGTGGAGGAGGGTGGCGTGGAGGCAGGCGCGGAGCTGCTCGGGCCAGCCGGGGCGGTAGAGGTCGAGGGCGAGGGGGAGCTTCTTGTTCTTGAAGAAGTGCTTGCCGAGGAGGCGAGGGAGGAGGGGAAGGACGGCGCGGTCGGCGAAAAAGAGGTCGTGGGAGTCGCAAAGGCGGCGGCGGGCCTCGAAGGGGCGGTAGTCGGCGGCGAGGGCGGAAAGCGGGATGGCGTCGGAGAGAGGGAGGGAGAGGCAGCGGGCGCGATCGAGGGCGGCAGCGGCGGTGGTGAGACAAGAGGAGGAACGACGTCGGCCGGATCGATCGCGGTCGTCAAGAAAGAGGCAGGCGGAGGTGGAGGCGAGGTCGTGGAGGGGGTGAGGGAGGGGGATGCGGTAGGGGTTAATGCGGGACTTGGGAGGGATGCGCTTGAGGGTGAGGACGAGGTAGAGAAGGTCGTCGTCCGGGTCGAGGAGCTGGGCTTTCTGCTGCTGCTCCGTCCGCGACCGCATCCACTTGAGGAGGGCGTCCACCGCCTTCCCCACCGCCTCGCGACTGATCATCCGGTAAGAAGAAGAAAAAGATAATTCGGTTGTTGCAGCGCCCGCCATTGATTGGTTAATGAGAAAGAACAGGAGGACGGTGATGATAGAGGAGAATGATAGCAAGATGAGCGGGGAAGGAGGAGGAAGGAGGCTTTCTGCTGCCGCCTTGCTCGTCTCCGTCTAATGCTGCTCCAAAAAACCCTAAGCTTTGGGGTTGTGGACGGACGAAGGAATCTCGGTTCAGGCAGACCGGGCTCGTCCCAAGGATTGAACGAAAACTGGTTTGGCTTAAGACGGTCAGGAGCCACTGGGTCCGGTCGGGTCACGCTGCATACGAACTCGTAAGAAGAGGTTGTTCTCTTTGCTGCGCCGCACTCTTCTCACCGTTGATCACCAGATTATTGAGCCAAGTGTTTGCAAATAAATAAACGAGACGATACGCGTTGCTGAAAGAAAAAAAAGGGGAACAACTGCCACTCTTCTCTCCTGCTGTCTTCTTTATTGCCCTGAATTCGTAGAGGGGGTCGAAATTTTCAACATCTCAATTCCTGAGGCAAAGCTGAAAGAAGCCTAGACTAGCTTCAGTCACGCGAGGGCCAATACCATTTTATCATAGTATGACTCAGCAATTGTGGTTGGCCAATGCCATCCTACCATAGGATGACTCAGTAATTGTGGTCAGTTGTATCTGGGAGCATCCTAGAGAGGTAGGATGCCACCATCCCCTACTTCGAAATACTTAGGATATGATTGTGAATGAATCATCTTTGGTGCAGACTAAATAGTTTCTTTTGTGACGGATCACTCAGATAAAAAATTTTGGACCATTGAGCCGAAGCTGCCTCAAACACTCCGAGATTTTTGTTTTTTCTGATTTTCTTAGATGCATTCGTACTAGAGTTATATAAATCATTGGTTGTATCAAAAATTATATATATGTATACATAAAAAAGGAGCAGAAGGCTAGAACACCTGTCCTCTTCCGTAAACATATTGGAACTTTACCAAGAAAGCTGGCAATTAAACAGGGAAATGGAACAGCAAAAAGCATGGGCACCAGTTGCCTTTGAACCAGTGCGATCCCTGTAATTGAGGTAAAAACAGCACATAAAATTCAAATTTTCCCCCACCCATTTGGCCAGATGTACACCCTTCGAGATAAATTAATAACCATCTGTTTTCTCCTGAAGCATGATTCTGAAGTACCAACGAATTTCGGCATCCATTCAAGAAATACCACCCATACCACCTGGCCGACATGCAAATAGCCATCACCGTAAAACTTTCTGCTTCCAATTTATGTCCCAAGCACGATACAAAATGCTGCTGTTCAAAACCATTATGGGGATTCATGGCTTCAAATAACGTGTTGAGAAAAAAAAAGGGAAAATACTAGTCCGATGCATCGGGGTGGTAGGTGAAATACTAGAAGAATTTGCAGCTGTGCACTGCAAATAAGCATAAATAAGAAAAAGAATTGGACTGCACTGAATTAGTCATTTAACTGAACTTGAAATTAAACATATATAGAATTGCCTGAATCATTCACTGGATATGTCAATATTATGATACAAAAGTATATGCAGATGCTCCCGGACCAAATGGCTTCATTCCCTAATTCTCCAAATTAACATGTCCTCATCGAATGCCATACAACCACTTTTAGTATCAAGGACAAGAGAATCCAGCGATCAACGCAAGAACGCATGATTGCTGCAGCTCAAATCACCTTCATACCTAAAAGTGAGGAAAATTCTGTTAGGAGGAAAACAATTTAAAAAAGGGTACAATTCATATGATTCAGAAAACAAGCAGAAAGAAAAATGTTGGCCATGTTTTTTAATAGCAACATGTACTGAATTCCACAGGTCATAAAAATTTTTGCAAGCTCGCTAAGACATCGAGCTGCAGCTCTTAGAAGTATCATCAAAGAGTGTGAAAAGTTTAACTCGTTGCTATCACTCGATGCAACTTCTAGAAATCCAAGTATCCAAGTTCCATATTTATTCAACAATATCAATAGGACTAAAAACGGAGGAGGAAAAGAAAACATTAAAAGCAGAACTATCATGACACAAATAAGAGCTACCATTTATAGTACATGACTAAAACTAAAACTTGGAAAACAATGAGATGAGAAATCATGTCAAATCCATCAAACTATCAAAGCAAGTTACATGGGACAGAAACTTCATTCAAATGCCTATATAATCAACAATAGGCCTACAATGAAAATGACAGGAGATTAATTACAATTTTAATAGCTTTATAACATATCTGGCACCTTTTTTTTTATTTTTTGAGTTTGTCATCCGAAAAAAAATAAAGTTACTACCGCTGGAATCGTTCTTGTGAGTTGTATGTAGACAAATAAAATTCTGAACTGAACTTATTCATGTTTTCAAACTTTTAGTTCCCCTAAAGCATATTTTAAACTATGTTTATGAGAAAAGCCAATAGATCCAAAATGTCTAGCGAACCGCGTACGAAACTGAAACAATATATAACAACTAACCCATCTCTCTATAGGACAGATCTCAGGTTCACACCTCTTGGTGGTGAATAACCACCATTTTTCTCAAAAAGAACAAAAGGACTTGGAGATTGGTTCAAGTTTTGTTATTTCCCCAATTTCTGCTCTCCTTCTCCTGGCTCACATCTCTCTAGTGTCATCCTAGCCCATGGTGGGCTGTCAGTGCTTATCTTTGTTATGTGCTGCATTGCTGCCACATATACTTCTTATGGTGATTTTTAAAAAAATAAAGAACCGATTTGGTATCCCACAGGCAATCTAATGCCCAGCCTCTTATCGGTGGGGGTCAAATGGGTTTTTTATTTTTCTACCTTCCCCTCTATTTGTTCAAATATTAGAATGCACTAGGAGTCCTGCAAATTTCTTACACTTTAGCAAATCCTCACCTACCAGTTTCTCATAGGGATCTGACAATAAGGTATAATCAAATTCTGGCTAAACTAAATTCATAGCTTATGCTATGTGAACACAGGGACTCATTGCTTTCACATTTCCTTCTGTAAGAAAATAAGAGGAAAAAGCATTACCATCTCTCAATCTGTATACAAGACGTCCCTAAATTAAATATTTACAACATATCAATTATGTTTCAACACCATTCCAGGGATGATCAGTTCAACCCCTAGCTCCCTAACTAATTAGAAATTGATTAATTCATATAACTGACAAGAATATCACTCTTTGTTCCATACTAAAGAATGGTCACAAGCATGCGTAAAAAGGTACAATGCCGGTGAAACGACTGATGGAAATTAAATGGCAGTCACCAGCATGAATCACAAAATTTAAGATTGATTATCTAAATATATATTCCTAATCAGAACTTAAAACCTTGTTCAAGCACAAAATCATATGACTTTTCACGAAGCTTTTGATGCCTTCACTAATTGAACAAACTCTTAAGAGCAACCAAACCCCACTTTAATTATCATGAGATTCATGTGGGAAACATGCTGGATTCAATTTCGGAAGAATCCAACTCTCCAGCAGTCTTAAGAATCCATGATCCAAGAATCTAATACGTATAGTGTTTGAGACATTTCCCACTTGCAAATATGTGTGGGCACAAATTTTCCAAGATCGATGAGCATATCCAGTGAACTAGCTAAGAGGAGTGTTGGCACTTGCTCCTCTTCTCAGCAAAGGCACAACACATGCTCACAAGCATACAAAAGCTTTGCATTCACTGGAGGAATTTACTCTGACCCATTACAAACTTGAGCATATATTAGGGACTTCACAAGGCTTGTAGGCTTGTAGGTTGACATCCAATGATTTTTTTAGTTTGCCTTTAGAATGACAATTTGATATTTAAGAACTCTACGAAATAGGCTGTTAACCAAGCAAATAATATGTTGCACTAGTTTGGTAATAAACAATGTAAACAAAGTGAAGAAAATTGGAAGTACAGGAAACATTAAGCTTAATTGCATAATGCAAACATTCAAATGTTGTTGTAAGTGCAAAAAATAAATAATTTTTTAAAAAAATTGAACTAAAAGTTGAGTTATAAGGCTAAAAAGTAGAGTAGTTAAAGCTAAAGGACAAGATACATCTATTGTCTAGAAACTTTAAAAGGATTAAGAAAAAGTACATGATATATGTAAACATTACACAATTCTTATATTTACTAGAATTTAATTGTTTATCCTTGACAGAATTTTTAAATATTCTTGGTCCCCATGACGAATGGGAGGCTTACCTTTTAACCTTTTCTTATAAACGAAGCCATTTTGTCCACTTCAGTCCTTACCTGTTTGCCTCCTCCCTCCCTCAATCTTGGCCTCCACCACGGCACTCATGATGGCTAAATCATAAGCCATGCATTGACTGGCTTGACGGGCCCTTTCCTTCTCCAAAATCCCTGACTATTAATTTATTCCCAAATCCATTCCTATTTTGATCCTCCCATCTACCATTTGAAGTATCTCCTTCCTAGTCCCACTATAGCCCCAGGCAACACTGCTGGTAGCACTTTGACCACCCTTGACCCTTAAATTATCATGGCGCATGCAAGTGGTGTCGTTGTCCAAATGCTAGAAGGCAACCACCATAAGGGCATACTAGCTTGCCTTGTCGGGCTACAAGATCCACCATTTCCCGATGGCCTGCTAGATTCACCATCTGTCACCTGTATTTACCATATCAACCCACTCTTTCATCCTGTTGGCCATCATCAACAAAGAGAGAGAGGGTGACAAAATTGGCTATTTACATGATTTGAGCACCAAATGGTCTCCGCACCATCAACAAAAGCTTGATGGTGATTGTACTAGTAAAGGAAGAGGACAAAAAGGAATTAGAGATCAACTTTTGAGATGGGGTTTTCATGTCCCGTATCTTTTATAGCATTTGATTGCGAGTTGACACAGCGGAGTCAAATTGCCGAACTGCCCCAAGTGAACATGTTGAATAATTTTTAGGCAAATCCAGCCCCCCCAAATTGGTTGACCCATGATGCCAACAGGTAACGGGTCAAATAGGTTAACTTGCTTGGGCTAAATGGAGTTCAGAAAACTGCTTATATCTCATCGATCTCTGATGCTTTCTTGTATGGTCTTCATGTCTTTATATTTCATTATTTACCATCTAATCCTTTTTCTAGAAGAATACACTGCAGATTTCTGCACTCGCTGTCTTCTTGAACTTTTCATTTACTTTTGAAAGAAAACTTCCGCTACAATGCATATACATTTCTGATTCATGTTATTTCTACATACCTTTATAAGTTACTATTACACATACCACCTAACCTTATACCATTATTATTTCCTTGTGCTGCCAATCGAGCCGTCACCAAGCACTGGAGCTTCTATTTATTTCAGAAAGTAAATGTCTCTACAGCTTATAGTGATAGATGTTTATTAGTTTGCAAAAATAGTTAGTTTTTTGTGCATGTATGTGTTCTATCATGTTTTACAAATATGAAGGAGGTAACTGCGGGCCATCCGCTTTGGTGCTTGAGGTGAGAAGATTGGCTGCAAGGAGCTCATCGACACCCTCAAATTCAAAGGAAGGTAAAGAGATAAGGGTAAAAAGATAAGTACCTAAAAGTAAGCATCACATAGTCAAAGGACACGATTTATAGCTATTCAAGCCAGAAACAGAGAAAACAAAGACACAGATAGTATCAGTAAACATTTTTTCTTAAAATACAAAAAAAAAACCTTGCGAGGTAGTGATAATAACTAAGTTTCCACAAAAAATGGAGTTTCCCAGTGGCATATAGTGAGTTTCCCCCTCCTTACTTCTAGTGTCTGACCATGGCGTACTTACTTTTCCTTCCACCACTTTTTGTTTTTTCTTCTCAATAATTTAAAAAAAAAACCCTTAGTGTCGTGTGTAGTCTCCAGCAACAGCAAGTTCCTTCTCTGTTTATTAGTATATTATTGCCGTTGCCAATGCAGGCACTAATGCCATCCAACAAACTAACAAAATGATCTTTCTTTTAAGAACTACCAAACGATAAATCCTAGTGATTCGTAAGAAATCAAACCCATTATCGACCATTCTCTGCAACCAGCCACCGCTGAAAAGTGCAAGCAAAAAGAGAAAAGAAGACAGTAGAGGAAAGAGAAGTTGTCATACGGACCTTCTTCTTCTCCGCGCACGACGACCTCCTATGGATGAAGAGGTAGATGAGGAGGAGGAGGAGGAGGAGGAGAAGGGGCCCATGGCCATGGGAGCCGGAAACGCCTCCGTGGGTCCGAATCGCCGACAAGGTTTAGCCTGGTGGGGGATGGGAAGCAGAATGATATAAAAAAAACACAGAAACCCCTTCCCTCATTCAAAAACCCTAAACAGAAAATTGAAGAAAAAGCACTATTATAGCCACTACCTCTCTCTGCTTTGGCTGGCTTGCTTGCTTGCTTTTTAGGCGGAGAGCAAGAGAAAGAAAGACGGAGGTCAGAGAGAGACAGTGTCACTGTCAGCTGTTTTTTGCCCTGCTGAGCCTGTCTGCTCTATTCCTTTTCCTTGTTTTTTTTCCTCACGTCTAGTTTTTTATTATTATTTGCGTGCTTTCAAGAAAAAGGAAGAGGGAGGCCACGAATCCCCAGACATAAACGGGATTTTCCCGCATCTAAGCAAATGAGAGCGAGGAAGAAAAAGAAACCCGCCATTGGCAGAGCGCTAGTAATTAATTCTTCTTCTTAGATTAGCTCCTCCTCCAGCTGCGCCCTTTGCGCGTACTGTCGACGCGGAGGCCTCTGCGGACTTCCGTCGAGCAGGATTTGCGCGGCCGCGGCGCCGTTGGTACGACTCCGCCGCTCGGCCTGGCCTCGCCTGCTCCTTTGTCGAGGGCGATTGCTACCTGATGGAATGGAACAAGCTAGGTTAGGTTGGGTTTGATTCGGCCTTGGTTGCCCTCTTCTTGTAGGCCAGTCCATTAATTTTAGATCCGTCCGTTTACCGTATTTTTTTTTGCCTTTTTTTCCTTTTAATGAAAGTATCATGCCATAAGCCTAAAACCCTTTTTTTTCGTTATTGGGCAATAAATTATGCAGCCAAATATTTTTTATGAAGTCATACTTTTAAAACATCATCCCGAGCAGTTAGAAATTTTTTTTTATAACCATAACTATAACTCTCTCTATATATATATATAAACTGAGATTAAAACAAATATATTTGAACTAGCTAGTGCATTTTTGAGTTTTAGGCAGCATTCTGATGAACACGCCACCATCAGAATATATCATCTGCATTGTCTCGGCATTGCACCATATCGATTGCATTCAAGAAGCATCCATGTTTAGACTAAATGATACTCTCATCATATCAAAGTGCTTCATGAAAAAAAAAAAAATCAAGGTTTTTAAACCTGACAAACAAGAATTACTGCTTATTTTGTATATTAAAGCTTGCAACATCACTTAAACGAATTATGATCTCAGATAGACCTGGAATCCACCTTATTATGTTTGTAATTTATGTATCTTAGTTAATTATGAATTGCATAGAAAAAGATGAGTTCTTTGGTTACTTGGTTTAAAAATGTTGTCATTGTAGTGCTCTTTTTATCTTTCTTTTTTTTTTCTTACGATGGATAATTCATACGACGCGTGCATGAATATACCCAATAAAATAAAAAAAAACAGAATATCACGAAGCTCCCGAGGCAGCTTCCCATCTCCTGTCCATACGGTATTGCTGGCGTGGTTAGCCACGTAGGGGGCCATTTAGTCCCAGCCTCATTGGCTTCTCTAAATACACGCCAATTGATATATAAATAATCTCTTAAATCCGTACAAAGAAAAGAAAAGTTTTTATCATCCAACTTTTGTAGCATTAAAATCAAATGCTTGTCTAATTTTAATTTGTCCACTACATTTGCAATGAACACCAGCAAAACACTTCTAAGACCTTGACATATACGACTTGCCAGAACTTACAGCCATGTGTTTATTGTTATACTCTGATTCAGCTTTGAGAAGTGTGCATACTAATAATTCCATTAAGCTGTTGTCTGAGATACATGTTCCATAACGAACTACTTTAACATCTCAATTGTCTCCATGACCATGGATTTGTTTTGTAGAATAAATATCTAATTTATTTATTTATTTATCAAATAAAAGACCTGGAAATACTCCTCGAAATGCTTTCATGCAACTCTAGGCAAGGTGCTTCCATGGGGCACCTGCCAGACTCAAGTAAAATATGAAATGAAGTTGGCAAATGCTGGTGACTTCATGGTATTTTTTACTCAAGAGCTTATAAATAGTTCAAGTTAACCGGGGATCTGAAAATAATTTTTCGCATTCATGTTTGAAGTACATCTCAGCTCAAGGTATATAAATATTTCTTAGCATAACTTATTCAAGGCTTGATTGGTTTAGTGTTAGTGGGTTGAGCAGGAGCTTACTTTCCTGGAGTGGCTTAAGCTGCTCTTGTTCAAAGCCACTTTAAACCATTTCTCTAAGTTAGACTATCGCAGGAACTCCATTTTGTTCCACCTGGAGCCAACCAAGCACTCAAAATGGACTCCCCTAACCTGAACCAAGTCTGGATATATACCTATCTACAAAGAACCTAACATGCATACAAAATGAAGTTCATATAACTAGCTGATTTCAATAATAGAACTCTAAGTTCCATATTTATCAACTTTAAATGGCGCTTTCACCCTAAACCCTAAAACCTTAAATTATAAATAACTAAAAGTATCAACCAGGGTTTAGGAATATTTTTTTCCCACAATATATTTTACATTATGAAGTGAATTTGATAAAAACTTGCTTTAATAAAAGCTAGTTATTTGAAGATTTCCAATTCATCCATAAGACTAAGGGTGCAAATGGGTCGGGTCGACCCGTGACCCGACCCGACTTGATCCGTGTAGACCCGACCCGACCCAAATTTTAGGATCCGCGGGTCTGGGTCGGATCCTAAAATTAGACCCGAAACATTTTCTGTGTCGGATTAGGGTTTACTGAACGGATCCGATCCGATCTGAATGGACCCGAAGATAGAGAGAGAGAAAGGAAGAAAATGATTCGAGTCCATTCGGGTACATAACGTGTGCATATCCGAGTACTCTCAGATGGGTACATCGAGCCATGTCGCATGAAATCTATGTATATGCTTTTTTTAATTATTTTAATGATTAACTCGTAATTGGAATCTTTGGGACCCATGCTTTGGACAGGCATGGGCAGGCAAAACTGTGCTCCTTAAAAAATTTGAAAGTGAATCCTAGGTTCTTTGGTGTTAAGCATGCTGATTTTTTTTTTTAAAAAAAAACATGGCTGAACCTGATCGGGTTGCCTACGTACCCCTTCATAAGGGGATCAAGCCATACGTAGTTCTTTTTAAGTTTTAAAACGCAGCGGAAAAATCGAATCAAACAATTTAATTCATGCATGCTTACAAGATCAAATCTAGAAATCAGCACCTTAAGAACACATAGGATTATGTCGGAATCGTTTAAACAATTATGCTAAAACTTTCATGCATGATTAACTATCAGATCTGAAACTTAAAAACTCTATTCCAATTAATCTCTGAATATCCATTGAATGGATTCTGGAGATATCTCCGTGAGGAGCCCCAAAAGAGGGTAAAACCTCGGGGAATCAGACCTAGATCTTGACACCATAATAAAAAATTAATGTAGGATTAATACCTTTTATGATGGATGAAACTTGTGGATCTGATCCTCGACTTCGCAGCCACGCACACGAATGGCCTCTACGAGAAGTCCACGCGAAGTTCCTGAAGAGATCCAATCCTGCGGAAGTGCTAGCTTGCGCAGAATTTCTTGAGGCTGAAATTTGATCTTCCCAACGCTATCAACTTTTGATCCGCCTTCTTGGAAGAACTTGGAGGAAAGGTTTAAAGGGATTGAAGAGGACTTAGATCTGATCTAAAGACTCTTATCAGGGACCCCTAAAACTAATGGCGCGATGGACTTAGAGGAGGAAGAAGTCAGCTAGATTGAATGCATAATTTTTTCATGCATGAACTAGGGTTCCTCTCTTTTCTTTTCCCTTTTTTTCTTCTTCTTTTTCTCTCTTTTTTTCTTTGAATTCGACCACCAGCTAATGGAGGTCCTTTTATTGTTGCTATCCCCTCTAACTTCATGCCAACCATCCCATATTTGTGGAGGATTTTGTGGGGTTTTGAATTTTGAATTCAAAATTCAAGTTCATGTGCCATTACATGATGAAGCTTGATCTAATCTAAACCATTCATCATGTTGCCACTTTCCTCTTTCAATTTCGAAATTTCCATGCCCCCAATCAGATTAGAGGGTCACGTGGTGATTTTGTGGTGATTAAATTCGAAATTCAACCTTAATTAGAAGTGAGATAAAGATAAGGATGACATATGCCATGAAGAGAGAGAATTTGATCTTATCCAATTCTTTTCATGAATTTATCTCTCCATTTCGACCCATCTAATGATGAAAGAGGTCTCTGATGTTTCCAAGTGTCCTATGGCACCATTAAATAAATTAAATTAAATTTTAATCATATTAAAAATCAATTTATGGTGCCATGCATGGATATGTAACAAGTGGATTTCAAGATCCGAACAGTTTCAGATCAAACCCATTTAATTTAATTAAATCCTAACAATTAGAATGATCCAATTACCATGAGTTGATCCTAATCCAATTAGGTCAATCCCTAATTAAGCATAAATTTAATCTAATTTAATTTGGTCAACCTAAGTCCTCTTGATTCAGACCTAATCCAATCAGGTCAAAAATCCTAATTGAGCCCAGAATTGAATCTAATTCAATTTGGCTCATCCTTAGTCTAATTACTCAATCCAATTGAGTTCATTAGCAATCTAATTACTAATTAATCCTCCGATAATTACTTTAATTATTTTATAAGATGATTTGCCAATCGAATTGACCAAATTACCCCTGAATGATTCTTAATCATTCATCAGCCTTCTTGATCAATCAGGAATCTTCTATGCGTGTGACCTCATAGGTTCGAACCTAAGCCGGTAGTATAGGAACGACTTCATACACTAATCGATGTGACCATCTAGCAATGGTACCCGACGTCCGGATAGGCCGAATATATGCGAAGCAAATATTCTGGAATTCTGAACTATGGTTACTGTATAATTCAATCCCTTTGACTCCTAATGTCAGGATGACTTAGAGCTCACTGTCAACCCTATAATTAGTACATCCATTATGTGATTAACTTTAGATATCCCGTGACTCCTCACTGAGATTACCCTGGCCAAGGTTTTGCTAAATTAATCACTAGACATTATCTCCTGTTTCCAGGAGGGGTCAATTCCATCTTAACTCACAACAGACTACGCAAGTACTTGACTGCACTCAGTGACCTTCCGTCACTGAATTAGAAATTCAGGTAGTCCGGTACCAAAGTACAGTGAGTTGCTTGCTAGTCACAGGTTGCGGTCTCAGGTCAGAGGGCCAAACTTATACCCATATCCACTCGGAACATCTCTCGACAGTAGAGCATTCCGGAATTGGTCACGTTCAGTGAAATGTACTCCTACACTTCACCTGTATGGCATACCAGTGTCTCCACACTCCTTGGTTAAGAGGACAACCAACGTATATGTCACACAACGACCTAATCTCGATAATGTTGTCGTCCTAGTAACAACATATCATTTGGTCGCGAACAAGTTTAAGGACTCAAAGACAAATCCTCCTTTATCATAACATAAGTCCTAAGGACTTCATCATATAAGAGTTCATTTGAAGATGTAAAATGATGAATAATGCCAAAAAATACTTTATTGATTTGTCAATTCATTTAATCATCAGCATGCTGACGATTGACATTTAGGATACAATTCCCAACAACTCCCACTTAGCCTAAAGCCAATCGGCACAGTATCTAATACCCATCTTCGACTTGTGTTCGTTGAACTCTTTGATGCCGAGGACTTTGGTAAATGGATCAGCCAGATTTTCTTTTGTGTCAATCTTCTGAAGATCAATATCACCTCATTCGACGATCTCTCGAACCAAATGGTAGCGACGTAGAATATGCTTGGTCCGCTGATGTGCTTTGGGTTCTATTGCTTGAGCTATTGCTCCAGTATTGTCACAATATATAGACACTGGACCATCAATGGAGGGTATCACTCCAAGCTCGGTGATGAACTTTCGCAACCATACAGCTTCCTTAGCGGCATCAGATGCTGCGATATATTCTGCTTCACATGTAGAATCTGCCACTGTATGCTGCTTGGAACTCTTCCAGCAGATGGCCCCACCCTTAAGAGTAAAGATATATCCCGACACGCTCTTGCTATCATCTTGATCTGACTGAAAACTTGAGTCGGTATATCCCTCAAGTTTTAAGTCAGAATCACCGTAGACCAGCCACTGATCTTTAGTATTTCTCAAATACTTAAGGATGGTTTTTACAACCTTCCAGTGGTTGCTACCTGGATCAGACTGGTATCTGTTCACTACTCCTAGTGAGTATGCCACGTCTGGTCTAGTACATGTCATGGCATACATTATAGATCTCACTGCCGAAGCATATGGAATTCTATCCATACTCTCTCTTTCTTGAGGGGTTGTCGGACAATCCCTTTTAGAGAGATTAATTCCATGGCCCATCGAAAGATAGCCTTTCTTAGAATTAATCATACTGAACCTCTTCAGTATAGTATCAATGTATGTGGATTGGGATAATCTAAGCAATCTTCTAGATCTATCTCTATAGATCTTCATCCCTAGGATGTAAGATGCTTCTCCCAAATCCTTCATGGCAAATTGAGATGATAGCCAAACTTTATTCCTTGTAATGCAGGAATGTTATTCCCGATTAAAAGAATGTCATCCACATACAAAACAAGAAATATGATAACTGAACCATTTGCCCATTTATAAATGCAAGGTTCCTCTTCATTCTTAATGAAGCCATATGATTTGATCATCTTATCAAATCGTATGTTCCAACTCCGTGAAGCTTGCTTTAATCCATAAATGAATTTTTGAAGCTTGCACACCTTAGACTCATCTGCAGATATAAAACCTTCAGGTTGCATCATATACACCTCCTCTTCTAAATCTCCATTTAGAAAAGCGGTTTTAACATCCATCTGCCAGATCTCATAATCTAAGTGTGCTGCTATTGCAAGCATAATCCGAATGGATTTGAGCATTGCCACAGGAGAAAATGTCTCGTCATAGTCAATACCATAACGTTGACGATATCCCTTGGCAATCAGACGGGCTTTATAAGTCTCTACTTTTCCGTCTGCGCCCCATTTTTTTTTGAAAATCCACTTACACCCTATGGGTTTAATCCCTTCGGGTGCGTCAACTAATGTGCATACATCATTGACCTTCATGGATTCCATTTCGGATTGCATGGCTCCAAGCCATGCATCAGAGTCATGCCTCTGCATAGCATCCATATAGGTGATCAGATCCTCATCATTTTCATCAAGTTCGACAGGATCCCCATCCCGGACCAAGAAACCGTAGTATCTGTCCGGCTGACGTGGTACTCTACCTGATCGCCTTAATGGTGCATCTAAGATGGGTTCTGGATCTGATCTAATCAAATCCGACTCAATTGGTTTAGTGGATGGTGTCGGATCTTCTACATGTTGAACTTCCCTAAGCTCAACATTAGAGCTTTTAGTTCCTTCACTAAGGAATTCTTTCTCTAAGAAAACAGCTCTATTACTTACGAACAATTTTTGTTCTTCAGCAAAGTAGAAGTAATATCCTTTAGTTTCTTTAGGATAACCAATAAAGAAACATCTGTCAGACTTGGGTTCAAGTTTGTCTGTTTTCAAACGTTTGACATATGCCGGACACCCCCAAACCCTAAGGTGAGAGAGCATTGGCTTACGTCCAGTCCACATCTCATGTGGTGTTTTATTTACAGACTTACTTAGAACCTTATTTAGAATGTAGCAGGCCGACTCAAGTGCATATCCCCAAAAGGATATGGGCAGACTCGCAAACCCCATCATGGATCGAACCATGTCTAACAGAGTTCGATTTCTTCTTTCTGATACACCATTATACTGTGGTGTACCAGGAGGAGTCCATTGGGAGAGAATCCCATTCTCTCCTAAATATGTCAAAAACTCATTGGAAAGGTATTCGCCTCCTCGATCTGATCGAAGAGTTTTAATACTCTTTCCAGTTTGTTTTTCTACTTCATTACGATACAATTTGAACATTTCAAATGCTTCAGATTTATGTCTCATTAAATAGACATAACCATACCTAGAAAGGTCGTCTGTAAACGTAATGAAATATGAATACCCACCTCTAGCATCTGTGCTCATTGGCCCACATACATCAGAATGTACAAGGATCAATAAATCACTGGCTCGTTCACCTTTTCCGATAAAAGGTGATTTGGTCATCTTACCAAGAAGACATGACTCACAGGTTGTCAATGATTCACAATCATTAACATTGAGGATTCCCTCTTTACTTAACATGTTCATCCTGTTCTTGTTAATATGACCTAGCCTATGATACCAAAGGTAGACATCCGTGATATTATCTATTCTAGGATGCTTACTTGACGTGTACATTACTTTAACAGGTTGTGATAACAAGTAGATGCCATTGCTCAATTGTCCATTCATTACAGTAACACCATTCATAATGATATCACAAGAATATTTCTTTAATGAAATTTCATAACCGTTCATGGCCAAAAGGCCTACGGAAATTACATTCAATAAGAATGTAGGACAATAGTGACAATCACTCAAGATAACTACATGAGAATTGAAAACAAGTTTGAGATTTCCTAAAGCTAGAACTGGAACAGATCTTCCATCTCCAACATTCAGGAATCTCTCGCTGTTTTCAAATCTCTCATTGACCTGAAGTCCTTGCAACGAATTGCATATATTAAACGGACTTCTAGTATCTAATACCCAGGTTGAATTATCACATATAGAGATACAAGGTGTTATCATATAAATACCTTGATCAGCAACTGATTGCCCTTTTCTCTTGCTTAGCCTGTTCGGGTCAAGTGAGGTAAGGTACTGAGGATAATTTCTCTTCCAATACCCCTGCTTCTTACAATAGAAGCATTCTGCCTGACTTTGGTCATCCTTAATCCTTTTGGTCTGACTATGCTGAGTTTTCAACTTTCTATACCAATTATTGAAGTTGGGACCAGTCAACTTGTCATTATCCAATAATGAGCGAAGTGACAAACTTGTGGCCATTTCTACATAAAAGAAAATTTGGCTATTAGTATATGAATTGACTAAACACAGTAGACTTGGACTTTAGTCTAAAGATACTCCCACTATTTTATACAAATTGGTAGCCTCTACCTCCAATTCGAAAAATTACTCCTAATTCTTTAGTGGGCACTAGAACCCAATAGATCGCATATAGGCCCGAGTGTGGCTCGGCTAACCCATATGCACCTATTGGTAGGTTCTAAACCAGTTGCTTCACCAAGCAACTTCTAGTGATAATTTTGCCCTAGGTTCTTCGGCAGGCGTGTGGCGCCTCCACCGAATACCCTAGTCAGGTCCAACCATTAAATGATAGGGTTAAGTCTAATCAACTAATAGACGACTAAGCCCGAGTGTGGCTCGGCTCACCTGACCGCCTATTGAAGGTACACTTAACTCATCATATATTGAATGACAATTCCAATGCTTGATAAGTACCAGGCGTGTCGCGCCTCCAATAATTATCAAAATATTGGACCCATTATCACCCAACTTAATGGGAGGCTATGACCTAGTTATCCCCATAATCATTTCATTTTAAGAACCTAATAATTTTAGAGGATTTCTTAATTAGGATAGATAAGAAGATCCGGTTAGTCTAATTTCTCCCACTGACTTCACCAAATCAGATTAGACTCAAACGGGTTAAGGAGGCACCTAAATCAGTCAAACTGATTTTCCTTATAGGCATGGGCTAACTCGAATCATTAAGTGATCCAATCAAAATGTAATTGACCATGTCGGCCAGGTAAGTAAGATCGATGGAAGGGATATGCCATTAACTCGACAAAGACGAATCAGTGCGAGTAGCTCCCAATTAAAAACCACCGATCAAAACTGCCAAACTTACCTTAGACACCGACTGGTTAATTAATTTCGATTTGATTACTCAAATGACTCGGGCTACACCTCTGAGCCGAAATCAAGTTCCATCTTGGTCTAATCAAAGACATAGACTTGATCCATCTACAACTATTGTAAATTGACCTAGAATTTTCTTGACCTAATCTAATTACTACTTAATTAGATTCGATCAATTAATTCTATTTGTCCATATATGATTCTAACCTTAGGTCTAACCCAATCCTAGAAACTTGATTCAAGCTAACCCATATGCCCAAATAATTATGCAATGTCAATTAATTGAGTTACAATTCTATTTCATAACACTTAATTCTCAATTAAGTTTAGACTTATGAAAGTTTTGATCATTGCATATTTCTTTTTAATTACATATTAATTACAATCTTTCAGTTCTTAAAACATATTTTCAGATCTGAGTTTTTGTAATTAATCACATATAATCAGATTTAATTCATGTTTAAATCATTATATTTAATGTTCATGCATCACATATACATAACAACATGAATTAATACAAACAACATACATCTTATGTATTTATATTTTCACTTTTATTTTCAGATCTGATTTGTTCATTAAAATCAGAGATCATATGAATCATAAATTTTATTTAGATCTAATCTAAACAATATTATGATTTCAGATTTATTTATGTTACAAATCTTAACACAAACATGCATCATATGCATTCAAAATTTCAGATCTAGTTAATCATGCATAATCAGCAATTAAATCAATCATAAAAAGCACTTTAGATCTAATCTAAGCATGCTCATGATTTCAGATTTAATTACAAAAATTAAAACATAAAAGTTTAAACATGAACCTGGCTCTGACACCACTGAAAGTGAATCCTAGGTTCTTTAGTGTTAAGCATGCTGATTTTTTTTTTAAAAAAAAAAGCATGGCTGAACCTGATCGGGTTGCCTACGTACCCCTTCATAAGGGGGATCAAGCCATACGTAGTTTTTTTTAAGTTTTAAAACGCAGCGAAAAAATCGAATCAAATAATTTAATTCATGCATGCTTACAAGATCAAATCTAGAAATCAGCATCTTAAGAACACATAGAATTATGCCGGAATCGTTTAAACAATTATGCTAAAACTTTCATGCATGATTAACTATCAGATCTGAAACTTAAAAACTCTATTCCAATTAATCTCCGAATATCCATTGAATGGATTCTGGAGATATCTCCGTGAGGAGCCCCAAAAGAGAGTAAAACCTCGGGGAATCGGACCTAGATCTTGACACCATAATAAAAGATTAATGTAGGATTAATACCTTTTATGATGGATGAAACTTGTGGATCTGATCCTCGACTTCGCAGTCATGCACACGAATGGCCTCTACGAGAAGTTCACGCGAAGTTCCTGAAGAGATCCAATCCTGCGGAAGTGCTAGCTTACGCAGAATTTCTTGAGGCTGAAATTTGATCTTCCCAATGCTATCAACTTTTGATCCGCCTTCTTGGAAGAACTTGGACAAAGGGTTTAAAGGGATTGAAGAGGACTTAGATCTGATCTAAAGACTCTTATCAGGAACCCCTAAAACTAATGGCGCGATGGACTTAGAGGAGGAAGAAGTCAGCTAGATTGAATGCAGAATTTTTTCATGCATGAACTAGGGTTCCTCTATTTTCTTTTCCCTTTTTTTCTTCTTCTTTTTCTCTCTTTTTTTCTTTGAATTCGACCACCAGCTAATGGAGGTCCTTTTATTGTTGCTATCCCCTCTAACTTCATGCCAACCATCCCATATTTGTGGAGGATTTTGTGGGATTTTGAATTTTGAATTCACGATTCAAGTTCATGTGCCATTACATGATAAAGCTTGATCTAATCTAAACCATTCATCATGTTGCCACTTTCCTCTTTCAATTTCGAAATTCCCATGCCCCCAATCAGATTAGAGGGTCACGTGGTGATTTTGTGGTGATTAAATTCGAAATTCAACCTTAATTAGAAGTGAGATAAAGATAAGGATGACATATGCCATGAAGAGAGAGAATTTGATCTTATCTAATTTTTTTCATGAATTTATCTCTCCATTTCGACCCATCTAATGATGAAAGAGGTCTCTGATGTTGCCAAGTGTCCCATGGCACCATTAAATAAATTAAATTAATTTTTAATCATATTAAAAATCAATTTATGGTGCCATGCATGGATATGTGACAAGTGGATTTCAAGATCCAAACAGTTTCAGATCAAACCCATTTAATTTAATTAAATCCTAACAATTAGAATGATCCAATTACCATGACTTGATCCTAATCCAATTAGGTCAATCCCTAATTAAGCACAAATTTAATCTAATTTAATTTGGTCAACCTAAGTCCTCTTGATTCAGACCTAATCCAATCAGGTCAAAAATCCTGATTGAGCCCAGAATTGAATCTAATTCAATTTGGCTCATCCTTAGTCTAATTACTCAATCCAATTGAGTTCATTAGCAATCTAATTACTAATTAATCCTCCGATAATTATTTTAATTATTTTATAAGATAATTTGCCAATCGAATTGACCAAATTACCCATGAATGATTCTTAATCATTCATCAGCCTTTTTGATCAATCAGGAATCTTCTATGCGTGTGACCTCATAGGTTCGAACCTAAGCCGGTAGTATAGGAATGACTTCATACACTAATCGATGTGACCATCTAGCAATGGTACCCGACGTCCGGATAGGCCGAATATATGCGAAGCAAATATTCTGGAATCCTGAACTATGGTTACTGTATAATTCAATCCCTTTGACTCCTAATGCCAGGATGACTTAGAGCTCACTGTCAACCCTATAATTAGTACATCCATTATGTGATTAACTTTAGATATCCCGTGACTCCTCACTGAGATTACCCTGGCCAAGGTTTTGCTAAATTAATCACAAGACATTATCTCCTGTTTCCAGGAGGGGTCAATTCCATCTTAACTCACAACTGACTACGCAAGTACTTGACTGCACTCAGTGACCTTCCGTCACTGAATTAGAAATTCAGGTAGTCTGGTACCAAAGTACAGTGAGTTGCTTGCTAGTCACAGGTTGCGGTCTCAGGTCAGAGGGCCAAACTTATACCCATATCTACTCGAAACATCTTTCGACAGTAGAGCATTCCAGAATTGGTCACGTTCAGTGAAATGTACTCCTACACTTCACCTGTATGGCATACCAGTGTCTCCACATTCCTTGGTTAAGAGGACCACCAACGTATATGTCACACAACGACCTAATCTCGATAATGTTGTCGTCCTAGTAACAACATATCATTTGGTCGCGAACAAGTTTAAGGACTCAAAGACAAATCCTCCTTTATCATAAAAAAAAAAAAATACAGAGAGTCCAGAATAATTAAAATAAAAAATTCATAGGAGTACAGAGAAATAAGTATACTAAAGAGTTTCAAAGTATGTATATATATATATATATATATAGAAAAACTAAATAGAGCTGTGTATTTTTTTTGAGTAAGTTATAAAAACCTCTCTAAAATTAGAAATAAATTATATTTACACTCAATAATATAAAAAATTTATACTTATCCTTTTGAGATTTATTTTTATTCAATACTTTAACCTTTGACTTAATAGAATGTTAGTCAAACTATTAATTTTTAATAGGACCCAAATGCCACGTCAAATTTTTTTTAACGACCAAAATAATCTTACAAAACTCTTAAGATTTGTATTTTCACACTTATATCCAATATTTTGTAAAACCTATACTTACATCCAGTTAAATTGAAAAAACAACGTTAGTGAAATCATTTAACTATTATAAAAAATCAAAATTATCTTTATAAGAAAATAAGTCTCCTCTTTTACTTTTTTGACTCTCAGATCTTTTCGAAGTCTTCCATCTTTAAGAGTATTCTTCTCTTTGAGATTGAACATGTATGTTTCTTTCTCGCTTTGCCACCCCACCATGAGCGTCTCTTCCTAACAAGCGACCAACAACAAGCTCCCTATCCAATCGGCGTCCGACAACTAGCATTCTTCACGGCCAGCATCCGATAACAAGCATCCTTCCTAATTGGATTTTATTCTCATTTCCTCGCCCACCACGTCATAGAGATCGGAGATGTCGGTATATTATTTGTTGATTTGAGTTATACTTGTCCAATACTGTAGACATGATATTTTAACATTGTTGCTGTGGATGATAATTCCTATGTTTGCATATAGAACTATGATAGCTCTATTAGCTTATCATCAAAAGCATCTAAATTAGTATGTGTATGAGAATTCTTCTTTTTGGATGGTGCATCGGTTGCGGTTTTATGGTCTGGCTCGGACCATAGACAGGCTGGCTCAAGCGAGATCAAGCTCTAGACCCATGGTGCCTCACGGTTGTTCTCCTCCTTGGATGCATGTTATATCACATAAGGCTAGTTTGATCATTTTTCAAATTTTTATAATATACTGGTATTGCGACGCCATTCTTCAGACCAACCCCGGCAGCATAGTGAAGTATGAAATAAGTGAAGGTCGATTCAGACGCCTATTTATTTCATTTCAGGCTTCACTAACGGGTCTCATAAAAGGATGATGACATCTGATTTTTATAGATGGAACATTTATAATGTATAAGAATGGAGGTGTAATACTTGGAATACTTGTGGCGTTTTTGCATCAGATTTACGTGTATCATTTTCGTGAACCAATAGGAATACTTGTGTTCTTATTCTTGCTGTTGGTGCAGGCAGAAAGCCACAATCATACAAAACTTCGGGGATCATATATATGTCTGATGTAGCGTACCTTTAATAAGATAACAATGGCTTCATAATAAATTCCCTGCAGATGTTACCCTGTCTCTGTACCGATTATTAGTTACCATTGCAATTAGTCAATTTAGCTTGGTACACAGTTATGTAACCCTAACACAATATTATAAAAGATTTGAAAACAGTTAATACAACATGGTGCACACTTAATATAGCTTGTTGTATGCATATGTTCTTGTTTTCCTCGCTAGTGTACACTTCTGAAGATTGCATTAGCTTTGAAACAAATTCCCTAACTCAACTCCCAACAAATAAACATTTTAAGTTTCTATTTATGATTTATGAAGTTATAAATGGAGTAAACTATTCCACCGGCACGTTGGAATATCTGAAGCTGTGGTCCGATACGAACTTTTTTTTTTTGTAATTTGTGGTTCATTTGAGATATGTTCTTGTTGCTCGTGTTCTAATTTAGCCTCGAACATAGTTAACTTATTATTGCAATTAGGTAAGTAAGCTTGGTATATAGGTAATATAGCATGACACACATTTAAGTTAACATGCATACAAAATTAAGTAAAACTAGCATATAGTTAAGTAACCCTCGCACACAGTTAAGTTAGCCCAGCATACAACGTTGGCCTGCGTGCGGATCTGCTGGACGCGCACTGGCCCGTAGATGCTGGGCTACGCACGGCCAGCTGGTGCCGTGGATGTTGTTAAAGATTGTTTAAACACAGTTAATATCCCTAGTAACTGGGCAAGCATCTATATATTTTGTAGTCTAACTTAGCCCGGTAGAGTTAATTTAGCAAAGTACACAGTTAATATAGCATGGCATCCAGTTAAGAGCACGACATCAAAGACATAATTTGGCCAATCATCTCAAAAAAATCAATATGATCATCTTATTTGTTTCAATGTTATATTACACAAAAAATAAAAATATCCAGAAGCTATTTTACAGTGCATGCTCTAATCTCTCTTTGTACATAACTTCACGTCGTACCATGACCAAAACCTGTCATATATAATGCAACGGTCATTTAACAAAATATTGTCTGCAATCCACCTCCTTCCTACATATATTTAACAAGATATTTTACATGCTCTAATCTCTCTTCCTACATAACTTCTCATTGTATCATGACTAGAACCTATCTTATGTAACGTAGCGGTCATTTAACAAAATATTGCTTGCAATCCATCTCCTGCATACAATTAACATTTTTTTGAACATAGTTAACAAAATTCATAATTCACAGTAATTCAGAACCTATATCTCGCAACGCAAGAATAATGCTGGATTCTCAACTGTCTCAGTGTACTTTAGATGAAAAAGCTCCGTGACACGAAAGTACACGTTCATGACCTATACTTAATAAAACAATATGTTAAAATAGCAAATAATATAAACTTAAGTGAATTGGTGCCATCTAAGATGTCTGCATCACAAATATATTCAAACAATAATTTTCAATAATATCAACTCAAAATTAGAAACACATAATTGAGTAAAACATTTTGTGTTAGTGAATGATCTTAAAAACTATAACAAAGAACAGAAATAGCATTGAATAGCGATCAATGAAAGATATTCATGATTTTTCCATGACAAATATGTCAAATGTGCCATCAACCTCTCTATCTATTAATTTCTCAAATCCTAACTAATCCTGCAATTTAAAAACAAATGCCCTAGAATACTATATAACAATTTGGTGTTCGATAAAAAATTGGAGAAATTATGCTGGAACGGTTGACAAACCTGTTGAAGGGCTCCAGAGACGACTCAGGGATGGTTTAGGAAATAATATCGAGCGAAGCTTCAACTACCATCGAGTTGGGCGAAGTCGGGAGCTTTAGGAAAAGCTTCTAGAACAGCCGTCAACAAAATGCCATGGAGTCCTAATTCTCAGTCGGACAATGGAGAGAAAATAAAGTTGAACTCACAAAATTGGGGTGGGAAACTAGGAAATACGAGAAGAGTGGAAAAGCGGATGAGCGGGAGAGCGGAAGAGTTTTCTCCTCCGATTAGGAGAATAGATTAACAGTAGAAAAATAGAGAATGGATTGCCGGTAGGTTCGAGAGTCAGACTTAGGCTTGGAAACAAGAAAAGAAAGAAAGAGTGGAAGGGCAGAAGACGAGGGGGTATTTTCATCTCAAGAATAAAGCTGGTTACATATCGGCACAATGCTGGACCGGTTGTTATAAAACCAGTCAACAGGGATTAAAAATTAGAGACTGGTCCAAGGATGGACCGGCCATTAATTTCTCCTAATTTTTTTGGGGAAGTTGCTTAGTGGTCCAAACTTAGACCCGGCTATAACGAATAGTCCATGTTGACTGCTTTTTTAACAAGCAGTCCATTGACATTTCGAAATGCCATAAGGAGACCAAAATACCCCTGACCCTTCCACTCTTCCGTCGTTCCTTGTATGCTTCTTTGTTCATTTGAACAAGCCCTATTTCTCTTCACCGATTCCAGCCCTCGTTTCGTCCCCAAAGTTCGGATCCTCTCTTCGAACGAAAAAATGTCCTCTTCTTCTCGCCCGATTCCGCTTGATTTTTACGCCCCGATTTCAGACCCTACAACTGCAAACCATGTCCCACTGGTATTCGATCTTCCTCTTTTCCCCTATTAAGCCGTTCTCCTCATCGAAAAGGAGAACCCTTCCGACTCGATTTTTCGAAGCAAGGAGATATTTTCCGTCCGGTCTCGGAGTCGACCTTCGAACTGACTTCGCCCTGTTTGTTTGTAGCGAAAGCTTCGGTGGACATTGCTCTCTCCAACCTTTCCTGAGGTATCTTTGCATTCCTTCAACAGGTTTGTCAACCGTTGCTGCATACTTTCTCCAATTATTTTTTTGAACACCAACATGATATGCAGTATTGTAGGGCATTACTTTTTAAATTGTGGAAATGGTTAGGATTTGCCGAATTAATGGACAGAGAGATTGTGGGAGCACATTTGAAATATTTATTATGAAAAAATATGACTATTCCGTGCTAATTGTGTTCTTTGTTATAGTTTTTAAGATGATTCATTTTGAGTTGATAATATTCAAATTTTTTTTTATGACTATATCTATGATGCAGACATCTTAGATTGCCCCAAAGCAGATTATAGGCAAAAAACTTGTTGTTGGCCCCAGTAATATGGTGAATGGAAGGTGTTACTTCACCCACTTTGTAAGTTTTATGGTCACCCTAATTCTGTGTATGTCTCGTGAATAGAAGGATAGGGTGAGTGGCACTCCTTTTGGGCACATGCTAGGTCTACCGTATATAAAACAAAGTAGGCCTGTGTTGGACACATTGCTGTCCTTTTGGGATGATGTTGAGGAAGATTTTTGGTTTGGTAGGGTTCTGGTGCCTTTTGTAGGGAGTAATTTGGCACCAATCCTTGGTTTGAGTGCCACGGGTGATGAGGTGGAACTGCATAAAAAGAGGAGGGTTACGTCTGACCTTATCACCCGATTTTTTGAGGGTGACCACAAAAAAGCCGATAGATATGCAATTAAAAATAGATTACAATACCTTGTTGGTAAGAGCAGATGACAAGATGTGGAGGATTTCATAAAATTATAAGTTCTATATCTCTTTGGGACTATCCTCTTCCCAACATTACACTACTATGTTCCTAAGGTATTATGTTTATATGTTGATGATTTAGACCGCTTAGGTTCATATAGTTGGGGTCTTGTCGTTTTCTCTTTTCTTCGCCAGCAGATACCTAGTATAGCCGATAGTGTGAAAACAAGAAACATCACAGGTGAAGGATCTGCTAGATACATGGACGGCTGCACGGTCGCTCTGGTGGTAAGCATCTTAATGTTTTTTTTAAAAAATTTATTGTTACGATATATATATTTACTTGTAATTTGATGTTTACAATGGTTTTTGCCAGATATGGGCTGTTGAGCATGCGAACATCATTGTTGAAAGCCACCGGCCATCGTTCATGTATCACGTCTTTTACGTTGGAACAACACCCCATTCCCTCGCAGGGTGGTCATGATTGCCGATGTTATGAAGAACCTAAAACGTTTTGAGGTTTGAATGTTAATTTCTTACGTTGCAAATATTTTAACTTGTTCCTAAAATCAAGTGTTCGCTCGCTTTAGGTTATTGAGAAGCTACAACCTAGAGAGGAGAAGTTGCACCTTCTCTCGCAAGGAAGGCCACAATTAGTTCGGCCAATAGAGATGCGAAGGGATGAAGAACTGCAACAATTTGTGCATGTTGGAACTCATGTATCCACATACTGTGACATAGCATTTCCGAAACTTACAACCATTTTTGATTTGGCGCGCACCTTTCACTTGCCGACACGTTCCTATCTAGTCTGTACACAGTTATTAAAGCATGGCACACATTTAGGTATTATCCTGTCACACATTTTAGACTTATTTTCACACAATAAGCTGTTCTTGGAACACACTTCTTAAAGCCTGGCACACTTTGAGTTATTATCTGCACACGGTAAAGTATGCTTGGAAGACATTTATTATAGTTTGAAACATTTCTGCACACAGTTAAGTATGTTCACTAAGATACTTTATAAATCCAATACGCACATTTCAGAGTTCTATGCACACAATTCACACAATAGAGTATGCTTCGCACTCACTTCTTAAAGTCTGGCACACATTTAGTTATAGACTGCACACAGTAAAGTATGCTTTGAACACACTTGTTCCTTCTGGCACCCATTTAATTCTGTGATGCCCTGGAAGGTGTAAGCATATGTTATTGTTTTCCAACTGAAATCTCAAAATGGAGCAAAATGACACGCTGAATTTTATCAAACTGAGTTACGCTTTAGTTACTAGATTTGTTGGTGTTCTTTATCGTTAGTTTAGTGCCCGTTGATAATATTGCAGTTCTGTACCTACAAATGGATTTTTAACTATTTGGAGATTGCATTTGATTTTAAACAAATTTTCAAACTAAATTACCAAATTGGAGGAACACATATTCAATTGGCACACTGATTTTCTAAAAGTGTGATAAACATTTAAGCATATCCTGCATATGTTTCTGTTTACGGCCTCATGACTACATTACAACCATGCCGACACACTGTTGAAAGTGTGTGCCGGCACAGATTATGAAACTCTTTTACAACCTATAATAAGTCACCAACTCACCATGAACACCTATTTCAGCAATGAGCATGACAAGAAGTAGAAAAGGAAGCCAATCATCTGAACATAACAGGGATTAATAATATTATCTATTAGAATGTTACATTACATAGAAGATGAAAATGCCCTTGGACAATTATCTTTTATAACACATTTACAATAATCTTTTACAACATATTTACAATCATCTTTTACAACACATTAACAATCATCTTTTACAACACATAGTCTAAGCTCTCTTTCTACCTGACTTCAGTCCGTACATTGACCAAAATCTATCAAACGCAATGCAGCCCGAATTTAATAGAATACTCCCTGCAACCCAGCTCTTGTATAAAGAAATATCTTTGAATTCTTTCTGCAATGGTCTCGAGCTACCTCGTATAAGTGTCTCTGCAAATATAAGCATGTATGCCCCGCAGTCGACACTATCAGCCTTTTGTTGTGCACATTGTCGAATTTCACGATATGCTAATTCAGGGATACGGTATCCGACATAGTCGTTTAGCCACGTTCGCACAAAAGATGCCTGCAATAATATGAAGAATACAAAATTTTTAGAAGAAACCTGTAATAAAAAAAAAATCAGTAATATTATATTGTACAAGTGATACCAACATATCTAACAGCGTCGTCCGCAACGTTGAAACCCCACAAGGAGTTGTAGCAATCGAAACGCTGCTCCTTCAAGTCTAGAGAAAGTAGATACCAATGTCATCCCATATTCATCGGAATTAATAGATATCTACACTTTTCAAGATCGGTAACACTGAATTCCCGTAGCCATATTTGAAGACTAGGGTGCAATGACTCTACGATTTTTTTCGTAACATCAATGGTTATCCCTAAATCCAACGGTAGATGCTAACGCGGGCTATTTTTTCCCTATGTTTCCGCTTCAAACGCTCTCCGTTTTAAGATCTTCGGTAACATGGGGGCACTTACGGTAACCTGGGGACACTTTCGGTACTGTATTTTAAAGAAAACAGTAAATCAGGGATCGGAATTTAGAGAACCAGTTAGTCGTGGACCGGAAGTGTTAGTTTTGGTCAACAGGGAACAGTGGAGTCTTTAGAGGGATGGGAAAGTAATTTCCCAAATTTTTTCTTCAATATTTTCATGGGGGGTTCTATATACACCCCCCCTATTGCTAAGGACACCCCCCAAAAACCAAAAAAAAAATACCCAAACTAACCTTTAGTGTAATTACCATATTGCCCTTGAAATTTTCTCAGTACACCCCCCCTTCCTCCTCCTCCGTTTCGTTTTGAAAAGAAAAAAAAAAACACCCCTCAAACCCCCCTTAAACCCCTCGATCCATTTACATCGTTTAGGCGATCTTTGAAGGAGATTTAAGCCCCATTCGAAGCATGGACAAGCAACTAGTGATTTGGGACGAAGAATCGGCCGCAAAGGTACGTGTTCCACCTTGTTTCGAAATTTTTTTTTTTTCACGGTTCGTGCTCCGTTCGGCACTGGATCGCCGAACAAAAGGCTTCTGTTCGGCTGAACAGTGCCGAACTTCTGTTCGGCTGCACAGTGCCGAACAGAAGGCTTCTGTCCGGCACTGTGCAGCCGAACAGAAGGGTTCTGTCCGGCTCTGTGCAGCCGAACAGAAGCCTTCTGTTCGGCACTGTGCAGCCGAACAGAAGGCTTCTGGTGCCAAATCGCGTGCCATGCTGAATTTTGTGCCGAACAGATCCTCTGATTCATTAATTCTTGGTGATAAATTATTTTATATGTAGGGCTATGCTACAACCGAATCGAGTATAATTGGATCAGAATTTGTACTGGATTACACAAGCGAATTTACAACTTACGAGGTATTATAATGTATTGTGCAATTTTGTATTAGTTTAGCGAGCTATTTTTACAACTGTGTACTTACATAAATTGTTTAATGTATAGATCTTCAAGAGTAGAGAGGACTTGTGTAATTGGTGTCGTGAAGCTGGGAGGCGAAATGGTTTTGTTGTTGTAATCAAATCATCCGATGCAGGTACCATTTCTAAGAAACCCAGAATTACGTTAGGTTGTGAGAGGGGTGGGACGTACCGAACCAAAAAAGAAAAGCGAATAAAGACTGCCTGTGGGACAAAGAAGTGTGGATGCCCTTTTGCATTAAGAGGAAAAAAATTGGATACTGCGGATGATTGGATATTACTGGTCGTATGTGGAGTGCACAATCATCCCGCTGCAGAGAATCTGGAGGGGCACTCATATGCAGGGAGATTATCTGAGCAGGAGACGGAATTGTTAGTGGATATGTCGAATAGTTTGGTTCGTCCAAAGGACATATTATCCACATTGAAGGAAAGAGATGCCCTCAATGTTACGACTATCAAGACTATCTACAATGTACGTCAACGGTTTAAGGTTGTAGAGAAAGCCGGGAGGTCTGAAATGCAACATCTATTAGGTAAATTATCAGAGGCTAAATATATTGAGTGGCATAGAAATTGTACTAATACGGATGGTGTGCATGACTTATTTTGGGCACACCCTGGCAGCATTGATTTGTTCCGTGCATTTCCCCGTGTGTTGATAATGGATTGCACGTACAAGACGAATAGGTATCGTCTTCCGCTCTTAGAGATTGTGGGGGTGACATCTACTGACATGACATTTTCAATTGCTTTTGTATACTTAAATTCTGAGCGGGAAGAAAGCTATACTTGGGCATTAGAGAGATTGCGCAGTGTCATAGCTGATGATGTTTTGCCTGAGTTGATTGTTACAGATAGAGACTTGGCTTTGATGAATGCAATTCATAGAGTATTTCCTACTGCTAGACATTTATTATGTAGATGGCATATTAGTAGGAATGTTTTGGCCAAGTGCAAAAAAATTTTCGAATTGAAGGAGAAATGGGATAAATTTATTATGAGTTGGAATGTACTAGTGCTGTCCTCCACGGAAGACGAGTATAATGATCGCTGGAGTGCACTGCAGAGAGAGTTCGGTACCTATCCAGATGCACTACAGTATGTGTCAGATACTTGGCTGAGCAAATACAAGGAAAGATTTGTTGCGGCGTGGACGGATACATGCAGGCACTACGGAAATGTGACGACAAATAGGTATCACAAATAAAGACTCATTTAATTTTAATTTGCCTCAATTGTTATATCTAACTTTCATTTGTTTACTAGGGTCGAGAGTGCACATGCAAAGCTCAAAAAGCAGCTTGGATCAAGCCAAGGAAGTTTCGAGTCATCTTGGACTAGAATACATGGATTGATTGAGTTGCAGCACAGCTCCGTTAAAGCCTCATTGGAGAAGAGTTTATTGGTAGTGCAGCACAACTTCAAGCCAGCTGAATTCAAAGAGTTGCGAGGTTTCATATCTATAAGTGCGTTAAATCATGTCCTCGCCCAATCGAAACGAGCCAATTCAGTTGGGTTTGATGATTCAAATTGTGGGAGCGCTATTCGACGCACACATGGTATACCATGTGCTCACCAGATTGCGCGGTACAGGGTGGAAGGTCGGCCCATTCCTCTCGACTGCATAGATCCTCATTGGAGGAAACTTGATATTGTGCCTACCCCCCCCCTGCAGCCAATTCAGTTGAGTTGTGATGCAGAGTTAGATTTGATTGCGCTACGATTCAAGAAGTTAGATGGGGCTTCTCAATTGCAGATGATCAAGAAGTTACGAGAGATTGCAAGTCCAGATAGTACACCTCTTTTAGAGCCTGCAAAACGGAAGACCGGTTCACGTGGGCGCGCTTCAATGAAGGTTGATACGTCTACTCGACGTGACCCGTCTGCGTTTGAGTTGGTTCTATCTGGACAGGATAGTTATTCACCTGGTGTTGAGAAAGTTACCATCCGCAATCCATCTACTCAGATTCAAAAGAGGCGGCCCAAGCAAAAGGTAAGTACCAAATATTTATTTCCTTACAATAGGTATCACAACGTCTACGGGACGGTCCGTGCCGTGCCGGTATGTGATGTGCCGATACGGGACATGTCGGGACGTGCCGTGCCGAGATGTGCCGATACGGGACATGTCGGGACGTGCCGTGCCGAGATGTGCCGATACGGGACATGTCGGGACGTGCCGTGCCGAGATGTGCCGATACGGGGTGTGCCGTGCCGAGATGTGCCGATACGGGATGTGCCGTGCCGAGATGTGCCGATACGGGACATGTCGGTACGTGCCGTGCCGAGATGTGCCGATACGGGACATGTCGGGACGTGCCGTGCCGTGCCGGTACGGGATGTGCTGAGACGGATAACTATTTGGATATTTCTGCCATTGTTACATATTTTCTATCATTTGATATTATTTGCAGGTTTTTCGTACTAGAGCCCAGTCACATACGCCCATTATCTATATTGATGCTATTCCTTCTGCCTTGAGACCATACATCCAGCATATCAAGGATGTAAAAGCTGATGGGAATTGCGGATTTAGGGCAATAGCTGACTTACTGGGATTTGGAGAAGATGACTGGGTGCGTGTTAGGAAGGATTTATTGCAAGAGTTGCAATGTCATTCGGACCACTATCGCACATTATATGGTGTGGAAGGGACGATTGCTGAGATCACTCATGCATTATCATATTATGATGATTGTCCACCATATGACAGATGGATGACTATGCCGGACATGGGTCATCTTATAGCATCCTGCTATAATGTTGTCCTATACCATCTCTCGTTGCAACAATGTCTGACCTTCCTACCTCTCCGTTCTGTGCCAGTACCTCTTCTATCCCGCAAAGATATCGCTATCGGATTCGTAAATGGAAATCATTTTGTTGAGGTACTACGTTCACAACACTTGCGAATATTTAATTTTGCTTATTTAATTTTGCTTATTTATAATTTTGTAGCTATTAATATTTTCTTATTTCTAATTTTGAAGGTGTTCTTGTTGCCGGGACATCCCGTTCCGCCAGTAGCGACCAACTGGCGAAAATATCATCTTCCTTGTGCTACCGGATGGGAAAATTCATATGAAGCCCGGATTCAACAGTTCAAAGAGAGCATCTCACCTAATGTTATAATTAGCGAGACAGTAGAGTTAGATTGATTGTTTATATATGTACAATTTTTGAAAGTTGTAAATTTTTTTGGGCTCTTAGAGTCATGTACTGTGAAACTCCATCATCAATATAAATCAAAAAATATCTGTCTTCGCATTGTTAGATTGATTGTTATGTGCACTGTTATATTTGTGTAAAATAGAACGGGCCAGGCTTTACAAAGATTAGACGTAAATGTACCAAAAATATATATTTTTCATTAATATCAACAGTTTCAAATTACACAAAAAAAAAGTCGAAGCTACATAATCAAAATAAAGGCTCCATCATCAATCCCTATGACGCCGTCGTCGACGCGTGTACTGCTGTACGTCCGAATGAGAGGGTGCTGGATCCGAATGAGAGGGTGCTGTACTCGGGCCAGGCTCATCACCCAGAAGTAACTGATGCATCTGACAAATAGCATGAAATAGGTGCCCGGCACCTAGTGACGTAGCCTCTGAGGGACCCATCCGTACAATGTAGGTACTGATACCGAGTGCATCTGCAATACGCCGCCGGTGCATGTCAGCATCATCATGACCTCCCCTAGCTCCAGAATGAGTACTCGAGCGCAGATGAGGAGGCTGAACTGCAACGTGCGTGATACGGAGATACCACTCCATGTATCCCGGTACGCTGTCTGATGGCCGGGTAACTGGGTGGCTCCTGCTCGCCTGGCTCAGCACGTGGTCCTCCCACCGCTCCCAAAGCTGATCCATATAGGAGTAATGTATCCGGAGCAGGCTCGGGAGAAGCAATCCTAGCACGACGTCTCCTAGCTGACGCCGTAGGTCTAACTCTGGAGGGACCGGGATCCATGTCTGAAAATATAGAAATTCAATGTTAGACTATATCAAAGAAAATAATTCAATTGCATACATAAATGATAAATGATAAAACAAGCCAAAAAAGAAACAAGTTACTTCTTGGAATCTACATGATTGGGTTTTGTGATAAATAATTCAATGTTACTTCAATTGCATACATAAATGATAATTCAAAAGTATACGACTCGTAAACTCAAGACATAACTCAATAATAGACTTTACCTAAAACTATGCCGCAGTTCTTAGTTTTTGTTTTTAGTTTTTGTTCGTTAACTAATGTTGTGGTTTTATTATTTGATAGAGCATTTGATATGAGATAATCATTCCAAGATCAAGAATGACATCGATGAAGGTAACAAGATCATCATATTTGGATGCACCATGTTAATGCTATATGATAATGATTCTAAATTATCCCTACTTCTCAAATTACTATCTAATCTAGTAATGAAAAACTTGTCCTTGATGTTGGGTATCCAATTCACCCTAAGGACGTGATCTAGGCTAAAATTTGGGAATAAAAATAATCCTTAGTCTAGCAACAGAAAAAAAAAAAAATTTGGATTCGGCCCCATGGGGACCAAGATACATTGGGTCGGCCCCATGGGGCCGAACCGAAGGCACTGGTTCAAAGAACCAGTGCCGAACGATTTGGGGAGGCGGGGGGGGGGAGCTACCTCGAGGTGGTCGTGGAGGCGCCGGCGAGGTGCTCGTTGCTCGAGAGATGGCCGGGGAGGTGGTTCCAGGAGAAGCCGGCGAGGTGGTCGGAGATCGGGAGAATGCCGGCGACGAGAGGGAGAAGGGAGAACGGGGGGGTTTTGGGCGTTGGCGAGGTGCTTTGGGCGGAACAGTTCAAAGGGAGACGGAGGGGGTTTGGCCGCCGGCGAGGTGCTTGAGGCGAGGTTTTTTGGGCGGAAGGGAGAAGCCGGCGGGTGTTTTGGAGGGGAAGAGCGGGGTGGGGGGGGTTTGGGGGGTGTAGAGAGCAATTTAGGTGAGGGGGTGGGGAGGGTGGGGGGTAATTTAGAAATTTTTAATTTTTTAGGGGTGTCCTTAGCAAATGGGGGGGGGGGGGGGGGGGGGGGGGTGTAGAGAGTATTTAATTTTTTTTTAATTTTTGGGGGGGTGTCCTGAGCAATAGGGGGGGGTGTATATAGAACCACCCTATTTTCATTCATTTATAATGGATCTCTTGTAAACACTTTCAAGCTACGAGAAGCTTGAGATATGAATATCTTCTTTCCGTTGAACAAATATAATTTTTTAGTTCCATCATTTTGTTTTGTATTATCTTTATCTTTTGTCATAAAGTCAAATTCCCAAACGCATGTCCTAAAATATATCACAAAAATGAAAAAGAAAATCATCCATACCTTTTTTTTCCCCATACCTCCCAAGCCAAATCAAGCAGGAGCTACTTCGAAGTTTCTGCCGTGGTGGGCGAACCTGCCATTGGAAAATCAGATCCATAGTCATCAGCACTGGCATGAAACCTTGGGCTTCGTAAAAACAAGGTGAGACCATGGGAGACGGAAAGAGAAGAAACGGGATGGAATAGAGGAGGAAGGGAAGAGGATACTGGCTAGAGATAGACATATCAAGAACCATCCAAATCTGATCCGTTAGTCTGGGAGCAAAAACCCAAGCTGATAATTCGATAGATCATTAGGATCTTTCGAATCCCAGTCCAGATCTTTGTCGAACTGAACAGATCAGCTAGCAGAGCTAGGGCTTGTGAGGGGCTGAGGCGGAGAGTCCTACCTGCACGGCATGGTGTCGGACGGCGGCGGATCTGTCGGTGGCTGGAAAATTTCATTGGTTTGGAAGAGGGAAAGTGAGAGACGAGGCGATGCCCGGGAGTTGTTTTGCGAGGTTGAGGTGAAGAAGAGGGCGAAGAGGAATATCGGCGCACATAAATTTCTAGTTTCCGAGAACCAAGCGAGTCTTAAAAACCCTAGCCTCCTCTTTTTCTACTTTTTGTTTTGGATACCGCGTAACGGCCAGCAGCGGCAGCCTCACGCCGTTACAGTTTCATCAGACTGAATAGCTCGCGGAGAGTACTCAGCCCAGCCCATATCATCACAAGGCTGCTGCATCCCCTCTAAAACCATTGTTGGCTAAGCCCTCCAAGTTCGAAACGCGCATGTGTTGATTGAATTATAGAGATCGAATATTTTCTACTTGGATGCGGAGTCTGAGAGGGCTTATTGGTCCGCTGCTAGCCTCGGTGGTGCTAGATGTGACGTACTCACATGGAGAGTAACCGTGCTGGAGCTTAGACGAGTGACGAGCCGAGCCCACGGATGGAAAGGATATGAGTAAAATCGACTGGCATGCCCAACACACGGTTATTTCTGCCCGTATTGAATATTCTCTTGGCATGGTGGAGGCCCAGTGGGGTTTGTTACATGGGGGTGGGCTTGTTCCTTCCTCCCCTCTTTCTCTTTTTTTTTAGCCAAAAAAAAGAAAGAAAGAAAGAAAGAAAGAAGGGGAGTTGTTTTCATTTGGTACATTTCTCAAGAAAATAACATCCACAAATTCTCTTTTTATTTTGTATATTTCTCTTTTTTTGCAAGTCATCATTACCTATAAATGGGAACCCACTTGCCACTTGATCGGTATTGCAACTGTAATTCTATTTAACATCTTTTGCAAACCTTGTATACGTATAAATCTTTATTACTTCGTAGTTCGTATGCATCGTAATCCTAATTTTTGATGCAAGGGCTTGCTTTCGCCACTGCCATTATTAGCCATAAGCTCAGAATTTTCTTGGTACGCACGCAAGTTTTATACGTAGTTGACCCAAGCCGAGAAACTCTCTCTGCATGAAACATTTAGAAATGTCGTTTGCAATCAGCTGGTTGCATCTTTTATGCAATTCTGGCATCTATTTGTACCTCTCTTTTTTTAAATTGGTAAGATAGACATGATGCACATAACATGTATAAATACATCCAGGAGAATCAGCATACAAAATCGAGAAGAAGGAAGAGATAAGTGGAGATCCCACGAGATAACCTCTGTGAGTATTAATATCACCAAGAGTATCCATATTTCACAAGTGAATATTAACAGGTCCAAAATAAAGCGACCCTTTTCTCCGGATCCTACTATTTATGGAAAAAAGAAAAACACAATCCCGTTAAATCCTGTTGTGTTTTTTTCTTTTTTTGTCCTGAGGTACTCACTTTAAAAATCAATAGATTAGAGCTTATAACACTTGCAAATAAGTATTATGAGAAGCGTTCAGATGGTTAAAATTGCTCTCCCTCAAAATACAATTCAATCCTCTTTGGTAAGCTTTTACTGCTTAAATCAAATCTAACGTTCTTTATGTTCATCCACAGAGCCTTTGTGTTCATCTACAGAGCCTTTTTGTATGGTTGATGAATACCATTTTGTGGTATTTTATCCTTGCCATGGCTTTCGCAGGCCAGAAGTTAGTAGTCCTGAATCCTGAGGCACGCTGCAATTTACTCCTTTTAGTGGCCGATACAAGCGAGTTTCATATGACCTGTCAAAAATTGGCTAATGGTTTTGCATTTTGCATTGGTAATGCAATAGAAAATGTGCTTTATAAAAACAAAGGAAAGCAAAAATAAGAACCTGCCATGCCAAAATTTGATGCCACTGAGATGGAGATAATAATAGCAGTGCCTCAAGAAATGCATCCCGATCGCGTCAAAGCTACCGACGTTGAGAGAAACTTCAACAATTTTTGCAAGCATTTATTTCCAGTTCATAAAATAGCAAATTAAATAACTGAAATCTTTCTTTACAGAATTGTAATTCTGATTTTTCTTTACTTGCAACTGCACCTATGACTCCCTCCAGGAGTGCCAAGAGATGCAACTATTCGTGGATTCAGTCTATAGTTGTCAAGACTCAGAATGAAAGGACCTTATGCACACCTTCAGACTTTAGCTATAACTTGGAGCTGTTATCAAAATTCTCAGTTCTAGTAATGGCAGCATGTACGGAACCATCACATGAAGCACTGGCTTTGCCCTTGAATTAAAGAAAGGTCGTATGGCAGATAGGTAGAGAAAAGGCATACGTTTCATATTTTCAAGTCTTGATATTTCCAAAATGAATCTTCAAAAATCACCTATGCATCCATGAGAGATTACTTGAAAGGAATGCTAAGAGACCAGGCTGTCAAGTATCATCAGGAGCAGCTCAATGCATTTGGAGGCCTAAGGCGAACTCACTAAGAAGGACCTTTTTTCTTTTTCTTTTATCTTTGAGATCTTTCCTGCAGTGGCCCGGCCTAAGGCGAACTCACTAAGAAGGACCTTTTTCCTTTCTATTTTATCTTTGCGGCCTTTCTTGTGGTGAGTCTTTTTTGGGCCGGGGCCTTAGGCGACCGCCTCAGTCGCCTAAGGGTTAGGCCAGCCCTCAGTATCATCATCTAGCTTCGGCAGCAATAGCAAAGTTGTAAGCTTTATCCTTGACCTTCCTTGCCTGCAGAAGAAAGCATACAATTGGGGAGAAGAAAAAGTTAACTTCAGTACATGAGAAAAAAGTCGAAACAAGAAGCACTCTAACAAACTCATAATTATCAATTCTTGACCAAGATTTAAACATCATTGTTATAGATTTTTTCCTTTCATCCAATAGAAGATGTCAAACCTTTGGATTTGGAGGACCATAATTTCAACTTGCATATTGATACGCCACCCATATCGGTACCGATACCGAACCGATATGGTACGGTACGCTTGGTACCATCCGGTATAGTATGGTATGGTATACCATGGTGGTGAGTTCTTCAAAGGCATCTAGTCACAAAAAACCTAGATTGTTTGCAAATACTAAAAGGGATACCAAGACATACTTATGTATGCATCCAGCAAGTCACATGTAAATCACTTAATTTTTGATTCCAATTAATCCAACATAGAATCATACTCAAAATTGGACTTGATAATAAGAAAATATGCTAGAATTATTCTACTACAAATATAAAAACTTGGCTAAATTTGATATTGTCTGAAATGAAAAAATAATTAAAAAATCCATTGAATTTGCCTTAGAAAATGTTGTAGTATTTGCTTGCAAATCCATAGGCTCCTACAATGTTTGGCATGGTTTGGCCAGTCATAGTATGTGTTGGCTGTATCCCATGCAGAGTTGATGATGGATTGAGCTTGGGCATAGAAAAAGGTCTAATTTTAAATAGGCCTGGCCAAAAGTCCGATTAAAAATGAATAGAGTTTTAGCCCGTGGCCCAGTCTGTGATCAGCTATAATCCCATGCTACATCAGTTCTCTCCTGGAAGAACATGAGTTTTGTTTGCATATTTCCCGAACAATTAACATGTAAAGTCGATGGTATTTATATTTTTTTTGAAAAAATAAATGAAATCTATGTCAGTTAAATGAATTATGAATACAATCCCGAATTGGATTGATAACTAACGTCAGAAAGTCAGTACAAAAAAAAAAAAGTACGTGGATGGCTATTGTATAAAATATAAATCTATGTAGCCGTATATATAATATGGCATTTAGGTCTCATTTAAGTTAACTATTTGGCTAATATTCTGTTAAGTTATGAGTTAAATTGTTGGATAAAAATAAATATCAGGAAGATAAGTATAGATTTTTTAAATTATTAGATATAAATATAATTTACCTCTAATCTTAATAGTTTTTGTAATTTACTTACCACTTAGGAGTAATTTTGACTTCACAAGTGATGTGAACATGTTTACTAATACTGTTAATTTAACTTAATATAAGTATATTTTTTTAAATTAATAAATTAGTAGATATAAGTGTAATAAATATTTATTTATTTTAATGTATGCCTCTTGCCCCCTGTGGAAAAGAAAATCTTTCGCGAGATGGATGAGTCATGGCCGTCTATACTTCCCCCTCACGTGGATCGCACCTGCTAATACTTGTCCCTTGGTCCGTAGCCCTTGCCGACATAACCGTTTCTTTCCCACCTCGTAATATCCTCAGACCGTTCGGAATCCGGCGATCGTCGCAGCGACGATCATCGCGTCGGCTTTCTTCTGGATCGGTGCTCCTGCATCCATGTCGACACCACCGAGGACGAGAACGACGAGGAGGAGATGAAAACGCGGTCCTCCTCGGAGGCAAGATGCGCAATCCATCTCCGCCTTTTTCTCTTTTTTTTTGGGCTTTTCTTTGAAATATAGATATGGTTCTTGATTTCGGTTTTATATGGTGTTTTCCTTTAACTCCTATTTTTCGTGCTTATTTCTTGAATTCTCGGTTCTTGATTTCTAGTCCAGGTTTTGGTGGAATCTGGATTGAGTTCTAGAGTTTTGATGTTATATTAATTTCTGCCCTAACTGTGATATTTTATGTTTTTAATATTGTTCTACGTGATTTTTTTTTTTTCAATTTTAGATTTCAATCATCTTTTGTGCCCTGTTGAATGGTAATGGATTTTTTTTTTAAAAAAAAGGATCCAATTGGCTTTTGAGTTGGGAGTTGGATTTGGAATTTAAATATACGGCTATCCCATTTATACTCAAATCTTGATTATTATTTTTTTTGTTATCGTTTGCCATGCTTTTCCCGGATGTTACTTCTTTGCAATCTTTCTGAAGAGTTCGAGATGATATTCTGGTTAGTTATTATAGTCCATATTTGTGTTTATCTTTGTCTATGTCTGCCACATAATGCACCTGCTTAAATGTGAATGCAGTTATTTAATACAACTTCTGTTGTCTGCCTTTTTCTTCTTGGGATGATATATCTGTGCGGCCTTTTAGGATAATTCAATTTTGGACGATATATTACTGGGGTCTACCCTTGCGGTTAACTCTGTTTACTGCAGATGTTTTTTTTTTTTTGAATGATGTTTGCTGCAGATGTTGGATCTGTTTTTGTCTTGTAGAATCACAAGAGTTGTGGATGAGTGGCAGTCTCTTATTAGGCTCAATGTTCTGTAATTTCTTGACTATGTCCTCCAAGGATACGACCTGCAGTTTCTTTCAAGGATAATTTAACTTTAGATGAAAGGATGTAATGTGATATTATTTTGCTCTTTATTTGTTTAAACCATGTAGTTAATGGATCTTCCAAGATCTTATAGTTTGCTTTAATAAATTAATTTATGTTAATTGATTTTAGTTTTTTAGTACGCTTAAACTGGTGATGCAATTGTGTTGTGATTTTGGTACCCATGGTATTTTTCTGCTTTAGATTATTGGAAGTGCTGTCCATTTAGTACTTTATAGAGAAGTTGAATGCACTGACTTTGTATTTTGTAATATAGAAAAGAATAAAGATATGAAAAATTATTTAAAAAACTGTAAATGCATGGGATGTACATTTGAATATGTTCAAATATATAAATTATAACCTATTGGCTGACCCAAATAGTGGAGACATGTCTTGATGGCTATGGTTATAAATCATAACCATTATTTTACAAAAATAGAGGCTTTAATATTCCACCTGTCAAATATTCTACGGAAAAAAAACCTGTAAGCTTCTAGTAAGGAAACTTTATTGAAAAAAATAATTCAGAACGGTTAATCTTTGTGAACTTGAACTCAGCACATGCAATGCATGTGACTGGTTAAGAATAAATGATTTGATTGATCTTGCGATCTTATAATCTAATGTCATGTTCCTCAGCTAGTGCAATGCATATAACTTATACGAGGAGTAATTTAATGGGTCATTGATTTATCTAATTTTACGTCCACATTTTTCCTTTTGTCACTCCAAGAACCGTGCTAATTATGGTCTGTCTAATAGGCCTCTCGTCTACAACCGTGCTGACCAATCAATCACAAGATCTCTCTCTCTCTCTCTCTCTGACACACACATTCTGTGGGTATTTTCCTTCTAATTTGGGGTTCAGTTTTAATTTGGGGCCAAAATGCCAATTTTGCCCTTAACGGTTCATGAAATCATGTCTTGCAGCCGTTTCAGGGAGGTGTTGGGGGAGAGGAAGTTTTTTTTCCTGTTTACTTATTTATCTTTAATTTAACATTCAGAAATTCAGTTTTATATTTTATATTTTCCATTTTCGTTTATTTTTATATCTGTTTGGCTATCTTGTTTTAAGAACTGCTTCACAGCTGCCATGCCATTTGACAAGAGGGGATTGGCGTGTCTGACAGCTCGGTGTGATGCAGCTGGGGGCTGTGGTGTAAAGTGCCAATCCTCTTATGACACGTGGCCTTGGAGTTTTTTTTGTGGTATTTGATTTGGGGCCTCTAAGTATTTTTAGATTTAAAATTCAGTTTCTCAGTTTTTAGTACCTATTGTTTTGTAAATTTTCTTTTTTTGTGTTTGTCTGAAATTTCAGTTTATAATTTCTTTTCAAATTCAATTTTGTTGTTTATTTTTGTTATATTTTAAGTTATTTTCTGTTTATTTTCCAGCTTCATGTTCATTTTCTCAAGTTTTCTTTTTCTATTTTCTATTTCTGGTTTTTATTTTTTATCCATTATTTGTTTCTATCCATTTGTTTTTTTGAATTTTGTGTAATTTTTTATATTATAAATTTAGTTTTATATTTCATTTTATTTTTTATTTTCTCTTTAATTTCATTTGTCATTTCCACTTTCACAAATTCAGTTTGTATTACCATTTTTAACTTTTACCTTTTTTCTTGATCTTCAGTTTGTTTTGGATACTTCTTTTATTTTCCTTTTTATTTGATTTTTTTACTTTTTGCTTATTTTCTATCTGTGCATTCACTCGGTTTCCTTTTTTTTTAATTTTATTTTATTATTTGTTCGTTATCTGTTTTTATCTATTCAATCTTTCAGTTTTGGATCCAGGTTTATATTCTCTTCTTCTTCTCTTTTTTTTCTTTTCTCCCATAAATCCTATCTCATACTTGTGTTTTTGCTTTTTTTAGTTTGTTTATTTTCTTCTCTTTTTCTGCATTTCATATAGATTTCTGCTTTTGTTTTTGGAGGATAGTAGATTCTTCTGAGATGGATAGAGGAAATGGAGTTATTACCTTGCAAAAATAAACATTTTTTAAGAATAAGCCCTTGGTTACTTGGTTTTATGGATTATGCATACTTAATGCTGGATCTTCTCTTCAAAACAAACAACAGGAAGTCAAAATGTCTATTTTCAGAGTTAATTGGTTCACTTTTGCTTAAGGAGGTTTTAATGGCAACATAACATTTGTTGCTTTCTTCTGAGGACTTCTTGTGATAAATAATAAATGACTGTAGCTATATCCTTGTAAGAATCACCTAGAAATGACTTTAATATATTATAAGAATCATTGCTGAGGTTTTTAAGATGGTCAGAGGGACAAAAAACTATTGCTTTTGTCAGAAATATCTTTGTCTTTGGTTTGAAATGGTTACATGTGTTCAATCTTCTCTCTAAGTGCTCCCAAAATGGATAGAAACACTGACCATCTTGTTCTTGATTGGATTGTTTCACAGTTCTTGGTGTTAGAGGATTGCAAGTATGTTTGAAATTGAAATGAAAAATTTGCAATTTCACTGAATCTCACTGCTAGTGGGCTTTCCAGTATTTGTTGATCCATTCTTTCACAGATATTTAGTCAACGATCAAAGTCATAATATAATTTACTATTATGCTGTGTTCAATGATTAAAAATAAATCCCTTATTTTATAAATCTATGACTGATGATCTTCAGATGTTTTTTTTATAATTTTTTTTTTTACTTTTTGTAATGGTTGAACTTTTATGTTAATATTTTGATAGCACTATTGTTGCTTATATCATATTCTTGTGGGCATGGTGTTCCTGTAACTGTGTTGATGCTCTGTAGATATTATAGAGGATGATGGTACTGATCTTTTGCTTTGGCAATCAGGAATGCTATAGCAGGTTTGCAATAAATTAGATTTCTTTTAACTGAATCTATATCCTTGTAAGAATCATCTATTTGTCGATTTGTTTTTACTTAAGTTGGCTATTGTGCTCTAAAGTTTCTTGGTATCTCTGAGATGGATGAAGAGAACTGATGCTATGATCTTGTCAAAATCATCTCATTCTTTTTGTTCGGTTGGTTGTCATGTGTCACTCGGTCGTCTGGACTTCCTTGTTGGGATTCTTTAAGATGGCTAACTGAGAAGAAAAACGGCAATGCAATATTGTCAGAAATGTCTGCTTATTTTGTTTAAATTGGTGCATTAAACTTGATTTCCTCTTGCCGGCATATCTGGATGAATAGAGCCATTTGATCATCTCGTCTCTCTCTCCCTCTCTCTCTCTCTCTCTCTATGTGGCGTTATAATTTAATTGCAGGAATTTTTGATATTGGAAACATGTACTATAAGAAATTGGATATTTTTTGTTAGGAAAGTTAGCCAGTATTTGTCCATATTGTCTGAGGCTGATAGTGTCTTTTTTCCTATCATCTTCTGCAGGAATTTTTGATATTGGAAACATGTGCTATATGAGATCAGATTTACTGATGTTGTTGAGAGAGGTTTTTGTATCTTGTGCTTTACAACTGCTATTATTTTGATTCTCTTTTCTCTAGTGGCTGATCTACTGCAGCAGTCTATTGGCAGGGCTTCTTTTGCCTATTTCAGTTCAAAATGTTTCTACATGCTTCTTTGGTCTCTAGCAATTTGGAGGATGGGTCTGTCTTTTATAGGCATTTCTGGTGTTGCAGTATTCCATGATATCATCAGTTCGTTTGGATGGGAAGTGGTAGTTTTGAAGGTATCCTTATTTAGTTGATCTCCATGAAGAAATTATGTAGTATGATGTTATTGTTTTCTCTTCCCTAGCAGTATATATATATATTAAGTAATGGTAGGTTTGAAGAATAACAATTCTCCTGTAGCTTTATTTTTTCAGCTGGCTTCCCTGTCTTTAATCTATTTGTGGCATGAGATACAATTGTTGTAGGATTTTTTTTTTCTTTTGAGAAAAATTTATTTAATGCAAAGCATGTAAAATGTAAGCATCTGCTAAACTTTGTCAATTGGCATGTTTTTCAGCTTGTAGATCTCTCTCTCTCTAGGGGGATGCAACTTTGGTTCTTGATAAAAATGAAGTTCTGCAATCTGTAAGTTCATTCTTGCTTTGAGCTTTTTTTGGGTGTTAGTACATGTGTATGCAGATTTCTGATTTTTTTCCTTGTCACCTAATTATTAAGTTTGTGCATCATGGGTGTTCTCTTGCTGATCCAATCTGTGTGTCTAAAATCTGCAAATTTTACTCCAAGTAGCTTTTATGAGTGTTATCAGAAACTTTTTTTTTTGTCGTTGTTGTGCATGTATATTCACATATATGGTAAGGTAATGTTTCTGGCGAATTTTTAAGATACAATAATGCATGATCAAATTGCTCCTGATTTAATTACATGGCTTCGTGATATGGTTTTGGTGATATATGAAGATGGAACTTGAATGGGAAGTGTTCTTTATTTTCCTTATTGATGATTCAGTCCTTAGAATTGGTGATTCTTGTAACCTTATGGTTTCTGCAGGCCTATATTTGATAAATGAGATCATGCAGTTTTCTAGTAGATAAGGATCATGATCCGACTTCTTTGATACTAATCATATGTTTTCCTTATCCACGGTTTGCTCTAGATTCAGGATCTTTGAGGAGTGAGGCCTTAATTATTTTGCCTCTTTTGTATTTCCAGATATTGGTGACGTTTGCTTCTCTGCTTAATTTGAAAAGGCAGCAGAAATCAGCCTCTGTAGTGGATGCATTTTTTGGATGTTGATTGATTCTTGGAGTTCTTATTTTTCCACATCGGTTTGTATTTTTGGTGGTTTTATTTACCTTTAATTTGTTTATTTTTTTTATGGTCGTGGTTCATCTAAACTCTTAAAGGTTTAATGCTATGGTGTTGCTATATGGTGAACATGAATATACATACTAAAATTATTGACCATATAAAAACAATCTGGTTCATCTCACTTGAAAACAAATGGCATTCAGTATTTTCTTGCAGGTAACTTAAAGATGGCTAGATAAACAAAGTTGCTTGCTGTAGCTTGTACAAATCTGTATGGTCACTTTTGGTTGGAGCAGTATTGGGTTTTCTGAGATGTACCTGGGACCGAGACAGTTGATTTTTTTGCCACTTATTCTTTTCATTTTCATTTGTTGTTATATGACATTTTAATTTCTTATAGGGGTCTCTAAGATGACTGGTGTTTGTTGATGGCAACAAATTACGTACATTTTAATTTTCTTCTAGGCATTTCTAAGGTGCATAGATAATATTTAAGCTATAAACTAATTTCACTACAGTCATCTCAAATGATGTTTGATCTTTCGTTCTAAGGTAACCTCTTCCAGTTGTTCTTTTGAATCAATCTTTCATGTTGCTAAGCAATATAAAAAAGTTTTTCCCCTCTGCGTAGTTGAAGTCAGTGTCCTTGAGAAGCAGTTTCCTATCTGAGTTTCTGCAGTAATTGAATTTTGATTTCTTCTCTTACTGATCTGCTGGAACAATCTTTTAGCAGGGGCTCTTCCTATTATTTTAGTCTGAGATGCATCTGGACTGTCCACATGTACATGTTTGCTAAAAGGTTGTGGTGGATGATGGTCTTTACTCTTCTTGCAGTTTAGAACTTTAGAAGTTACAGTATGTTTTTTCTATCATATGGCATTATTAGTGGTAGTTTACAAGATTACTTAGCCCCGTTTGGCAGAGCTTTTGGTTGGCCAGAAAGCACTTTCTGACGCTCCAAAAATACTTTTGGATGGAATAGAGGTGTTTGGTAAAAAAAATCTAGCAGCTGTTTTTGCTTTGCCAAAAAGCTAAAATAACTTCTTGGGAGAAACTCCAAAATGAAGCTTCTTCGAAAAAGCACTTTTAGCCTGCATTAGAAAACTATTTTGATTTATAATTTTTTTGGACCAACATACCCATGATAAAAATATTATAATTACAGAAAATGTCCCTTTATATTATTAATATAGAATGATAATAATTATAATATTTATATCTTTATTATGGTATTATAGTATAAATATAATATTATATTATATTATATCATAATACATTGATATGTTATGTTATATAATATCAAATTATGTTATATTATTATGCTATAGTATACAATATTATATTATTATATTATAATGATATAATATTATATTATAGTAATATTATACTATATTATATATTTATGTATTAATACATATTATATTTTATTATGCTTTGTTGTATAATACTATGAAATGTCCTTTATAGTCATTTTGTCATATCGAAAATATTTTCTTAGTTTGTTTACCAAATACATATTAAAGTTCTACAGCACTTTAGAAATGTAGTTACCAAACAACAAATGACTTTTTATAAAAGCTCTACTTCAAAAATCTCTACTTTAAAATGCTCTGCCTCCAAAAGCTCTACTGCCAACAGTTCTGCCAAACGGGGCTTTACTCTAGTTGACATCCATCCAGAGATTATGGGAGATGATGTTATCTCATTTCCCTGGCTGTGCACTATTCTATGGTATGTTGAGTGATGTGAGGATCCGTGCATGCGTATGTTTAGTCCCACATTGGTTATTCGCTGGGTAGATCTTGGGTATATATACAGGATCAAGGAACCCAATTAGTAACTTCCGACTAGCCATTTTGGGTGAGGTCCTGAGTTGTTACAAATGGTATCAGAGCGGACCCGGCTTATAATCTATGTGGACTAGGGAACACTGCAGCACGGATCCATTGGGGCTAACCATGAGACGATCGTGGTGTTTGTGATTAGATTTGAATGGATTTGAACCTTTAGCCTGACGAGGACGTCAGGGCTTGAACGGAAGGAGTATGTGAGGACCCGTGCGGGCGTGTGTTTAATCCTACATCGGTTATTCGCTGGGTAGATCTTGGGTATTTATACAGGATCAAGGAACCCAATTAGTAACTTCCGGCTAGCTATTTTGGGTGAGGTCCTGAGTTGTTACAAGTGATGTCTTATATTTTTCTGATCTTGCCTTGCAAGTGGTACTCTTTAAAATAACTATTCTCCTTTAGTTCTAATTTTTTAGTAGGCAATCTGTTATGCCATGAGAGGCATTTGATGTTGTTGAGAGGATTTTTCTTTTAATTGTTAATGTCCGGTACCCCCCCCCCCCCCCCCCCCTCTCAAAATTTATCTGCATTCGGACATGCATGCACATATGCAAGCAGGTGCGCACACACATGGATGTGAACTTTAGTTGCTTGTGATAATGAAGTTGCATGATCCATAAGTTCTTGCATTTCAGTGGAATACATGTATGTGCAGATATTTGACTTGGTTATTGTTGTTGAGTTATTCAACTTGTTCTCTCACATGGGGGTGATTTTACATCACAAATTGTTTTCCTTTCTTAAATCTGCTTGTTCTCTCCAAGCAACTTCTTGTTTACGTGTTTCTGTGTATGTTATCATCCTTATGTATATTGTTGTTGTCTTTTCCTTACTGCTATTCCTAAATTCATGTCTTGTTACAGATTTGACAAGTTAAGGAATCAAACAAATATCTCTGAATTTAATATGATAGTGCAAGAATCTCTGCTGCTCTTCCCTTTAAACCCTATATGTGACAATAATCTGCGGCATGGGTTTTCCTGATATCTGGACAAGGAGTACTTGGTGTCATTTTTTGGTTTCCTGCTACCTTTTTTGATAGTTTATCTTTGAAATTTGTGGTTCTTGGGACTTTATGGTTACCGAAGACCTATCTTTGTTAAATGAGATCTTGTCTATTTGACTCCTGGGATAGCATTTCGGGTTCTCCAAGGTGTTCATGCTTCCAAAGGATGATGATGATGATGTCTACTCCTTTGCCTAATATAGAAGGGCAGCAGAAAAAGGCCTTTTAGGAGGTTACTTTCATTAGAATGTATGTTGATGGTGGGAATTCTTTATGATATTTTTTGTGATTAAGGATATTTTCTATAACATAGTTAATTTGTTATAATTATGTTTCATCTAAATTTTAATATATTCGATGCATTTAACATATTTCTCGCAAGATGAATAGAGAACCGAATCTATTGATCTAGCAAGAATTTGCTTTTTAATATTTTGGAATAAAAATCAAATTCTTAATATTTTCTTATAGGGAACTTTGAATGACTAGCGAAAACAAAAGTTCTGATATTGTAAGTGTCGAGATTAAGAAAGATCGAACTGTCCCGAACTGCCCGATTCGGAGTGTATCACGTACAGGCAGCAGATCGGGATGGTCTAATAATAAAATTGAGAAATCAGCGAGCGTTAAGAGAGGGAGAAGGAAAGAGAGAAAAAGAGGGAGAGAGGAGAGGATGGGGCAAGGGAGGGAGAGGGTTGAGAGAGAGAGAGAGAGAGGGGGGGGGGGGGGGGGGGGGGGAGTGAGGGAGAGGGCTTTCCTTGGCCCTGTTCTGGCGGCTGCTGCTCATCGCCACCCTCTCTCTCTCTCTCTCTCTCTCTCTCTCTCTCTCTCATGTCCTCTCTTTTCTTCGCCCTCCCCTCCATTCGCCTCTCTCTCCGCCGCGCTCTCCCGTTCTCTCGCTACCTCCCTCTCCCTCTCCCCCCTCTCTCTTTCTCTTTTTCTCTCTCTTCTTCTTCTCTTTCCTTTCTTGCCAGTTTTTCTATCAACTCATGCTGGAATGGCATGAGGATGTACGGTATGTACTGCCGGTCTACTGACATGGGTGTCGGTTCTGATACTACGGATCTTGGTCAAAATAGTTTCTAGTTTGTGTAAAAAGTAGTGTAAATCTGTTTGCACATTTTTTGTTCAGTTTTCGGAGATGTACCCCCGGCAAAATAGATGATGCTGTTATCTTTTAGAGTCTATAAGTTACTCTTTGTTTCAGTTGTTTAATGGCATTTTAATTCCCATGAAGGGATTGCCAACAAAGATAAGCGGAACCAAAGATATAACATATGCTTATTAGAATTTGCTAAGATGGTGTTTGATCTTGTTCTTTTGAGGGTACCCTAACATTGACAAAGTTAACCATAGATGATTTTTTTAATTAATTTTTTGATTATCTGGATTATTTTGATTGAATTGTTCCAATGTTACATGGTGTTTGAATTCTCGCAGGGGGAACTCTAGAATCTTTTCGACTAAGCGGCCTCTTTTTTTTTCTACGAACCAAATGAGTCCTAAAATACCAGATCCTTTTTTTTATAGCTATTGGAGTAATGAGTTTAATAAGATCTCTCTCTCTCTCTCTCTCTTTTTTTAATGCACATTCATGTCTCTATGATTTCATTTAGTTTAGGTAGAAGGCTACATTTTTTATGGAGGGAGGGAGATCTACCAATGTTACAATCACGTAGGACCTTATTTTTAGAAATTCACTAGCCAAGAGTCGAAGTCGGAACCTTTAGTTATTAAGGGGTGTGACCGTTAAGACAAGCCGTTCTCATAAGACTGCAAGCCTTTTTCTTCACATTTGGATAGAAGACTTAACTGCGAGATCTTACTTTTGGTTCAAGCTAGTGCAGAGTAGTCAGTAATTTTTTTTAACCGGAATGAAATATTTAGCCAAGCCTCCACCCTTTAAGGCCTTCTTTGGATGCAGGAGCAACTTATCGTGTGATATATTGTGGGCTTTTTCTGAAAATCAGATAGAATCTAGGTAGTGCAATTAGGTTGGCATGGTTGGAGGATAAATTAATCCCTTGTTTTCAGGGATAAGCAAAATCACATCGAAAAAAAGGTATTTTTTTTTTATTTCCAGGAATTAATCACTCCATCCATCTTCCTGATCTCTTTCAATCATCCCCTCTTCCATGATGAAGTTCTATGTTATAATTGTATGATTGATTAGGAGCTTGATTGATTTGTGATTGATTGTACCAAACTTAGTCGGTCTTATCAAACTTTGTCAGCCTCCTAATTTTATATAATAGACAAACAGAAATAAAATTTTCTTCTTATTTTTTTTTCTTCAACATTCTAGATAAACTCTGCACCGTGGGCAACTACCAAACAATGTACTCTACTAAATGCTTAGGGCTCGTTTGGTTCGCGGGAAGCTGTCATGTCTCAACAGATTGAGGCTTAAAGCTAAGCAAAATGAAGTTTGAGCAGGGTATAGAAACTCAGCAAAAAGTACTCCGAGAAGTTACAAGTCAGCATTGCATCCCACTTTACATTTGATGACAGCCAGGATAAGAGCTGGGAGCAATGATGCCATTCTTCAGCAAAAAGTCGCTTAGGCCATAGAAGAATAGGAAGTGTCGCGGCCGGAAAGAATTCCCTCCAACGTAAGAAAACGATACAATACCGAACAAACGTCCAAAGAATATTATCCAAGCATCAATGTTCCGGCTCCTTGCCTTGAATATAAAGGCTCCTGCTCCCTCGGAGCCCCACAAACACCTCATGCCTCCATGGTCCGGCAAGAAAAGAACAAAGTCGAGCTGGCAACTCCCAATATATACTACCCATTACCAGGTGTGCCATCCATCCATCATCCTTGTCTTCAAAGTTCAGTTCGCGCATCTCACAGTGGGAAAGGCTCAGCTTTCAGCTTTCAGCTTTGCCTTTGTGTGCAGCATTTAATCATCAATGGCGGGTCAGGGTGTAAAGCCTATAGCTTCTCTTCTTCTCGGCCTCAACTTCTGTATGTATGCCATAGTGGCGGCCATTTCAGGTTGGGCCCTCAATGTTGCCATCGATCGAGGCTTCATTATAGGTAAGGATCGCCGCCCGTATGCTATGATGATCGATTAATTTCTTCTTCTTCTTCTTCTCAGTCAAATATTTTCTTATTGCTTGGTGGTTCTGGAACTGGCAGGGCCAGGACTTGTACTTCCGGCTCACTTCTCGCCGGTATTCTTTCCTATCGGGAACGCCGCCACTGGTTTTCTCGTGATATTTGCACTGATAGCTGGAGTTGTTGGTGCTGCTGCGGCCATTGCCGGAGTTCACCACATCCGCACCTGGAACTACGATAGCTTGCCGTCGGCAGCATCTTCTGGTATTGTAGCGTGGGCTCTCACTCTCCTTGCAATGGGGTAAGCCAAAGTTTCGTAGACATTTTTGACACAAGAAAGCATACCGAAATTCTGATTGTGAAGGGAACTAAAGTTTTTGATTTAACCTGCAGTTTGGCCTGCAAAGAGATTGAATTGAAGGGAAGAAATGCGTGCCTGGTAAGATACAAAGAGAGCTCCTATTCTCCATAGTCTCTTGTACATGTTTAAATGGGTTTTGTTTTATGTATCGGTATTAGAAATTAAAACATCCAATCTTTTAAACTAGCTAGGTTGCAGTAGTGACTTGAGTGGAAGTCTGGGTCTAAATCTTAGAAGAATTGGATAGAAAACCAAAAGGAACTACTCGTCACTGAGATAGATATCAATGGTTCCCTACTTTATTTTATTTATTCAACCATATATATGCTTCTAGCCTTTTCTTTTATTTTTCAGGTTTTACTATAGTGGTTGCAGTTTAGTTATGAATATTCCTTTTTCCAAAAAAAAAAAACCCGCATATAATGGGATCCAAATTAAGTAAAGCTTAACTAGAAAAAAATTGTGAAGTTGCACAATTTTGTACATGAGAGGTATTCTTTGCGATTATGATTTCTCTAGTTATTTGTGAAACATTTCAATTAGTTTGCTTACTGGTTTGCACTCCTATTGCAAACGCAAATGCTATAATAATTATGGGATTCTAAGTGAACAAACAGAAAGAGGCTTCAATCTTTCAAATCAAAAAGTAACGGATGAACTAATTTATAAAGGAAAAAATGAGAATGAAAAATGTCTCCAATATGGCTTTTTTTTCTTCCTGTTTGCAGAGAACAGTAGAGGCCTTCTTGATCATTCTTTCAGCAACACAGCTCGTATACATTCTTGCCATACATGGAGTAAGGAGGATTTGAATGAAGGATGAAACTGTTTGAGCTTGGAATGAAGTGTTATTCGATTGTTATTTTTTTTATTGATTTCTCCAGCACCTCATTTATGTATTCCATTTGAGATTGAGGGTTATAAAGTTCGATTTGTGTGGTGTGGTTGAACAAGAATATTCAAGGCTTGGGCTTGACGTAGTTGGAGTGTTTTTAGTAAAGATGTTCCTAGTAATTGTGTAAAATATGCAACTTTATTTTTATTGTTGGACTGTTCCAGTATTGACTTGAATGCATTGAGCTAATTTTTATGTGATAAAATTTTTTTCAGCTTATTTCCTTGAAAAAAGATAAAGTTCTCGAGCACACTTGGCCATGAAGCCATTGCAGGATAATCTAATCTAAAGTAAATGGACTAAGTTACTTCTAACCTTCTTCTTGATCCTACTGTGATTGGCACCGTAGTCTGCGATACCATTAGCCTTAATGCAGATATAAGCTTGATTTCTTGCAAGTTTTTTAGTTAATTCCTGCATGTAAGATTGAAGTCATAGATAATCCTTCACCAAGGTAGGAATCGCCTGATTGATTGGTAGATGAACTTTTCTTCACTATAAAGAGAATGCTTGAGGCATGCTTTTGACTTTCCAGTGCGCTTTTTTCGTGGAATAGAGCAGATTTGAGCAACTCTTTGAAGAATAACTTCATTAAGATCATAGATCATATATTTCTTAGCAATGTTTTCAAACAAAATTATTAATGATTTTTTTTGGCAATCAAGACAATCTAGCTGACAATATAATCTTGGGATCAAACATGACCTGATTCTCGAGATTAGGTTTAGGTCAACATTTGGACTTTAATCTCTAATGGATCTAGGTCTAGATTAAGAGGTATTGGGACTTGTCGTGAGAGAACTTCTAATCACAAATAAACTTGAACAATGAAACTTTCATTGGAAAGAAATCCCAACATCTTCTACATCTTAGATAAATCCAAATTTTTAAATCAATTACCTTTCTTTTGGAACAAATGATGATAAATAAAAAGGGTTTTATATAGGTGTTTTATCTAAGTGAAGAAGTTGCTTGGAAACAATAACTTGATCTTCTCCATTGTATTCCTTGATGAATGTATATAAATCTTATATAATAAAATTCTCTAATTTATGAAATAGCTAGAAATGCAAATCTCACAATCTTTGGAGCAACTATGAGGTATGTATAACAATAGAAGACAACATTAAAAAAATTCATGATTGTATAAGACATTAAATGGATTCTAATGATTAACCATGATTATGAAGAATACAATTACAGAAATAGATTGCAAAGATTCTCCTTAATTATATAGTACGCAAACATAGAATTGGATCCTAATAATCATGGAAAGATGTGAGTGCATATGCCCGGCTAGGTTGTCTAATAAAGATATGGAAAAAGAATCCCATAATATTTGGGAGAGTTTCCATGACTAAGATTTGGATGCGAAGTTGGCTAAAAGCTTCGTTCACCATTAAGAATTTTCCTCATAGAAGTGAAGTAGGAAACCATAGTAGACTATCTTTGTTGTTGTGATGGGCTTCCTTCTCAGCTGATGAATTGTACAACCATTCCCCTTGGAAAAATAATCTTTAAGATTTGTCCACAACTTTTGAGTGGTATCAACATAAGCAACATTGTCAAAAAATATCTATTGAGCTCATTGAGTAATCGGAATCAAACCATATGGTTACATAATTTCCACTCCTTAATCGCAGGGTTCGGTGCTGTTAGTTTGGGCAGAGACTCATCCACAGAATATAACTTATTTTTCACTATGGGAGCAATTATAACCAAACACTTCTAACTAGAGTACTGATAAGAAATTATGGAGTCAATATATTGCCTGAACTATCAGAGCGATGTAAATAATGAGAAGAGTTAAAGTCAAATTTAATATCATTATCGTTGTAGAGTGCATAAATATGAAAAAAATGGATTCTAATGATTATAGAGGGATGAGAGTACATGTACTTGACTAGATTGCTTAGTAAAGTTGTGGAAAAAAACTTATAATTACAGATGTGTAAGCATAAAAATAGATCCCAACAATTGTAAAGAGATGAGGGGACACATCTTGGTTGCTTAATACTATGTACCTATACTTTTGTGCTTTTTTGTTTTGTTGCATTTGTTAATGGCCCATCTTTCTCCAATCGCATATTTATAGTAGCATGCATTATCGGTCAAGTACTTAGGTCGAGACTAGCCATAGGTTATAGATGGATCCCAAGGGTGGGGTAACAAGTTTATAATGAACTTTATTTGTAAAAGCAAGTATTCCAGCAAAATAGAACCTTAAAGGGGTACAAATTAGGATTCCTATACTCGTCAGTTTTTTTGAAGATGAACAATCATGTTCGAGACCAACCAGACAACACAGAAGGGAAATCATCGTCCTAGGAGAAGATATCCATAACATAGTATAAATACTTGATATTGGATACCAAATCATTGCTAAAATTACACAATATAACTATATAACTTAAATAGATATGACAATATTAAATATTCTAATTTAAAATATAATTGTATTATATTATAGTACCTCTACATAATAGTGTATAGCATATTATAATGTATAAATACCATTGACATGATATTGATGACATATCATGATAGTTCCAATATAATATTATAGTATAGTATTTTAACAAATACTATTACATATAATTATATTAGTTATTATACTTTAAATCAATTCTATAAGATATTCATGTAAAAATGAACATGTCAATGAAAAAGCAACCATGACAAGTGTTTCTTTGATCGATTCAATCCTTCCCTACTAACTCAAACACGGGATTTGAAATCATTCATTTCCAATTTTTTCAAAATAGATAATTTAAAAATAAATAGTTTTTTATTTCATGATTTAAGCCCGAAATATGCAAATGAGATGAAAGGCCCAGGCCCATGTCGTGGGCAACGAAAGGCCTGCTCCGAAGCCCTTGCGCCGCGGCTACAGTAAGCGGCCCGACACATGTCATACGACATTTATTCTTTGTTTTATACGACGGAAGCTTCCTCGTTAATCTGCACCTCCGTTTTTCCTGTTTCGTAACTCGTTGCCGGCCCCTCAATGCGAGGTAGGATGAGATAAATTTATGATCCCGCAAGCGAATCACCCCGCAGCCCCCCGCCTTCCCGCGACTCAAAAACTTCCCCTTCCCCCACCTTTTCCTTTCCAAGATCGATCATCATACCCTTTGCTTTCTCCATCTTTCTCTTCTCATCTCAATCCCAAACCCTAAAGAACCTCAAATAGGGCCCGCTTTTCGCTCGAATTTTGTTTTCCCTCGTCCCATCCCATTTACATCTATATAGATTGAGATTGTGGTGTTGGGGAAAAGGAAAAAGAAAAGAAAAGAAAGCAGTCGTCGTCATGCCGTCCGGTGCGAAGAAGAGGAAAGCGGCCAAGCGCAAGAAGGAGAAGCAGGAGAAGGGGAAGGAGAAAGAGGAGGAGAGGGGCAGCATCCCTCTTCCTTCCCCTCCCCCTCAACCTCAACCTCAAGGTTTGTGTCCCCCTCTTCCTTCCCTGGCTTTCATGTGTTTGTGCTTCTTGAATATGATGTTTCATTTGTGGACCAGGTAGTGGACTTGTGGATTGGATGCCCCACGACGACGGGAGGCGGAGCGAGAGCGGGGAGTTCGAGACACCGTCGGGGACGCCATTTGCGACCCCGTTGTCTCAGGCGAACCATCCGCTAGCCGAGGAGGCAGGGGAGGAAACTCCTGGATCTCAACGCGTTGCTGTTCATTCATCGGTGGAGAGCTCCGGAAATGGTAACGGAGAGGCCGACAAGCTGGCTTACAGGCCAGATGAGCTTGCTAACGATGATGCGACCGAGCTGGAAGTTGAAACGGTGGCTCCTGCAGCAGATGAGGTTGCTGCCGCGCCACCATATGATGTAAGCGTCGAGATTGTTCGGCGGTCTGAGAAGGGAGAGCCTCGCGAAGCTGAGAGTGCAGAAGGGACCGAAATGGAGAAACCGGCAGAGGAATCGGTTATTGCTGTCGAGCAGAGTGTGCTTATAAGGGAAGAGGCGGAACAAGAAAAGGAAGCCCCGGCTGAGATTCTGAAAGAGGCTCCAGTTGCGATATCCCTTCAATGTGAATTGAAGGCAGCGCCTCTGCCGGCTAAGGATGAGATCAAAGAGCAGCCATCATCATATGAACGGGAAGTGAAGGTTGTGCCTCTGCCAAGTGAGGACGAGGTCAAAGAAGAGGCATCTTATGAACGCGAAGTTAAGGTAGTGCCTCTTCCAGATGAGGATGATCAAAAAAATCGGCTATCCTATGAATGCGAAGTGAAGATAGTGCCTCAGCCAGATGAGAATGAGGTTAAAGTACAGCCATCCCATGAACATGATGCTGATGCGAATGTAGTGCCTCTGCCGGATAAGGATGAGGTTAAAGAAAGAAAAGTGGCCGCTCTGCCAGATGAGCATAAGGTTAAAGAACAGCCATCCCATGAACGTGAAGTGAAGGTAGTGCCTCTGCTGGATGAGGATGTAACTGGAGCACAGTTTTGTGTGAGCGGGGAAGCCAGCCAAGGTAGCAGAAGAGCGGAAACTGTGCCATCGGCCGAGGTATTGAAATGGGGTTGTACTAATCTTTTATTTCACTCCTTAGGTTAATATTGCTGATGGGGGATTAATTGGATGGCTGTAGGTTGCACCACATGCCCCAACAGTAATGCATCGTGCAAGGTGGTGGAATTGCTGTGGACTTCTTGATGTTATCGTGGGTTCTGAAAGATAAGCCAGGTGAGCTTTTAGTTCCTCTTATTGAAAAATCTTTATTAACATCATAACTCCTAGTTCAAGCTATCTAGTACATGCCAGTAATTTGTTTTTGGCTAGACTGATCGTTATTCTTGCTCTGTAAACTAACGCACAGGGTAAAGAAGCCTTGGTTTGCTTCTTTTCTTGAACTGGTAGATAGTATAATGAGCAGAGTCTATATTTCAGATGTACAAGAAACAAGATGGTCATTTACTTGGTGCTAGTGAAGGAGGTAATTTTTCTGATCATTGAGCAGTCATCACTCGTAACTTTCGAAGGAAAGTCATGAAATCACATTAGGAGGGGATACATAGAAATATAGATGGTCTTGCCCGGAGAATAAGTAAAGGATGTGCATTTGTGAATTGTTGAATATAGTCTGGTATCATGAACACCCATTATTTTAATTTGTGTGCTTATATTAAAGCAGATGTATAATTTTGCATTGTGATTTGAGATAAGGTGAATATATGAACATTGGCGTTGATCATAAATGTGTGCAGTAGAAGTGTGAAGAGAAGGGCTTTTTGCTTTTAGCTTTGGATCTTGGAAACAGGAAAAGGTTTAAGAGAAAATTCAGGGAAGGTTGTCATATGCTTACTATGGCTATTTGGCACAGAATTTGTATTGCAAGGAATAAAATAATCTTCAATGTATCAGCTAGATTGATGGGGACATCCTTTGAGGATTTAAGTTTTTCAGCTTTTTGTGGTCTTCTTCCATTCTATATGTGAAAACAAAAGATATCAAAACCATTTAAGGAAATATGTTTTGTGTATTTATTGAGGGCTGCTTGTTGGTTTTGAGGTGTGATGTAGATCGACTTGTTTGTCTTCATTTCTTCCTTTTTGAAATGAAATTAATGGTCTTTGCCCATCTTTCTTCTTTGAAAAAAGAAAGAAGAAAAATCTAAATATAAGCCATGCATCTTTCAACAATTCAAAAGCTTGACTAATATAATGTAAGGTGGAAAATTCGACATGCAGACTGCATAGCTGCATTAAGAGTGAAGATAATTTTAAAATCATATGCACCAAATTAAGACAACTGTAAGCATCTTTAGAAATAAGGTGCTTAGTTGACACCATGCGGCCAGATGTAATTACAATGGGGGTTCATTGGAGAAATTTGTTTATTTCATGTAGATAGCATATTCAGTGAGGTCTTGAAAGTTTGGAAAATGCTAAACAAGCGATGAATGAATTTCCAGTTGAGGATTGCAAACCTTTCTTTAAGTAGCTTATGCAGTAACATATATATAATAAGGTAAAGGCCAACTGGTTGAAAAATTATTATGTTCCCTTTCAAAAGGATAAAAGCGTGATACAATATTGCACCAGCTATTTGTGAATGAAACTTATGAGCCACAGCAAGACTTTCTTTGAGAGGGCGATAAAACAGAAATTAAAAAGATCAACAATAGCAAATGTGGCATTAAACTTGAAAGATCAGCCATATAGGAAATTTCTGGTTCAGACAACTGAACTAATGGTTTGAAGAGGATAAATAATCAGTAAATGTTTCAATTATTCCTGATAAAAAAAGCATTTTGAGAATATCATGAGAGGTAATTCAGTAGGTATCAGGGAGTAAATTCACAGTTGAAGAAAAGGTCTTATATTCAGGAGTATGTATAGGATTAACGCTAGGAGTTACATATAATTATCAAGAGACAAGTCAGCTCGAGTTGTATGACTATCTAAAACTCAAATGTAAACTCTTATAGTGTATAAGCTTTATGAACACATGTTAGATAAACTTACTGTTGACATTTAAGAAAAGGTGCCCTAGTGTTATATGTAAATATGTAATTGGTAAGAAGACAATTGGATTGAAAATAAGGTTAAAGATATGGAGGTGAAGGGATTGGCATAGCTAGAACATGGTACAGGTAAAGATTTAATAGAGATAAACTAGGAGTTCAGAGGCTTCTGTATTTGTGACAGCCAAGAAATATTCTATACAATCATTTTTGTTAAACTAATTCTGTTGGAATAATGGAGAAAGTTGAGATGTCTAATTACAATTAGATGGATAAGGAAAAATGGTACTTTTGGGTCTTTTAGACATGATGGAAAGTTTAGTAAGAAGGTAACAAGTCCAACAATTTTGTATTGATTAAAATCTGGGGTATGAAGAGGCCCTAAGCATATTTGGTATGCAGAGAACATGGCAAACATGAAATTATTGGGGTCAATTATGGATAGTTGGTTAAACAGGGAAAATCACAGAATTACAAACATTTTGTTAGGTGCATAAGTACATTATTTGAGGATAGAAAACCAAACTAGGTGGTTTGGCCATGTGCAACAAAGATCATACAAGGCTTTTGGAGTGGAAGCGACTCGAATTTGTCTTGAAGGGTCAAGGAAGGGAAGGGTAAGGTGAAAGATAGAAATGGTTGCAGTGTGGGAAAATGATTTATAGAAGTTGACAGTGATGGATGCTAAACTGGTATTGAGAGAGGAATACATAAATTCGAAATAGTAGGGATAGGTTCATTCAGATTTATAGGAAAATGATTTATAGGAAAATGATTTGTTTTGTGCTTATCGGCAATCAACTCTATATGTTTCATTCAGATATGGAAGATGGGGTTGGCTAGAATGTTTAGGGCAGTTTGAGTTGTAAAACTTGATCTTAACTGTTCTCTTTAAGTAGTGGTTTCAACTTTACTGTGTCACTCTTTCTTCAGTTTTTGCTTTAATATTGCTTCATGAATGCTTGAGAAACAATTTCTTCCTTTTCATGTGATTAAATACCTACATCATGAATTAATGACTGTTTATTAAAAGTTTATTTGTCATGTAACCAGCCCAATCATTAGCATTGTAGACTAAATGGTTGGGTTAACTGGCTCTCTTCAAAATTTCATTTTCTTTTTTTGAGATTCTTAAATCCATCGTATGCGATGGTTTTGTGGATGAAATGGCTAGCATGCAAATGTGTTTGGTCATTGTTAGGTCTTCTTTTTGTAAGATTTAGTAAATAGCAAAACTAATTTTTTTAATAAGACAGTATTACATGTGATCTAATATTAGTATCTTTATTTATCTTTTCATATTTATATACGCTGAAATTTAGTTTGCATAGCCACTCATAACCATTTAACAAAGAAGCTGAATAAATAAAATAGGTGCCATTACTGTCTCTTATGTTCCTTCTACGGCAAAAGATGGCTTTCGTTCTTAATGTTTAGATAATTGCTCTTTTAATTAGTAGTTGCAGATGCTAGTATCTGCAGATGAATCTGTGTGGGCCTTAGCACGGTCCCACTGTACACTTACTAGATCTATCCTCAAAAATGCAATTCAAGATATCTGCAAAAGTAGTGGGTTTGGTTGGATATCCAGTCTCACCACTAATTTATCCGTATGACTGTTCTTTGCAATCAATTCTGCTGATCTATTTCTCTCTCCATTTGTAAGAGACTCTGGGATTGGTAATTTGGATATATTCTTCCACATATTATGGTATTTTCTTGATTTGACAAGTTCATTTTGCTCCTTTTCAATCTATTGGGCATGAACCTGCAAGTCAATCTCTCTTTTGATACTCCAGCTGATTGCTCAAGCCTTCAAAGGCACACCCTTCAGCTCCTGGAAGTGGATATGCTGTCTATGATTATCTTTGGCAAATATGTGTATCAGTATCACTTCACTGTTTCTGATTCACCCTCCACAACCTGCACTATTATCACTTAATTCTTCACTAATGCTGATTTTTTTCCTTTAAAAAAAATGCCATGCCTTGTTCCAACTGTCCTTGTTCTGCCACTGGAATCCTCATCTGCCAAGTGTTTCTGTTAGGGTTTGGATCAATTGCATAATGATATGCTTCTTATGATTGGCTGGATCAATTTCATAATGATATGCTTCTTATCGTCAGCTGTCAACCTAGTATCAACCATCCACCTTTTTTATCCAGCCTCAGGACTGTCATTGGTGGTGCTGAATTTTGTCAAATGATTCTCAGATTTTTCTTTCTTTTTTTTTTCTTTCTCATCACTTGAATTGAATTTGGTAGGTTTTCTGTTAACACGCAAACCTGTGTACTCAAGTGCTGTCTAATTTGAACATTCTTAGGTGAGGCTGTCATCTCCCTCCGCTATTCCTATGATGAATTCCATTAAAATTATGATATAACATTCTATTAGGTGTACAAATAATATTAAGTTAAATAGAAACAAAACATGGTCTATTGAAAATCCATATCATAAGTTCATTTTTTTATTTGTTGGAATTTAATTAGTCTTTAACTTGTCCCTCGTCCAAGATGTCTAGTGCTATATGTGAGTTACATTGTTCACTCAGTTCAGCAGCTTCATTCCATTAATTTTCTTTTTTCTGGTCCACGTTTTCCTTATAGAGCTTTGCCTGACTGATAATGCACAGGAAATCTTTGTTGGTGATCTTGTTTAGGATTCTGTCTATATCCTTTTGAGATGGGGTTGGACAGTGAAAAGCATTTAGCTAATAGTTTTGCAGAGCATCTAATCAATTCAATCTTCAAGCTAGAGGTGGATAATTGGCCCTTCAACCTTTCCAGTTCTGTTTGATTTGATCAGGAGAAGGGAAACACTTGTTTTATTTCTTAAGTAGAAGGGGGAGTCATGGTTTTACCTTTTGAAATAGATCACTTAGAAACAGGACCATAGGTTTATGCACTCATTGAGTGCTGAAGGTTTTTATTTTCTATAGATGTTACCGGGGTGAGATAGGACTTCTAGTTGCTTTACTTCCATCAATTTTTTTCAAGTGAAAGAACAGACCTTAGGTGTTATTGATAAACAATGCTGTCTTTGGTGAAAGCACGATTCTATATAATTAGGAGTTTATTTAGTAGAATTGCTACCTGAAATTGGTCTAGTCATTTTTTCCTTGTATTGGAATAAGTTTGATGAGGGTCAACATCTGGTTGCTTTTGGTTATTGTAAGGATCTAATGCCAGTTGCTATCATACTTTGCCATATAGTTTGTACCGCATGACACAATTGTCAACATGAGAACTATCCCATAGAAGTATCTATAGACTTTTGTTGGCCTGTTTCATAGTTTCTTGTTGCCGTACACTAGCATATAAATCAACATAATTTGGCATTTGATCATAGTGAATTATCTGCATGGACTTACCCAAATTCCACTACTTGTGGGGATATTTCTTATTTTTCCTCAATCTCTTGTTTCTGTTTGTGGAGTCCAATATAATAGTAGTTTTGATTGACATGTGCATTAGATTTATTTAGATAATGTTACACATTATTTCAGGTTGTGCTAGTCAATTAAAACGTTATTCTTTGACATGTTGTAGTTGTTTATGTGTGTCAAAATTGTGCTTCAGTGTTTAAAATATGTCTACCTCCCACTAGAAGAAACTAGTGTTGTTGCAAAATATAGGTTCTCTAATGCAGCACACCAGCTGTGTATCTTTTGGTATTATGATGAACTAGGTTTGGCATGTGCAATGCACATGAGAAAGGCGAAGATGGTCAGCTTTCCATTTGTTTTCTATTTAAGTTCAGATTAGAGAAGATATTAAGTTGTAGTACTACCTCCAAGAGAAGCCTACACATTCCGATGTGTGTGTCCAAGTCATCATTTAACAACCCTGAGCATGCTAGGGTTCTATTAAGGTAATTAAGTAATACATTGGAAAGAAGAGAGATCTGTTAGTGTTATAATGTTTCATGGGCCCGTGAATAGATATTGTGTGAAAGGCTTCAAAGTCCACTCACATGTGGCTGGATTCTGAAGCTTTGATGTTACATATAGTAGAAGATGTGTCTATGCTGATGTTTGCAGATTGTTGGTATGGTAAGTTATTTTAAGCATATGGTGTTCACTTCTGACCAACATAGTTATGGTACCTGATACTATAATTCTTTGGTTAGCTTCATGCAAGTTTGGAGCTTTTGTCATTGTCATTAAGATTATTTTGATCTTTTCGTCTGAGTTTCATATGCAATTCAAGCAACTTTCTGAAGATGATTAATGTAGACAAATGGATAGGTCAGTGAAGAATGTACCATATTTCAGCAAAAAAAAAAAAAGAATGTACCATACACTTTCTAGGGACACTGATCAACTAGAGCATGTGGGATGAGTATGACAATATGAGGAAAGGTGCTGAATAGTGACCTTTTATGTTCCCTGGGGATAATTTGTTCTGAATTATTGACCTGAATGGAGGTGCAAATGTAAGTCTTTTAAAAAAGATCTTTTTTTTTTTCATAAATCAAAAAAGTAGTTTTAGATGTCTTAGCTTGTTGATTGGGATGTTGAAATTGCATATTATTTTGAAGTAATTTGGCTACCACAATGCATGCTATTATAAAATTTGTTAAGGATAACCTCTGATTTTAGGAAGCAAATATGCATTTATCATTTCATGTAACTACTAGTCTATCAACACAATTTTCTTTTATATTTTGGGTCTTGTGGGTATACCATGAAGCTTTGTTAAAATCTTGTTTAACTCATTGGTGCAACTATTCCTTTTTTTGAATTTGCGATGCCTTCTTGTCACTTGCTTGCTCAAATTTTGTGATGTGTATATAATTGATGTTGAAATTAGGAAATTTTAGCTCATACAGCTTTAAACTTCTTAATTTCAAAAGGCTATATGATATACTCTCGTATGGAGTAGACATGTATATATGTACACTTATATGCACAGACATCAACCATGCATATGATATGTACATATCTATATTCTTTATTTATTTCATTAATTAGAAAAAAGGGTCTAAATATCACCAGCATGAGAACATAGTCCACTGGTGGGCTTGAGAGATACAGATAGTGAAATAACTTCTGAAAATTATGGTTGCAGGAGGTCCTAAAGAAGGGAATTTCAATGTACCTTATTCTTGTAAACAGAGGGGAAGTTCTCTTTCATTTTTGGCCACCTTTGCAAAACTTTGGTGCTTTGCATCCTTGATGCTGAAAACTTGCATTCTTAATGTTGAGCTTGACAGCTTACAAAATTCCATAAAATAATCCCTGACAGTAAAGTGATCCTTACTCTTGTAAACAGCAGGGCAATTCTTTTTCATTTTTGACCACCTCTACAAAACTTTGGTGCTTCGCATCATTGGTGCACCAATCTGGCAGATCTAATTTTGAGCTTGTGAGCTTATGCAGTTGAACATGGTACACCCTTGACAGTAAATCAAATCAGAATACTCATTGTTCATTTTTAAGAGCACTTTTTAAAGACCATCTTTTAAAACTTAAAAAGAAAAAAATTGTTTAAGTGTCATTAACATGAGCAGCACTTAGCATATACTTGTCACTAAAGTTAAACCTTTCCTTTTTAATGATTATCATCCCTGAAGTAGCTAAGACTAAAAAAAATCTTTGTGATCCATTGGTTGCTTGGAAACATGCGCTTGCATGCATAAATGCAACTTAGATTTAGAAAGGCGTCCCTTTTGTTTGGCCGTTGATAATTGTAAATAATATATGCAAAGAGAACTTAGTATGCCATATTCAACTTGGATTGCATCAACTTGTTCCTCCTGCAAAATAATCTTTAACCAACTGGTGAATTGAAGAGCTGTGCATCATGGACAAGAAGCATAGATTTATTTAATCCTTTAGCTTGCTGTATTTTCTCTTTTACTTCTGTTTAAATTTTAGTTTTAGTATGTTTTAAAGTCTGTGGTTGAGACTAGAAGATAATAATCCATGTCTTGAATTAGTTTATGGGATTGAAAAATGGGTGATATTTTAGGTTTGATTTGAAGGTGTCGTGTTCTATTTATTTTCTCACTTCTTGGGGGATGGAAAAAAGGATTGTTTCTTCTTGTGGCCAACTAGTTCTCTCCACCTTTCTCTTCTCTTCTCAGTCCTTCCTCTTCTTCCTCCCATCTTCCTCCTACTTTCCCTTGATTCAGTTTCTTTGCTGACATATTCACTTCTTTTTCTTCTTCTTGCAAATATGGATGCTATTATTCTATATCTTGCACGCACATTGATAGGGATATCAGATCGTTTCATGATGCATTGAGTGGCTGCAGTACTCAGGGATTTTTATCAGATGTAATTTTAGTTGATTTGTTAAAACTTTCTTTTATATTTAGTTGTTTATAGGTTTTAATAGGCTATTGTGTGTCAAGCTGATATTAAAAATCTTAGATTTTATTTATAGTTTAATAGGTCTAGTTACTGTAGTGGTACTGTTCACATGGCGTTATTCATGCTTTAGTAACTGTAAACAGCAGTCATGCCTTATGCTACAGTGACTATAAATGTTTGAGCATCATTTTACTGTTGTAATATTTCTGGTGGTTTTGTTTTATTGCTTGCTTCACACTTTTCTTGTTTACATTTTATTTTATTGTAAAAGAGATCATTGATTATTGTGCAGGCTGATTGTTGCAACACCTTTTCTGTGCAGAAGCAGAAAATGAAGATGTAGTATGATAATTGATAAATATTTGCATAATAAGACTAATTGGTATTAGTCAAAGGAATTTTGAAGTTTGAGATTTTTGAATAAGGTATGTTGATGGTTGTGGTGTTTTAAGGCTTCCTTGATCTAAATAAGCAAACTGATACTGTTGGTCATTATCTTGGTTTCCTTGCAGCGATGGCAAAATTTTGTGGTTGCTAATCTCTGTGGCATAGTGGCTTGAGAGATCCAAAATGTGTAGTCCAGAAACAAACATTCTCCTTTTTACTCATCCAATTTTCTATGATTCCTCTCGTCCCTCTCATCCAAGTTGAATGCACTTGAAACGTCTAAAGACTGAAAAAGGCATTATTTCAGCATCTTGGAACTAATCATTAGGTTCTTCTCAAATATATAAGCACATACATATGCATTTCTGCATTTGCTGTTATGTGTTTGCATGTGTAAATATATGTGTGCTTGTCAATATGTCATGGTACATAGAGTTTGAAAAAACATGATGCTCTTTATTATTGGTGATAGATTATCATGCATATTGGTTGGCAAATCATTACAGGAGGTACAATTTGGTGATATGAAAATGATCATAAACTGGATGAAGCATTATGTGTTTAGAAGATACTCGTTCAATCTGTTTATGCTTTCTGCTTAAGTGGGTCTTGTTCTTTGCTGTATTCAGCTGTGTACAGTTTAATCATTAACTAAAGCTTTGGTTGCGTCTCCCACATGGGTGAGGAGGGTATGTTGTTTATTTCCTTTAATGAATGGTTATTGAGGAGAGGGCGTGCGAAGATATTGTCCTTGGGGGCTGGGGGGTGTTATTAGAGATTATAGTTCTATAATTCCATGATTTTCAGGAAAATTTTTGGAGGGTGTCCATTGGTTCAGTTAATAAGGTTGTTTGAGAATTGATACTAGTGATCTGGGTTGGGATCTGAGAACTACCTTTTTGCTTGTTGAATCTTGCTTGAGGAATCACCATTTTGCTGGTTGAAGCCTGCTTATATGAAGTTACCGGAATGGGAAAAAAAGAAGGAAAGGGGTGTTTTACAAATATCACACCCTCTATTATTTGTATTTACATAATGTCTCAGGAAAAGTTATGTTAATTTAAAAAATAACCCTTTATGTTAGTTCTATATCTAAATTAATGTGAAATGTTAATTATAGGTTGTGGTTTAGTTATGCAGAAGAAAGTAATTTTACACCGTTTGGTTGTTGAATAGCTGACCGCTTCTTGAATAACTTTAATAATTGGTATTCATCACCTGACCAGTCTTTCTGTGTAACTTTATTCGATGTTTACTTGGTGCTTCCATGGTTAGTGGGATTAGGGTTGTGAAAAAAAGT